>NW_022145598.1:12186033-12851033 GCF_000002235.5 Strongylocentrotus purpuratus
CTCCCGCTCATCCTCTTTCCTTCTCTATTCACCCTGTTCACTGTAATTTATCGCCTTATTTTGTAGACGTCAATTCTGCTCAAATGTAGATGTATAAGAGGCATGCTGCTATGTTGGCACTCACATACAAAATAATATGCAAATGTTTCCACATTGCCAATCTATACGTACTTTGCGTTCCTGAAAAAACGAAACCAAAAATCAAAAGTTTTTTGCGAACAAACTATGAGCTGTGTTAATTCGATGTTTTGCTTTTCCTAGAAGTAGAAGTAACATGCTTGTATAATTATGATACATTGATTACATTAATCCATAAACGCTTCACTCTAATATTAACATTGTTATCAAAAGGCCACGTCAACGTCCTTTTGTGCCAGATTTCAGATCATTCATCAACATGACCTGAATGAAATAGATTGTTATGTGCAAAATGAATGCCATCATCATAAAGTAAAAATGAGATGTTATCGATGGTGAGGGTATAGGAAGAGAATATTTTTGTGAATGTTTATGAACAGTGATTTTCGTTATGGTCGTTATTCTCCCACTTAAAGGCATTTTCAAGCCCTTTCGTTTTAAAAGAAAGTTCTAAATTATATTATCTTTCAAATGCCGTTGGAATTAAACCTTTTCGTATTTTTGGGCTAGTTCAGATTTAGTCCGTTCTTTGTTTTTATTCTTCTATCACACGCATCAACCACAAACAAAAACAGCACGGTCTCTCCACTGATCACGCGATCCCCAAAATGTCCATGAGAGGAATGCTAGGTCTACTTTAAGGCCCACTGCACTACTGGTAGCTACTTGCGCCCTCTATATACCAAACAATGCCTAATCGGTGACCATTGGTCCCCCATGATCCTCTTTTTCTTATGTTAACTGAGAGCTGAGTTGATGAGATAACCACCTGTCCAGTGACCTTGCAGGGCAGTCTAATCCCTCCTGTAAACTACGGCAGATAAGCTTTAAACGTTGAGGTTGTGTTATTTTATCGGCTGATTGGGCGCGCGACACGGATACAGTACAGAGGCTGGACTAATTGTTTGCCTGCAAATGGGACATAGTACCTCTAATAGACGTGATAGAGTAATGCGTAGTGTAATAAAGATACTAATTCATATCTATCTATGCGATTTACAAAGTAGTGGTTAAAGAGGAGGAAATTTACCTTGTTCCTAATACGATCACTTTCTACACCTTTGCCTTAGCTATCTCCAAGGTAGTGTCCAAAACAAATATAGTTACATAGTTCATGAAGAAGAATTTAATAGGCCAAGTGCGTGAATCATTGGTATAAGTTGTAGGTCGATCTGTTATGCAATTAATTTCTGAATTATATACGTTTATAACAAAGTATAGATGTGGTTATTGAAACCTCTGATTTAGTATTCCTGCGTTTCGTTTGACCTACATGTATGCCTCATCAGTCATCAATACATAGTCTAGTTTAAATGTATCAAAGAAGTTTCGTGGACTTGAGTGGAAACAAAAATACATTATGGAAAGAACATTTTTATTCATACAAAGCTTTACTGTGATAAAATCATTCCGTGAATTTAAAAGTTGACATTCTAAGCAAATAAATGTCCATTAATTTGGTACCAACGGCAAATATATGTTATTTATAAGTTTTTTATTTACAAAGTATATCACAAACAATTGGGATTTGGGTATTAATTCGGTCTATGCAGATCCAAATAACATCCCTAACAAAATTAATCATGCCACACATATCAAATATCGAATATCAAATATCGAATATCAAATATCGATATCAAATATCTACGTACATTTGTGCGTGTATGTGCGTGTGTGAATTTGCTTCTGCAAAAAGCATATCCAATGCATTTCATTTGATACATTCAATTCATTCTTTCACTCCACTACTCCCATATACATGCTGTAGGCATCACTTTGGCGCAAGTCGATTTTTGCACTCTCGCAAGCATAGCGGCGAGGCGATTTTTTGGGTGCTATATTTTACCCTTTCTTTTTTTTTTTCTCTCGCTCTCTTTTTTGCCGTGGGGGCGGGGGGGGGGGGGGGACGCCCGATCGCCCCCCCCCCCCTCCCCCTCGATCCGCGCCTTCTCCTAAAGCTATATCACCTTGTAAATTTCATCGATTATACCATTTTCTGTTCATGTAGGATCTGTGGAATTGCCTCTGGTGGAGGAAGGACGCCCTCAAGCATGGGGACTATACTAATGCTAGTTGCAGCCATCGCTGTGGTAGTGATTGGTGTTCAAACAGTCAGAGTATCAGGTAAGATCACCAACCCGACCTCCTCCTACTTACTGCTAGCCGCAGCTGGCCAGGGTGGGCGTGCGGATTCGTGGATCTCGCCATCTTCAGCGTGCACCAGGTAGACGATTGAGATCGCAATATAACATGTTAAAAAACTGCCATTTTGGGGGACAGGGGGAGGGGTGGCTTAATCTACGTACTTCACCTTTAAAAGTCTGGCATTTCTTTAGCACTATATATACATATACAGTTAACGAAAAAATGATTCATACACTTCCCAAGTTTTTGAATTTTGTCAAGTAATTGATTTGTCCCAATTTATAAGATGTGACACATCATAGCTGACATCTAACAAAAGTATTCCAAGATGGCCCTGATTATAACCAGGATACCTTTCATTCTTACGTTAAGAAAACACAAATTACAGGGTATGAATAATTTAGTTGTTAACTTTAAATTATCTAAATGGTTTTAGATGATTTTTAAAGTTGCCAAAAATTTCAGTTTCAGTTTCAGTTGTTTGTTTCCCATATTGCATGCATATATGTTGCAATGATTTCACAAAGTCAATGGTCAAATTAAACGTGGATTCTATTAACATAGACAAAAAAGAAAGTGTGTACCACATTTCTGTTTGTTCGAAAGCATTACATTATGAGACTGAACTAAGAAGAGTGAAAAATGGAGGGGCCGATGTAAAAATAAATTTTGTTAACAATCACTGGGGCCGTATCAAAAAGTTGGATTACAGGGGCGGGGTCATACGCGCAGGGGGGGGGGGGGTTTTTTGGGGGTTAATTCCCTAAATTTTGTCCCCCTTTTTTGCTCAAGGGGGGGGGGGTGGAGTACCAGAAAATAAATGCTCCAAAGTTCGCAAAATATTCAGGTAAAAACAAATCAACTTGATTTTGCATTGTATATTTGGGGGCTCCGGAACAACGCCCCTGCCCCCTTATTACCTATGTGAATGTTTTGCCGGTAGCTCCAGCCCTTACATCGTTCATAAGGTCAAAAGGAAACCCTGATGGCGTTTTTACAACAACACAACGTTTATTATACAGTAATTCTAATTTAAGTGCTCATGTACGACTCCCCCGCCCGTCAGATCTTTATTGCCATGTCACATTTTGGCATACCACCCTCCTCTAATTTTTTGTTTGAGAAGCTCTTTTTTTCTATGTAATTGTATCTTTCCAGCCATATAAGTATCGCTTTTATTGGTCAATGTTAACCCCCGGGTCTCCAAGATGTAAGAACATTACATCTTTGCCGAGCGAAAGTTTTTGGTGAGATGATTCAGTTTGAGAACTGCCACTATGAATTTGACTGACAAAGAAAGCGGACAAAATATACAGATCCTCAGGTAGACAAAGGAACATCTCTTCACTGCTATTATGTAAAAATGTGTAGAACACGTGTCACATGCATATTCACCTTTTTACATAATAGCAGTGAAGGGTGTTCCTTTGTCTACCTGAGGAACTATATATTTTGTCCGCTTTCTTTGTTCGTCATATTCATGCGTCGCCTATACTAGTCTCTGTCACGGTCCACGCACTTAATACAATGCACAGTGGTGGAACGATACCAGCTTCACGGGATTTGTAATCGCCTGTGTGCACAGAGCATGGTTGATGCATTTTCTTCAATTCAAATAGGGTCCACTTAGACCCAAACGTTTTGATATGTTTTAATAACATCATTTAGAAAAACTTGCACTACCTACAGGCTTTGGCAACAAAATATAAAAACATCAACATCAGACAAATGAAAATAATATAGGGTGCGTTTATCGGGTCTTGCCACTAGATATGTACATATCGAACCCTACTATTGAACCCCACTATCGAACCCCTTTATACGAATGTGATTTTCGGGATGTCGCGTTTAGCGTCTCTACACGATTCAAAATAAAGGCCTTATCTCTGCGCACCTGCTTTGCGCCGTTTGACCCGGGAAGCAGAGAGTTGCTCGGAGGTCAACTAGGGCATAGCACAATGGCGCGCACTATTTCGCTGAACCGGAAATTAGCCGGGGAAGGTCCGATTTGTGTGTGGGGTTCAAAACAGCTTTGCGTTTATCATGTCTCAGAATCGTGATTCTGGCTGTATGTCACATTCAAAACACACCTTTCTGCGTCTTTAGATATGCCCATATCTAAAGACGTTTAAAAAGGCTTTGCGTTTATCACCTTCAAATTTGCCTGAAAGACGTTTGAAAAACCTGATTCAAGGCAAAAATCTAGTCGATAAACGCACCCTAGGTTGCGTTTATCTCTCACACACTAATAGATAAACTAATTTACAATATATTTTAAATAGTAGGCGGTTTCCCGGCAACATTTTTATCATCATGTATTAGTCAAAACATATTCTTTCACATGATTGGTAATAAGAGCTTCCATTTCATTTTTTGAAATTGGGGCGTTACTGGTCTTTACCTTTAAAGTTTAGGTGGCTGTTTTGGGAGTCAAAATATTTGAATTGTAGTAAGAAATGAAATAAACAACAAAAACAATAAAATACATGAGTTAAAAAACAATGAAATACATAATTAGATATGTCTAAAGCCCTTTAAAAAAGGCTTTGCGTTTATCACCTTCTAAATTTGCCTGAAAGACGTTTGAGAAACCTGATTCTACCCCAAAAATTGGTCGATAAACGCAACCCTAGTTAAACTAACGGTATCGAGATGTCAGTCGGTCGGTGTTTCAAATAAACAATTAGGCTAATGCACCAAAGTCGCTTTTTCCAAGCGCCCTGAAGCGCACGACGAGGATGAACAATAGAACCCTTCGCTACAAGTCACAGCCCCCATAAGCCAGAACTCACACTATACACAAACACTACAGCTTTATCATGGCAAGCCATCATTCTCACCCGATCCAGCAAGAATCAATGAGCCGTGGCCACAGACTGGGGCACATCAACTCGCTGCAGGGGAAAAAATAGAATTGTTGCTCAGAAAAAAGGCATAAACATAATATTATATCGAAAAATGAAAAAAAGGGTCATTAAAATTAATTATGAGCACACTAGAATACAGACATTGTTGCTTCTGCCTGGAATGGATAATGTTTTTGAAGGAAAAGTTTCAGTTTTCGTTGGAATACAAATAATGAGATAGATTCAGGAATTTCAGTTGGGAGTTCATTCCAATATTTCGGACTTTAAAGGTTATATTTTTTCATATCGCATAATATCCTTCAAAATGTACAAGTAAATATCGTAGAAAATCTGTATTCCGTTAGTATCACGTAAGCACAGTTAATACTGTATGTTTACAACATTAAAAGCTATAGAAATAGATCAGTGCTACAAAAATGAATATTCCGCTTGATCTTTTAATACAACTAAACTTCAAAAACCTGTGAGGGGTAGTCACTTCCGTCACCTTCGCCCCTCTCGTTCACTATGCTCCCCCGTCCCTCGCACCCCCGGGTTATGAAAAGAAATCGCCGCCCTGTATTTAAAGGTAAAGACCAGTTATGGTCATGCGATTGCATTGTGAAAGAAACGTTGTGGAATCGATCAGAAAAGGTTGATCATCTAGCATCTAGCATCTGCAAGGTTCTGGAATCATCAAAATGATAAGAAATTTGGCCCATTCTTCGTAAAGTTACAAGCACTATACACAGAAAGATGTAAATGGGACTACCTATATCTCTCACAGACCATGAGAGAAACAAATTTACCAAATATATGAATTAGTAGGCGGTTTCCCGGCAAATTTGTTATCATCATGTATTAGTCAAAACATATTCTTTCACATGATTGGTAATGAGAGCTTCCATTTCATTTTTTGAAATTGGGGCGTTTCCAATACTTGTCTTTACCTTTAATTATCAAAGTTCTTTTCAGTCTTCCATTATGAGAATGTGCTTATAACCCCATCAGGATTGGGTTTTTCCTCTTTCTATTAAGATGAAATTTGTTTCGCACTGAGATGACCAAAAAATCCTCACTTGCCTCGCTCGCTCGCAAATAAATATTCAGACCATCACACCCATCCTTTGAATTATCGACTGTTCTTTATCATTTCATCTCATTTCATGTCAGATTTGAACTTTATGATGACCCCACGATGTAGCCTTGTGCGTCGCCTACTGGATTATGCGAACATAACAGTGACAGTACAATAGGGTATTTGAATCACTCGTATTTATTTCTTGAAAGCCTATGTGATCCTCTTGTATGTCAAATGGCCTTCAATTCAAGCTTAAAGGGTAGTTGCGCTTTTGTTTAAGACTGCAAATGCCTTCAAAGTGCATGGTTATTGGTTTTATTCTTATTTATGATATTTCTAGCGCCCTTTTAGAACCTCAATTGCTATTAAGGTCATTTTAGACCCCAAAATGTGTGAATTTATATTGAATACGATCATGACAATTCAGCTCTACTTTCAAAGAAATACAGTTACGTTAATTAACTAATTAATTATTAATAACAATAAACGTCCCGGCTGGTTGTGCGTATTAAACCAACACGAAAAAGCCAACATTAAAGCCAATATTGGCATTGGCTGGATTATAAAACGTTTACCCTAAAAAAAGCCGGTTTATTTGAGGTCTTAGTAAGGCCGGGGGGGGTGGGGGGCATGATGGCCCCCCTTAAGATCTCTGCCGTGAAGCGGCCGATCTCCGCGAAAATGTGCACGCATGTCAAGTGAAGTGTATAGAATAATATGGTAATTTCAATTTTTTTTAAATTAACTTGTTTACATATTTATGGTAATTTATGCAAATAAGGTCATAAAATCACACTTTTGCCCGTAAATCATATATTATTCATATTTATGCATTCTTTTTCACTACATATTCATTAGACCATTTGGAATAAAAAATACGACACAAAATTTGGAAGAGCCAGCTTATTCCTTAATATGTTATCTCCTGTTTTGATAATTTCTTATGTATTTCATTGTTTTTTTTAACTTATGTATTTTATTGTTTTTTGTTGTTTTATTTCATTTCTTACTACAATCTAACTATTTTGACTCCGGGCCCAAAACAGCCACCTAAACTTTAAAGGGACTTTGTAACATTGTTTAGATGAGAGATAGTGGTGCTAAGGTAGTGACTTCAATGCTAGATGTACAATTAAAGATAATCTGAAAATTTTAGTGAAAACGGAACATTATTCATGGTACAAATTGGGAAAAACTGATCTGATCGATTCCTTAATTCTCCCAACTATATTATTCTACTTCTATTCTGCTACTTGTCAAAGCCTGTTCAGCATCAAGACAAGGACAATTTAATTACATTTTAGGTGAATGTAAATCGTCACAAAGCAATAAAATGGCTCTACATTCCATTCCAGACAGTTAAGTGTTGACAGATTTTTATAGCCTGTTTTATGTATTTTTCTTATGGAAAAACGATTGGGAAAATTCAAAAATGGTTGGGAGAATTTACTGTTAATCACTGTTAGAGGGTGCCTCACATCGACGCCTTCAAAGAAAACCATAGATATCTTTGTGGTTTGGGAATTGTTCAGGATTTTTTTGCATGTCAGAGGGTTCGTATAGTAGAAGGAATATAGTAAGTAACATTTTATACAAAATTAAGCAACTTTTTTCATCAACCTTCAACAATGTTACCGAGTCACTTTAAAGGTAAAGACCGGTAACGCCCCAATTTCAAAAAATGAAATGGAAGCTCTTATTACCAATCATGTGAAAGAATATGTTTTGACTAATACATGATGATAAAAATGTTGCTGGGAAACCGCCTACTATTTAATAAATATGGTAAATTAGTTTTATCTATTAGTGTGTGAGAGGTAAACGCACGTGTCGCGCACGTGCGTTTATCTCTCATATACATCTTTCTGTGTACCAGTGCTTGTAACTTTACGAAGACTGGACAAAATTTGTTATTATGTTGATGATTCCAGAACCTTGCAGTACACACCAATACTCATATGCTAGATGATCAACCTTTTTTTGATCGATTCCACAACGTTTCTTTCACAATCGCATGACTATAACTGGCCTTAATTTTTAAACAAGACCAAATAACAAATTTTCAGGAAAAATGACATTTCCATATGTTTTTGTACACAAATCACACAAATTTGCGATTTTCGGGCGGACATGGAAAGACACAAGGTGACGTGACCTTGTAACTGTAGGTCCGATTTTCAAAAAAATTAATTTAAAGATGCGCACGACTCGAAAGAAAAACAATCAGCGAGCGACGGGGCGCCATCCATATGCGTTCGCGAGCAATCGGAACAATCGTGGAGGGGGGAGGGGCATAATGCCCACCCCCCCCGACCTTAATAGGGTTAAGGCGCTATTTTTTTTTTCAACGGTTATTAGGCAAATAATTACCGTTGGTGAAGGTGATGGGACAAACTATCACTTCCGAGGGGATCCGGATGTAGCTATCTTTCTGAAGCGAAACTGAGGAAAGATAGCGTATATAATCAGATTGCCGAGGTAGTGATAGTTTGCCATCGCCTGAAACCAATAGGTGATTATTTGCTTTATATTCCACATCGGAAACATTTCATTTCTTCCGTCATTTTAGAGCAACAAGTCATCAATTAACAGCTAGCAAACGGTGTACGATACGTTCAGTGCATGCAGTATGGTGGTGTGACCATATAGTTCGCGCGTGACCAAAGTTCGCGTACTAACACTAAAAGCGCTTAAGGAGGAGAGCAATACGCAGCGTATACAATTAAAGTGCGTTGCTCTGTTTAGATAGTGCTTTTATCTTCAGTGAAAGTGCGTTGCACTATGTAGATAGTACTACTATCTACACAGTGCAAGATTTTTTTTCCTCCCATCAATGATGGGCTAACTATTTTTCATCATGTGATTTACTTTTGACCAATCGTAGAGCAAGATTCATAGTATGTGGAATATAATACAAAATTACCGAATATTATAAATTATTATACTAATGGTTATTTTAGGCGTCTCTGAACCGATTTCGATCAAACAAAGACGATTTTGTCATTTAAATTGTACATTCTTTCTAATTTGACACTCAGTTTTTCATTATCTCACCAGAAAAATTGTGTAGTGCCCTCTGCAACAAAACTCAACTATCTCTATGTATTCGACTGACACAATAAATTCTAATTTGATCTGTGAATCAGTCATTGCATAAGAGTATATAATTGATTTTTCGGGGGAAAGGGGGCCCCAATGATTATTCAGAACCAAACACATATTACGTTAACAAGCTCTTTAGAAATATTACTCTATGTTTTTCTCGAGACACACCTGTATGCCAGGAAGATCCTACAGGATTGAACTACAGAGGAGACTTATCTAAGACAATCAACGATCATACTTGTCAAGCATGGACCTCTCAGGATCCCCATCAACACGATGACACTCCAGCTAACTTTCCTAACGCGGGACTAGACGACAACTATTGCAGAAACCCATCTAATAGTGACACTGCTTGGTGTTACACCACCAATTCTGGGATAAGATGGGAGTATTGTGCTGTAGGTCTCCTTGACCCGAGATGCAAAGGTATATAGCGATGTGGTGCGCTGCTCAAAATTAATTAATATCAAGATACATGCATGCATATACAATAATTTTACATCTATTGGAATTTATCGTTTGTTCTTCATGAGTATTTCATTCAAATGTACATCTATCTACACATCTATCTATGTTTTTATTCCTTTATTCATATAATGATTCATTAACATCTATTTCAATGCTTATAAATTCGTTAAATGATGTATTTATCTTTCAGTGTAATGATCAATTTATTCATTCTTTAACTCACTTTCATTAAAGCATTACATGACGTACATGACGATTGTCCTCATATGACCATGATGTCTTGTCCTTTGATCACTCTGGAGAGCGGTGAGACTGTACAATTCATCCCGAAACCCATGCAATCCGATCTAGACTGGTTAATATCCAACCTCCCAACAGACCTCCCGATTCCCGATACTGAACGGCGTTACTATTGCACCGAACCAGGTAATATTTACATGCATAAATCCCGAAATGAGGTGGCACGAAAAAATGGGGAGGCGTCGTTTTTCCGACGGTACATTACTGCAAAGTTTCGTACTTCCGAAAAACGAACTTCCCCATATCAGGGGGTTCATAATCACATGGTTGAGAGAGGGTTCATAATTTCGCCATTTGCTGCGATATTTCGGTGGTTCGTTTATCCAAATGTTCATAATTCCAATGGTGAAAAAGGGTTCATTATTCTGAAAATAGGTGTTATTCTTTAAAAATGTAAAAGCCTCGGTATTCGGAAGGTTCATCATTCCAATCAACAATGCACTGTTCTACGTCATTTTTTGAATAACGAATCCTATTTCATTTTCAGAAATATGAACCTTTGGAATAAACGTACTAGCGGCATTGCAAACCTTCGGAAAAAACGACCTGAACCGAAAAATAAGGCTGGAGCCGAAAAAAATGCATTTGTTTAAATCACTATTTATATGGCACTGACGAAGAACCCTTTTATACTGACACCGATCATATATTGTGGATTGCCCTATTACCGTGACCAGGGATAATATTACCCAAACTGTTATTCATTCAATATGATTACAATTTTATATTCAATAACAGGTGGTGTCGTGGTAATCATAGTGGTTAATTCAAGGTTAATTCAATTAACTCTCAAACCAACCATAGAGGGTTCGAATCCCAGCCTGGTATTTAAACGTACTTTGGCAAGTCATACTTGTTTCCTTTAACCAGTTTTAAATGGGAAATCTTTTAAAATGTATAACTGTAGGATAATTGAAGGGCCCATGAAAATATCATTATTGCTGAAGAGGCTCCTGAATTAACAATAAACATTTCCGATATCAATAATAATGATAATAATAATAATTCGCATTTGTATAGCGCCGTCTATCTAGACAATTCTATTCCAAAAAACAAAACAAAAAGACAAATAGAAAGAATAAGATAATTTGGATGAGTGTCATAGTGCCAAGTACAGGTATTGGTAAAACAGATGAGATTTCAGCTTGGGTTTAAAGGTATCTATTAAGGAAGTTATGATTCTCAAATTAAAAGGTAAATTATTCTAAATATTTGAACCTTTGGCCTTCCGGTTTCATTGTTTCGTGCGATTCCGTTTTCCAAAGCTTCTTCCGTTCAAATTGGCTTATGTCAACGTTTAAACATTCCTTTTCCACAAAATTTTTGATGAATAAGAGAAGTATATGAACTTAAACTTAAACTTTCAAATGGACGTGTGACAAATTGTATAAGAAGAGTGTGATTTTAATCATGACGTAACGTTGACTTGGTAGTCTATATTTTTAACATAATTTTGTTTTATTGAAGAAAATTGAATAAAACATTGTTTGGAACTTACGTTAAATAGTTTTTTTTTGAAGGGGCCCTTTTACACATAAACGCTAGTTGTGTACAGGCAAAATAGCACATTGGTTAAGCCTGCCTAAAACTCCACCCCACTACAAGGACAATGTCAATTTTGAAGAAAAACAATATCCATAACGTTTCAGGAAGTGAAATGAGGCAGTCAAAATAATGCCTATGAATGGACTAACTAGGTGACAAGGTGATTTTATCCTCAACAGAAGCATTTGTTTGCGAGTATAATGGCTAAAAGTGAGTTTAAAGGGAAAGTTGAGTTCTGTTTTCACACCGCAAGTGCATTCAAAGTGCATGGTTAATGCTCTTATTCTTATCTATGACATTTCTAGTGCCCTTTTAGAACCTGAAATTGCTATGAAGGTAATTTTAGATCCCAAAATGTGTGAAATTTAGCCAATACGATCATAACAATTCAGCTCCACTTAAAAAAAAACACCGTGACCATTAATTAATTATTTGATTAAAAATAACAATACATGAGCCGGCTAATTGTAGGTAATATAAGCAACACGAAAATGCCAACAAAAAAGCCTACATCGGCATTGGCTGAAATACGACGTAAGAGGCGTTATTTCGTTTTTTCAACGGTTTTTTCAAATTTTTCAAAATATCTAATATGTGTGGTGGTACGCAAGTATTAGAAATCGTAATATTTTAGCCGTCTCTGAACCAATTTTGATCAAACAAAGATGATTTTATCATTTAGATATTATGTTCTTTCAAATTTGACACTCAGTTGTTCATTATCTCACAAAAAATATTTTGTGTAGCGCCCTCTGCAACAGAACCCAACTATCCCTTAAACTAGGCACAATTTCACGGAACGCAGTAAAAAAATTTGCACCTTTGCAACTACCATGGCACCATTGCCCAACATCCAATTCAAATCAAGTATTCCATGGCAGTTACCACTGATGGCAAAGTTACCATCAATGATAGAATTATGCAACAGGACCCTGATTCATGTTTCAATTCATGTTAATTATTTAACCGCATGTCTCAGGGCTGCTGTTGAATATTAAACGGAAATAGATGCGTTTCGTTGTGTGTTACAGTGCATGCAAATCCATTGTAAACATAATCCCGAAAGAAGGGGTGGCACCAAACTTACTCGGTGGAAGTAGCTTTATCGGAAACCCACCACTGTTTTTATGAATGTATTCGACCTTGGAGTATTCACTTTTCTTGACCATGTTTTCCCCTGTGTTATCTTTGTCACCAGCTTGCCACTCAAACCCTTGTCTTCATGGAGGCACTTGCAAGGAGACGGACACAGGATTTACTTGTCTCTGTTTAGATCGCTACCGTGGTGAAAGGTGTGAAAAAAGTAAGTGAGACAGGGGTGGAGGCAGTTAAATGATTTGGGATCTATGTACGGGAGGGGGAAGGGGCAAACCCTTGTCTAACATAGAGATGCATGTCCTTGTGAGGAGAGCGAGCATGGCAAGATAAGAGTGCATGTCGCTTTACTTGTCTACATTGAGACACTTGCGAGAAGACAGAGACATATGAATCACTTGTCTACAGTCGCCATGTATATTGTCTCCCTTGAGGAAGAGAAGTGTGGTATAGAGCCTGCCTACAAAGGCCTCCGGTTTGTAGTGGCCAGTATTCTATTGGTTGCCCTTAGTTGACAGGTTTGCCTGTAATTGAAATAATCTACTTGTTTTTTTGTGGTATGATGAACACAATCATAAAAAATACGGTCGTATAAGTCCATGTACCGTGTGAGTAAAAACAAAGTTTACACTAACAAAAATTGTCATTTGTTTAAACAGTCAGCTATGAACGAGATGTTATCATACATGTTTTGAAAGATTGTAATATATTCCGAATCGTTTGGTATCATTTTTGTGTGGTATGTGTTCACGCTTGGATAAACAGGAGGCATTATTTGCGAGAGGGAAAAATTGACTTACGCAAAAGTATTATAGTGAGAGAATGAATTGAATGTATCAAATAAGATGCATTGCATATGCGTTTTGCAAAAGCAAAGTCACACACACACACACACAAACGCGCGCGCCAAAAAAAAAAAATGTTCTTTGATATTTGATATGTGTGGCATAATTTTTTTTTAGGGATGTAATTTGGATCTTCAAAGACCGAATTATTACCCAAATCCTAATTGTTTCATTCAAACATTACATAAGCATTTTTTATGGCGCAAGTCGATTGTTGTACTCTCTTAAACAATGTCTCCTGTTCATCCAAGCGTGAACACATACCACACACAAATGATTCGAAATGATTTGGGATAAAACACTATTTCATAAAGATGTGTGATAATTTACTGTTCATAGATGATTTTTAAAAATAATTAGCAATTTTCTAGGTGTAAACTTTAATTTGACTCACACTGACGTATTTCTCCATGTCTTTGCTATAAGCCAGTTCATAGATACAATCTGCGCATGGGCAGATAAAGGTCATTTGTACCAAAATGGTAAAACCCACAGAGATGAATACTGGATATGCGCTCATGAAAGTTATGTAACATTATTAATTGATGCACTAACGGTACATTCTAAGATACGCAGGCGGAAGTATTCTTTTCAAGAGAACAATCAAAAGGTATTCATGAAGCACATCTAGGACTTTGGCAGTTATTATTTTAAGATGCTCAAAGTGGAACTTCTCCATGTGTAAAAGATCTGTGGATATTTGGGGTCATTTGTACCATGTGCTATCTGTAAACTCCCTTATTATGATCCACTGTGGTTCTTCAAGCATTCCGAGGGGGATTCCACAGGGACTCAAACAAAAAAGATTTGATGAAGAGCTAATTGAAATGTCATTTTAATCTATTTTGCATGCATTGAAGTAATCCTAGTGTACAGATATAGGGACACCTCTTTCGTTGTATGTTGGCATTTCCCTGCGCTTTGTTTAACAGGAACTCATGTTTCAATTTAACTACATACATGTATTTACATCCCATTATTCCTTTTAGCAGATGGGCCTGTAAATAAAGGAGTGGTGGATCACAGATCGTTCAGCAACTATTCACTAGTTGCATTAACACCAACATAAAAAGTGTTCTAATACGACTGAGGTTTGAGTACTTAATGACTAATAATAGTCAATTAAGCGGCCTACGTAACACCAATTTGTATGTTCAGGTTTGATGGGAGGAGAGCAGATGGGCCTGTAAATAAAGGAGTGGTGGATCACAGATCGTTCAGCAACTATTCACTAATTGCATTAACACCAACATAAAAAGTGTTCTAATACGACTGAGGTTTGAGTACTTAATGACTAATAATAGTCAATTAAGCGGCCTGCGTAACACCAATTTGTATGTTCAGGTTTGATGGGAGGAGAGCTGAGAAAGTTAAATATTTAACTAGACATTTTACATCGCCGTAACGTCTTGTTTAAAACTTGTTTTTACCGAGTCACTAATAATGAGTTTCATTTTCTTTCTCCCCCCCCCCAACATATCTGGCACATATTGATTGTAAACTCTATAGATGTAACCATCCATTCGCTAAAGCTTCTTGGTGAAAGGATAAATGAAGGAACACTTGCTATAACGTCCCGCTCCAGTCCAAACACGTACGTGCTGATACATCAAGAGCGTTGGAACATGAACCTATCCCAATTGGCATGTCAGTATCTAGGGTTTGAAGGTAAGACATTATCGTTATCATCTTAAAGGTAGTTTTCCCCTTTTGCAGCCAAAATCAAATTCTGTAGAACTTTGTGTGACTGACTGACATGAGCATTTGTCATGATCATTTTTCCACATCAATAACCCATATCAGTAATGGCCAAAATGAAGCTGAATAAATCTTTACGCAGCACAAATCGTACGACCTATCGGTACGCGGGTCTGAAAATCAGACAATTTAATTAAACGAGCGCGCTCGCTAAATTCGATTCGACAACTAACGGTCGTTATTTTCACACAAAAAGACATTTTCAAGCCCTTCTGTTTTGAGGAAAGTTCTAAATTAGTATTCATAAATATAACCAGATCTCTGTGGCCTCTAATTTTCTCTCAACCTCTTTGTTTATTGTCCGACTCTCACATCTGTAGAGAAAAACTATTCAGATATAGTGACTTAAAGCTACGGATTCTGGTTTTCATGGTAATGTTTTATTTTTTAAATTACGGAGTTCATTTGCCATTGCAATTATTTAATTTATCTCAATAATACTTGTTTTCATCTGATGCATTTCAGTCTTTTTACAAATATTATCATACATCGTCTGTTTTTTTTTTTAAACATAATTATTGTTAAGTTATTTGAATTTATTTATTGATGTAATTACTCTTTCGTTTCAACGAATCATCATATATTGGTGTCATGTTCAGGAGTATATATATTCTGGTCAAACTGGAGATTTAAATTCCATGTTATAGTTGATGTTCTCATCCTTCAACCTGAATCCATCTCTTATCATTTCCTGTTTTCAAAACTCTTGTTTCTGGAGCCTACCCAAAGTGTATATGGTGTATTTCATCACAAATCAGTTTATTGTGCTACCCAACAAAGTTAATCTTTTGTTGTGGCTCGCAATTATTTTCTTCAACATATCATTGTGACTTCTTTTGTGTCATACTTTTTACATGAACTTTATTGAACAAGGAGTATATGCGACGTTGAGTGGTCCACTGTACAATTCCTCGTCCGTCGATACTCCTGCTCAAGCCGAATCAGTGATATGCCCTGCCAACGCCACAAACATCACAGACTGCTGGTACAGTGAGACTAAAGTTGGACGGACAACCGAGAGGGAATGTGTATCCATTGTGTGTTGCCCCGGTGAGTAATAGTAATAAGGATAATAATAATGATTATAATGAAAGTAATCGTGATACAAAAAGTAATGCAAATAATAATGATATAATACTATTTATAGTAATAGTAATAATGATAGTAATATCAATAAGGATAATTATGATGATTATGATGACGACGATGATGATAATAATAATAATAATGATAATAATACTAATGTTATTGCTTGTCTAAAAAGTAACTAAAAGAGTAACTTCATCAGTGAAACTTCTAGAATTAAAACGTGCTCTACACGTACAGTGAGTCCTCCAAAATGGAGAGATATTTTGATTGGCAACATCTTTTAAAATGCTCGACCATCCTTGATGAAAATTCATTGATAACCTGTAATGGTATGCCCTAGTGGTCTTGTGAATTTCAAAGTAATTCATGTAAAAAATACTAACTTTACGATCATTTTTTGCTATGTAAGCGTAGCTTTTTCTAACTCTAATTATTATTACATTCTTTTATTTCAACCAAAACTTCAGGTTGGATTTCAAATAAAAGAAGAAAAATAGAGATAATAATAAAGGAAAAAATGTACGCACAATTAAAAAACTGTAGATTATGATACACCAATATTTGAATAACATTGTACCAATAACATCATTTAACATTTTTAAATACACCTGGCGCCTGAACGTTTTGTTGCAAGCTCTCAAATTAACATCACTTATCGGTAAAGAAAAAGGGATCAAGAATTAAAATTAATATCATTTGCATACGCATCAATGTAATCTAATGTCTTCAGTGTTTTTTGTATAATCTAAATTAAATATAAGAGTTGAATACGAAATACAATTTTAATTTTTATTTTAAAACAATGCCTTGTGTTTTCCTATAGTATATTGCTTGTCATATTGATTGACATGTAAATGAATAGAAAAAGTACATAACTCATAATTTACTTCAAAACCTTCTTGAAATAATTTCTTTTGCGTCTGGTTCTTAAAAGAAGTTATAAATACAGGTTCATGACATTGTTTAAATGGAAATATTTGTCGCGAAATACAAAAGCACTGATGCTGATTAATATGATTTCTTTGTAAACATTTGAAAAATTGTACATTTTGCAAAAATAGTGATTTTTTTTAGTATCACCTGAGATTGTATATCCTTATACAATCTAAAGAGAGGTTAGGGGATATTATAACAACTTGTGACTTTTATGCTATGATGAAATGTAATTGTCACCTTCGTATTTTATTTGCACTTCTATGCCTTTGTCGTTCTACTCTGTAATATGATTTTATTATCTCTTGGCCTTTTTTCCAACAGTAAACCCGTGTAATATATCTGGTCAACCACTCGGCCTTGAAAGTGGTGCTCTTCCCGATTCGGCTTTCTCTGAATCATCCTGCATCTCGGCGTCCTTCTGCAGCCGTTTTGGCCGCCTGAACTCTGAGACAGCCTGGATTGCAAACCCGTCCGACCAATACCAATGGATGCAGGTCCAATTTGAGTCCAGTTATATCGTAACGGCCATAACGACTCAGGGTGGAAAACTCTTTGGAAAGTGGGTGACGTCATACACCTTGTCGTCTAGTTTTGACAACGTGGCTTGGACTGATTATTTGAACGTATACACTGGATCAATTGAGGTACATGTAATTCACAAACTGTATATCCTCAATTACATTAAAAAAAGAAATTAATCAGTGGTCTTTGTGTCCAGAGATAAACAAGTGTTACCTCGTTGGAACTCCATTAAACTATGGAAAATTTGTTGCTATAATACAGCTTTGTTGTGCCTTGGCTGCAAAAACCAGCACAAATAAACAAACAAAACAAACAAAAAACAATATATATCAGTTAGGAATAAAACCGATTGTCTTGCCTTGCTGAAGTAAAAGTTGATATAACAATGTTTTCATAACCCAAGGTCCCACTGTAATTTATACCATTAAAAGTATTATTATTATTGATATTATATATTTTATTTGGCAATAAAGAAGGGACATAACAAATAAGAAAACAGACAACTGGGCAGGTATAAACAAAGGATAGTAAAACCACTTGAATGCAAGGGACACAAAATGTTAACCTAATACCGGTAGCAAAAAGCCCCTTTTCAGTTCCAGTGGTTGTAAGCGTAAACTGCTTTAGAAATAAATATTCAATATAAAAATTACAACCTAATGTTATCTTATAATTAATACAGAACCAAATATCCCATCAATAAAACATTTTTGTTATAAATTGGGAGAGAAACTCAAGAAGGGAAAACAAAAAAGACAAGGAGGAGAAAAAGAAAGAAAAGACTTCCAGTGTAGCATGGAATGAAAGAAAGTAAGAAAAAGCGAAGGATCAAACATAAATGATTTAAAACAAGAAGAACACAAATCTTTCATATTCCATTATCAATATCATGCACAAAATTAATTTACCGCAGCTCTCCTGGAGAGAAAAAAATCATGCAGTTAACAAGGTTCATGGAAATTATCAATAAGTTTCCTAAGTGTCATATTTATTTTTAAGTTATAAAACTGGGGAAAAAGAACTGGTGAAAAGGAACTCCATGCATTTCTAGTTTTATGTATAATGGGTAACAAAGAAGTATAATGGGCAGACGAAAAGTCAAGATAGCAATATACATAATATAGGCCTATGCATATCAAAACAAACGAGAATCATTATTAAACCCTTACAACACAATGTTCAGCAAACCATGTTGATGAGGAGGTTTCTACAACCCCCGAGCGCAGGAACTCAGGTAGCTCTTCTTCATTTTACACAATACTGTTCAGGATTCGGTCAGCATTATATAAATACACATGCCGTATAGGGTTATGAACTAACGATGAGCCTCATTTAAAATGAATTTTCTTTGCAATATTACTTAATATCATTCTCATAACTTTATATGTTTTTTATAGATATTTCCGGGAAATTATGACCGTGATAGCCATGTGACTCACACGCTTGCTAGGCCGGTAGTTGGACGCTTTTTCCGGATCCATCCAAAGACCAATGAAGGTGACATTTCTTTGAGGATGGAACTATATGGGTATGGACCTCTAACTGATGCCATAGGTAAGTGCAGAGTAAGACTGTTAACGAAAGAGAATGTTTGCTTCTGGTACAATTAAAAGGGTTACCTCGAATTGATGACAAAGGTTGGTGGGAGTAGGACTATTACTACAAGAAATGGTCAAAACTTTCAAGTTCTGGACGAAACACTTGTGTGCAGTCCCTTCACCCATTTCTGTGTGTAATGCATGTGACTTTCAGCATAGTTTAATCTTCTTTTTGTTTCAAAATATTATCATTCCTAAACCCCAGGGTATATATCATTTCTTATGTTATACAAGGCCAACCTTTCACAATAGCTTCTGGAAAGTTTCTGATCGCCCCTCTACCACGTTCAGGAGAACCGCCCCACCGCATACTACACCATCCTCCTGCGATCGATTTTCGAAGAAATGGCAATTGTATTAAATACGGAAATCTAAACAAACATCATCTTCCCAATTTAAAAATAGTATCAAGTGGAATTTTAGTGCATTTAATTCTTCTAGACAGAATAAAAGCCTTATGGCTTCAAATCATAGACAATCTCACTACTGGCCTGACGTCACTTCGAGTCAGAGCCGATTTAGGTTATCCTCAAGAAAGTTTAAAATCCCTCGAAATTTAGATTTGATGATTAATATTACTTTACGGATCCTCGATCATTGGGATTTAGTGCATGTTTGAATTTTTCTATCAAATGTTGTTGCAATATTTCCAGAAAAGGGGTTGTTGTCTGATCGTACAGCGTGCGATGGGTTTAACGCATCCATCCTAAATCTTTCTCATCTGAATGCTCTCCGAGCGCGAAGGCAAACTCAAGGAATGTCCAAGTGGGCCAGCGAATTTCCCTGCGTTCGCCATGTTTAAACATGTCAGTTGGTAGCGGCAATTGTCCGGTGTAAGCAAATAATTCCCCCGACGTTATCCAATAGTGGGCCCCGCGAGTTGTGGTAGGGTTTCATTTCTTTAAGATTTCAACGAACACGGTGATTATTTCATCACATTAAGTCAAGCGCGTATGCAAAGATTAATTTAATTTAATCGGCAATTGCCGAAATGTACTACCCTTAAGAATAAATAATCTTTCTTTTCCATCAACATAGAATTCTCTTTTGGGTAACGAAATGTCGCGGGTTGAACAGGCCAACCCCCATCTGTTAAAACATGAATATTATAGGTGATTACAAGAGCATCCTGTCACACGAATGCTCAAGAAATACAGGAACTCTTGTTACCCATGGCAGGTGTTTTTATTACCACGCGAAAAATCAACACACCTATATTTTCATAATCATAATAATCATTAGTTTCCTTAAGGCCGGCTCACATAGTAGAGGCAAATGACGGAATCGCAACGATTTTTTGCCCCCACAAACTTTTCAAAATGCTGAAAATTTGCCGACGGACGCGACTGATAATTTCGGCCGTCTGCGGTCGCTAGCGGATTCATCAGCGACAAATGAAAGCAACACACGATGATTGGCGGGAATAATAATATTGCAATCGGCAGCTTAACGTAGATTGCGGTACCCCCTATTCGGCATAATGTGAGCCGGCCTTCAGATCCGTACCATTCCTCGATTATAAATCTCCTTTTTTGTTTCCTTCTCCATTTGTTGTTGTTGTTGTTGTTTTGTTTTGTACTCCTTGCTTGTTTGTTCTTATTAACATGTTGTATAACTTGTTGCCAGAGTAGATTACCGGATTACATTCATGAACAAATATATTAAAAAGATAACCTTGCCTTGCGAGTAAGTAGGAAATGTAAGAAAGTTAGTTACAAGGTCAGTTAGTAGTCTTCGTCTTTTTGTGTTATTTTTTGTGCAGCGTCGCTGAACTTCGAAGCGAAATTCGGTTGCAATCCTCCTGTCCTAGGCGAGGGGCTTGGCGTGGAAGATGGCCGTATACCAGACTCTAGTCTGACCTCGTCATCGATCTGGAGTTCCGGTCATGAAGCTTACAGAGGAAGACTGAATGCCGTAGTCGTTTCAGGAAACGCCGGTGCGTGGGTTGCCGCCGCTGCAGCCAACAATGAGTGGATTAAGGTAATTAATTTTGCTCTAGCATGTCTAAATGCGCGTTGAGATGATATCAACAAATAATTTGTGTACAGCTAAAATGCATACAAATCTAACTTCTCTTCGTGATAGGCTGCTTAGCCCTGGCCTTGTATGAACCAACTGATTAGAAGTATGAATAAAATAAAGAATAACATACTGTAATCAGGGGCGTCTCCATAGGGGGGGGGGGGCGACAACCCCCCCCCCACCTGTCAGGATATTGTCGGTAAAAATGCGCTGCCGTCGGGAAAAAAAAGAGAAAAGGGGGAGGAAAATAGGAAAGAGGGAAAGGGAAAGAAAAGAAGAAAAAAGAAAAGGAAAAGAAGAGAAAGAAAGGAAAGAAAAGAGAAGAAAGAAAGAGAAAAAATAAAAAGAGAGAGGAGAGGAAAAAAAGGAAAAGAAAGAAAAGGAAAAAAGAAAAAAAAGAAGAAAAAGGGAAACAAAAGAAACGGGGGGTGAAAGAGAGGAGAGAGAGGGGAGGTAAGAGCCGGAGAGAGGATGAGTGGGAATAAAAGAGAGAGGGGAGTTGTTGAGTGGAGTCGTCTCGTCAAGGGAGCAAGAAAGACATAGGTAAATATGTTGCTGTGTCGGGTCAGCTGTGTCGGTACTCTTGTTCGATCCTCAATGCAGAAGTTTGAAGTCGGTGAGATGTAGGCCTACAGTGCGTCCCAGAAAAAACGAAACCGAGAAGTATCGATGTTTTATCATAACTTAATCACAACCATAATTAATGAATGATACATATTTAGAAAGCTTCGAGTCTCCTCTTTCAGCATGAGTGATTAAAAGCAATTTGAAGGAAGGAAACCAAAAAGACATTTGGCGGGCGGTATCTGAATTTCGAAGAAGAATTCACATTTCTAGAAAGTTGAGTTTCTGCCCTTTCATATGACACCTCAATCAGGAAAAATGAGCGAGGAATAACAAAGTTCTGTTTGTTTAAAGTAACCCTTACATTTTTATAATTTTAACAAACGAATTCGTTTTCACTTGGTGTCTGCTGTAGCAAAAAAGCAGATTTGACAAAAGACTTAACTCCGTTCGTTGACAATCAGCCATGCATGAAGACTCTCGTCTACGGCTGATTGTCAACGAAACGGATTTAAATCTTTTGCTAAAGATAAACTTGAGTTGTGGTAATGCGATTGCATTGTGAAAGAAAAGGTGTGAAATGGATCAGAAAAGTTGATCATATAGCATGTAAGTAATGGTGTGTAATGCAAGGTTCTGGAGTCATCAAAATCATCATAAAATTTGGCAGAGTCTTGGTAAAGTAACAATCACTTACACAGAAAAATGTATATGGGACAACACACATGGTGTCGGGGCTAGTACTACTCTGATTTCCTTATCTTTCTATGCTCATTACTCAGCCAGTATACATTTTCTTCCAAAATTGTTTGGCACATGACTTTTATTTGTAATCTTGAACATTCAGTGTAAGATTCGTTAGATTCTGTGAGAATTCATTTTCTTTTTTTACCAGATCTCAAGTTTATCTTTAATTTCGTTTATTGATTCGGCAGGCAGCCAGTGAAAACGAATTCGTTTAATAAAATTATGGAAATACAAGCACTACTTTAAACAAACAGAACTTTGTCATTTCTCGCTCATTTTTCCTGATTGAGGTGTCATATGAAAGGGCAGAAACTCAATTTTTTAGAAATGTGAATTATTCTTCGAAATTCAGATACCGCCCGCCAAATGTCTTTTTGGTTTCCTTCCTTCAAATTGCTTTTGATCACTCATGCACGAGATATGCATCATCTGAGTAGCATCACATGAAAGAGGAGACTCTAAGCTTTCCAAACATTCATTAATTATAGTTGTGATTAATTTATGATAGAACATCGATACTTCTCGGTTTCGTTTTTTCTGGGACGCACTGTATATTGTCGGTCAGCCGACAATTTGTTTTTCCCTACGAACTGTGACTTTTTATCCGCTGTGACGACCTCAAGAGTAACTACAACTACAATACTAGTATTTTCTCGAAGTTTCACTTTCCTATAATATCAGCTAAAGAAATCAGAGGTTTAAAATTTAAAAGAGTCAACAATGCGACGATTCGTCTTCCTTTCTCAATATTTTGATGAAACCCAAAAAATTCCGCGCTTCGCGCGGGAGGGGAAAACCACACTTAGACGAGTCAAGAACGGTACAACGAATCGTCTTCTTTCTCTCATAATTTAAGGAAACGTCAAAGCTTCCGCGCTTCGCGCGGGCGGAGGGAAACTGAATTTAGACAAAATTAATTAGGGTTAAGAGTCACGAACGGTACAACGAATCGTCTGCTTTCTCTAATAATTTAAGGAAACGTCAAAGCTTTCGCGCGAGAGGGCGAAACTGAATTCCAAAAAGGATAAAGAGTCGAAAACAGTACACCGGATCGTCTGATTTTCTCTAATAATTTAAGAAAACTTCAAAGCTAGCGCGATTCGCGCGAGAAGGGGAAACTTCATTCAGACAAGGATTAAGTGTCGAGCACGGTTCAACGAATCGTCTACTTTCTCTAATGATTTAATGAAACGTCAAAACTTCTGCGCTTCGCGCGGGAGGGGGAGAACTGAATTCAGATATGGATTAAGAGTCGAGAACGGTACACCGAATCGTCTGCTTTTTCTCTAATAATTTAAGGAAACGTCAAAGCTTCCGCGCTTCGCGCGAGAGGGGGTAATTGAATTCAGACAAATAGGGCTAATTAAGAGTCGAAAATGGTACACTGAATTCAGACAAGGATTAACAGTCGAGAACGGTACAATAAAGGCCTATCACACACACCCCCTAATGAGCGTGCTTTGCACGCTCTTTAAGTGATTTGCTTGCTCACTACCGCCCCTCCCTAAAATAAGATCCTAGCTCCGCGCCTGCATTAAAATATATAGCTATGATACTGACTAAGTTGACGAAATAATTCGTATATTATTTTATGTCGTCGAGTACTATAGATAGTCCATAGGAAAAACAATTTATCCTTCGGCCCCGGGTTTATAGGGTTAAATTTGTAGATATTGGGACGTTTAATTTTGTCGGTAATAGGTGGCTAGTTTTTTCGGTAATCGTTGGCCTCTACACCCCCCCCCCCCCCCCCCCATTGAAAAAGCTCTAGCGACGCCCCTGACTGTAATATGATATTTTTCATGTGTACGAATTAAGCTCGGCCATCTTTGCTTTATTTGAACACGCCTTCAACTTACCTTAAGGTCATGAATTATTTATATAATATGGACCGACCTTGAGGGAGATACAACATATATTTCCCAAACTAGACTCATATAGCCCCGAGTCAAAGACGAGGGCAATATGGGTCTTGTGAGGGCAATATATGTGGTATCTCCCGAAAGTTAAGCCAGTCAATATTATAGTATTAATGACTGCTTTGAGAGAAATAGTTGTTTTATTACGCTCAAGGGAAGGTTAGAATTGTGCTATTCCCCGAGGCTTGCCGAGGGGAATAGCCCAATTCTAACCTTCCCGAGAGCGTATGAAAACAACTATTTCTCGAATATTAAAGCAGTCATTAATACTTTTATATGCCGAAAAAAAAATAGACTAAAAAATGAAAAATTAAAAATATTTACCATTTTTGTCGAAGACGGGATTCGAACTCTTGCGTACAACAAGAGGTGTACCGAAAGCCAACGCTTAGACCACTCGGCTATGGCCCGCCGTTAACATGCTTGGCAGTTTTCTCCAATATATATATTAAAATGGATTGAAACCGGCTTCGCGTGTGATGAATGCTTCGCAAAAGCTCCATATACGGACTCTTCTTTTACTTTTGCAATGCATATTGGCACGAACTTAGATCAAGATCTATCGGCAGATGTTGTTTTTAATACTAGCAGTCATTAATACTTTTATATGCCGAAAAAAATAGACTAAAAAATGAAAAATTAAAAATATTTATCATTTTTGTCGAAGACGGGATTCGAACTCTTGCGTACAACAAAAGGTGTACCGAAAACCAACGCTTAGACCACTCGGCTATGGCCCGCCGTTAACATGCTTGGCAGTTTTCTCCAATATATATATTAAAATGGATTGAAACCGGCTTCGCGTGTGATGAATGCTTCGCAAAAGCTCCATATACGGACTCTTCTTTTACTTTTGCAATGCATATTGGCACGAACTTAGATCAAGATCTATCGGCAGATGTTGTTTTTTTGTTTTTGGAAGTTTATTTTCGTCTTCATGTCAACAATGCAAGATAAAATTGTCGGTAAGATCGATCGAGATTCAATTGTATTGAAATTACCGACCAATCCTTCGCACACATACGGCATCCTCCATCGCTCAAACCATTTTTTAACATGTAAACCTATGGGGAAACCATGGACGCTGACCAACTTTTTTTAATAACCATGGTTATTAAAATATTGAAATGTTTTATGCATGGTTACCGAGAATTTTACAGGAACAGTTGAAGTTTATGAATGCAATTCGACCAATCAGATGGCTGGATTTCTTAAGTGAGGTATATAATGTTTGATGCTTTCTATATTCGTATGAACTCTTGGAGTAACAAAAACTATACAAAACGCTGATCAGCTTCGCATTATAGTATTGGGTGAGGTCATCTCCGCTCGATTTATTCATGTATGTGAATGTATTTATCATTTGGCAAATAATGACGGAGAAGTATTGAAGAATAATGCCTACGTCCATTTTCTCTACGGCTAGGATATGGCGGCAGTATGCCCCCAAAATCAAGAGATACCTGCGGCGGCCGCGAATAATCTGTGATGGCCTCAGGTTCGCCCTAGGCCTAGGGCGTATCTTTGTCTTTACAGGCCGTACGGGTCGCCGAAGGATTATAATGCGGAGTTATAACTTTTTTTTCCTTTTCGAGATTCGCCTTTAATAGCAAAAGGACAATTAGACACGCCGTAGCCATTCCGTAGAGGGGTTCCACAGCGACCATACGTCGAGTGTACGGTGGCATTGCGGCTACCTCGCGTCTGACTTGGTATTTGTCAAAAAAAAATTGGGGATATCGTAAGAGGCTACGGGCTACGATGTTTGTGTTTACATTATCTACAATCCGTACAGAGGCTGCTCGGAGATTGTACGGAAATCGTACGGAGCCCGTGCAGCTTCCGTGCAAAGGTTTCGCGGAGAAGGCGCGGTGACCGTGCAGCCGCCGTGCCGTTTTTAAGCTCTTTTTTTCTTCCTCCATGTTCACCGAAAAATAGTGCGTTTGCGCGATGCCCGTGCGGGGATTGTGCAATGACACTTACGACATGACTACGGGCTTACCATTTTTCAAATTTGTATAACTCTCTGCGAAACAAAATCGTAGAGGGCGCGGAGCCCGTGAATCCGTACGAAAATCTCACGACCGCCTCCTGCCTTCGTTCGGAGGCCGCACGGAAAAGGGGGTACGGGAAAGGCTCCGTAGACTGATCGTAGGCCAAATGTAATCCAGGCATAAGGCGACCGTGCGTCATACCACATCAAAGGCCGTAAGGCAGCCGCAAGTGTTCTGTCTCCACAAATTCAAAATACGCCGTGCGGTTACCCTAACATTTGTGACTTCTGTGACCGTGGGAGTGCTGCGGCGGCCCTGTAATTGATTTCATTATGTCATCACTCCTAAAGATAATGCAAAGTTTTGGAAATGTTGACAATTGGATGAATAGTAATTCCTTAAAATGTTGATATATTTTGACGCCCCTGTGGTTAAGCACTAGAAAATTTTGCCCCTAAAACACTTCTGCTTTTGAGAAATTGAATAATCAAACAAGTACCGGCGCTTCCTATAAATTTCAAATAGTGCTTTAAATGGCCATTCCATTGTAGCTGCGACCATGAAAATCGCAGCTCTGATGTGTAATTTCCAAACGCGAATAGCACATCGGTCGATTATAGTAATAAACAACAATATTGTTTTAAATCTAAAGTAATATCTGTCTTGAAAAGGCGCTATACAAAATAAACAAATTATTATTTACAATTTCATCACTTTAGACTCGATTTCAACCGCGACAACGATCATTGAATACTGTAAAATCGCATATGCTTCCAATATGTTAATTTGAACCAAATTCATGACCCCATACCAAAACTTTGTATTACCTTTGTATGGTCACATAAAGTCATACATCGAAAAAAAGGGCCCGTTATAAGCACAGCTTGAGGTGACATCCTCATCATAAATGATAATGTAAACAATGCACAGTGAAAAGTGGAAGGTGGAAAAAGATGAGAGAGGGAGGGAGAGAGAGAGAGAGAGAGAGGGGAGAGTTGGATTCAAATAGTATTACCTGGAACATGTCAAGTCTGTAGACAACTAACACCTTAACAGAGCTCCTGACAACTTAGATGATTATATTATAAGATACAAGGATACATGCTGTAAAAAAAACACCGATGTACAAAATAGAGGCATTAAACAAAACAATTTTTTTGTAATAAAAAAATATATAACAAAGTTTAAGGGCTGGTCGGACTCGACCTACAATGGAAACGGGATTTCTCTCTTGAAGTCCGCCCTAAATAAAACATTATGAATCTCGCTTGAATTGTATTCATTTAGCTCAGAAGATGGCGGTGCGAGCCATTTCATTTTCATCATTGAGAACATCCTCCTGACCTTTATTTTAAACAATTGGGGATATTGGATGTTTTTGGTTTGCTTGAAATCACTAGCAGTTTTAACATTTGTATATGATTTGTATAGTACAAATTTGCCACACACATTATTAGATTATTGTAAGATTGTACACCATACTTATGAAACAAGAGAAAAAGAAAATGCAATTCTACCCTTGCCAATGTGTAGGACGACACACGGTACATTCAGTACTTCTTTTGTTGGACCAAAGCTTTGGAATAGCTTACCTCCGAAGATTAGAACAAAAAACTAGCTTTTCATTTCGTAATACTCTCACTGATGAACAAATAAATTATCTGTTATGTTAGCAGTAAGTAATGTTTTGTATTTCGAATGGATACAATATAATTGTAGGAACTAGTATAATGCTATAGTAATTAAGAGATACACTATTGATGTATGAACGATGTCAGTAATAATTATACTACTGAAAATGGTAATCAATAATAATGATAATCATTAAAAAAAATATATATATATTTATTTATTATCATTTTAAGATTTACTATTGAATAATCAATCATATTAAATGATTTAGCTTCATATTTTGTAAAATGGAATCTGACATCATCTCTATAACCACCCTATATACCGTGGCTTACTCATATATATATTATCTCATTCATTATGTATGCTTACCATATGTGTATGTTTATCACTGACCTGTAATATTTCATTTATATATTTGTATTATAATACTCTGTAACCAGTGGAAACCAATTTCCTAAAAAGGACAATAAATTATTATACTTATACTTGTATAGTAAACAGAGAAAACCGATCTCGACTAGCACTTGTGCTAACTTTTGTTTTTCTTTTAGCCACAACTTGAACTTTTGTATAAATGTGTTTTATGTAAGCATCAATTAAGCCTTTGAAGTAATTCATTTTTTCGACAGTATGTACATGTTTTATTTCATTGTTTGGCCTTGTATACTTTGTTTTATGATGTACATGTACTGTTGTTAATAAACGTCAAACTTCAAACTTCAAAATAAAAGGCGAACCTTCAATCAAAAAATCTCTCTATCGCTATCATTCAAATCTGACCAGCTCTCTCGGTTTGCTCATATTGAAAGCAACATGTGTTCAAAAGGTTCATATGTTTTTTTGTCATTACTATTGTTATCAAACGCAAGATAATCTGCCATCGGATATATTAATATTTGTCCTATTTTCATCATTTAAATCACCAAAAGGTCGATCTCGGCGAGGATACTTTGGTAACTGGTGTTATCACACAGGGACGGCCCATATCTGACCAATGGGCTACGTCATTCCGAATCTCCTACTCAAGAGACAATATAAATTGGACCTTTGCCTTAGAAAAGCATTGCGGGGTACAAAAAGTGAGTATCATTTTCGCACTTCCGGAAAAGGCCAATTTTCTTCTGGTCAAATCTATCATCTTCCTTGGTTATCCATGTTTTTTTTATAACTTGTATACTAAACTATTTTTCCAATTTCCTATTATAAATAAACTTTTTCCATTGCTTTCGTTCTTTTTCAGACATATGCAGGAAATTTTGATGCTGACACACATGTGACCATACTGTTTCCTGAGCCAGTAGCCGCACGGTACGTCACGTTACATCTTGTAACATTTGCTAGACGGGCGGCTGTGAGATTCGAAGTACTTGGTATCAACACTTGAACCATCACGAGTTGATTTAATGTTTCATCAAATCTTTTGTATTCTTTTATTTATATACTTATTTATTAATTTATCCATAAAGGTAATACAAAGTTTTGGTATGGGGTCATGAATTTGGTTCAAATGAACATATTGGAAGCAATGCGACCCTACAATATTCAGTGATCGTTGTCGCGGCCGGAATCGAGTCTAAAGTGATGACATTGTGAATAATAAACTCGTTATGTTGTATAGCTCTTTTTCAAGGTTAAGATATTAAATTAGCTATGAAACAAAGTTTCTTGACTAAAATCGACAGATTGGCTATTCCCGTTTGGAATTTATATATCCCAACTACGGTTCTAGGACAATTACCCCCTGGGAAATCACCTCCCCCCCCCGGAAAATTACCCCCCGGAAAACTACCCCCAAAGGACAATTACCCCCTGGAATGTTACTCCCCGGAGAATCACCCCCCGAAGACAATACCCCCCAAGGGCAATTACCCCCCGGAGAATTACCTCACGAGGACAACTACCCCTCGAGGACAATAACCCTCTAGGACAATTACCCCCGAGGACAATTACCCCCGAGGAAATTACCCTCGAGGATAATAACCCCCCGATGACAACTACCCCCCCCCCCCCCCTCCGATGACAATTACCTCTGAGGACAATTACCCCACGAGGACAACTACCCCCGATGATAATTACCCCCCGAGTATAATTCCCCCGATGACAATTACCCTCCGAGGACAACTACCCCCGTGGACATCAGAATTCAATAGCAAAATACGATCTGACACATTGAGAGATGGCTACGAGCCCATAAGATCCCCTGCATGAACCCGTATTCTTTCAAGTACTATAGCACGTTGTCTTCCTCATTACTACACATTCCCCTTTTATTATAATTTATGCAACGCCAGTGCGGTTGCTAATTTCTACGAAGGATGTAAGTTTTAGGTAATTTTCCAGCGCTTTTCAAAATGCATAGAAATACATTTCTCTGGAGCAGCGTTATTTTAACTTTTTGTTAGTCACGGTACACTCTTAAGAAATGAAAAGTTTCTCTCAAATCCCAAAGTCTTTACAGACTATTAATTTTGCATGACTCTGGCTCTCGTCAAGTGATATGCACACCCGTATGGGCACATTTAAGAATAAAAAAGAGAAGACATTTTCAAACTGGTAACAAATTTGTTTGTAATCCACACACTAGAAACTATTTAAAGTACTGTATGCGGGCACCTTCCCGCCGAATGTACATAAATAAAAAGTGATATATTCGGTCATGACCTTGATACACGAATGTGAGGATATTCGGGCCTCTCGTTGCCCTTATTTGACTTGCTGTCAAAATTTGGTCAGCGAGCGAGGAAGGAAGACACTTTAGTATCTTCAAAATTATATTTTCTCATGTAATTACATATTTTAACCGTTTCTGGTATTTGATTTTTTTTACAAAATCAACGTTTTCCAAATCATTCTCTTGCGGCACCCCGGTTGAAAAACGCTGTGCTGGAGTTACAAAATCAAATGAGATGAATTACCAGAGAGCGGATATTTATTTTCTTTTGACATGGCACCGTACATATAAGTCAAGGCAATTTCTATTTCAAAATAATTTAACGTACACGAAAACACATTATACTTTAGCATGACAACATAAATAAATAGATATAGATAACGTGAAGAAAACCTTAATTATGGATCATGGCATGGATGAGGGCCCATCAGGAGCGTACGCAGGATTTTTTCAAGGGGGGGGGGGGGGTCTAAAATCTAGCCCAAAATATTTTGCTCCCGAAAATTTTGAAAATCGCGCCGGCCGAAAAGTCGCTCAGTGGGGGAGGGGGGGGGGGGGGGGGGGGGGGGGGGGGGGGGGTAAGCGGACACTTTTTTTTTTTTTTTGGTCTCGAAATTTGAAAATTTGACATTTCTCTTCGTTGGGGGGGGGGGGGTAAGGTCACTTTACGTTAGCCGTGGGCATAATTTAAAAAAAAAGGGGGGGGTTTTTTTTTTTTTTTTTTGGGGGGGGTTTACACACATAAAAATACCAAAGGGGGGGTTTGAACCCCCAAATCCCCCCCCCCCCTGCGTACGCCCCTGGGGCCCATTATACATACAAAGACAAATACACGATCAGCTGATTAAAAAAGTTACAGAGGGTGCATAAATGAAATCTGACATCCTAAATTCTTTGTTGTGCCATTGATGGTGAGAGAGGCTGTAACGCGTACTCATCTGCGCGCAATGTATTGTTCAATTTCTAAGAAATATAATTTCTGCTCTTTACTCGGTAATCAAACTACAGGGGAATTGGGCAACCTCCACCCCCCCCCCCCCCATATCGAATTGAATAATTTGAAAAGACTGAAATGAACTTGATGAATAACAATAACAAAAAAAAAGGTTTATGCAATTTTCTGTAAATAGCAGTTTGGAGAGAAGCTTGCGTTATACGTCACAGTGTTATATATTCCTCGGGGGGGGGGGGAATTGTCCTCGGGGGTAGTTGTCCTCGGGGGGTAATTGTCTCCGGGGGGTAATTGTCCTTGGGGGGTAATTCTCCGGGGGGTAAGTTACCCTTGTATGGCCGTAAGCGCTATTTGAAATTGATGAAAATTTACCGGGAGCACCGGTAATTTTTTTATATCTAATTGTTCTCGAAAGCAGAAGTGTCTTAGGGGCTAAATTTTATAGTGCTTATAATAGATCCATAGGGGCATTTACATATATCAAAATTGTAAAGAATTACTATCCAGCCATTTTTCAAAATTTCCCAAAACTTTGTATTACCTTTAATAAATCTCTATATTAATTAATTCATTTACTTGATGAAATATTTATTGTGATATAGCTTCTAAATTAAAGGGCGAGTCGATTACAATTATAAATGATTTGAGTATAGCGCCATAGTTTTGTTTTCATTCGATTACAGGTGACAGCAAGATCTTTAAAGACAAATAATCTACTTTCTTTTTTTCATGGAGATTTTGTAACATGTTTGTACCGGATGTTTACCCGATATTAGCTGTACTTGATAACCGAGAGAAGACTTCAAATTTACGATGAGGCGACAATTGAGTCTGAAATGATCAACAATATACAGCGAACTTGAATAAAACCCACTCTTATGGACAGTTCATCATCCAAAATCTCCATCTAGAACGCTCTCAGAGACACAAAGACAAGCTAGAGTAATTTTCCGGTGGGACATCAAGTTGCGCAGTAATTTTAAGATGCCTGATGCCACGAAGGAGAGCTGGTTTATGAAGAGAAACATAGAGGTATGCATGTACATATAAAGGGTCAAAAATCAAAGATTAACAGACGTAAAAAAACATCGCCACATATTTTGAAACGGCGCTACAGGTGTTGTGGAAAACAGCAGGAAAAGAAAAAGATGAACGTAGAATGCTTTGCAATTTGCTAGAGCGTTTGCTAAATGTGGGAAAAAGAATTAATTCTCCGTCATGTGCAAAACTAACTAAAAGTCAGAAAAAGTTCGTTAAAGAAAAGAGATGGGAAAACGGAGTTAAATGTATTTGAACTTGTATCATGTATATAGAGTCTACTCAATGAAAAACAAGTTATTATAAGGGTGGACTTCGCTTTTGAACCAGAATGTAGCTCTATGCTCATGAATCGAAAGTGATAAATCCGAAGGTCAACTAGGAGTATATTTGCAGTGTTAGGAAGAAAAACAATTTACTCCTGAATTATTCTGCGACATGATTAATATATGGTTGGCACATCTGACTGGTGGTGCTTCGGTAAAAGTCTACAACCACTAATTAAAAGTGTACATATATGTTTAACGGTTCTAGGACACGTATCCCCTGGACATCCACCCCCGGATAACCACCCCGGACAACTAACCCCTACGACATTGATCCTCTAGGACAACTACCCCGGACAACTATCATAGGGGGTAGTTGTCCGGGGGTAGTTGTCATTGGGGGTAGTTGTCATTAGGGTTTAATTGTCCTAGGGAGTAGTTGTCTGGAGGTATTTGTCCGGGGGGTGTTTGTTCTGGGGGTAGTCGTCCTAGAAGGTGCCTGCCATAGGGGGTAGTTGTCCTAGGGGGTAGTTGAATGGGGGTGGTTATCCGGGGGTGAATGTCCAGGGAGTAGGTGTCCGGATACGGGGTAGGTGTCCGGATACGATTTTCAAAGGCACCTTGTATTTTGAGAATGCGATATAAATCTGTGTTTCATGTATTTAAAATACTACTTTTAATACAACTATATACTTATAATAATACAACTATATACTTATAATAATACAACTATATACTTATAATAATGTAATCAAATAGCGCATGTTCTGTATACATAGGCTACATGTTCAAATGCGATTTACAATTACTCAATATGATAATGTTTATTGAGAATACAAGATACGTTACAGTAATTCTCTGCCAATCTTTTGAGATTATATTTTGTATTAGATTCTGACCAACGATTGTTTGTATCGAGATCAAAGGTTTTACTTCAAGAGGTACGTATTGCTAATACAAATGGACTTTCATGATTACTTTAGAGTTATTTTATCACATCGAGAGGAAAATTTACCTGTAACAGTTTCGATGTCTACAGTTCAGACATCTATCTCAGACGCGAATTGGTGGACTAAACCACCAATTTCCCGATCGCCAGTGGTTGTCATTTCGGCGATTACTGTGTCGTATACAGTGTGACTCAAAAAAAAGTTTACACCTAGAAAATTGCTAATTATTTTAAAAATCATCTAAGAACAGTAAATTAGTATACATCTTATGAAAGAACGTTTTATCCCGAATCATTTAGTATCATTTTGCGTAGTATGTGTTCACGCTTACATGAAAAGGAGGTATTGTTTGCGAGAGTGCAAACATTGACTTGCGCCAAAAATACTTGAATAAAACAATTGGGATTTGGGTATTAATTCGGTCTCTACAGATCCAAATAACATCCTTAACAAATATCGATTGTAAAATATCAACGAACATTTGTGCGCGCGTGTGTGTGTTTGTGTGACTTTGCTTCTGCAAAAAGCATATGCAATGCATTTCATTTGATTTATTCTCTCACTCCGCTAATCCCAACATAGTAGGCCTCCTGTTCATCCAAGCGTGAACACATACCACACAAAAATGATACCAAATAATTCGGGATGAAACACTCTTTCATAAGATGTATAATAATTTACTGTTTATAGATGATTTTTAAAATAATTAGCAATTTCCAAGGTGTAAACTTTTGTTGACTCACACGGTATATCAGACAGCTGGTATGCGACCCCGTCCCGGTTCATGTTGTCAGGTTGCGGTTGATCCAGCCAGCTTCCTGGATCCTCCTGGCCCAATCTTGGTTCTCTCTCGCTATGAGCCTCGTGCCATCTGAGTCTATGACGTGATCTTCTCTAGCAGCGTGATCTGTTACAGGTAAATTTTCCTTGTGGATGTCATAACAAAAACTCTAGGATTATTATTACAACCATCCTGTTGAAACTCTTTCATAATGGACTTTCATGATTATTATGTAGATTGATTAATCCTTTCTTTATCTGAAATATAATGTAAATATAACGTTTGATTTCGAAAGGTGTCGTAGTCGAGTGGTTTAATCTCTTGACTAGGAATGCTTAGGTTGTGGGTTCGAACTCCGGGAAGGCAGTTATGTCCTTGAGCAAGACATTTTATCTATGTACATTGCTCTTCCTTACCTAGGTGTTAAATGGGTAACCGGTAGGATATACGAGGTTCAAAAGGCGACCAACTGGAATGCTCCCCAGTGAGTGGAGAATGTGCTCCTTAATGTACGGTATAGTAATTGAATCCAATGACCGGGGTAATATTGTACGCGCTTTGGTATGTTATACCACTATGGTCAAGCGTTATATAAGAACCAGTTATTACTATATTGTTATCATTGATTGACATGCCTTTAATACCAAAATAACATTATGTGTCCAATTATTAATCAAAGGACAGTAATATTGGTTTTAATGTGTCTACATGTTCATTCAACTGCTACTAGTTGACTAATAATAATTCCACTGTATTATATGCTGAAGATACGGCAGTAGATGATTGTTGGTTATGTGGAAAATACTGTAACATTAGTAGTTTGATGTAAAAAGCATACATAAGTGTATTTTAAATGATGTTAATTCATCAATGTTTTACAACTGTTTGCATTTCATAAACTCTAGGGCCCGAATTTACAAAGGAGGTTTGTCGAGAAACCTAGGTTTTCGCGTTTCAACGCGTTTTTACAAACCAGGTTTGTAACAAAAATGCGTGAAAACTTAGGTTTGTCGACAAACCTCCATTGTGAATTCGGGCCAATACGTTAGGATTTATTTAATCATTGGTATTACTTATTCTATATTGTATAAACACAACAATAGAGGGGAAAGGAAACGAATTATCCAAATTGTATAAAAGAGTCTGAGACAATGACTTTTGACGTAATGGTTTAATACCAGATTTAGATGACTAGGTTTTGTTCTATATCATAACTCAAAAATGTGTTTCTTGTTAGTTATATGGACTTGGTAATTGACCCTCTTATCATTTTGTGTGGAAATTCTAGAGCCAAAGTGTAAAGTGTATATGTCGGAGTTAGCAATGTTAGTTAAACACAAGTTTAAATAAAAAATGCTGTGTGTCTAAAAGAACTGAAAATTTAATATTGACATTTCAGGAATTTTACCTAAACATGAATGTATAAGTTTATGGTAGGTTTGTTAACTTGATTTTTAAAATAGTGGAAGATGTAAGAGGTGTAGCGCCACCTCTTGTTGGAGACAGGAAAGAAAACGTTTATTCAGACACAGATGATGTATGATGTGTTGAAATTTAATTGTTATTTTATCTTTTGTAATAGATGTGAATGAAACTCTATTGAATTAACTGGAATCATTTGTAATGTCTCACCTGTATAGGCTACATGCTTGTTCAGATATGGCGTGGTGAAGCGCCGCAAGATTTGAAGCCGCAATGTATTAATGGACGGCAACATGCGCAGGCTTCCGTCGCGAGCTCAATCAATTGTGCAGCGGTTTGCCGTGAAACCTGTAAGAAAGTGCATGCATTTTGTCTTCGTTTTTAGGAATAATACTTCAAAAAATATAAGAAAAATGAAACCAGACAGGTAAGAAAGATAACGACTTTTAAATCATGACCATTATTTAAACAATTTTTTATGATTTAATTGATTTTTGGTATGTTAGAGAACTTATAGTATAGTATTTCCATTCAAGTGCTATGTTTTGCTGAGTATAATGCTAATGTTGTCTCCCGCATTGACGTCATGCTATTGCGCAATACCTCCGAAACTGGCCTTTTTCTGAGCGTTCTGAGTATTCATTTTTAAAGCTAGATTCTATAATTATTTTACATGTCTTGTTTTCATTTTTTAGACCATCATATTGCTACGGTTGTCTCATTTTTGCCAGCACAAACGTAGCTAGTTCGCCGTCTATAGAACGTATATAGCAGACGGCAATCCACGGATCAGACGACACTTGATAGTGTTTTTTTTTATGTGAGATTGCTTTGCTAAATATAAAATACAAGAACCTTTTCCATATCTTTAAACTATCATTGATATCTGATAATAAACAGTTAGTAAAATAAACCTACCAAACTACATAATACAATGAAATACTTGACTGAAAGTGGGGGAGTTTGATGTGTTACACAATTGCACCCTATGTTAATAATCGATCGTCCATGGTGTGTCATGAATATTCAAGATTTTGCTTACCTCGGCAAAATGTTTGCCTATACTAAATGGAAAAATTACGGTGGAGGGTTGGCTGAAGTGGACATAATGGACCAAGCAGAACTGATCTATGATAATTCATTCTTCTTATCCTTGTGCTTGACCTATAATTTTCAAATCGCGTGGTAAATTGCGTCCAAAGTTCGACTTGTTACACATGCGTTATAGATGCAATGGCGAGCTTGCTACCTATTTTGATCAAATTACGGTGGGTGAAATTTCAAAAGTCGAAGTGACATGTAGTTGCAATGAAAGAGCTAGTGTCAACGTACGTCGGGGTGGATGTGCCTTTCGTTTAAACCAACCAAAACTAATGAACGATTTTTTTTTTTTTTTTTTTTTTTTTTTTTGGGGGGGGGGGGGGGGGGTAAAAGTCCATAGGCTTACATGTTTATAGACTGCTGGACTCTGACGATAAGGGGCGTTGTCAAATGAGACTAAACGGAGCTATATGTGTGGTTAGAGTGGCCCTTTAAGTGGTTTTGGTGCTTAATAAATCGGTAGAAGTAGTAGTACAAGTAGAAATAGAAGTAGTAGTAGTAGTATCAGCAGTAGTAGTAGTAGTAGTAGTAGAGGTAGAAGAAGTAGTCATACTAGTAGGAACAGGCGCGTACGCATTTTGCCCCGACCCCTTACATAAAAAAATCCTATATGGGGGCATGCCTTGAACCATAATGCATGGCCCTACAGAGTAATTTTTCTTGTTGGGGACCGGGAGAAAATGCAATGAATAATTGAAAATTTATTGCATTTTCTTTGTTTTTTGGTATTTGTGGGGGCGGCGACGTACCCTAGCCCCAGCTGCGTACTGTCTTGATTCAGTGGCCAAGCAATGGCCTCGGTACTGTGAGGCCCAAGAATTTAAAACTGTGTCGATCAGCTATATTAGTGCCCTTTTGTGAGGCATTAATCCTTATTACTGTCAGTTAAGGATGTAGGTCCTCATAGTAGCACACACATGATTGAGCAGTCACGCAAAACAAACACTCGCAAATTACTATTTAATAAAATCTGAGAATGTACACTATAATTAGATCTATTAGGAATAAATCATTGCCAAAATCATTCCATAAATTGGGGTAAAAATAATTATTCCACTTTTATGACTAACAGTGTACAAACTGTTTCTGATTAGACCGAGGTTTGAAACTGAGTCACGTCTTTTGGATCGTGATGTTAAAGGTCGGTCCCCTGAAGTTTCATATCACCTGATTGATTTACGACTGTAACAAACCCAATTATACACACACACGCACACGCGCGTACACACACACACGCACACACTCACACACTCACAAACACAACACGCACGGTTACAATAAGCGAGTTCGTAATTAGGATTTGCGCATGGGCAGATAAAGGTCATTCGTATCCAAATTGTAAAACCATTGAGACGAATACTCGGATCGTGCTCATGAAAGTTATATAATCGGTATTCATTTATGCACCAACAGTGCATTTATCTGATACACAGGTGGAAGTATTCTTCTCAAGAGGCAAACAAAACGTATTCATGAAGTACCTCCACCCCTTTGGCAGTGATTATTCTAAAATGCACATGTGGGAAGTATCCATTGTGTAAAAGATCTGTGGATATTTTGGGGTCATGCGTTCCAGAGCCATTTACGAACTCGCTTATTGTTTCATAATTTCCTCTTTTCTGATTAAGCATTGATTTGTATCAAGATCGCTAAATGTTAAAGGTATTATGTCCCTGTTGCAGCCAACCTCAAATTCTGTAGCACTTTGCAGGAAGTATGAATATGTCATGTATGTCCTGTGTATCTGTAAAATTTAAACGTTAGCAGTGTCCTAACATTCAAATTATGCAAGGAAACCCATTTACTTGCTAGACTTCACTGTCAGACACTATAGAGTGACTGACTGGCTTTTTTCTTCTTTGGTATAACAAACATAAATGAGCTCTAAAGGGTCATGAGCATTTGTCTAAATAATAACCCACTTCTGTTGGTGGCCAAAATTAACTGATTGAATCTTTGCGCAGTATAAAACGTACGACCATTTGGTACAATGGTCTAAAAATCAAGACTATTACTTATTGGCTCTATAGCTCCTAAGTCGATTTGACAACTCAAAGTCGTTACTTTCCCACTTGAAGACATTTTCAAGCCCCAATTTTTTAACGGAAGTTCTAAATTAGTATTATCTTTCAAATGCCGTTGGAATTTAACCTTTTCATTTTTTTGGCCTACAAATGGGACATTGTACCTTTAAATAGCATTTCCCTTACAATATTTCCCTTTAGTACACATTCACTACCACCATTATATCATCATCATCATCATCATCATCATTATCATCATCATATATTTTACAGCCATTAACCAATAAAACATACAGAACAAAGTACTGTTTGGAAATCGCATTTCTTTTTGCTAACCTTTTCCAACCGCATAGCATTTTTTGGTTTCAAAACATATGCGTTTTAAGTGTATCACGTAAATTTGAATTTCATCTCACAGCAAGCAACAGCAAAATAGGGGTGAAAGCCATTATGTAACTTTTTGCAACAAATACAAATATTTAAAACCCGAGAAAGTTATATTTCTAAATGTAATGGAGCCTGACCAATGCTGAGCACATAAAAGCCTATTATATCACCACGATAACAATATAACAAACCAATTATCTATTAGAAGACTAGGAATCCATTTTTGTTCATTATGATTGAATAAATATTTCAAATAAAGATACATATTTGCACTCTACAGAAAACATACGTACATATATTATATACATGTACATTTACATACATATAGGCCTATAAACGAATCCCATTCAAAACATTCAATAAACTGATGAGGGTATATTCATGTTCACACAGTAATTGTATCAGGTGAATATATCTTCGTCATGGTCAGTAATTCCTATGAACAACAAATTTGAAGAAAATATGTTAACAACATACTAAAATATTATGTTCAAGTATTTTATATGATTAAAACACAATTGGTAGTGATTTGTATACAATGTCTCTGATCGGTTAACCAACTTGAAGGTAAATAATTCGATAATTCAAGTTACATTTCTGCATACTAAAAATGTGTACGATACTGCATTCAGATTCTGTATATTATAACATTTGACTACATTTATTTGTCATGCCTTTTTTGCTGTTGGGGGGGGGGGCTGGGGTGGGGCGAGAATGAAAAACCTATACCATGCATAAGAACTTCCTACTAACAATGTCTGAAAATTACGATTCACATCTCGAGGTTCAATTCAATTCAATTCAATTTATTTCACAATATAACAAGGGAAACGCTCTCGGTGGTCTCGCCTGCATAACGCTATTCGATATGATGAAAAATGGAGGTTGGAACATTATTTATAGGCAGGGTGGCCCATTAGCATCCCCCGTAAAAAAAAATATATATATATATATGAACAACAAATGAAAACCTCTGAATATAATCAGCATTTTGAAGTGAATATTGGCTAAAAATCATCAGAACAATTATATACTTTAATTTGTACCAAGATTGATAATTTTAATGGAATATGTACAAACAATTAAAATTGATTTATTAATTCTCATGTTCAGTTGTGAAAACATAATCCAGTCTACTAACCTAAAAATGACCTTTGACCTAGACTTTGTGACCCGGAATTTGCGTCATATGAGTTGTGATACTTGATAACCCTTGCATACAAGTTTCATGGAATTTGAACACACGCTTTTGAAATGATGCTAAAAATTCAAAATCTTGATGTTGATACCACTACAAAGTCAAAATCTGCAGACCTTAAATTACATTTGACCTTGACTTTGTCACCTACAAGACTAATCACATACTTTCAAAATTATGATAACAATTCAAAATCGTAACCGACAGTTTTGATGTCAATGCAACAACATAGACTAAGTTTGTTGACCTGAAATGACCTTTGACCTTAACTTAGTGACCTGAAATTCAAATCACGTGATTGGGGATACGTGATAACCCTTTGGTCTAAGTTTCATTGAATACGAACTTATACTTTCAAAATTATATTAATTTTTTTTTAAACTTTCGATGATGATGCCACAACATAGTCCAAGTCTGTTGACCTGAAATGACCTTTGACCTTGACTTTGTGACCTGACATTCTACTCACATGATTGAAAAACTTGATAACCCTTTGGTCCAAGTTTCATTGAATACGAACTTATACTTTCAAAATTATACTACAATTATACTACAACTAATACTACGATGTTGACGCCGTCGCCGTCGCCGCCGTCACCGGAAAAGCGGCACCTATGTCTCGCTTTTTGCTACGCAGGCGAGACAAAAATCAAAGTATAGAAAGTAACAGTAAATTTAAACTATATTTACAAAGGATATATGCAGGGTTTTCCATGAAGGTTGCGAAAACCTGTGAAGTTGGATCCCCCGTTACAGAATGAAAAAGAAATACAAAATAAGCACACAACAATACATTATGAACAACAAATTTGACGGAAATAACTTATCAATATACTGCTGATATATTATGTACAAGTATTTATATGATTTACACACAATTGATAGTGATTTGTATACAAGTGTCTCTAATCTGTTTATCTAGGTAAATAATTCGAAAATTCCTCGTGGGTCTACGATTCAAATGAAATCATGAATGATAAACGTCTTTAAATGTGTGTGTGTGTGGGGGGGGGGAGGGGGGAGGGGCTCCTAACGATTTTTTTTACTTTAATTTCTCCTTTTTTCATTTTTAGATCCGAAATAGATAGACAGAAGATAATAGCATTTAATAAGCAAACAAACATAACAAACAAACAAAGACTGCATGATATATATTACAAATCATAATACATTCAAAGCTGTTTGACATCCCTCTCATAAAGAATATATGCTGTGCCATCAGTTCTATTTTAGTGTCATATGGTGTCAGATTCCTTGATACTTTTTATTCGTATATACTAAGATTCATGATATGATTCTTATTCCACTGATTCTGATTCCACTCCACTATACCACACAGAGCTACGTGCACTTCCACTATTCGTTACACACACATACAAATTATATCTGAGCGTATTTCAAAGTTTAACTTGGGATATTTTCTATACCATACCCTTGCCGTTTCCAAAAGTGACCTCCTCCCTGTTTCCTCCATCCTCATCAGCACGATAAACTCGATCTTCCTTATAGTCATTCCAGTAGATCTTCTTTTCCACGCAGTCATAGATAAAATGACCGGGTCGTTCAGTGGATGGTATAGCAGTGAAGTTTAGGTCATCTTCTAGACCTGCAACAAAAATCCAGTTTTGAGCTGTCACAAACATCTTTGCAGTCGATTCTGAAATAAACGGGTCAAAGGAGGTAATTTTATTCCACAAAGTTTTTCCTCGTACGTATATTAAAACATTCGACATTCTTTGGTATTGAGATTTTATTAATCATTTATTGACCAGCACTTCAATGAATAATAGTCTGATCAAGAATTACAACTATGTGCCCATTCAATTGTGAACAACAATGCTAATGTACAAATCAATATCTGTCGTTCTCCGTTCTTGAGAGCTGGTAAAAAGATAATAAATTAAGGTATACACTTTAGTCACATTCCAGATGCTGACATACAGTACCTTAACGAAGCATAGACAGTATACTATTTCTCTTTTTAACAACTATTCTCTGTCACAGAGGAATCGAATGACTATTTATACTACGTGTAATGCACTATAAAGATTGTTGACGTTCGTAAACTTCGTGAATTTGTGTTATGCATCTCTTGAGGTGAGTAATTACTTAACGTACATATATATTTATACAACAATAAACTTAAATGTGATGACTATAACTGCAAAGGGTTATGATTATCGAACATTCTGACCAACCATGCGAACTTAACGAATGTTAATTTACTGGATCGTACTATTAAAGTCGCAGGGTAGAAAGATGCATTTTCAAACCGCGCCAAATTTAATTTACGTTCCGACATTCTGTTAAATGGGTTCGTGTTGTTAGGAATCCACTGCTTTCTGCTCCACCAAACGTCCACATGCGGAGTCGTTTATCACTAAATTATCCAAATTTATGGATGCTTCCTTCCCAGGTGTTTATGTTGTTGAAGCATTTCATTCACCTGCTATCATTCTTTGTACAATTGCCAGAACGCAAATTACATTTTGGTTTTTATAGTTTCATGCGGAGTCGTTTATCAACTATATGTATTAAAATTTATGAATGCTTCCTTCCCAGGTGTTTGGTGTTTATGCATTTCATGGCTGTTATTATTCTTTGTACTCCAATTGTTAGACTACAAAATTGCATTTTGGTTTTATAGTATCATTCAATAAGTAAGTCAAATAAAAGAGTTTGTTCTGCACAATAAAAACAATTTGCGTCCCTATTGTACAATGTAATGTGTCCCCTCATTTTGTAATAGTTAATTTACCCATTCACATAATTGAACTACCTGCCCGATGAAGGCGGTGGTCCCGTGACCCCTGAGCACTCAACACCGTGTGGGAGTCAGTTTATGACAAACTTCTTTTATGAGACAAACCGAAGCAAACGTTTCCATATGCGAAAATTTTAAAATTTGCCCCCCCCCTCCCCTTGAGCGCCATGGGGGGGGGGGGGGGACCCCAAAAAAGGTAAAAATCACGTGTTTTTACATGATTTTTTTTCTCAAGGGGGGGGGGGGGGCCCTCGGCCCCCCCTCCCCCCTGGATCCGCCACTGCATTTTAGAACGTTCAAATCTGATAATATTATACAAATATACACTGCATTGACAGGTTCTGGTTAAAACTATGCGCAAGAGGTGACTCCAATAGTACTTTTTTTGCTGAGGGACGCAGCCCCGAAGCAAATAGTACTTTTGGAGTCACCAAGGCCCATAGTTTAACCAGTAACTCGAATAGAAGGCATGGTATATTTGTTATATATCCTGCATCAAAAATTTATTAAAAAAACAAACAAACAAACAAAACAAAAAACATTTTTGGTAAAAAAAAAGTTTAGAACAAAAAAAATATAAATTTTTATCCAAATAGATATAAAATATTTTGTTTTCATTAAATTAAGATTTGAATTTTTTTTAAATTCAATTAAAACGAAAATTCACATTTTTTTATTTCAACTCACAAATAGTAAACAAAAATAGTACTCTCATATAGTACTTTCTTAAAATAGCTCAAATATTTTTGGTCATGTGACGAGCTCTCAACCAATCAGAAGCAGACAATTTTTGATGCAGGATATAATACAATATATTTTGTCAATCATAGCAATTAATAGTACGCTATGCGTAGTGGGTTTGATACAAATGGCTATTTCTGCCTCTACCAAAGATGCTATCGGAAGTACGCCCTCTACTGTTTACCAGAATCCCTGGGCTTGTTTTTTGGCATTTTCATCCTGCGTATTTTTTTTCCCACTTTAGCTCCGGACCCAGTATGAACTCATTTGCATACAGCCAATCAGAGCTCATCTTGTCAATAACAAGCTTTAGATGCAAAATTCGAAAAGGTGCAAAGCTCTTGGCTTAACACACGTACACACAGCGCCTTGCATATATATCAGCATGCATGGTGTGCGTACATAGGTATAGGCTTACAAATGTTTCATTTCTAGTATCTCTACCTTTAGGAAATGTATTACAGATTTACACCTCTAATAATATCAGCTTACGAAATTGCTGTGGAAACTGTTACTTAGCACCAAGGATAGGCCTTTCTCGTCATCGAAGCCACTATACAGGGCGTATCATAATAAAGGATATTGAAGTTTAATGACGATTTATATGAAAACTACTGATTTCATAATCAAGCATTTTATGTCTGTTGTAAAGGACAGAATGTCCTCTTGTTAATGACACCCCGATCATACTACTACTGTCACAGTTGACTGAATAACAAAGTATTGCTGTCCACCATGTGAAAGGTGCACTGTGCCAAGTTTGATAACATTTCCTTCTTAGACACATAATCCACTCATTGTTCAGCATTTCAATATGTCTGGGCTGACACAAGCACTAATCTTTAGAATTTATCTGTGAAGGCTAACTTGTCACAGTGCACCTTTCACATGGTGGACAGCAATGCTTTGTTATTCAGTCAACTGTGACAGTAGTAGTATGATCGGGGTGTCATTAAAAAGAGGACATTCTGTCCTTTACAACAGACACAAAATGCTTGATTATGAAATCAGTAGTTTTCACATAAATCGTCATTAAACTTCAATATCCTTTATTATGATACGCCCTGTATATTATAGGGACTCATTTCTAAAGATTTTACGGTTGCGAAGGCCTATCCTTGAGTGCTAGAGTAATTGTAACTTAGTGCCAAGTAACAGTTTTTTAACAGCAATTTCATAGGCTGATATTATTAGAGGTGTAAATCTGCAATAAACCTGCTAAAGGTAGAGATGCTAGAGCAGAAATGAAACATTTGCAAGCATATGCCTATGCACGCACACTATGCATGCTGATATAGGCGCTGTGTGTACGTGTGTGAAGCCCAGAGCTTCGCACTGTTTTGAATTTCGCATCTTAGCACGCCTAAATCTTGTTATTGACAAGATGAGCTCTGATTGGCTGTATGCAAATGAGTTCATACTCGGGGTACGGAGTATAAAATACAATTTTGTCTCACCAGTGATTCATTAAAGACACTGACAGGCTCGTATCAGGAGGCTCATGTTCTGTATATATGGGTTGATTTGACAACACAATAAGGCTCCAGAACTTGGGGTTTTTAGCGATCGAATAGCATCATGTCTGATCACGGTAAACAGGGATGGACAAGTACTGTAAAGGTGAGAATTAAAGGTTTTCTGATTGTTTGAATAGTTAAACAACTTGTGAAAGAGTATGTATCAGAGTAATGCCCATTTCGCGTGCATACTGCCTTTATAAAGTGAGTTTGTTCATTGTTTGATTATATATGTTATGTATTGTTATAGAAATTAACACAGCCACGATACGCAATTTCTTCTTGTAAGGAGGCTCATTATTTATTGTGTTTTTGCATATTTTCGAATGCAATGCTTTCCCATAATGTCTACCTTTGCAAAGGAAATCCAGATTTTACCATCCTTTACTAGAATAATGATTTAAGTCATGATCAAGTTTTTTGATTCATGGTGAAGTTTAATTCCTCCTCTGGTGTGATGTGACGTAATTTAATAATTTACGTCGGCCTTATGCCAAAAGGGCCTTTACTGCTTTTTGCCTTTTCGAGATAATCGCTTTTAAGGGTTTTGGCCTCTCTAATCATCAACAGTTTGTGGTCATTTTTTTTTTGGTTTTGAAGTCAATTTCGATAAATATGTTAAATTATTAAGTCTACATGAAATGTGTTAAATTTGTTTTAAAATATTCAAAAGTTTTCATGCTATGTGCAATACACATGTTAGGGGATTTTTGGCATATGGCTTAAATGTAGCGTATTTATGCCAGAAGGGGCGTAACCTACACGGCATTATGCCAAAAGGGCCTTATCCTGCCGTTATCGTACGCACCCGTAGTGAGCGCCCTTCTGGCAAAAAGAAATGTTCTTGTTTCGCGACACTTTTGGTTTGCCCATGGAACTATTACGGATGGACATTCATCGTTTTTTTAACGAATTCATTGTGATTGTCTCCGTCAATGTCGTCTCAATAACATTCCCTACATGTTCCTTCACTTTGATCTCATGATGGTCACCGCCAAAAAGCCGGGACAGAATCAAGATAGTGATTTTACAACACTTGTATTGCCACAACTAATTTACCTTTTCTCAGTTCTTTGTATTAGAATACCTCGCTCCTTTTTCTCAGAGTTGAATAAGGTTTTTTTACAAGTTTATTTGGAGTTGAGGTAGAGACAGAGTGCAGAGATTATCTATAAGTAATGATTATAAAAATGCAGGCCTTAATGATCGATCCCTTATCTTTTGCCATTGCCCAGAAAATGACTTGGGTTAAAAACTTTCTTGATGAAAATTTTGATGCTCCTTCGAAAAATATTGAACTATCCTTTTTGGAGAAATTTAATCAAGACGTTTTCCTTTTGTGGAAGTGCAATGCACATGAGTGTGTTTTGAACTCTCTGGGCAATGTTCAGTTGGCTGATTCATTGCGTTCATGGTATTTATACAGAGAAGAAGCCACCAAGGAATTTTATGGTCATAAATTCTCAGAATTAAGTGCTTGTCAATTTATTCATCTCATTTTGTAAGTTATAAATTATTGTTAAGCATTTTATACTATTATGTAACTTTCCTCCCCAATAATAATCATATCAAATGTTTCTAATGTAAGCACCAAGTTATTGATTTGAAAATGTATATATTTATGTGATGAACGTAAAGACATAATGATGTAATGAAAGTAATCAAGGATATAATAGTAATTGCTCCAACTATTGTTATCCTGATATATATATATATATATATATTTATTTATTTTCTCATATTGTGAATTTTTATTCTGTTCTTTACTCTTAATTTTCCAGGATGCAGACTGTGGGGGGGGGGGGGGGGTGACATGCTTTCGAGTAATAGCAATTTAAATTGCTTTTGTCACCCCTGACCAGCAGATTGTATCCTTCTCTCTATCTCCTCTCCACTTTCATAAAGCTGTTTGAATGTATTATGAAATGTCTATGTATTCTCTGATTGTTATACTCATTGTATGTTTTCCGATTGGTCAAATAAATAATAATAATAATAATAATAATAATAATAATCATTATGGTAAAATAAATTAGTCCGTTCAAAATCCAAATCGTATTTTAACTATGAATATATGAATATTCTTACAATCTCAGATTTGGTTAATCCTCCTTTCCCTGGGCATAAACTTTTTGAAGAACTAGTACTAGATTTCGGTATTTCTTCTTTAGATAGAATTAAATTAAATTTTTTGATAAAGAATATTCTAGAGCAGTGGATAGTGGATTTTGAGGTTTATGATACTATAGTGCTTAATTTGTTACAATATAAAAGAGGTCCTAAGAATGCTTACATTGTGCTACTTGGCTCGCATCTTCCAGCTAAGAGATATGCTTATTGGAAAGATAATGTATTGGTACCTATTAATGTTAACTGGGAAAAGGTTCATTGCACTAATTTCTTTTGTACTCTTGATACTAAATTAAGGTCTTTTTATTTTAAAGTCTTTCACAAAGCCATTGCAGTGAATTGTTTCCTATTTAAGACCAAGAGGAAAGATTCGCCTAATTGCTCTTTATGTGAAAAGAAAGAGGAAACTTTAGTTCATTTATTTATACTATTATATCCTTGATTACTTTATGTGAAAAGGTTACTCCGATTTTGGATAATCTTGAGACTGTCATTTGTCAGAAATTAAATTCCAACTTACCTGTAACCAATTTAGAATTATTTTTTTGTTGGCATCTGCAGTGACAGGTTTGTCTCATATCTGTTTTTGCTATTGAAATATCATATTTATTCATGCAAGTTTAGAAAAATGCTCCCCAATTTCACAGCGTTCAAATCACTGGTTAAGAAACAAAAATAATTGGAATATCTGTCAGCCAAAAAGATAAGTAAATTGCCTAGTCACTTTAAAAAATGGCGTTTTGACCTTTAAGCTTTTGTGTCATCATATAAAGACCTTTCTTTTTCCTCTTTGTTTTTAATATGATCTTACAGTGATCTTGTTATGTAATATTTTGTCTTTTGTACTCCCATGTCTACTTCTGTACATATTCCTGTGCCCCTTTACAGAGATACAAGTATTTATTGTTACTCCAACCTCCTTTTTTTTCTTTTCCCCTTTTACATTGCTGTTAGTTATTTCCCATAGTCAAATAATTTCACTTTTCTTGTGTGCATATAATTTTTGTTTACAAATTACATTGCCACTGTGTAACATGAGCAATAGCCTCGATTGGAATTGGGTCAGTTTACGCGTGTTTCCTTATTGCCTAATCAGGAATGCGTTGTATTTGTATCACTTCAGTTGATTTCCCCACGCTCTGTCTGCGCAATTTGCCGACTGGGTGTCTGGAGTGGGCTAGCCTTTAAACAAGGCCACATGCCTGATAGACGCCGAGCGACTAAAAAGAGACTAATCGCGAAAACCTGAATGAACGCCAGTGCGAATTGTCCAGACCTGTGGCCTTTATCAATCTGGTTTGGATTTCTTATGTTAAGCTACAGTCCCATATACGTCCCGGACCGTCCCGGACCATCCCGGACCCCATCCGGGGTGATCCGGGATTCGGTCCGTGTTGACACCGTGTTGGCACCGGGGTGGTCCTGGATGGTCCTGGATGGTCCTGGATGGTCCTGGGCGGTCCGGGAGTCGACCCCGGATGTTTTTGACGGTCAAAAACTGCCGGGGTGGTCCGGGACGGTCCGGGACAATAGTTTGATCCGGGGTGATCCGTGTAGCCACCGTGCTGGGTCCGGGGTCATCCGTAGTGGCGCCGGGGCGGTCCGTGTTGATCCGTGGCAGTCCGGGAGTGAGTTATTGATCGCACAGGACCATCCAGGACCATCCAGGACCATCCAGGACCATCCAGGACTACCCCGGTGCCAACACGGTGTCAACACGGACCGAATCCCGGATCACCCCGGATGGGGTCCGGGATGGTCCGGGACGGTCCGGGACGTATATGGGACTGTAGCTTAAAAGCATCACACTTTTTTTAACAAAACATCCCGGACCATCCCGGATCACCCCAGACCATGGTCCGGGATGGTCCGGAGTGGTCCGTGCTCGTCCGTGCTGGTCCGGCTTTATATGGGACTGGGGCTTTAACCCTTGTTTCCGACTGGAACTCGCTTCAGAAAACGTAGTGTCCAATCAGCGAACGTATCCTAGCACGACGTCAGCATATAGTATCCATCACACACACACACACACACACACACACACAGTAAACTCTACGTAGTGCGAACATGGACCTACATGCATACTATACGTACGTGCTAAGACCACTGACCACTGACCTCTACATGGAACGAATCACGAACGAAGCCGACTAGGAGATCGCCGTTCTGATTGGTCAATGAATCCAAAGTAGGCGTATTGGCCTACTAATATGTATCTATGAATAATTCATGCGGAGAAGTGAAACCCACTTTCCAAAAGGCCTCATGACATTCGTCATTCGGTCGCGCGTTCACTCCGGGTATCTAGACTCATCTCTGCCGCTTAGCCAGAGTCAACGAGGCCTTGTCAAAAGGCTAGGAGTGGGCGGGGTCGAGGTGTGAGGCGATCTGTCTTACCCGCATGTTGCATGTGGATTGTGTGTGTTGGGGGGGGGGGGGGGGGGGCGCTTGTGTGTTTGAGTGTTAGTATGAAAGTGCTGAGGGTGTGTGTGTGAGGGGGAGGGGGGGGGGGGTAGAGCGGATTGTCTCATTCCTCGACTTTGCTCCTCCAACCTGTTGGTGGTCTGGAGTTTCCATTGTACCTGTGGATGGCTTATTTTTACTCCCTTTTCTTCATTTTGGGCCCAACGAAATTTTCAGTTTCTGATGCAATGCTATCTCGAGGTTCTTGCTTTTGTACTTGTAATTGTTATAATTCTGATTATTTCTATTACGTGTACTCTGCCTTGTTCCCCCCCCCCCAGATCATCTCAATCGTTTGTAAATATCTTAATTTGTCATTAATTTCTTTTGTAACACAGCATTCGATTTTTTGGGAAAGTTTGAATATGTTATGATTTGATTTCTTAATAAACACATAAAATCAAATTTAAAAAAATAAAAATAAAAAAAAGATAGTGATTTTACACTTGTTAATCTACATGCGCAAAAGATAATAACTTGCCTAAATCATGGAAAATAGATGTGCAGTTCTGGCTTATAATCAAAAATTGTTGTTCCGTGTACTGTACATGTATTTTATTTTGAAAAACATGTTGATATTACCAGATAGAGGTTATTTTTGGATTTTTTGGTTATGATTTAAAATCCCGTTTCCCCCTATTTTCTCATAATATTCCAGAGTTACAACAAACAGGGCTAATACAGATCATGGCCTTCTAATTGTTTTATAAGGTCATAGGTGTGTGCGAAAGTTTGCGAATCAGTAATAATACATTTCATATCACCAAAATCGTCTGCTTGTCAACTTTGCTGCTCCCAAATGGGGATGCTTTTATTTAAGACACACTCTTACAGAGAACACCATCCAAAAAAAAAAAGAGAGTGAAACTGCTCCTTTGTCAATGACCGAAAATGCTTACGCAGTCGTTATTGTTAAAACAGCTGAATATTCGCATTAAAAGCACACATAAGAAGGCGGTGACTATAATTGGATCAAAGAAAGAATCACGTTGAATGTCCATCCGTAATTGGTCCATGGTTTGCCAGAAGCCCCCGCTACGGCTATTGGATCACGAAAACTGATACAACTGATTAATTAAAATGTTAGAAAAGGTATTTTTGATTTCTGAATATTTGTATTACTATGAAGCAGCTTTCGGTGAAGTAATTTTTTTAGAGATTGTACATTTACTGATTAAGGACAAATTTTCCGTTGTTTATATGTATTACAGTCCCATACGTTGACATCTGCGTCTTTCATGAGTCAGTCGCATTGCATGCATCCACATCTGACTTAGATCTCACTCATAATTCATGAGCTAAATTCATGATATATACTTTCAGCGATTATTAGAGAGAGACAGAGAGAGAGAGAGAGAGAGAAAAAGAGATAACAGAGAGACGAAGAGTTGTACTTGAAAGAATGCATAAAGAGATGCTTGGAGAACAAGAGAAAAGGAACGGACAATTGTAGACATGTGGCGAGGAGATTAAGGGAGAGGGGAAAGGGTAGAGAGATAGAGAGAGAGAGAGAGAGAGAGAGAAAGAAAGAGAGAGAGCACTAGAGGGAGAGAGAAAGAAAGAGAGAGAGAGCGATAGAGAGAGATAGAGGGGGAGTTTCATTTTAATGCAATTCAAATCGATTCCATTCAATTCAATTCAATTTTGTCTGAATTAAGCGATAGTTTATTTGACTTAAACCACAGACATTTATTCTTCATGTATTCATTAAACTGGTCTATCAGTGAATATCAATTTGTATGGCTTAAAAACAAAGAAGTGTCATCAGCAAACTGTACACATTTTAAGGAATGAGAAGAGTTGCATATGTCATTTATATATAAAAGGAAAAAAGGGGCCCTAAATTTGACCCTTGTGGAATTCGAGATTTAATCAGCACTTTGATAAAACTGTATCCATTATATTCAGTAAATTGGTACCTTTGTGAAAAATAACTCTTAATCCAATTTAACGCAATACCTCTAGCACCATAATTAACTAATTTCTTAAAGAGAATAGAAATATCAACGTTATCAAACGCCTTACTCAGGTCCATAAAGACACCAAATATAAACTGTTTTAAATTCAAGGCATTAACAATAATATCATAAACAGATATTAAAGCATGGTCAGTAGAAAAATGGGTTCAACATCCAAATTGATTATCATGTAATATATGGTGTTTAGATACAAATGTGTATGTTCTATCATAGTCTAATCTCTCCTAGATTTTTGAGAAACATGACAAAAGTGGTATAGGACGATAATTACCAATAGTGTGCTTATCCCCCTTTTTAAAGGTAGTGATAGTGTTGGATACTTTTAGCTGTGAAGGTACTATTCCCATTTAAGGAAAGATAAAAAGAGAGAGAGAAAGAGAGGGAGAGGGAAAAGAGAGAGACAAATTTTGTGTAAGTTAACGTATAATTAATTGTTTCAACGTTTCAACGTTTGCTTTTTCTTTTAGCAGTCTAACCCTTGGAAAACCAATTTCCTCATCGTGAACATGACTGTTTGCTGCAACAGGTAACCTCCTAATTTTGTTTAAATTCAAATATTCTAAAAAAGCCTTGACAAGAAATGAAAATAAGAATATAAACAAACATCCTTATGAATTATTGTTGACGTTATTTGCCGAAGTAGTGAGGGTGTGTGTGTGTGTGTGTGGAAAGAGGGTACATTTATTATGTTATTATATTATTTATAAAAGTACTATCTTCAGCTACGTTTCATTTCACGTCATTGCAAACATTTATTTTGCTCGTTCAAATACCCACCTCTCTTCCCCCGCCACCTCCATCCGATTGGTCAAAATTGGAGTCGTGATTTTAGCCATTCCCGTAAAGAAAAGAACAATGCCAGTAATGATCAATTGTTCTTGAGTGAAATTCCGGCAAGATTGACACAGTTTTTATTGTGGGGCCTCACAGTAACGATGCCATTGCTTAGTTAGTTAGGGCCATGAATTATGGCTCAAGGCATGTCCACACATAGGATTTTGTTCATGTTGGGGGTCGGGGCAAAATGCAATGAATTATTTATAGTTTATTGCATTTTCTTTGCTTTTTTTTATTTGTGGGGGCGGCGACGTACCTTAGCCCCCGCTGCGTACAGTCATGATTCAATGGCTAAGCAATGGCCTCGTTACTGTGAGCCCCCAGGATCAAAACCGTGTCGATGTGCTTTATCAGTGCCCTTTTGTGAGGCATTAAAGGCCCACTGCACTACTTGTAGCTACTTGCGCCCTCTATATAACAAAAAATGCCTAATCGGTGACCATTAGTCCCCCATGATCCTCTTTTTCTCATGTTAACTGAGAGACGAGTTGATGAGATAACTACCTGTCCAGTGACCTTGCAGGGCGGTCTAATCCATCCTGTAAACTATGACAGATAAGCTTTAATACTCATTACTGTCAGTTATGACTTAAGGACGTAGGTCCCCTAGTTGATTAGCATAGTAGCATACACATGCTTTAGCAGTCACGCAAAACAAACACTCACAAATTATTATTTAATAAAATCTGAGAATGTATACTATTATCTAGATCTATGAGGAACAAATTATTGTCAAAATCATTCCATTAATTGGGGTTAAAATAAATATCCCACCATTACGACCAACAGTGTACTATTACACCGGTTATTGGTTTCAGTGCTTGCCCGCACACACTGTGTGCACAATCTCCACTCCCTTGAGAGGATTCTAGCCAGGCGTTACTTTTACGCTCAAAAACTGTTTGACCAACATTGACGGTCGCATCCTACCGGGTACTAATTTTAACGCCTGGGTGGAGAGTAGTAAGTGTAGGTTAATATTCTGCCAAAGGATATTAGTGCCGTGTCGGGATTCGAATCCTCGACCTTCGCATCTCCAGTCAAGCGCCTTAAACCACGTTCACGACACTCCCGATCAATTGCAGATGACTTTTAACGCTATATAATAATAATAATAATACATAAGATTTATAAGGCGCCAATTCCACTTGACAGTCAAATGCTCAAGGCGCAGCTTGTGCAAAAGATGAAATACATACATGAAACAACCTTACTGCATCAAAATTTGATTGATTTTACCATTATTTATGTCAAATACGGTGTCGCCATCATAGGTCTTGTTTAGTATTTCCATGGCTATACTAACGTTTTTCGCCTAATACGTCATATTTTTGCTCAGCGATGAAACATTTTTAGCGGTATGCTTTTTGACTTTGAGATATTGCAGACCTATCCAAAGAAAAGTCAACGTTTTATGATTTAATGGAAATATGAATGAACTTAGAATAAAGAATAACAAGGAATAACAAATATATCCTTTGTCAGTATAGCACAAAAGCAAATAAAAACAAAATTTTCCGCAACCCTCGAAATTATGGGCCAACAGGGTTAACATTTTCGGCAGTTACCGGGTTACGAAATAACAACTGGTCCAGATAGGCTCGTCTATACAGCAGGTCTCAGAAAAAAAAGAAACCGAGAATTATCGATGTTTTATCATAAGTTAATCACAAATATAATTAATAATGGACACATATGGCTGATCGTTAAAGAAACAGAGTTAAAGATAAACTTGAGTTCTGGTTTAAAAAAAGTAAATGAATTCTCACAGAATAAAAAAAACTTACACTGAATGTTCAAGATTACAAATAAATGTAATTTGCCAAACAATTTTGGTAGAAAATGTATACAGGCTGAGTAACGAGCACTGAGAGATGAGGAAATCAAGGATAGTAACCCGACACCATTTGTGTAGTCCCATATACATCTTTCTCTGTACAGTGCCTGTTACTTTACCGAGACCGGGCTAAATGATTTTGATGACTCCAAAACCTTGCAGTACACACCAATACTTACATGCAACATGATCAACTTTTTCTAATCCATTACATACCTTTTCTTTCACAATGCAATCGCATGACCAGAACTCAACTTTATCTTCAAGTCTTTTATCAACTCTGTTTGTTGCTACGGCAGGCAGCCAGTGAAAAGGAATATGTTTAATCAAATTATGGAAATGGAAGCATTACTTTAAACAAACAGAACATTGTTATTACTGGGTCATTTTGCCTGATTGAGGTGTCATATGAAATGGGAGAAACTGAACTTTCTAGAACTTTGATTTTCTCTTTGAGATTCAGATACTGCCCGTCAAATTATTTTTTTGGTACCCTCTCTTCAAATTGTTTTAATCACTCATGCGTGAAATATGCATTTATATGAGTTACACCAAGTGAAAGAGGAATATCGAAGAGTTACAAATAAGTGTCATTTATTAATTATAATTGTGATTAAGTTATGATAAAACATCGATAATTCTCGGTTTTGTTTTTTGGGGGACGCACTATATATATATATATATATATATATATATATATATATAGAGCTGAAACATGAGCCGTACGTCAAAGTAATGCGAAGTCACTGCGAATATGCGTATTTCATAACATGATGTCAACAAGTCGATAACTAGTTTTTAGGTCGACAGCTTTCGATTTGCATTACTTTAGATTTCGCATTTTCAGAGAGCTGTTACTCCTCTGACAGGTCGTGAAATACAATATAGTAATGTTATGGTCGTCTATGGCTCATTAGTTTTCCGTTGATATTTAATTCATCCATTTCATTTTCTAATGGGATAAGTGGCCAACCGAATAATAACGGCACAATTTGGAAGCAATAATCATTCAGGCTTATCATAACGTACATTTAATTATAATTAAGGCTTCTATTTTATAAACTCCCTTTTACACGGCGCATGTTAGTTATTTATGAAGTTTCAATCTTATCAAATTATTCAATTTGAGGTGGGGTATAGAGGTTGCTCAATCCCCCATTGTTTTGCCATCGAGTAAAGAACATAAATTATATTTCTTAAATTTCTTAGAAATGTAAGAAATACATTGCTCGCATATAAGTACGCATTACAGCCTCTCTCACCAACAATGGCACAACAAATAAATTAAGATGTAAGATTTCATTTATGCATCCTCTGCAACTTTTTTAAACAGCTGATCGTATGTTTGTCTTTGTATATTAAATAAGCCCTCATCCATGATCCAAAATTAAGGTGTTCTTCACGTTATCTTTAAATTTCTGCTGTCATGCTGAAGTATAATGTGTTTTCTTGTATGGTAAATTATTTTCAAATAGAAGTTGCCTTCAAGTTATTTGTACGATGCCATGTCAAAAGAAAATAAATATCCGCTATCTGGTAATTCATCTCATTTGATTGTGTAACTCCAACGCTGCGTTTTTCAACCGGGGTACCGCAAGAGAATGCTAGTTACACTTGGAAAACGTTTGTTTTGTGAAAACATACTTCAGAAACGGTTAGAGTATGTAATCACACGAGAGATATATAATTTTAAAGATAAAGTGTCTTTCTTCTTCGCTCGCTGACAATATTTTGACAGCAAGACGCCCGAATACACATTATATCTTTTATTTCGAGATAACATTGTTACCACACCAATTTCATTTAAAAGAACATGAAAAATATAGGAAACGAGAGGCCCGAATATCCTCATATTCGTGTATCAAGGTCACGACCGAATATATCACTTTTTATTCATGTATATTCGGCGGCAAAGTGCCCGCATATAGTGTTTTAAATCGTTTTTAGTGTGTTGATTACAAACTAATTTTTTACCAATTTGAAGAAAAATAAATCTCCTTTGTTTATCCTTAAATGTGCCTGCACGTGTGTATATAGCACTTGATGAGTGCCAGAGTCATGCAAAATAATAATCTGTGAAGACTTTGCAATGTGGAAGAAACCGTGACTAACAAAAAGTTGAAATATCGCTGCTCCATAGAAATGTATTTCTGTGAGAAGCGCTGTTCAGTTACCTAAAAACTTATATCCTTCGTGGAAATCAGCAACCACTGTATGACTGGCGTTGCATATATTAAAATTAAAGGGAAATGTGTAGTAATAAGGAAGATAATGTGCATTGGATCTTATGGGCTCGTAGCCATCTCTCAAAGTGTCAGATCTTATTTTTCTATTGAATCATGATTGTCTATGAGGGTAGTTGTCCTCGGGGGTAATTGTCCTCGGGGGTACTTCTCCGGTGAGTAACTTTCCCGGGGGTAGTTCACCTTGGGAGTAATTGTCCTCGGGGGGGGGGGGGGGGTAATTGTCCTCGGGGGGTAGTTATCCTTGGGGGTAATGTTCCTTGGGGGGTAATTGTCTGGGGGGTAATTTTCCGGGAAGGTGGGGGGGGGGTAATTGTCCTCGGGGGGGAGGGGGTAATTGTCCTCGGGGTGATTGCCCAAGGGGGTAATTGTCCTAGAACCCTTTATCGCCTGTGGATACGGGTGAATACCAGTACTTCAGAAATTCATAATTTTTCCTATTTTTCCCGATCCAATTCTCTCCCCCCCCCCCCTCTCTCTCTCTCTCTCTCTCTTCCCCTTCCCCTCTACTCCCACCTCCCCTCTGCCCTTGTCTCTCTCTCTCTGTCTCTCTCGAGTCCATACTCTCTATATATATCTAGTGCTCTCTATTTCTCCCTCCCTTCCTCGTTCTGTCTTTCTATCTCCCTCTCTCCGTTCCTCTACCTCTCCCTACCTGTACCTCTCCCTTTCTCTCCACTCCCACTCTCTCTTTCTTTCTCTACCTCTCCCTCCACTCCCTCCTCTTCTCTCTCTTACTCTCTTTTCCTCTCTCTCTCTCTCTCTGTCTCTCTTTGTATCTCTATTCCTCCGTCTCCCCCCTTTATCTCTCTCTTTCTCTCCCTCTCCCTCACTCCCTTTCCCTTCCTATCTCTTTCCCTGCCTCTTTATATCTTTCTCTGTGTCTCTCCCTATCGCTCCTTGTTTTTTCCTTCTCTTTTCACCCTGTTTCACTGTATTTTATGGCCTCCATCTGGAGACGTCAATTTTGCTCAAATGGATATATAAATATAGATTTATAAGGCGCATGTTGCTATGTTGGGCAATCAGATATCAAATAATTTACAAAAGTGTCCAGCGTGGCCAATCTATAAAGTACTTTGCGTTCCTGAAAAACGAAACCAAAAATCAAATGGTTATTGCATCAAATTATGAGCTGTGAAAATGCTTTTCATAAAGTAACATGCTTTTATATGATACATTGATAACTTCAATCCATACACGCTTTACCTACCAACATTGTAATCAATAGACCACGTCAACATCCATTTGTGCCAGATTTTGGATCATACATGAACATGACCTAAGGGAAACATATTATTTCGTGAAAAATGAATGCCATCATCATAAAGTAAATGAAAAATGTTATCGATGATGAGGGTATTAAAGAAGGTATTTTGTTTGTGAATTGTTATAAACAGTGATTTTCCTCATGGTCGTTATTCTCCCACTTAAATATATTGTCAAGCCCTCTCGTTTTGAGGGAAGTTCTAAATTAGTATTATCTTTCAAATGCCGTTGGAATTTTACCTCTTCATATTGTTGGCCTGCAAATGGGTCATAGTACCTTTAATGGACGTGATAGAGTAATGTGCAATGTAATAATTATTTTGATTTATATATGTCTATGCGATTTACAAAGTAGTGGCTAAAGAGGAGGACTTTTACATTGTTCCTTACATGACCTTTCTCTTTACCTTTGTATTAGCTATCTACAAGGTAGTGTTTAAAACGAATTAAATTTGCAAGGGTGAGCAGTACATTTAAGTAATGCGAAGTCACTGCGAATATGCGTATTCCATAACATGATGTCAACAAGTCGATAACTAGTTTTTAGGTCGACAGCTTTTGATTTGCATTACTTTTGATTTCTCATTTTCAGAGAGCTGTTACTCCTCTGACAGGTCGTGAAATACAATATAGTTAACGTTATGGTCGTCTATGGCTCATTAGTTTTTCATTGATATTTAATTCATCCATTTCATTTTGTAATGGGATAAGGGGCCAACTGAATAATAACGGCACAATTTGGAAGCAATAATCATTCAGGCTTGTGCACTGTAATGTGCAATGTAAATAATTATTTTGATTTATATATGTCTATGCGATTTACAAAGTAGTGGCTAAAGAGGAGGACATTTACATTGTTCCTGACATGCCCTTTTTTTCTTCTTTTCCTTAGCTATCTACAAGGTAGTGTCCAAAACGAATTAAATTTGCAAGGGTCATGAAGAAAAAACAGATTTAATGGGCAAGTTAAAGGTCGATCTGTTAAGCGGTTGATTTCTCGAATTCTATACGTTATAACAAAGTTAGATGTGTTTATTAAAATCTCTGATTTAGTATGCCTGTGTTTCGTTTAAATTATATGTATAGACAATACATAGACTAGTTTAAATGTATCAGAGAAGTTTCTTGGACTTGAGTTGAAACAAAAATACATTTTTATTCATACAAAGCATTACTGTGATATAATCATTCCTTGAGTTTGAAGGCTGCGCCACCAAGTAGGCGCCATTAACCGCGTAGTTTCGTTTCTTGCCGGTAAAGGTCCTTGACTTGTTGCGACTATAAGATGGAAATTTCTTAATATGTTAACATATCTCTAGCATTTTTCATTACTTGAACTCTTTCAAGGTAGGATAATAGCTTTATATGGATTATAATCATATATGCCAGTCTCTCCTCACCCCAGACACCTTGTAAATTACCTTGTAATTATTTTCTGCCCATGTAGGATCAGTGGAATTGCGTCTGGTGGAGGAAGGACGTCCTCAAGCATGGAGGCTATACTAAAGCTAGTTGCCGTCATCGCTGTGGTAGTGATTGGTGTTCAAACAGTCAGAGTATCAGGTAAGATTACCAACCCGACCTCCTCCTACTTACTGCTAAGCCACAGTTTGGCAGGCTAGGCGTGCGAATTCGTTGATCACGCCATATTTAGCGTGCAGCAGGTAGCGATTGAGATCGCAATATAACATTAAAAAACGGCCAAACTTGTTGACGGGGGGGGGGGAGGATTTAGTTTTTCACACTTTACATTAAAAAGAATGGCATTTCTTCAAAACGAAGAAATGATACATGCACTTACCAAGTTTTTGAATTTTTCAAGTGATTTATGTGAAATATATTTGTCACAATTTGTTTGAAGATGTGACACATCATAGCTTACATCTGAAATTGTTCAAAAACCTTTCTACCGTTCTACCTTTCATTCTTGCGTTACGAAAACAAAATATTAAAAAACATTCAAATTTACAAGGAGTATGAATAATTTAGTTGTGAACTGTACATTTTCTAATTGTTTCAAAATGCTGTTTAAATTTGCCAACAGTTTCAGTTTCAGTTTCTGTTTATTGTTTCATATTTCACACGTATTGTATATTGCAATGATTTTCACAAGGTCAGTGGTCAAATTAAATGTGAATTCTTTTAACATAGACAAAAACAGAATGTGGGTACCTCATTTTAATTTGTTCGAAAGCATTACATTAAAAGACTGAAAAAAGAAGAAGAGTAAAATGTGGAGGGGCCTATGGTGATAGCTATACTCCTGTTTATAGGCCCCGAAGAATAGTTAATTTTATATTAGTCTTTAAAAATAGAGGGAACGAGCAATTAATGCCAATTGTAGTCAGGGACGGCGATCCCGAGGCGGGGTGACACGCCCCCTCCCCCTCATTTTTTAGATAATAATATCCTTAATGAAACAGTGTAAAGGCTATATAGTCTCAAACAAACCTACACCATTAAACTTAGTACCACCGTCATTAGGCCAGGCACCAAATTTGGTAATCTGCTTTTGTGTTTCTAAAGACCGAGGTTTCCCATGTTTATTTACGAAAATGGAAATTCAATACTGGTAAGTTGTTCGATAACATCACTCAGTCTGATTTGATCCGAGACATATCTCATTAATGAATCAGTGTTAAAGCTATGAAGTCTCAAACAAACCTATACCATTAAACTTAGTTCCACCGCCTTGGTAACATTGTTCAGATGAGAAAAAATGGTGCAAAGATCGTGACTTCAATGATTGATGTACAATTAAAGATAATCTGAAAGTTTCAAAAACAGACCGTTATTAATGATACAAATTGGGAAAATTATCTTATCGATTTCTTTAATCTCCCAACTCTAGAATTATTACAATTTAATTACATTTTAGGTGAATGAAAATTGTCACAAAGCAATGTATTTGCTTTATATACCATTCCAGACATTAAGTGTTGTAAGATTTTTAAAAGCCTGTTATATGTCTTATTTTCATGTTAAAACGGTTGGAAAAATTCAAAAATGGTTGGGATAATTTGCTGTTAGAGGTTGTCGCACAGTGGATTTTTCTTGTTTTGTTTGCATGTTAGAGAGTTAGTATAGTAGAAGGAATATGATAAGTAACATTTCATACAAAACTAACGCGGTTTTTTTCATTAACCGTCATCGCTGTTCACTTTAAGCCAGATTGATATTATTAATTTGTTCGATAACATCATTCAGTTTGATTGGATTGGAGATATATCTCATTCATTAATGAAACAGTGTTAAGGCTATTTAGTATCAAACAAACCTACACCATTAAACTTCAAGCGAAACAGTAATACATCTGCTATGTGATTGTAGGCATGTTAAACATATTTGGGATAGGTTGGAACAATGGATATATGCTGGAACCGGAAATAGAATAATATTTTCACTACAAGATAATTTTTTTTGTTTAAGAGGTTCAAATAATTATGAATTGAATTGTATACTGATTGTGGTGCGACAGATGGTGTATACGTGCAAAGTAAAGAAAGCATTCCCCGACTTTAATAATATATGAGTTTCGATTAAAAAAAAATTCCAAAATGAAAAGTATAATGCACATTCGAACTGTAGAAATAATAAGTTCCCAAGAAAATGGTTTCATTTCATGAATTTGTTTATATAAATAAAATACAAATCCCGATTTTTTTTTTTTAAATATCATTAGCTGTGGTCACAAGAAAGTAGTTGTATATAGCCAAATAATCAAAGGATAATATGTCTCTTTATATTGTTTCTTCCATTTTTGTTGTTCAGGAATATCAAAAATCCATTATTGAAAATATGTGTGTCTTCTGTTAACTCGACAGTTCAACAAAGATTTGTATCTCGAGTAGTCAATTCGATTCATGTTATAAATATGAACTATTTTTAATATATGTTTGTTAATTTGTTGCAAACGAAAATCAATTAAATTCCTGTGGAGTGAAAAAGTATGAAGAAAAAATTGACTTCAAGCTCTCTCACACATGATATATTATGACAATTTCAAGGCTACTTATTATTTTATTTTCATGAATATACAAACGGCAACAGTTTAAATATAAAATGTTATTTCTTCAAACTTAAATCATTGGTCTGGAAACAATTATTTGCCAACTTTGTTGTATATTGTATCAGATTTTCACTAACGATGAACTTACATAGTGATGGAATTTTCAGGTTTCCAAAGTTTATTTAGGAAAAAAGAAGATTGATATTGTTAAGTTGTTTGATAACATCATTCATTTTGATGTGATGGGAGATATATCTCATTAACGAAACAGTGTTAAGGCTATATAGTCTCAAACAAAACTACACCATTAAATTTCATGCTCAATCACACATGATATATTATGACAATTTCAAGGCTACTTATTATTTTATTTTCATGAATATACAAACGGCAACAGTTTAAATATAAAATGTTATTTCTTCAAACTTAAATCATTGGTCTGGAAACAATTATTTGCCAACTTTGTTGTATATTGTATCAGATTTTCACTAACGATGAACTTACATAGTGATGGAATTTTCAGGTTTCCAAAGTTTATTTAGGAAAAAAGAAGATTGATATTGTTAAGTTGTTTGATAACATCATTCATTTTGATGTGATGGGAGATATATCTCATTAACGAAACAGTGTTAAGGCTATATAGTCTCAAACAAAACTACACCATTAAATTTCATGCTCAATCACACATGATATATTATGACAATTTCAAGGCTACTTATTATTTTATTTTCATGAATATACAAACGGCAACAGTTTAAATATAAAATGTTATTTCTTCAAACTTAAATCATTGGTCTGGAAACAATTATTTGCCAACTTTGTTGTATATTGTATCAGATTTTCACTAACGATGAACTTACATAGTGATGGAATTTTCAGGTTTCCAAAGTTTATTTAGGAAAAAAGAAGATTGATATTGTTAAGTTGTTTGATAACATCATTCATTTTGATGTGATGGGAGATATATCTCATTAACGAAACAGTGTTAAGGCTATATAGTCTCAAACAAAACTACACCATTAAATTTCATGCTCAATCACACATGATATATTGCGATAATTTCAAGGCTATTTATTATTTCAGGTTCATGTATTTTCAAACGGTTTTAAACATGACATGTCAGTTCTTCTCACTTAAATCATTGGTCTGGAAACAATTTTTTGCTATCTTTGATAAAATTATACTATATTTTCACTTAGAATGGAATTTACATTGTAATGCAATTTTCAGGTTTCCCAGGGTGTTTTATGAAAATAGAAGAATGATATTGTTAGGTTGTTCGATAACATCATTCAGTTTGATGTGATGGGAGATATATCTCATTAATGAAACAGTGTAAAGGCTATAGTCTCAAACAAACCCACACCATTAAACTTCAAACGAAACAGTAATACATCTGCTATGTGATTGTAGGCATGTTAAACATATTTGGGATAGGTTGGAACACTTGATATATGCTGGAACCGGAAATAGAATAATATTTTCACTACAAGATCAATTATGTGGTTAGAGAATATTTATGAATTGAATTGTATACTGATTGTGGTGCGACAGATGGTGTATACGTGCTAAGTAAAGAAAACATTGCCAGACTTTGATAATATTAGAGTTTCGATTATAAATGTTTTCAAAAATGAAAAGTATAATGCACATTCGAACTGTAGAAATAATAAGTTCCCCAAAAATGGTTTCATTTCAGGAATTTGTTTCTATAAATAAAATACAAATCCCGATTTTTTTTTTATATCATTAGCTGTGGTCACAAGAAAGTAGTTGTATATAGCCCAATAATCAAAGGATAATATGTCTCTTTATATTGTTTCTTCCATTTTCGTTGTTGAGGAATATCAAAAATCCATTATTGAAAAAATGTGTTTCTTCTGTTAACTCGACAGTTCAACAAAGATTTGTATCTCGAGTAGTCAATTTGATTCATGTTATAAATATGAATTATTTTTAATATATGTTTGTTAATTTGTTGCAAACGAAAATCAATTAAATTCCTGTGGAGTGAAAAAGTATGAAGAAAAAATTGACTTCAAGCTCTCTCACACATGATATATTGTGACAATTTCAAGGCTACTTATTATTTTATTTTCATGAATATACAAACGGCAACAGTTTTAATATAAAATGTTATTTCTTCAAACTTAAATCATTGGTCTGGAAACAATTATTTGCCAACTTTGTTGTATATTGTATTAGATTTTCACTAACGATGAACTTACATAGTGATGGAATTTTCAGGTTTCCAAAGTTTATTTAGGAAAAAAGAAGATTGATATTGTTAAGTTGTTTGATAACATCATTCATTTTGATGTGATGGGAGATATATCTCATTAACGAAACAGTGTTAAGGCTATATAGTCTCAAACAAAACTACACCATTAAATTTCATGCTCAATCACACATGATATATTGCGATAATTTCAAGGCTATTTATTATTTCAGGTTCATGTATTTTCAAACGATTTTAAACATGACATGTCAGTTCTTCTCACTTAAATCATTGGTCTGGAAACAATTTTTTGCTATCTTTGGTGTATATTGTACTATATTTTCACTTAGAAAGGAATTTACATTGTAATGCAATTTTCAGGTTTCCCAGGGTGTTTTATGAAAATAGAAGAATGATATTGTTAGGTTGTTCGATAACATCATTCAGTTTGATGTGATGGGAGATATATCTCATTAATGAAACAGTGTAAAGGATATAGTCTCAAACAAACCCACACCATTAAACTTCAAACGAAACAGTAATACATCTGCTATGTGATTTTAGGCATGTTAAACATATTTGGGATAGGTTGGAACACTTGATATATGCTGGAACCGGAAATAGAATAATATTTTCACTACAAGATCAATTATGTGGTTAGAGAGGTTCAAATATTTATGAATTGAATTGTATACTGATTGTGGTGCGACAGATGGTGTATACGTGCTAAGTGAAGAAAACATTGCCAGACTTTGATAATATTAGAGTTTCGATTATAAATGTTTTCAAAAATGAAAAGTATAATGCACATTCGAACTGTAGAAATAATAAGTTCCCCAAAAATGGTTTCATTTCAGGAATTTGTTTCTATAAATAAAATACAAATCCCGATTTTTTTTTTTTATATCATTAGCTGTGGTCACAAGAAAGTAGTTGTATATAGCCCAATAATCAAAGGATAATATGTCTCTTTATATTGTTTCTTCCATTTTCGTTGTTGAGGAATATCAAAAATCCATTATTGAAAAAATGTGTTTCTTCTGTTAACTCGACAGTTCAACAAAGATTTGTATCTCGAGTAGTCAATTTGATTCATGTTATAAATATGAATTATTTTTAATATATGTTTGTTAATTTGTTGCAAACGAAAATCAATTAAATTGCTGTGGAGTGAAAAAGTATGAAGAAAAAATTGACTTCAAGCTCACTCACACATGATATATTATGACAATTTTAAGGCTACTTATTATTTTATTTTCATGAATATACAAACGGCAACAGTTTTAATATAAAATGTTATTTCTTCAAACTTAAATCATTGGTCTGGAAACAATTATTTGCCAACTTTGTTGTATATTGTATCAGATTTTCACTAACGATGAACTTACATAGTGATGGAATTTTCAGGTTTCCAAAGTTTATTTAGGAAAAAAGAAGATTGATATTGTTAAGTTGTTTGATAACATCATTCAGTTTGATGTAATGGGAGATATATCTCATTAACGAAACAGTGTTAAGGCTATATAGTCTCAAACAAAACTACACTATTAAATTTCATGCTCAATCACACATGATATATTGCGATAATTTCAAGGCTATCTATTATTTCAGGTTCATGTATTTTCAAACGGTTTTAAACATGACATGTCAGTTCTTCTCACTTAAATCATTGGTCTGGAAACAATTTTTTGCTATCTTTGGTGTATATTGTACTATATTTTCACTTAGAATGGAATTTACATTGTAATGCAATTTTCAGGTTTCCCAGGGTGTTTTATGAAAATAGAAGAATGATATTGTTAGGTTGTTCGATAACATCATTCAGTTTGATGTGATGGGAGATATATCTCATTAATGAAACAGTGTAAAGGCTATAGTCTCAAACAAACCCACACCATTAAACTTCAAACGAAACAGTAATACATCTGCTATGTGATTGTAGGCATGTTAAACATATTTGGGATAGGTTGGAACACTTGATATATGCTGGAACCGGAAATAGAATAATATTTTCACTACAAGATCAATTATGTGGTTAGAGAGGTTCAAATATTTATGAATTGAATTGTATACTGATTGTGGTGCGACAGATGGTGTATACGTGCTAAGTAAAGAAAACATTGCCAGACTTTGATAATATTAGAGTTTCGATTATAAATGTTTTCAAAAATGAAAAGTATAATGCACATTCGAACTGTAGAAATAATAAGTTCCCCAAAAATGGTTTCATTTCAGGAATTTGTTTCTATAAATAAAATACAAATCCCGATTTTTTTTAAATATTATTAGCTGTGGTCACAAGAAAGTAGTTGTATATAGCCAAATAATCAAAGGATAATATGTCTCTTTATATTGTTTCTTCCATTTTTGTTGTTCAGGAATATCAAAAATCCATTATTGAAAAAATGTGTTTCTTCTGTTAACTCGACAGTTCAACAAAGATTTGTATCTCGAGTAGTCAATTTGATTCATGTTATAAATATGAATTATTTTTAATATATGTTTGTTAATTTGTTGCAAACGAAAATCAATTAAATTCCTGTGGAGTGAAAAAGTATGAAGAAAAAATTGACTTCAAGCTCTCTCACACATGATATATTGTGACAATTTCAAGGCTACTTATTATTTTATTTTCATGAATATACAAACGGCAACAGTTTTAATATAAAATGTTATTTCTTCTCATTTAAATCATTGGTCTGGAAACAATTATTTGCCAACTTTGTTGTATATTGTATCAGATTTTCACTAACGATGAACTTACATAGTGATGGAATTTTCAGGTTTCCAAAGTTTATTTAGGAAAAAAGAAGATTGATAATGTTAAGTTGTTTGATAACATCATTCAGTTTGATGTGATGGGAGATATATCTCATTAACGAAACAGTGTTAAGGCTATATAGTCTCAAACAAAACTACACTATTAAATTTCATGCTCAATCACACATGATATATTGCGATAATTTCAAGGCTATTTATTATTTCAGGTTCATGTATTTTCAAACGCTTTTAAACATGACATGTCAGTTCTTCTCACTTAAATCATTGGTCTGGAAACAATTTTTTGCTATCTTTGGTGTATATTGTACTATATTTTCACTTAGAATGGAATTTACATTGTAATGCAATTTTCAGGTTTCCCAGGGTGTTTTATGAAAATAGAAGAATGATATTGTTAGGTTGTTCGATAACATCATTCAGTTTGATGTGATGGGAGATATATCTCATTAATGAAACAGTGTAAAGGCTATAGTCTCAAACAAACCCACACCATTAAACTTCAAACGAAACAGTAATACATCTGCTATGTGATTGTAGGCATGTTAAACATATTTGGGATAGGTTGGAACACTTGATATATGCTGGAACCGGAAATAGAATAATATTTTCACTACAAGATCAATTATGTGGTTAGAGAATATTTATGAATTTAATTGTATACTGATTGTGGTGCGACAGATGGTGTATACGTGCTAAGTAAAGAAAACATTGCCAGACTTTGATAATATTAGAGTTTCGATTATAAATGTTTTCAAAAATGAAAAGTATAATGCACATTCGAACTGTAGAAATAATAAGTTCCCCAACAATGGTTTCATTTCAGGAATTTGTTTCTATAAATAAAATACAAATCCCGATTTTTTTTTTTATATCATTAGCTGTGGTCACAAGAAAGTAGTTGTATATAGCCCAATAATCAAAGGATAATATGTCTCTTTATATTGTTTCTTCCATTTTCGTTGTTGAGGAATATCAAAAATCCATTATTGAAAAAATGTGTTTCTTCTGTTAACTCGACAGTTCAACAAAGATTTGTATCTCGAGTAGTCAATTTGATTCATGTTATAAATATGAACTATTTTTAATATATGTTTGTTAATTTGTTGCAAACGAAAATCAATTAAATTCCTGTGGAGTGAAAAAGTATGAAGAAAAAATTGACTTCAAGCTCTCTCGCACATGATATATTGTGACAATTTCAAGGCTACTTATTATTTTATTTTCATGAATATACAAACGGCAACAGTTTTAATATAAAATGTTATTTCTTCAAACTTAAATCATTGGTCTGGAAACAAATATTTGCCAACTTTGTTGGATATTGTATTACATTTGTTTAATACTTAAAATGGAATTTACATTGTAATGCAATTTTCAGGTTTCCCAGGTTTATTTAGAAAAACAGAAGATTGATATTGTTAAGTTGTTCGATAACCTCATTCAGTTTCATTTGATTGGTGATATATCTCATAAATAAAACAGTGTAAAGACTATATAGTCTTTTTGCGTACGGGTAGCGAAAATGTTATACATATATTTGTTTCTTCATAATAAGTTTCAATTTAATTAAATTACGTTTTTTGATATACACGAGACTATGTCATTGTTGTAACTTCCGGAGCCTATGACCTACAAGCACTGCTTTCTCTTCAGGCTCCATCATATTTCTTCCTTTATTCAACTTAGTCGTATGTAATATTCTATTTGGTTTGTATAAACGCATCCTAAAATGAGTACAAAATGTAACATGCTAAATGTAATGATGTATTATACAACATGTGAAATATGAAAATAAACTGAACTGAAACAAACCTACACCATTAAACTTCAAGCTCACTCACATATGATATATTGCGACACTTTCAAGGCTACTTATTATTGCCAGTTAATTTTTTGTTTTACAAATGGCAACAGTTTTAATATAACATGTAAGTAATTCTCATTTATATCATTGGTCTGGAAACAATTACTTGCCCATTGTTGTATTTTGTATAAGGGTGACTCTGAGGACACCTCATATTCTCTGCGGTTACCGCAAGTATCTCTCGATTTTGGGGGCGTATATACGGCCGCTGTATCCTAGCCGTAGAGCAAATGTGACCTAGGCATAACTAATGACGTATATCCACTACGTACTTTTTTCCTACAGCAACCTGCACTTTCTCTATCTCTCCCTCTCTCTCTGTATTGTTTACCCCTTCTCTTTTTACCGTCACAGTACTTTGTATGTAACCATGAAATAAATACATTTAGTAAACTATTTTTCATAATTAAATAGACTATGAACTCTGTGTACATGTATGTGTAAATGAGAATCCAGTAAGAGGATTTCATTATATTGTTTGTAAGTGTACTAGTGCTGTATAATGAGTGCAGCCTAAGACTACTTCCTAGTTCCGTGAATATTGTAAGGATTTTGGAATATAAGTTGCTGAAGATGTTTTCAAGCTCAGTAATTTTGCTGAAAAAGGAAGTTTTGGATTGAAGTAATGCAGATGACTTTTGGAAAATACATGAATAGTTTCGAAAGTGTTATGAGTTAATTCAGTATCAATGTGAATACCTGAGACAAGGAATGACTTGTTAATTTATGGATTATTGAAGGCTGAGAGTAGAATAAAACCCAAGGGTCTATGTGCACAAAATTAATGATCATCAGTCTCAGGGCCCTAACGTGTATGAATCTCATTAGGCAATAGTATAGGGATAGTTAAACGTGCCAGATTTAATGTTTGTGTGCCGTATCGTTTATGTATCATTTAGTTAATTATTTTCATGTTTCATTTTTCAAGAGCGGCAATTCTAACGTTTCAAATATGAAACATTTGGAACTTATCCTACGATGGTAAATGACCATTTGGGAACAATGCTAGGAACCGATTTTAGATGTTGCTCCTTCTCTCTATTGGAATTTATTGGGTGTTTATCAAGAAGATTTTATTCAAATGGACATAAGTCTACGTACTTTTGCATTCATTTATTAAAACATTCTCCATTAACATATACTTCTATACTTAAAACTTCAATTAAGGATGTAGATCTATTTATCTATATGTATTTATCGATGTACTTATTCTTTGACTCACTTTCATTGCATCATTACATGACGTAGGTGAAGTATGTCCTCATGTGACCATAACATGTCCCTTAACCACTCTGGAGAGCGGTGAGACTGTACAGTTCATCCCGAAACTCATGCAACCCGGTCAAGAGGTGTTAATATCTGGCCTCCCAGCAATCCTCGTGATTCCTGATAGTGTACGGCGTTATTATTGCACAGAACCAGGTTAGTATTTACATGCAAAATCTCTGAAATGAGGCGGAACAAAAAAAAGGGGGGGGGGAGGGGAGGCCTTGTTTTTTCCGAAAGTTCATAACTACAAAGTTTCGTAGACTCCGGAAAAACGAAATTCCCCATATCATCCCATGGTTGAGAGAGGGTTCATAATTTCGAACGTTTGCTGCAATGTTCCGGAGGTTCGTTTAATATCCGAATGTTCATAATTCCAAAGGTGAAAAAGGGTTCATTATTCTGAAAATGTGTGTAATTCTGAAAATTAAAAAGCCTCGGTATTCGGAAGGTTCATAATTCCGATAAACGATACACTGTTGTACCTCATTTTCGGAATTACGAATCCTATTTCATTTTTAGGATATATGAACTATCGGAATTACAAACCTTTGGAAAGAACGACATGTAACCGAAAAATAAAGCTAGAGCCGAAAAAATGCGTTCGTGTCAATTCATATTTATATGACACTACAATTTTATTTTTTTTGTGGATTGTGGATTGCCCTACAAACGTGACCAGGCATATTTTTTACAGAAAATGTCATTCATTCAATATCATTATAATTCTATATTCACTGATAGAGGGTGTCGTGATAATAATAGAGGTTAATGCAACTAACTCTAAGTCCAACGGTGGAGGGTTCTAATACCAGCCTGGTACTAAAATGTGCTTTGGCAAGGCATACTCGAACCTTTTGCCTTCCGGTTTCATTTTGTCGTGCCATGCCATTTTCAAAAGCTTCTTCCGTTCAATTTTTTTTTCTTCAACTTTTAAAAATGTATTTTCCACACAATTTCTGATGAAAAAGAAAGGCATGTTAACTTACACTTTTAAATGGACATGTGACAAAATGATATAAGAAACGAGTAAGTAACAGTTGATTAGGTAGTCTAAATTTGTACTATGGATTCGTTTTATTGAAGAAAGCTTAATTGAACATTGTTTCGAACTTACGTTGAATAGTTTATTGAAGGGGCCTTTTGACACCTAGTTGTGTACAGGCAAAAAAAGGACATTGATTAAAGATAAACTTGAGTTCTGGTAAAAAAAAAAAAATGAATTCTCACAGAATCTAACAAAACTAACGAAATTCAGGGTAGTACTAGCCCCGACACCATGTGTGTTGTCCCATATACTTCTTTCTGTGTATAAAGTGAGTGTTACTTTACCAAGACTCTGCCAAATTTATGATGATTTTGATGACTCCAGAACCTTGTATTACACACCATTACTTACATGCTATATGATCAACTTTTCTGATCCATTCCACACCTTTTCTTTCACAATGCAATCGCATTACTAGAACTCAAGTTTATCTTTAAGCCTGCCTTAAACCAAAACGCGTACGCTTCTGCCTTTTTACTACGGGGGCACGTGTCACCTGTTCCACCCTGTAGGTACTCCACTCAGGCTCTGTTCTAGACGAAAATCCCCTTTTTGTGGGGGTGGTTGTAGACCCTACAAATGTAAAATTTCACTACAAAATGTATGAAGTTACCACAAGTGACAAAAGTGAAAACATTTCACCCGCAGTGTGAAATGTTAGGCACACCTCCGTCGCTTGTTTTGGTTAGGTGTTGTCATGGGGGTGGGTGGTCAGAGGTTTAATTCTAAAATGATAATAATAATTTACAAGGCTAGTAATTAAGGATGATCTGGTGGTTCAGGCGTGTTCTTATCGATTTCTGTTACTCTCTCTCTAACCCTTTCTTTCTTTTCTGGCTTGTTTAAATTTATTTTTTTAGCCATTGGATGGGACACCGGACACGAACTCTCGTGTCCACTGTTACTACCAATATACATTACTGTTTTGTACATGTGTGTATTTTTGTATTAGACCTTGGGGTATTCACTTTTCTTACCTATGTCTCTCCCCCCCCCCCCCCCCCCCCCCCCCCCTCTGTGTTATCTTTGTCACCAGCATGCCGCTCAAACCCTTGTCTTCATGGAGGCACTTGCAAGGAGACGGACGCAGGATTTACTTGTCTCTGTTTAGATGGCTACCGTGGTGAAAGATGTGCAGAAGGTAAGTGAGACAAATGGATATGCATTAGGGGGGTATGGGGGTAGGGGGACCCTTGTACAGCAAGAAAATCCTGAGGAGAGCGAGCATGGCAAGATAAGAGGGCTAGCATGTTTTGTTGTAGTTAAGGTCTTGATGGAAGGTGTGAGGAGTATCAGTGAAAAGAGGCATACGCAGAGTTTTTGTTTACGAGGGGGGGGGGGGGAGGGTGCAAACCCTTTTTTGAATCCTTGTCTACATGCACATGGAGGTTCATGTACTCATGAGGAGAGCGATACAGGATTTACCTGTCTCTCTTTTGAAGGCCATAATGAGAGGTACGGTCAAACCAGTTTAACAATGGCCACCTCTCTATAAACGTCACCTGTCTACAGTCGCCATGTATTTTGTCTCCCTCGAGGAATAAAAGTGAGTTATAGAACCTGCCTAGCAACGCCACCTGTGTACAGTGGCCAGTATTTCCTTGGGTGCTCTCAGTTGAAAGGTTTGACTGTATTTAAAATAAGTTGCTTGTTTTGTGTGGTAAGATGTTTGTGCTACTGTGATCCAATGTGTTTCTTCAAAACTTCCGAGGGGTATTTCACAAGGAATCCAGAAATTCGATCTGATGAAGTGCTAAACGAAAATTTCATTGTAATCTATTTTTTCATGCAGTGAAGTAACCCCAGTGTTAAGTAATAGTTATACCTCTTTCTTTGATAGTGAGAATTTTCCTGTACTTTGTCCAACGGGAACTCATGTTTCAATTTAATCAGATATCTACATTTTATTATTCCTTTTAGCAGATGACCCTGTAAATATAGGAGTGGAAGATCACAAATCGTTCATTAACTATTCACTAATTGCATTCACACCAACACACAACGTATTCTAATCAGAAACGGCGGAGCGACTTCCAAAGTGGGGGGGGGGGGGCACCAACAAAAAAGGGCACTTTTAAAGGGAAATCTCACGGCGAAAATATACATTTGTTTAGACATCGTTATATAGCCCTATATCATGATTACATTATCATGGATGACTTTAATATTTGTTTCTCTTTATACATCATATAAGATATTGCTTAGGCATCATACTTTGCAGTTGGGTGTGATGGTCTGAAAATGTTAAAGATTTGTGAAATCGCAGTGCGAAAAATTAAATCTTATAAAGAGGAAAAACCCAATCCTGATGGGATTATAAGCTCATTCTCATAGCCGAAGAAATTGCTCTTAGTCGCTTGAAATTAGGGGCACGTTTAATGGTGAGAGGAAAAGGGAACACTAATCGAAAGGGTTAAGACACCAATTATAAAAGAAAAGGAGTACTTGTAAAAAAGAAAAAAAAAAGGCTATTATCAGAGGTGAAAATGGGGCATTTATTACACCTAAAAAAAAAGGCAGGCGCACCAGGGAAGAAAAGGAATTTTATGGGAATGGGAAATGGGCATTTGTCCACGGAAAAGAGACACCGATCACATTTTGATAGGGGCATTTTTAAGAAGTGAAAAGGGCCATTTATGAAAAGGGATATGTTCCTTGTGGCGTGCGCCTGTAATCCAGCTAAAAAGTGGAAGTTACAAACTGATTCAGCCGAGGACGCAGGTTCGAAACTGAAGAGGTACTTAACGCATCTGAAAAGGGGCACTGGCAATACATAAAAAGAGGCACTTATAAGAATTAAAAAGGGGCATTAATGATAAAGGGAAATGTGCATTTGTTTAACGAAAAGGGGCGCCAATCAGATTTTACTAGGGGCATTTATCGGAGGTGAAAGGGGGCTTTAATGAGAAGGGGGAAGTTGCTCTTAATAAAAAAAGAAAACGAGGCACATGTTAAAATAAACGGGGCACTTATCAAAGATGAAAAGGGGTAATGATTCTAAGGGAAGGGGGCACTTATAAGAAGGAACACAAGCATTTGTTAGGAAGGAAAAGATGAACGTGTCAAAGTAACAGTGGCATTTATAAGAGATGAAAGAGCACTTATCAGGAAGAGAAGAGGCACTTGTCAAATCAAAACAAGTATCTCTCAGAATTGAATAGGGTCGTATACAAAAGATGAAAATGGGCACTTATGAGAAAGAAAAGGAACTATTTTCATAGATGAAAAAGGGCATTTATGAGAAGGTAAAAGGGGCTCTCTTTGAAATGGGGGCACTTATCATTAGGGAAAGAGGCACTAATCAAAAAGGATGGGGGCACATGAGAAAATATAAAATGCGCTTATATCCGAGTTAAACAAGGGGTAGTTATTGAAAGGGGGAGGGACACTTTTTACAAAGGAAAAGGGAACTTGTCAAAGCAGAAGGGGTACGTGTCAAAATAAAAGGGGCACTTATTAGAGGTGGAAAGCGGGAGGGGTACTTTTAAACATTAATAGGGGCACTTGTCAAAGTAAACCGGGCACTTTTCCTTTGTAAGAAGGGGCACTTCTTACAAAGTAAAAGGGGCATTTTTCCTATGTAAAAAGGGGCATTTTTTGGGTACTTGAAAACATGGGGGGGGGGGCAATGTGCCCCCTGCGCCCCCCCCCCTCTCCGGGAGCGCCGTTTCTGATTGTAATACGACTATGGTTTGATAACTTAGTGACTATATAATGTAAATATGACTTGGTCAATTTAGCGCCCTACGCAAAACCAATTTGTATATTCAGGTTTGCTGAGAAAGTTACATATTTAAGACATTTCACATCTCCGTAAAGTCTTGTTTAAAACTTACTTTAACGAATAACTAAATGAGTTCAATCTTCTTTCTTTTTCCCCTCAACATATCTTTCTCATATTGATTGTCAACTCTATAGATGTAACCATCTACTCGCTTAAGCTTCTTGGTGAAAAGATCAATGAAGGAACACTTTCTTTAGCGTTCCGCTCCAGTCCTAACACGTACGTGCTGGTACATCAAGATCATTGGAACAGGAACCTATCCCAATTGGCATGTCAGTATCTAGGGTTTGAAGGTAAGACATTATCAATATTATCTTAATGGCCTTCCATTCTTTTCTATTATCAGCTATTCTTTAAATAGCTGATATTGCTATTTTCATTTTTGGTTGCAAGTTTGTTCAGGCTTTGCAAAATATGTGAGCCATTGCCATCCCTTGCTTCTCTTTTCAGCAATCTTTCCTGATAATACATAAATATATTTCTCTACATTTATCCTTTCTGGATGATTATGTTACCAATAGATTGCATTTGCCTCTTTCTTATTGTGTTGATAAGTCTTGGTTTTCTAAACACTTCTTAATTTTTTTTTATTTTTTTTCATCATGATATATTAATAATCTTACTCAAGAACCGGGTCTCTATGGCCTTTAATTTTCTCTCAAGCTCTCTGATTATTGTAACCATTGCAATTCTTTCATTCATCTCATGAATACCTTTCCAATCTGATGGTACAGTGTACCCAAGGTATTTGCAATGTGGACTTGCTTTATTGTTTCCCTTTATTTTTGAGATTCCATTGAGGTGTTTGAGTTTTTTTTAATAATACACCCTGTTTTCTTGTTTTTAAATGTAATTTGTTTAAATAATCAATTTTAAGTTATTTATTGATGAATTTACTTCCTTTTTTCCAACACTAGTATTATAATCAGTAGTATATTTTTATATATATATATATTGGTCTAGTTGGAGAATTTAATTTCATGTTATAGTTGATATTTCTCCCTCTTCAACCTTAATCCTTCTCTTATCCTTTCCAGTTTTCGAAACGCTTGTTTCAGGAGCCTGTCCAAATTGTGTATGGCGTATAGTATGTCATCCAAATTCAGTTTTTGTGGTACCCGATAAAGTAAATATTAGTGTTGTGGTTCGCATTTATTTTCTTTAAAATATTATTGTGACTACTATGGTATCCTACTTTTTACTTCACCTTTTATTGAACAAGGAGTACTTGCGACGTTGAGCAGTTCACTTTACGAGTCCTCGTCCGTCGATGCTCCAGCTGAAGCCGAATCAGTGATCTGCCCTCCTAATGCCACAAACATCACAGACTGCTGGTACAGTGAGACTAGAGTGGGACGGATAAACGAGAGTGAAATTATTTCCATTGTGTGTTGCTCCGGTGAGTTATAGTAATAATGATAATATTATTAGTAATCATGATTTTTAAAAAAATACTATAATAATGGTAGTGTATTATTATATTAAAAGTGATAATAATAATGATTGTATAACTGCAATGATAGAAATCATGATGATGATGATAATAATAACAATATTAATGATAATATGCTTTGTGCACACAGGGTTGACACCAAGTAACTTTATCAAAATTAAAACGTGTTCTACATGTACAGGTAGTACAAATGGAGACACATTTTTGATTGGCAATATCTTTCAAAATGATCGACCATCCTCGATAAATATTGATTGATATCATGCATTAGTATCCCCTAAATATAGTGGTCCTGTCACTCATGTGCAATTCAAAATAATGCCAGCGAAAAAAAAGTAACTGACGATCATTCTTTTATGAAACCAGCATTTTCCAATTCTTATTAATATAGGTTTTTGCGGCCAATCTCGCATTTTTTAAAATTCAAATTTACATAGAGGTCGCTTGCAGGAGAATTTGGGCATTCAATTTCATACCCGATCAATCGATTTAATTTATCGGCACTCTTATTCTTGTTCGGTGAATTCAAATTCACGAACGTGCGTACAATTTCCTACTTCGTGCATTCAAATTAACGCAGCGCTCACGATGAGCCTGTTTGGGGCATTCAATTTTATTTTTTGGTGATCAATTTAGGATTTCCCGGCCAAATTTGCGTGTTTGTCATTCGAATTCATTTACTTTGCATTTAAGTTAGCGCAGATCGGCTTTGCCATGCCAATTATCATTTAATTTTCCAGTTTTTGTATTTAATTTAGGATTTTGGTTGAAGGGTTTCATAGATCTGTCATTTAATTTAGAAACTGCTCAACTAGCATTCAAATTAATATTCACTTGTCGAAACGTAATTTTTATCATTCATATTAACACCTGTCATTCGTATTCGTAATATTTTTATTCAAGTTAGGAATGTTAGGGGGAAGAATTGCAACAAACTTTTACATTTTTTAAATAATGCAGTTAAAATGCATGATTTGCCATTGGGGTCTAAGTTGTTGTTCCAATTATTTATTTTCAAGACAATGCAGATGGGTGTAGTCAGACATAAAGTAAAGAAGGTGCGAAATCAAGGGATGTGGCATTTCTGCACGGACATGTTCAAAGGTGGGGGTACCCTCAATTGCCCGTTCTTACTACAGACTCGGAATTTTACAAAAGTAATTCACATCGTCTCTTTTACCCAGGACACCCCTCTGTTTTTCTTAAAGAGTTTCATAGTTTACTTGCCCGCCAGCAGATCGATGGCTAAAGACATGGCTAAATAATGAATCATGTTCAAATTGCTGACTCTAGTCCCTACCCCAGTCACAATATTGTACCCTTTCCATAATGAAATTGTGATGAAATTATGATAAATTTATGATGAAACATAAGACAAACAACTTCCTTACATGAACATTTACAAATATACTGAGACCATCAGGTCCGTAGATGCAAGTCGTTTTTTCCTTCTTAACAATCAAACTTAAATGCTGATGAATATCAGATAAATCTAATAAGTATAAGTGTATAAATGCAAGAAAATGAAATATGATAAAATGCACATGAAAAAACAATATTAAAAGAAAAAGAAAGTGCACAAAGTGCTAATTTTAATGCTACAAATGAATTAGAATGCTAAAAGTACACCGTCGCGTTGTCAGAAAATCGTGTTGCGCCAAATCGAATGACCAAAATATAGCGAAAGAAGCACATTGTTCATTAATGTGAATGAATCATACGTAGCTTCTAACGAAAATTCCATAGATTTTAAAACTAGAAAAGGAAATATAAACCCGAGATATACCTGACTGCACTAAAACCGTCGAATTTGAACGCAAGACAAATTAATTTGAATGATAAATTCGCGAATTTGGCCGGGAAATCCTATATTTATGCATGTGTTTAACTTTTGTTTAGCCTACAGAGTTTACAAATGAGAATGATTGAAGTTAATACAAATGTCATGTTAATGAAACCTACATTATTCACAAACTGAGCAAAAAAAGCTTCTCAAAGACCCCAACGAAACTAAAAGCAATATATTTTTTGAAATTCAATTCACTTTTTTAACCATGCTTGCTCATTCACGAATTTGAATGACCACTGAGGTACCGTAGCCGGCATTAGATGTATTTGAATGCTCTTTGCACGAAATGTACGCTCTTAGTGAACATTTGAATGACCCGAATTAACAATTGATGCACGGATAGTGAATTTGAATGACGGATTTTGAATTTGAAAGCTGTGTTAACGCTGCGAGTGCGAAGTTTGCGCGAATTCGAATGCTTGGAATATGAACTTGAATGAAAAAAAGTGTAATATTGGGCGTGAATACCTTTATTATTTCTGTATTGCAACCAAAACTTGAGGTTGGATTTGAAATACAAATATAATTACAAACATATAGATAACAATGTTAAAACTAATGTTCACAAAGTTAAATAAACTGTAGAATCCGTTACATAAACATATGAATAACTATGTGCAATAATCAAATAATTAAACATTGTCAAATAAATGTATGTAAGCTTATGAGTAAAACATTTCGTTAGGATTTTTGTTTACGAGTCGTTGTTACGAGTTAAGTGCATTAACTAGCATCATTGCACAATTAGCGTTCACCTGGCGCCTGAACGATTTGTTGCACGCTCTCAAATTAAACTCAGTTATTTGTACAAAGGGGTCAAGAATTACCATTTACACACACATCAATTTATTTAATTGTCTTTAGTGTTTTTTGCACGACCTATAATAAAAGAGTTGAAAACGAAATACTGTTTTATTTTTTTCTTCTTTAAATCAAGGTCTTGTGTTTCCTACAGTATATTACTTGTCGTATTGATTGAAATATAAATGAATAGAAAAAGTACGTAACTCATATATTACTTCAAAATCTTCTTGACATGCTTCCTTTTGCATGTTGTTCTTAAAAGATGTTTTCAATATAGTTTCATGACTTTGGCTAAATGGAAATATTTGTCTCGAAATACAAAAGCAAAATGTTTACGCTAGATATATCTGGGCACTAATGCTATTTAATGAGATATCTTTGCATATATTTAAAATATTGTACATTTTACTCTTAATTAATGTTATCTCTGTAGTCAGTTAACTTAAATTGTATAACCTTATTATTATAAATTTTAAGGAGATGTTAGGGAATACTACAAAAACCTCACCTACGAAATTTCACCGAGGACGGTAAATTCTTGTTAAGATATTATAATCTCGTTGCAATTTGGCAACACCGCGTATACTGACGGTTTCTATGAAATGCTATGGGTACGAAATATAATTTTCATTGTCGTGTTTTATTTGCACTTCTAAGCCTCTGTCGTTTTACTCTGTAATATGCTTTTATTATTTCTTGACTTTATTTCCTATAGTAAACCCGTGTAATATATCTGGTCAACCACTCGGCCTTGAAAGTGGTGCTCTTCCCGATTCGGCTCTCTCATCATCATCCTGCATGTCGCCGCTCTATTGCAGCCGTTTTGGCCGCCTGAACTCTGACAAGGGCTGGCTCGCACTCAATACCGACCCAAACCCATGGATACAGGTCCATTTTGAGTCTAGTTATATCGTAACGGCCATAACGACTCAGGGTATAACTAACAGTATTAAACGGTTGACGTCATACACCTTTTCGTCGAGTTTGGACGACATGACTTGGACTGATTATTTAAACGTATACTCTGGATCTGATTCAGTTAAGGTAATTGCAAAACTCCGGTTCCTCAATTACATTTAAAAAAAAATAATAATCAGTGGTCTTTGTGTTGAGAGATGAATGTAAATTCGTTGAAACTCCTTTAAACCATGGACTTACTAGACTAGTAAGTCCATGATTAAACTATGGAAATTTTGTTGATATAATACAGCTTTCTTGTGCCATGGCTGAACCCCCCCCCCCAAAAAAAGTATATACTACATAAAGGTATTACAAAGTTTTGGTATGGGGTCATGAATTTGGTTCAAATTAACAATTTCGGAAGCATATGTGTTCCTACAATATTCATTGATCGTTGTCGCGGTTGAAATCGAGTCTAAAGTTATGAAATTATAATATCTCAAGGTCAAGATATTAATTTAGCTATGAAACAATGTTTCTTGACTGAAATCGACCGATTAGCTATTCCCGTTTGGAAATTATATATCACAACTACATACTCTGAAATTTTCATGGTCGCAGCTACCATTGTACGGCCGTAGGCGCTATTTGAAATTTATCAAAATTTACCGGGAGCACCGGTAAATGTTTATATTCAATTTTTCTCGAAAACAGAAGAGTTTTAGGGGCTAATTTTTTTAGTGCTTATAATACATCCACGGGGGCATCCAAATATAACAAAATTGTAAAGAATCACTATCCACCCAATTTTCAAAATTCCCAAAATTTTTTATTACCTTTAAGAATTAAACTGATTTGATCGTCTTGCTTAAGTTAAAGATAAAATCCAGTTCTGGTAAAAAAAAAAAAAAATTAATTCTCACAGAATCAAACGAAACTTACACTGAATGTTCAAGATTACCAATGAATGACATATGCCAAACAATTTTGGAAGAAAATGTATACTGGCTGAGTAATGAGCATGTAAAGACAAGGAAATCAAGGTAGTACTAGCCCCGACACCATGTGTGTTGTCCAATATATAGAATTCTGTGTACAGTGCTTGTTACTTTACCAAGACTCGTTCAAATTTATCATGATTTTGATGACTCCAGAACCTGGCAGTGCACACCAGTACTTATACATGCTACATGATCAACTGTTTCTGATCCTTTCCACACCTTTTCTATCACAATTCAATCGCATTACCAGTACTACAGTTTATCTTTAAAGTTAATATAACGATGTTCTCAATGACAAGGTCCCACTTTAATTTTAGATTTAATATTATTATTACTTTTTTTCTTAGGCAATAAATAAAAGACAAATTAAATCATAAAACGGGAACTCACATTTCTCATTTTATATATGTATAAAGGGCAGGAGAAAAGTCAAAATAGCAATATACATAATAACAACGGAGGATCGTGATCAACTCAATAAGGATTTTAAAAAAAAGAATAATTAGAAAAAAGAATAAGAACTCTCAACTGAAAATGACACCTTGGTTGAGCAAGCCATGTTGATAGGGAGGTTTCGACCGATCCCGAGCGATGGAACTCGGGTTGATCTTCTTCTTTTTACACAATACTGTTCAGGATACTCAGATATGGACTTGAACAAAAATAGAAAAAAGAAGAAGAACAAAAAATGGCTATGTTATTCGTAATTGGCCCTTTTTGACAACAACGTATGTAGTCAACATTGTATTAATTCACAGGCCGTATAGGTTAATGAACTAACGATTACCTTCATTACGAATGAGTTTTCTTTGCAATATTATTTAACGTCATTCTCATTAACTTTAGAGATTTCCGGGAAATTATGACAGTGAAAGCCATGTGACTCACACGCTTGCTAGGCCGGTAGTTGGACGCTCTTTCCGGATCTATCAAACAGTATCGAAAAATTATGGTTTTATTGCTTTGAGGATGGAACTATATGGGTATGGACCTCTAACTGATGTCATAGGTAAGTGCAGAGCTGTTACTTAAAGATAAGGCTTATACATATGTATTTAGATTGGTAGGTGCTGAAGCAAATGTAAACATGATTATCATGCCTGATAAAACCCGATTTAAATCGGTTTCCCGACTTTTTTTATCTTTCCCGATTTTTTCCCGATTTGTTTGTTCTTCCCGATTTTAAAAAAAAATCCAGATTTTTTTTTTTTTTTTTTTTACAATTTTTTTTTTACAATTTTTTTTTTCTTCCCTAGTTTATCCGGATTTCCCTCTTATTTTCTCTATTCTTCCCTATTTTGCACTATTTTTTCCCCAATTTTCTTACTCGAAAGAGGGGGAATGTTGTTAGATGCCATTTTCTCCGCGAATCCTCTTCTTTCTTTGTTTTACTCAAGGGGGGCGTAGTTGTGGGGAAAAGAAAAAACCTAATTTTTTTTTAGTGCTCACTATCACCCCTGGATTATGAGCTTTCCCTCTCTGTGTGTGTCAGGGTGGTAGAAAATTATAGTAGAATTGTCCCCTGAACTGCATTACCCCTCAAAATGCTCACGTCATTCTACAAGAAATGGTAAAAACTTGAAAACTCTGGACGAAACACTCGACTTGTGTGCAGTCCCGTTTACCCCTTTCTTTGTGTAATGCACGTGAATTTAAACAAGGTTGGATCTTCCTTTTTTCAGATTTTGATCATTCCAAACCTCAAAGTACATAATCATTGGTTTTTTTTCTACAATTGGTTTTTTTTCTACAAGGCCAACCGTTCACAATTTCTGCGGCCAGGCGCGTACGCGGGGGGGGGGGGGAGGGGGTTAACCCCCCCCCCTTTTTTTAATGTGTGTATGTTATGGAGGAACCCCCCCCCCCTCCGTTTTTTATTTATTTTATTTATTCATTTATTATTTTTTTAAATGCTAATCGGTGACTTAAAAAAGGTGACCTTACCCCCCCCCCCCCCCCTCAACGGAACGAAATGTTGATCGGTCAAATTTCGGGACCAAATAAAAAAAAAAATGTCCTCTTACCCTTGTCCTCCCTCAAGAAAGTTTCAACAATTAGATTTGATAATTCATAAGACTATTCGGATCCTCGATCAATAAGATTTAGTATATGTTCGAATGTTCCTATCAAATGTGTTTGCAAATGCTTCCAAAATTGGTTCGTAGTCGGATCATATATAGAGTGCGATGGGTTAAACTCATCCATCATACATCTCCCTCACCCGAGTGCTCCCCGAGCGCGGAGGCATGCTCAAGACATTTCCAGGTGGGCCAGCGAATTTCGCTGCTTGCGACATGTTTAACAGTGTCCTCGTGTTGCGGTCGAGTTCCATTTCTTTAAGATTTCAACGAGTACGGTGATAATTTGATTACATTACGTCAAGCGCGTATGCAAAGAATAATTTAATTTAATCGGCAATTGCCGAAAGTTACTACCCTTAAGAATCAATAATTATCTTTTTCATCAGTATAGAATTCTCGTTTGGGTAACGAGCCCGGTAACGAGATGTCGCGGGTTGAACGCTTGGACAGGTCGGCCCCCATCTGTTAAAAAATGAATATTGTAGGTGATTACAAGAGAATCCTGTCACACGAATGCTCAAGAAATACAGGAAAATACAGGGAACTCTTGTGTACCAATATAACAGGTGTTTTATACTAACACGCAAAAAATCAACATACCTGTATTTTCATAATCATGATAATTATTGGTTTCCTAAGATTCGAAAAATTCCCCGATTAAAAATCTCCTTTTGTTTTCTTCTCCATTTGTTGTTGTTTTATTTTGTATTCCTTGCTCGTTTACTCTTATCAACAGGCGCGGATCCAGGATTTTTTAGGGGAGGGGGCCCAACTTTTTTTTTTTTTTTGCTCCCGAAAATTTGAAAATCGCGCCGGCCGAAAAGTCGCTCAGTGGGGGGGGGGGGGGAGGTACAGAGCAATTTTTTTTTTTTTTTTTTTTTTTTTTTTTTGCTCCCGAAAATTTGAAAAACGCGCCGGCCAAAAATTCGCTCAGTGGGGGGGGGGGGGGGGGGGGGGGGGGGGGGGGGGGGGGGGGTAGTGAGCACATTTTTTTTTTTTGATCCTCAAAAAAATTCAATTTGCACCCCCCCCCCTTGAGCGCCAGGGGGGGGGCCCAACCCCCAAAAAGGTAAAAATCACGTGATTTTACATGATTTTTTTCTCAAGGGGGGGGGGGCCCGGGCCCCCCGGCCCCCCCCCCCCCCCTGGATCCGCCACTGCTTATCAATACGTTGTATACCTTTTTGACAGAGTAGATTACCGGATAACATTCATGAACAAATATATTAAAAGGACAACCTTGCCTTGCGAGGAAGTAGGAAAAATATAAAAGTGAATTACAAGTTAAGTTAGTTCTCTTCGTCTTTTTTTTCCCTTTCTTTTTGTGCAGCGTCGCTGAACCTCGATGCGGAATTTGGTTGCAATCCTCCCGTCCTCGGCGAGGGGCTTGGCGTGGAAGATGGTCGTATACCAGACTCTAGTCTGACCTCGTCATCGGTTTATCAAACCGGGTATGAAGCCTACAGAGGAAGGCTGAATAACGTTACCGGTACATGGGTGGCCAGTAATAATGACAACAATATATGGTTTAAGGTAATTTGCTCTAGCATGTCTAAATGCACGTTGAGATGATATAACAAAATAATTTGTGTACAGCTAGAATGCATTAAAATCTAACTTCTCCTCGTGATAGGCTGCGCCTTGACAGAAACTCCTGACAACTCAAATAATTATTATAAGATACAAGGATACGTGCTATACAAACAATTCAAACAATGTTAAGGGCTGGTCAGACTCGACCTACAACGAAAACGAAATTTGCCTCTTGAGGTCCATCTTAAATAAACATTAAAATGCGTACCTTTAATCGAAAATCCCGCTATCGCTAACATTCAAATCTTACCAGCTTTTCTTTTTGCTCATAATGAAAGCAACAATTTTGTTCAAATGGTACATTTGTTTATATATATATATGTATATATATATATATATATATACATATATGTATACATATATATATATATATATATATATATATATATTGCTTGTCCTTAGTATTGTTATCAAATGCAATATAATCTGCCATCGGATATATCAATATTTTGTCTTCTTTTCATCATTAAAATCAACAAAAGGTCGATCTCGGCGAGGATACTTCGGTAACTGGTGTTATCACACAGGGATTGCCCAAATATAGAAGCAGGGTTACGTCATTCCAAATCTCCTTCTCAAGAGACGATACAAATTGGACCTTTGCTCTGGAAGAGCATTGCGGGGTACGCAAAGTGAGTGTCATTTTCGCACTTCCAGATAAGGCCAATTTTGTTTTGGTTAATTCTATCATCTTCCTTGTTCAATCATGTTCTTTTAATTACTTGTATACTTAACTACTTTAAAAAACAATGTCCTCATTGAATTTTGCATGCAATTTGTTAACCATATTTACATACGTTTACACATCCAAAAGGAAGAATTTCCTATGCAAAATTAAAGGATTTGAAGAAAAAAAGTATTTTTGAAATATGAACAAATTTAATCAAAATCAATTATTTATGTGCCTTGGATATGATATCTCTAACATTAATCAACGTTTGCCATTCTCCACCTAGGTGTAAACGAGTAACTGAAAGTTTCCGGGGGTCATAGGAATTGCAGGGCACTTGGGAAAAGCAGAAGTGATACTGATGAGCCATATCATGGTTAATACACTGTCAAAATCATTCAAAAAATTGGGTTAAAAATAATTATTCCACCATCATGACCAACAGTGTACCTATAGTCCTATACATTATAGATCATTATTATTATCATTTCATTATCATTATTAGAATTAAACATTATCTATCGCTTTCGTTGTTTTTCAGACATATGCAGGCAATTTTGATTCTGACACACATGTGACCATACTGTTTCCTGAGCCAGTAACCGCACGGTACGTCATGTTTCATCCTGTAACAACTGATGGTCCTGCGGCTTTGAGAGTCGAAGTACTTGGTATTAAAACTTGAACCATAACGAGTAATCATTAAATTGATTTATTGTGTTATTAAATCTTTTTTATTCATTTAACGAGTTATCATTTAACTGATTTATTGTTTTATTAAATCTTTTTTTAAATTCATTTAACGAGTTAGGCCTATTATTACATTGATTTATTGTTTTATTAAATCTTTTGTATTCATTTATTTATTTATCGATTAATATATTTATACATTGCGTCCCAGAAAAAACGAAACCGAGAAGTATCGATGTTCTATCATAACTTGATCACAATTATAATTAATGAATGATACATATTTAGAAAGCTTAGCGTTTCCTCTTTCATGTGATGCTACTCGGATAACGCATATTTCACGCATGAGTGATTAAAAGCAATTTGAAGGAAGGAAACCAAAAAGACATTTGGCGGGCGGTATTTGATTTTCGAAGAAAAATTCACATTTCTAGAAAGTTCAGTTTTTGCCCTTTCCTATGACACCTCAATCAGGAAAAATGAGCGAGGAATGAAAAAGTTCTGTTTGTTTAAAGTAGTGCTTGCATTTCCATAATTTTTTAAACGAATTCGTTTTCACTGGCTGCCTGCCGTATCAATAAACGAAATTAACAAAAGATTTAACTCCGTTTCGTTGACAATTAGCCTTAGACGAGAGTCTTCATGCATGGCTGATTGTCAACGAAACGGAGTTAAGTCTTTTGTCAAATCTGCTTTTTGCTACGGCAGGCACCGAATGAAAACGAATTCGTTTGTTAAAATTATGAAAAAGTAAGGGCTACTTTAAACAAACAGAACTTTGTTATTCCTGGCTCATTTTTCTTGATTGAGGTATCATATGAAAGGGCAGAAATTGAACTTTTTAGAAATATGATTTTTTTCTCTTTGAAATTCAGATACCGCCCGCCAATTTACTTTTTGGTTTCCTTCTTTCAAATTGCTCTTAATCACTCATGCGTGAAATATGCGTTATCTGAGTAGCATCAACTGAACGAAGAGACTCTAAGCTTTCCAAATATGTATCATTCATGAATTATGGTTGTGATTAAGTTATGATAAAACATCGATACTTCTCGGTTTCGTTTTTTCTGGGACGCACTGTATATGAAATAATTCATTTATTTAATTAAATATTCATTGTGCTATAGCATCTAAATAAAAGGGTGAGTCGATTAAAAATTCTTTATGATTTGAATAACGCACCATAGTTGTGTTGTCGTAGGATTACAAGATTACAAGTGACAGCAAGATATTTAAAGATAAATAAGCTACTTTCTTTTTTTTCATGGAGATTTTATACCATGTTCGTACCGGGTGTTTACGCGATATTCGCTGTATTTGATAACCGAGAATAGACTTTACATTTACGATGGAGCGATAATTAAGTCTGAAATGATCAACAATAAACGGCGAACTTCAATAAACCCTGCTCTTATGAACAGCTCATGCATCATCAAGACTCTCCATCTAGAATGCTCTCCGAGACACAAAGGCAAGCTAGAGTTTCGGTGTGACATCGAGTATCGCTGATTGCGATATCGATATTACACGATAACTAGTAATTAAGCTTTTTTATATTCTTTTGTTTTGTTTGTTTTTGTACTTTTGTTTCTCTCTAATGTTTTTCTTTTTTCTTTTTTTGTTCGTTAGTCGTTGTTTTTTAAAGACAAAGTGTATGTTTGTTTTTGGGGTTTTTGTTTTGGTCTGTCTTTTATATAGGTTCCAATTCATGGGTGTTATAGTGCTAAAGGGTTTATTTCCTCATATATATTCAACACGTTAATTATATTAACTATAATGATTTTTGTTTTCTTCATATGAGTTGTATGTAATGTACCTTCAATTATACTTTGTATTTATCAATTTTGTTGACTGTTTACCAAACATCTATTTGTAACACCTGTGAATGATGGGGAAAAAGTAATTAACAAGATTAAAAGACGTCAAAGTCACCACCACAGATTTTAAAACGCTACAGGTACTGTGGAAAACATCAGGGAACGATGCACGGAAAATTCTTTGCAATTTGCTAAAGCGTTTGTTAAATGTGGGGAAAAGAACTACTTCTCCGTCATGTGCAAAACCAACTAAAAGCCAGAGAAAGTTCGTTAGAAATAAAGATGGGAAAACTGGGTTAAATGTATTTGAACTTGTATCATGTATATGAAATCCACTCAATGAAAACCAACTTTTTATCAGGGTGGACTTTCCCTTTGAACCAGAATGTAGATGCTTACTGAAAGTGGCAAATCTGAAGGTCAACTAGGAGTATATCTACAGTGTTATAGGAAGACAACAAAATCCCCTGAATCATTCTGCAAAATGATTGATATATGGTTGACACGTCTGACTTGTGGTGTTTCGGTAGAAGTCTACAGCTACTAGAGCGACTGTACATATATTTGAGAATGTGATATAAATATGTGCTATACTACTTACTAATATACTACTACCACTTATAATAATGAATTTATCTAGCACATTTTGTATAGACATGTTTTAACGCGATTTACATTTACACAATATGATAATGTTAAAGGGTAACGGAGGATATGATACAGCCAAATGTTTAAGAATTTATTTTGTATTATATTCTGACCACGTTCCACCGGTAGTTTGTTTGCCAATTACGTCAGTTCGGGTCAAATTGGTGACGACGGCAGTTGAATTATTCGAAGGTACAGATTTGGTATTGAGACCAACAGTAAATGTAACGTTTGTTTTGCAGAGGTGTCGTAGTCGAGTGGTTAATATCTTGATTGGGAATGCAAAGGTCGTGGGTTCGAACTCCGGCTCGGCAGTTATGTCCTTGAGCAAGACATTTTATCTACATTGCTCCTCTCCAACCGGGGGTTAAATGTGTACCCGGTGGAATATACGAAGTGCAAAATTAAAGGCGACCAACAGGAACACTCCCCAGTGAGTGGAGAATGTGTACCATAATGTGCGAAATAGTTATTTAATTCAATGACCAGGATAATGGTATTATTGTACGCGTTTTGTTACGTTATATATGGTAAAGCGCTTTATAAGAACCAGTTACTATTATTTTTGTTATTATTGATTGACATGCCTTATCAAAATGAAAGTATGTGTCCAATTATAAAGCAAAGGACGTTAATACTTGTTTTCAATGTGTCTTAATGTTTATGCAACTGCTGAAAGCTATTCAAATTTTATACGAGCCCATTATACTGAAAGTACTGTAGTTGACTAATAATTATTCGTAAAAATTCGTAGGTTTCTCGACCAGAATAAAGCCCATCATCTTATCAACGCTTTCGTCACATCTAGACTTGATTGTGGCAAGTCCCTTCTATTTGGTCTTCCTGCAAAAATATTCTCAAAGCTCTAGCGTATTCAAAACACAACAGCTCGTCTTGCTTCTTGTGTTCCTCGTACTTGACACATTACCCCTGTTCTTCAAAAACTTCACTGGCTTCCTATCACTTCTCGCATTACTTACAAAATCCTCCTTCTTACTTTCAAGACTTAACAAGGTGTCGCTCCTTCATATCTGTCTGAACTCCTTCCTCGATACACTCCTGTCCGGACTTTGCTATCTGCTTCTCAATCTCTCCTCTCTCGATCTCACACTAGTTCATACAAACAATACGGTCAACGTTCTTTCGTTTATGCAGCTGCATTTCTTTGGAACAATCTCCCCTTTCAAATTCGCAATGCTAGCTCTTTAAGTACATTTAAAACAATGCTAAAAACACATCTCTTTATAAATAAAAGTCTTGTTCCTGAATAGCCCTTTTGACCTTTTTGCCTTTTATATTTTGTGTAGATTAACGTATAGGATGCTATCAATTTATGACTTATTTGTATTTTGGTTATAAGTGATTTGTAATTATGTACATGTATTATTTTCATTTGCAAAGTTTTAATGTTATTGAATTGATATAATTTGTAATGGAAATTCTCTTTCTTTACTTATCAACTATTTTCTTTTAAACCGCTTAGAGGTGATTCGCAATTGGCGGTATACAGATATCTTATTATTATTATTATTATCATTTATTATTCCACTATGCTGGAGATACGGCAGCAGTTGATTGTTGGCTATGTGGAAAGTACCGTAACAGTAGTAGTTGGTGTAATTAGCATACACAAGTGTATTTAAAATGATAGTAATTAATCCATGGTTTACACCTGTTTGCATTTCATAAACTCAATAACTTGGGCTTTATTTAATCATTGGTATTACTTATTCTATTTAATCAAAATAATTAAAGAAAACAAGAGAGTAAAAACTATTAAAATGGTATAAAAGAGGTTGAGACAATGACTTTTGATTTCATAACTAAAAAATGTGTATCTTGCTAGTTATATAGACTTGGTTATTGAACATTTCATCATTTTGTGTAGAAATTTTTAGAGCCAAGGTGTAAAGCGTATTAATTTGTTGAGTTAGCATTTTCAGGTAAACACAAGTTTGAATAAAAAATGTTATGTTCTAAAACAACTGAACAATTTATATTGACATTTCGGGAATTTCACCCAAACATGAACGTATAAGTTAATATGGTAGGTTTGATGGACATTAAAGAGTTGAAAATAATTGCATGTGCAAAAGTCAGTTAATGGTTTTAACAAATTGGTAGATGTAAGAGGTGTAGCGCCACCTCTTGTCGGAGACAGGAAGGGAAACATTTATTCAGACACAGATGATGTATTATGTGTTAAAAATTAATTGCTATTTTATCTTTTTTATTAGATGTGAATTGAACTAAATTGAATTAAATTAAATCATCTGTATTGCCTGAGGTGGTTCAGTTCAAGATACTGAATAGAATTCGTTATATAAAAGATGCTTTGTTAATATTTAAATTAGTTACATATAACCTAATACTCCCTCAAACATTTTTTGATAACAGTGAAGAAACAATAATTCTACATATATTTTGTTACTGTATTTATTCAAACGAAATATGGTCAAAACTCGAGCGTGGGCTGTCCCGTAATAGTGTACATATTAAATTTAAAAATGAAAATAAATTGTTCGGGTTAAATGAAAGTAACAACAGTGCCCTCAACTGCACCATGATTATAGTAAGGAAAGAAACTTTTGCAGCCAAATGCAAACAGTATTTGCCAGTTTTTTAACACATAATACTAGCGATAAAGTGTTATCATGATATGGAAAAGTATATATGTAAAACAAATCTGAAAGAAAAGAAATTTATGAAAAAGTGGTTTGCTTTTACAAACTGTTCCTGATTGTTTGTTTCTTCTAAACTATTTTGCCAAGTAAATCTGTGATATTTTAAAAATAAACTGCAATTCGTAACTGATATCTAAAAAATAAGTTCTCACCATATTTTGAATGGCCAAGCATATAATTTTGAAATTCTGCATGTACGTATTTCTTCTTGTATACATGTATGTGAATGATATTATTCAATAAAGGAACCCGGTGGAGGGAAAACAAAATCTGTATTGCCTCACCTGTATAGCATAAAGGCTTGTCCAGATATATGCAAGATTTCAAGTCGTCATGTAAATGAACGGCAACTGCGGGCCGCATAATAGGACTAGAGTGTATTCACTGAGCAATTTGAAGAGCATTACATTTGCGACGTTATATATACGTGTATTCGTGTATGATTTGGTGAACAAGTGTAGAATTGGAAACACACTTGAATTAAATGTTACGTCACGGCTTAACGCTCATGCGGAATCTCGATCCTTGTCAAGTTTATAATAAATAGCCTAGATATCTGATAACTTTACAAGATATTCGGCTAGCCTTAAATAAATGTGTCAAAACTTAGATTAACAAAATAGTATAACCCCCCCCCCCCTCTCTCTCTCTCTCAATCCCTTTTTCTAGAACTCCCCCTCTCTTTCTTTCTCCGTCCTTCTCCTCTATCTCGATTTCCCCCTTTTTTCTCCATCCCTCATCTCTCTCCTTTCTCTCTGAATCCCTCACATCTAACTCTTTCTCGGCCGTCCCTCTCCTCCATCTCAATTTCTCTCTATCTCTCGCCTCTCCTCTCTCTCTTGTTGTCCCTCTCCTCTCCCCTATCTGTAGTTCTCTCACTGAAGCATACTTTTGTCTTGACTTTAAACTTAGAATAAATAATCCATGTACACATCAAATCCTGATAACCACAATGAAATGCTCATGTATCATGTAGTGCTCATTCCGACAGAAAATTATCCTCTTTTATTTAGAACGATCCCAGATTGGTATATGTACAAAGCTAATACATCCATAAGTATAATTTATACAATATCCTTATTTTTCATCCACTGCGGGATTCACCAAATAGAGAGAGTTAATATGATATCAATTTTCACATAATATTGCATCCAACTTCATTTGACTCTATATACACAGACTAGGTTGACAGAGGTATGGCAAAGCACTGAATGTTCGCAATTTTGTTTCAACAATCCCTTTCTCTTGTCTTTGAGCATGGTATGTTTTGTACACTGTGACATTCTCATTCACATAATAGTCAGTCTGTCTGTTATCGTCGATGAACTTTCTGCCCTAGAATAGTATTTATTGTACAGCGTCATCTCGTGGTCAACTTGCCAACAGTGCATAACCCAAATCCTAATTTCCGCTTCACAAGGCAGAGGACTCGATGCGAGGACCAACGGCGCAACGATTTACGAGACCACACTGCTACAGCTGACCTGAGATGGCGCTAGATGGGATTTTACAGTACTACTTCTAGTACCGTATGACTTTATATAAAAAAAAATCCTCCCAACATATCTATGGTCAGTTTTAGAGCATGAAGCAGGACAAGCCCCAATGGGAGTCATATTACAATTTATTAAAGGGGAAGTCCACCCTGAAATTAAGTTAGTTTTAATAGGAGTAGAAAAATGAGAGAAACAAGTCAGTGAAAGTTTGAGCAAATTCCGATTAAAAATAAGGAAGTTAGGATTTTTGAAGTTGTGATCAATCAAACACAAATTGGCAACTCTATGACGTATCATGCGAGCTCAACTTCCATTTGCTCAGTACTACAACAATCTAAAATTTTCATTTTCCCTCAAGAAAAATTTCAACCATACATGCACCCTAAATATAATAATTGCAAATATGTTTCTATACTCCCCCTGCAAGGAACAAATATATATTCCGTCATCAATAACGAAGAAAACATGATTTTATGGAATATTATGCACAAAGTAAATGAAGGAGAGCTTGTATAATAAGTCACAGAGTTGCCAATTTGTATTTGATTGATCACAACTTCAATAATTCATAACTTTCTTATTTTCATTCAGAATTTGCTCAAACTTTCACTCACCTGATTTTCTTATTATTCTGCCTCTATCGAAACAAACTTATTTTGGGGGTGGACTTTCCCTTTAAACATAACATACCACTTCCTGAAAATTCAAAAGCTTGAAATCAAGTTGACTCAGAACACAGTGCTTTGCCATACCCTGACTTATACACATTATACTAAAAAATATATATTCTTACTAAATTTGTTTTACAAACATGACACTTTATCATTAACACACAATACAATACATACCATGGTATTCATCCATGATATAAGAATGTTACTAATTAAGCATATTACAATTTACATGTATTCCATCATCATTTTTTCAGAATCATATCAGAAAACACCAGGTAGGCAATTATTTTGCATTTTGTACAATCTCATTGGAACAAATACAAAAAATTATCAACAGAGAGTAATACGGGCAGTTTGCTCAAGTCGTATCTTTTCCGAGTGCTCTTGAGACTTTAAGACCAAACACTATTTAGTCTTTTTCATCTGGAGTATAATGTCATTCTGACTCTCAACATTTATGGAAAATTGGATCTGAAACCTCCACATAGAACAATAAATGTGTACATTCTTATTGAGACAAGTATTGTCTGCTGAGAGTAAGGAGGGCTTTAATTCATATACCATTTATTCCCTTCTGACTTTAAACATTTCTTCAGAATCAAATTTTGATTCTCAATAAATCATCTGTTTGGAACCAGAAGGGTGTTAATGAACTCACATACTTTAACACAGAGCTAATGCCCTTTGGGATCCAAACAGATGAGGTGCTTGTCTGTGAAGGATCAAAATATAATCTCAACAGACAAATAGACAAGCAATCAAATATCATTTTATACAATGGAAACTAGTTATAACAAGCTCCATGGGAGCGTTGAAATTACCTTGCTATATAACGAATCTTGTTATATCAGGGGGGTGTTTCACAAAGATTATAAGTATAACTTAACTCTAAGTTGGACTTAAATATTACGGAGAGCCATTTGTAGCCTTATAATGAAATATTCTCAAAAACAAAAATTAAAGTATTTTAGACTTCTCATAAGTTCTACATCAAGAACACGAAATCTCCCATGATAACAGAAAATATGAATGATTTGATTCAACATTTTATGCCTTTTAAAATAACTTTTACAAAATATTTTCAAGGATACTAGCAGCTTTCTATAATGTTTAAGTCCAATTCAGAGATAAGTTCAACTTAAAATCTTTGTGAAACACCTCCCTGGGTAACTAAAAACAAAAGAATGTAAAGAGCCGAAACCAGGAAAATCACCTTGTTATATCAAATACCTTGTTATATCACAACTCTTTATAATGAAGTTCCACAATGTCATTGAGACGAAATAAAGCTGTCATCAGAGAACGAGAAGAAGGATATTCATTCAATATTCTTTAAGAGAGTTAACACCCTTGTTCTCTACATTTTTTGAAGAAATGAACCTGGAACCTCCACAACAAACAAATGACCACTTTGTAAAATTTCATTGAGAGAAAATAAAAATGTTTAGAGTGAACAAAATGAGACCAGTAATGATTGTATATCAACGACCTTGTTTATCATGATGCACAGGGTCTTTTTAGAATTACAAACACATTAATGATGATGATTATAATAATATTAACAATGATAGTAACAGATAATAATAATAATTATTATATCTAAAACATATATACAGCTCTTATTACTACGTTTCTAAGCGCTTTACATTGTGGTTATTATCACCCTGGTCATTGGATTCAACTGTTGATCAGCACATGATAGGACTCGCGTCATTTTACAAGCGCACACATGCCAATCCAAGCGCCTTAATGTTCATACCCTCCTGGGTACCATTTAACACCTGGGTGGAGAGTGGCAAATTGAGAATAAATGGATAGACCATCCATCTAGGCCCTTGACTGAAGGTACAGCAAGATAATTCGGGCTAAAGCATATAGTAAGAACTATACTGTATACACATACCGTAACCTACTTTTGCTACGATAAATAAGTAGAGTAAGTTATTTTAAAGGTAAAGACCAGTATTGGAAACGCCCCAATTTCAAAAAATGAAATGGAAGCTCTTATTACCAATCATGTGAAAGAATATGTTTTGACTAATACATGATGGTACACAATTTGCTGGGAAACCGCCTACTTAATTGATATATTTAGTAAACTAGTTTATCTATTGGTGTGTGAGAGATAAACGCAGATGTCGCACACGTGTGTGTAGTCCCATAAACATCTTTCTGTGTAGAGTGCTTGTAACTTTACGAAGACTGGGCCAAATTTCTTATCATTTTGATGATTCCAGAACCTTGCAGTACACACCAATACTTATATGCTAGATGATCAACCTTTTCTGTACGTTTCTTTCACAATGCAATCGCATGACCATAACTGGTCTTTATCTTTAAAGGCTGTCTTTCAAAAATAGATAAACTTATGCATCATAGGAAAAAGAGGAAATTGGACCCATCTTTAAATCGTCAGTCAAAGAGAGTGTCATTTATTCACATATCTCACAAACATGTAGATCTCCGTGTATGTCTGTAAATGGTTGAAATCAAAATTTAAAAAGGGCTTGTTCTCTGAATATGGAAGAATACACTATAGTTCACTTGCAAAAAAACAAAAAACAAATTGTAAAATGATGTTCTACCTTGATTGAATGTGCCTATTACCTGTGTACTATATTTTGTATATAACATAAATATACCACATCTTAGATAATATCTACAGGGAGAATATTGAAGTAACAGGATAAAAGTTAAAACTAAAAAAAAATGTATTCCTATATCAATGTGTGAAGAAAAGAAAGTGAAGAGGAAGCAGAGACAGAGACAGAGAGAGAGAGAGAGAGGGAGAGAGAGAAGGGGAGAGAGATAGGAGAGGCGGTAGGGAGGGGGGTATAAAATTATGTAGATAATATAGATTGGACTCGTGTGATGGAAGTGAGAGGGGTGAAAAGGGCAAGGGGGACATGGATACTAGCTCGGGTTAAAAACCAGAACAGAGCATTACATATCATTAACATAATAATTGAAGCTAAATATCTACTTTTCAAGTGAGCAAGAAGAAAGTAAGCAGTGAAGAGTCCACATTAATACATGTACATGTACATTTCATCTATGTTTTTAATTTGCCTTATTTAGTGTATGCAAAATTCATGAACAGGATGACCATGAGGAAAATTAGTAAAGCTAATCATAGAGATAATCAAAAACAGTGAGGCTTGAGATTATGCACAAGAAAGTAAAGACACAAAGACGGAAAGGGAATAAGAAGAGTAAGAATAAGTTGAGCAACTAATTTTGATTTAGTTACTTGTAAAGAAAATGAAAATCTGTGGTGTAACATGACCCAAATGGCACATAACAGCCTAGTATCGAAGCACATAGCCTACGTGGACAACTAGATATACAAAGCAAAGTGGAACACGTCTTCTTTTTTCCCCCCCCCCCCCCCCCCCCCCCCCCCCCCCCCCCCCCCCCCCACCTAACGATTCAATGTTGTCATTTTCCTTTCCTGATCTTGAAAAGCATTTTTTTTTAAATAAACATGCTTTAGTACTCCCCAAGTTTTATAGTTTATCCTAAAGAGAATATAGAGCAAAGAGCAACATGTATTTCAAATGCAATCACCAATAACAATAATGATAAGATTTGTAGTCAAATATACACCATACATGTACATCTGCCCTGAAATGAATACGAGCACACTCACATCATTACGATTATCATCATTGGTGAGGAAAGACCAGGGGGGTGTTTCACAAAGATTCTAAGTCGAACTTAACTCCAAGTTGGACTTAAAAATTATGGAGAGCCATTTGTAGTCTTAAAATTAAATATTTCCAAAAGCAAAACTTTAGGTATTTTAGACTTTTCATAACTTCCACATCAAGAACATGAAATCTTCCTTGATAATAGAAAATATGAATGATTTTAATCAACATTTAATGCCTTTTAAAATAACTTTTACAAAATATTTTCAAGGATGCTAACGGCTTTCCATAATTATTAAGTCCAACTTAGAGTTAAGTTCGACTTAGGATCTTTGTGAAACACCCCCCTGCCTTTTACGGATAAATATGACTAAAGGAGCAGAAGGTGAGCTAAGCGGCAAAAAGAAGGAAAACAACAAAACAGTGATGCAGTTACCCTGACAACAGACAACTGACCCTCACTGCTCATCCGAGCAAATTTCAAACCTATTATATGTATGCACATCACATACTGAAAAAGTTAGATATCCTTGACGTATATCAAGAAAGTGTCTGGACAAGGAATGAAAGGTGCAACACAAATGGCAGGTGAAAGAGTTGCATGGCGTGCTCTCGTGAAGACCACAGCAGCGCTTTACATCGCCAGCTGAAGTTGATGATGATGATGATGATAACATGTTATACCATTTTACCAGTACATAACGGAGAGCATACACGTATACGTACTATGAAATATATGTTAGGGCAAAGTAACTTATACAATTTCACTGTAGATGGTCTTCATGGTCATCTGATGCTTTTTTCCCAGTTCAGTAGAGTATTTAATTTTTTCTGCAAAATCAAATGAAATTACATTATAAATAGTTGAATTGTACTAAAAATTTGAACTAAAACTATCTTAACTGGTAACTGCAGAGGTGGTCTTATATAGTGAACATCATTTGTAATTGTCAAATATGTAATTTGGTAACGAATCATATTATATTTTTAAAAAACAATGTCAAAAATACAGCACACTCATACTCTCCACTATGAGAGAGAGAGAGAGAGGGGGAGGGGGGGGGGGAGAAACGGTGAGTGGTTAAGTGAAAGAGAGAGAGAGAGACATAGATAGACATGGAGAGAGGGAGACAGGTAGAGAGAGAGGAACAGAGAGAGACAGAGAAAGACAGAGAGATAGAGAGAGAGAGAGAGATAGAGAGAGAGAGAGAGAGAGAGAGAGATAGAGAGAGAGAGAGAGAGACAGGGAAAGAACAGAGAGAGAGAGAACGAGACAGACAGACGGGGGGACAGACAAAGATGGAGAGGGAGATATAGAAATAAGAGGTTGGGTTACAATTATTGAGCATGTACACGAGACTGATATTGTTTCGTCCTATTGAAGCATGAATGCAATATTATACTAGTGCAATACATTTCTTCCAAATTCATTAAAATACATTTGACATCTGACCTTGTGTAAAACTATCCCTCAAACTCTCACAAACTCAAAATAAGTATTTCTTGATCCTAAGCTAAAGTATAATTGATGAAAAGACATGTTCAGTCTAGTACTATAATATAATAGGGGCTTTTAGATTTGCACGAAGGCAATGTGGATTGCTACGATCGACGTCCTTTTAATGCACTGCCTTGAATGGACGTCACACGGATCAGTCCACGCAAATCTAAAAGTCCCTAATGTCTGGAAACGTGGACTAAGCACAGTACTACTCCCCCACATTGATACATTGCCTACAATATGATTAGTGAGCAGATTGATAATTAGGACAAAGATTAACTGGAGGATGAATGTGATAAGAAAATGCATGTGAGAGAAAGAAAATGCAAGAATAATAATAGAGCTTACTGTAATAAGCCAGTTCATAGATACAATCTGCACATGGGCAGATAAAGGTCATTTGTACCAAAATGGTAAAACCCACAGAGATGAATAGTGGATATGCGCTCATGAAAGTTATGTAACATTATTCATGTATGCACCAATGGTACATTCTATGATATGCAGGTGGAAGTATTCTTTTCAAGAGGTCAAACAAAAGGTATTCATGAAGCCCCTCTAGGACTTTGGCAGTTATTATTCTAAGATGCTCAAAGTGGAACTTCTCCATGTGTAAAAGATCTGTGGATATTTGAGGTCATTTGTACCATGTGCTATCTGTAAACTCCCTTATTCCACATGAGCCATGTCCAAGTTGCATTTGTATTGTATTCAGCAAATGGGGAGACCGATCATGTGGCTATGAGTTGCCATTATTGATGAGTGTCCATGAAATTCTGAGTAAAATGCTTATTTTTCATCATCAAAGTTTAGTCCTCAGTGTCAAGATTCTTTCGCCCTCATCAGGAGCTCTTTCTACAGATGTGTACAATTATTTGTTTATATATTTATATAAACACTTTAATTTTCTCAATTGCAAAACCTTTTGTAAGCCCATCATGTCTTTTAAACTATTAAATCACAGTGTAATTTTTTTAGAAATATAAACCCTCAAAAGAGCACTATGTCGAATTTGCTTCGTTAAAATTATGACACCACATGTGCATAATTCTAACCTTCCACATTTTCCAATATATATTTTACATCATTGTTAACGTACAGTATTGCATCACTATAATTTTTTTTCCTTTTTTTTCAAGTAAATAAGTTGTCCTGCTACAGTAGGACTAGGGGGGGGGGGGGGGAGCATTTGCAATGTGTGCAGTGGAACATTATGTAATCCACTCATTTTTGTTGTTATTTGCTTGTTGCTGTTTTTTTAATTGAATTTTTTTATTTATAGTCTTAATATAACGTGGTTTCATACCAACAAGCTTCCACTATATTATTTTCATTTTTTTTTTCCTCATGGATATCTTTTTACTTCTTTTTTTTTTCTTTTCAAAGGTAGTTGATCAGAGTTTTTATTTTTTCAGAGAAAAATCAACCAGTGGAGTGTTTCACAAAGACTAAGATCGACTTTAAGTTAGACCTAAATAGGGCAGGCCATTCATGCCACTGGTTGCTCACACCATTGGTCTCTCAATTATGATCTTTAGATAATATTTTTCCTTCAATAATGAACTATCAAACAAGCTGAATTCTGTAGATGTGTGACCATGAATTGATGTGTAGGTCCCTTGGGAGAACCTTTTAGAGTACATTGCCAGTAAATGGTGAGAGCAAACAGTGACATGTACGGTCTGCAGGGGCGTACGCAGGGGGGGGGGGGTTTGGGGGGTTCAAACCCCCCCCCCCCCCCCTTTGGTATTTTTATGTGTGTAAACCCCCCTAAAAAACACCATTTTTTTTTTTTTTTTTTTTTTTTTTTTTTTTTTTTTTTTTTTAAATTATTAAAAAAAAAAAAAAATTATACCCACGGTTAACCTAAAAAAGGTGACCTTACCCCCCCCCCCAACGAAGAAAAATGTCAAATTTTGAAATTTCGAGACCAAAAAAAAAAAAAAAAGTGTCCGCTTTACCCCCCCCCCCCCCCACTGAGCGACTTTTCGGCCGGCGCGATTTTCAAATTTTCGGGAGCAAAACCCCCCCCTTGAAAAAATCCTGCGTACGCCCCTGACGGTCTGCCATAGTTAAGTCCAACTTAAAGTTGATCTTAGTCTTTTCCAGCGTGTCCACACACAAAACAATTTATCCCGAAACTATATAACGAAAAGTTGTATAAAGAATCATCGTATAAAGTCCAGGGTGTCCACACACAGAACAAAGTAATCCTGAAACTCTACAGCGAAATGTCATATAGGTGCGCAGTTTGCTAGTGCGATCATGAAATGGAAGTGGAAATGAGAGGTCAGGTCCCCTTTTGCTCGAGGTCACGTTAAGCCCCGCCCAGTTGTCTAGTTCGACTAGTTATACTAGTTACGTCCACACACAACATATTCCGTGATTAGGCGTGATTAGGCGTGATATGGCGTGATTATTTATACGTCTTATAACAAAACGCATGTTTGGGCATCGTTTCGTTATACAACGTTTCGTTATATGACGTATAGTTAGTAGGCGTCCACACACACAATTTCATTGTATAACTATCGCGAAACAGTATAACTATCCCGAAACGGTATAACTAATCACGCCTAATCACGGAAAATGTTGTGTGTGGACACGGGGTGTGAAACACTCCCCATGACTCCTGGGTGTGTTATCTTTAGCGCCGTGCAATCTCTATATATATATCCATCAGTTTGTGTCCCTTTTATCACCATTAGCTATGTGACATTTGCTTTCCATGCATGGGTGTCGATCCCGGGGGGGATGGGGGGGATATATCCCCCCAATATTTCAGGTGGGGGGGATGCCCTGTACAATCATCCCCCCAATAATTCACCATCAAAACAAACAAAATGAAGAGAAAAATTAATGATGACAGCCCGATGAGAGTACTTAACGGTTATTACTCGCAAGATGACCATCAATATACACATTTTGCTATCTCATTTTCATAATTGCATATATACGAAGTAAATGAGACAACCGTATATGAGACAAGAATAAATTGAATATTCGCTCATACGGCTCCATCAGGAATTGATGAATTTATTCAATTTGTTCAATCAACAGCATCATAGAAATGCAGTGCGCCAAATGCAAAGCTGCAGCGTTAAAAAGCAACAAGCTAAATGTTAAACGCGAAGCGCAAAAGTAGCAATCTGCAATGCACATCAGACAATCCTGGACAGTGTAAACATAGATGAACTCTGTGACGAATTCGTGATGAGATCGGAGACAAGGAGAACGATTTTCGGACATCAGTATGACTTATAAGATAGTTCACTAGTTGCCAAGTTGTTTCCGTTCACCTTTCTTTAAAATTCACGTCATTGTATCTTTGTTTATTTTTTTCACTCATTTTATTTCCTGATATTTCCTAAAACATTTTTCATTTTTGGAGAAAGATTATTATGTCACAACTTATTTTTGTTTCATTTAAAAGCTGATGTAAGCCTATGTCACTGGTGGAGGGGGGGGGGGGAGGGGCTTGGGGGCGCTAACCCCCCCCCCAAAAAAAAAAAAAATCCAACCATGACTTATTTTCAATTTCATACAAGTGATTTATAAATGTTCGTGATATCACATGATTTTCAACGAATTCGCGTTTCTCCATTTCTGTTGCAAAGTGACACATTCCCAAATAGCCAGGAAGAGCATATATTTTGTATAGTCACTAATGGGCCTAATTAGTGGCCGTTTCTAATAATTTAATGAAACGTGAAAGCTTCCGCGCTACGCGCGGGATGGTTGAAGATGATTTCAGATGTGGATTAAGAGTAATAATCAAATAAAACGTCAAAGCTTCCCCGCTTCGCGCGGGAGAGGGAAAACTGAACTCGGACAAGGACACGATACAACGAATCGTCTTCCTTCTCTATTAATTAAATGAAACGGTAAAGCTTCCGCGCTTTGCGCGTGATGGGCGAAAAACGAATACAGACAAGGATTAAGAGTAATAAATTATTGAACCGTCACAGCTTCCGCGTTTCGCGCGGTAGGGGGGGGGCGGAACTTAATTCAGACAAGCGATACAACGAATCGTCTTCATTCTCTAATAATGTAATGAAACGTGAAAGCTTCCGCGCTTCGCGCGGGATGGGCGAAAATGAATTCAGAAAAGGATTAAGCGTAATAATTTATTGAAACGTCAAAGCTTTCACGCTTCGCGCGGGAGGGGGGGGGGGGAAACTGAATTCAGACAAGGATTAAGAGTCGAGAATGGTACATCGAATCGTATTCTTGCTTTAATAATCTGATTTACATCAGAGCTTCCGCGCTACGCGCGAAGGAAGGAGGAAGGGAAACTTGATTCAAACAATTAAGGATTAAGAGTCGAGAATGGTACATCGAATCGTATTCTTGCTTTAATAATCTGATGAACATCAGAGCTTCCGCGCTACGCGCGAAGGAAGGAGGAAGGGAAACTTGATTCAAACATTAAGGATTAAGAGTCGAGAATGGTACATTGAATCGTCTTCTTGCTTTAATAATCTAATTAAACGTCAGAGCTTCCACGCTACGCGCGGAGGAAGGGGAACTTGATTCAAACAAGGATTAAGAGTCGATAACGGTCCAACGAATCATCTTCTTTCTCTAATAATTTAATGAAACGTCAAAGCTTTCGAGCTTCGCGGGGGAGGGGGAAACTCCTCCCTCCCTGCACCCAACCCCTTGGCTACGCGCTTAGGGAGGGGTGCAACCTGCCACATGCTTCTACCCCTTGGTTGCTTTGATCCATTGCCGAAAATATTTTGGCACCTATCATCCCCCCCAACCACGGATACAAATCGACACCCTTGTTTCCATGGCATATTCTTGATCCATCAAATTTATTTGCCTTCGGTTCTGCAGAAAAAGTGGTCAAAACTGTCAAAAATACAATCCCAACACTGCAATATATCCCACTATGACTATCCTGTAGTCAAGGCGAGCATATCGAGGGGGAGTGACACAAAGACGTAACTCCATTTTGGCCATTTTGAGAAAAAAGTGGTTTATGTGTCACTGAGCACTTGGGCCTTGAGGAGTAAAGTCTATGTTTAACTAGCCATTGACTTCAATGGGGTGTTGGTAAGTCTTTGTGTTTCCTGGAAAGCTCAAATTTTTCTGAACATTTTGATATCAGATACCCATTTACGTCTTTGATAACATAATATTCTTCCTGCCAGAATTACCACAATTTCGGTGAAAATATATGGTGAAAGAGAGATCTCCTTCATATTAATATTCACATATATTTTTGTCTACAAAGGTTTTATGTGCGATTTCAAGCATTGTTAAAAAACAGCATTAAATATTCTTTGATGATAATTAATCACTTCTGTATATCAATGATAATCACTAGTCATAGCATTGGTATTTAAGACTGATTTGTTGGTATAAATAAACTAAACTAAAAACACACACTGCATATATTTCCACTTTTTTTTTAGATTTCATGAAGGGATACAATCATATGCCAAAGATACAGCAGAGATAGAAAAGTGCATGCAAGACAACCAAACAAAAACATAAGAAAGAAAAAAGAAAATTGAATAAAACCAACTCCATCTACAACTCAACTGTTAGACTACAGCTACATTGAAACATGGTCACATAAGCTTTGGGGTGCCAATTTGCACAACAGCAAGATCATTTAACAGAATAATTGAAAACGATGATAGAATATCAGGTTTCATACTGGAAAGGTATATTGACGTGTTGGCAGGTGCTACAGTTTGGAAAGGGGTGCTAATTTGCAGAAGAGAACATAGATGTAAAATACAGATTACAATATAAAAATAGATGTTGAAAAGGTACATTTTGATGGTTCTTAAACTTGACCAAGTGCTGCCAATTTGCAGAGCAGTAATTTCACTAAATTAGATAGCATTCAATACAGCAGAAGATTAGATAATGGAAATTTAGGTATCAATTGCCATTAGGGGTTGCGAAAGAGTAAAATAACACAGCTGGGGGTGTTTCACAAAGATCCTAGGTTGAACTTATCTCTAAGTTGGACTTAACAATTATGGAAAGCCATTAGCATCCTTGAAAATATTTTGTAGAAATTATTTTAAAAGGCATACAATGTTGATTCAAATCATTTATATTTTATATTATCATGGGAGATTTCATGTTCTTGATGTGAAATTCATGAAAAGTCTAAAATACTTGAATTTTTGCTTCTGAATATATTTCATTATAAGGATACAAATGGCTCTCCATAATATTTAAGTCTAACTTAGAGTTAAGTTCGTCTTAGAATCTTTGTGAAACACACCCCTGGAAAGATTGGGAAAATAGAGAATAGTAGCCACTGAACTTTTGAAAAGTCCTTTCTTTTAGGCATGCAAAGCACTAGTACTAAAATCATAGAGCTGATTACCTGTAAGCTTATCACAAAACTTGTCATCAGTGACAAATGATAAGTTTTTGAGATAAGCTATTGAAATCCTTGCTTCTGATTGGTTATCAGCAGATTTGTCACTGATTTTTGTAATTTGTCATTGGAAAGGCTTTGTGAAACGGGTCCCATATTCAATTCCATTTGTGAACTTTATCAGTATTTTAATTAGCATTTAGCTTAGTTAAGTAAAAAGGCTCAATTCTTATTCAAATCGCATCTATGTATTTGACTTCAGTACGCCAACTTTGAGGCAAAATACTTACTTACTTAGCCAATCCAAAAGCTTTGTGGATTGAATGGGCACTGATATAATTGTGCGCAGCTTACAATGGCTGCAAATGAAAACCATGAGCCTGCCAACCAACTGGATCCAAGGCCTCCAAATTTTTGGCTTATGTCTTAAACTTATAGTAAAATACTTAGGCAAAAGCTCCAACTGAATACCGAAGTTGTCTAAGCAATTTACCTAAGCCGAAAACTAAGTTAAATACTGTACCAATATTTCTGACAAAGGTTTTGAATTGAATACCAGGCAAGATGTAGAAATTAGTAGAAGAGTTCGACCATTGGGTTAGTCGGACAACCGAAGTTGTCTAAGCAATTTACCTATTAAAGTTAAATACTCATATTTCTGACAAAGGTTTTGAATTGAATACCAAGCAAGATGTAGAAATTAGTAGAAGAATTAGACCATTGGGTTAGTTGGGTAAGATTAATTATAAAGCAAATTCCATCTATATGTGGAGGTGAGAGAACTCAGAGTGATGACAATTTGCAAAACAAAAGCAAAACAAAACAAAATTGAAAAGTTAATTTATAAAAACAAAATCAAAAATCCAATATCTAAAAAGCTACATGTGCAAACCATTCCAAGAGAAACCAGATAGATATATTAGTGGCATGTGCTATTTTGCTAAGTGCTGTTAATTTGCAGAAGAACAAAAATATGATTCAACTTACACGCTGAAATAGATGATTAGCGCTAATACCCCAACGAGTACTAGAACACAGATGAGCAAGAGGAATTTCTTCCGTCTTGCTTTCGACTGAAAGTAGGGGTTTGAAATAACAATAAGAACCATCATACATTATTTATAGCATCATTATTTGATCAATGACAAATTGTGATAGTTTACATGTACAGTTAACAAGTAAATTATTAATACCCTTGTAAAGTTTGTTTTTGTTTTTCGTAACTCAAAAATGAAAGGCGGACTGGTTGAATTAGGACCTTGGTCGAATACTTTAGATGTAAGCTTTAATAGGTCATATTCTCGATTAACACAAATCTGGACAGATCAATTTCTCACATACCTGGTACTTCTAAATTTACAAAACTTGGTAAAGTTATGAATAACTAACTATATCTATCACTTATATGTTTATTAATTATTTCTGAACATACTAACCTTAAAATATTATAATTCAATCAATGACAGATACTTTTACCCATTTTCAAACTTTAAGAGGTGTTTTTTAGGTGAAGTCATTTTTGTTTTACAAAGTTGAGTATTAAAAGTGATTCCTTGATAATTTCTTTTCTTTTTCATTGGTAGATTAACATACATGTAGTTTGAAAATAGTCATTGACAATATATACATGACTGGATAAAAAGAATACAATAATATTCATATATATGCTGATGCAGGACATCTGTTGCCAATTTAAAGAGCCGATCTGCAGAACTTTACAATAAAAAGGTCCTTCCTTAACATATGAAGTTGACCATCTTCCGATTTCATTCTGCGATCGCGGCATTCTATGCTAAATAGATGGAATTAAATTATCATTTTTCTTTGATTAAATCATGATCCCACTGAGTTGCCAACTTGAAGATGGATCATTCACTTCAAGGCGATATAAAGGATTAAAGCAATAACTCCAGCCAAGATTATACAGCAGATCAGCAGCAGGAACTTCTTTCTTCTCGCCTTCGACTGCAATTTAACATCAAAAGCAACAACATTCATGAGCTCACCAAAAGGATGCAAAAAGGAAAGGTCATAGAACTTCTTATAAGAGCATTGTTTTTTAAACACATTTTATAATCACAACTAAATTAATTAATGTACTACTGTGTTAATGTGTAAATCAAAAGGTCCCATTTAGACACAATACTTAAACCAGTATACAAAACCTCTAATGCAGCAATTTGACTATGAAAAACTAGAATAATAAGAGTACTTTGATTCTTTACATTGATATTCTTTGCTATTAAAAATGTTCTAAATGTTTTTGTAAATACATTTCTTTCACATGAAAGGCTCAAAAATCAGGAGAATGTTAGAAACAGAACTAATCAGAGATGGTGGCGTATTGAGCCACTGAGCCAATGGGTATAACGCTCCCGTACGGACGTACACCTACTCACAGGAGCCTAAAAAACGTTGGCTCAGTGTGCTGCCCTCTATATACCCACACATGAGCAACTTTCAGGTGAATGCATGGTAGGTAAACTGACTTTCCTATCCCTCTAACACTATCTCGTCAAAGGGGTCAAAGGTCAACTCACCTGGTAAGTAACTGCTTTATCAAGTTGTGTGTTGGCCTGCTCTACATGCACCTCCGCTGACTCCACGTTAGCTTCTATGCTGTCTGCAAATTTTCAAAATGGAGGTGGAAGGACAGAAACCGTGACGAACAGCGCAAAAAGTGACAGAATCGTCAAATTGGAATGACCTGGAAAGTAACCCCTATGAAGACTATTGTAACCAGCCTATTTCTACAGAGGCACAATGAATTGCTTATTCACGCAGCTCAGTTCAGTTTAGTTCAGTTTTTTTTTTTAAAACACCAGACATAGCAATCATGACGAACAAACACGATCCAAAATGAGACCCCTAAAGGCTATGCTTGTTAGTGTGGTCCCTGGGAAGAATGGACCTCTCAATCCCGGCGGATCGGCAAAGAGACCAACGTGTTTCAAGGATCTAACAGTATTTACCAGAAACACTTCATGTCTGGACAGTGGATGCTGCGTGCGATAATGAATTGTGTCTGACTTTCATTACTAACACTAAAGTAAAGAAACATTTCTATCTACAGAACGGGGAAGGTGAGGTAACGGAATATCCACCTCTGGAGATGGGTACGCTATTCTCTTATAGCGATAGTGTTATTATCTGCTAATGGTGTGTTTCTGAAGAAGATCGTACGTGGAAAGAAACTGTTGGACATGGAAAGTATTAGTAACTTGACAGCCTGGAGAAACACGCTAGCAGGCGCTTAAGAGGAAAGAGTGCACTGTAGCAGGACCCCCATGTCCCCTCTCTGACGTTAACAGCCCACAACCGGTGTCACTTTTAAAGAATTGTCTGTTTTAAATAGCTTTGGTTGATATACAAAATAATAATACAGTCAAACCTGTCTATAGCGACTGCCCAAGGGAAAAACAAAAGGTGGTCTTTGTAGACAGGTTCCTTTAGTACATGTTTCAATGAAAAAAAATTTCAAGGGAAACAAAAAATGTGGTCTTTGTAGACAGGTTCCTTTAGTACATGTTTGAATGAGAAACCATTTTCAAGGGAAACAAAAATGGGGTCTTTGCAGTCAGGTGGTCTTTGTAGACAGGTGGTCACTAAAGCAGGTTTGACTGTAATATCTAGTTGATACTTCTATGACTGAAATTAGAAATTTCAGAATTTGTTTTCCTAATGGTTTTTATAACCATACAGTCTGTTGGGGAAAATGAGTATGGTAAAACTGGTCACTCAAAGATTTTAACTTTTTTGAAGCACTTCATGATCATTTTGTAGCAAATTTTGTTTAGGGCTTCAATATTACACCATATCACAGACAATGATAACACGTAGGGGCGTGCATCTCAGATTTAACAGTGTTAAACGATGCCTTTAAATAGTTTTGGTTGATATACAAAATAGTAATAATATCTAGTTGATACTTCTATGAAATTGAAGAATTCTTGATTCTTACCTATCATGTCTCCCTGCTCATGGACCATTGTAGCAAGGTCCTTGAAGATTTGGTTGACATCAAGAATATCAGACTGTGACAAAAAACAGAGAAGAAAAAAAGAGCATCATTAATGATCGTAATAATATGATCGCAGGGCCCTCAGGGAGAACAGTATGAATACTGATGAGGCTACCCTGAGTATTAAAACAAGACATATTATTATTATTACTATTGGTGAATTATGAAACATTGAAAATGTCCATAAAATAATACCTAATTTCAATCACAATATAAAACCCAGTAATGAAAACTCATGTGTTGTTTTCATTCTTGTTCATGTTGTTGTCATTGCTTTTGTAGAGTTTTAAGTAATTCTCATGACAAATATCGCAACCCAAATCTTTCTTTTTATTTGTCTGGAAGGGGGTAATTAATTCATCTTTGCTTCCATCATTTTTTTGAAGTCATCTTCAACACAAATTCACTGAGTGACTTCAAGTTCGGTGTTGAAAGCTGGTGTTGGTGTTGTGAGAACACCAACACCAGCTACATGACCGAACTTGAAGACGTGCTGGTGTTAAGGTTGACCTCGAAAAAATATGATGCATTTCCGGTAGTCTGTATTGAGGGCTGGTGTTGAATGTCGTCTGCTGAACCGAGTATCGCGGTTGGTGTTGATGATTTACGTGTAATTTTCCCATTCACCAACACCAGCCCCCTAGGGATTGAGAAATTCATAATTTCAAGTTCGGTGTTGGTGTTGCAGTATACCGCAGGTAATTCTATGCGGGCATCTGTCACAAATCTCATGATCAAGCCAAGGTAAAATCCATTTTCCAGTCAAAACAACTATAAATCATGGGAGCTTTATATGTTTTTCAAGAGAGATTATATTTTTTATATTCATTTTTATATATGACTTCAGGTTATGAATTCTGTATGATGTAATTTATTGGAATTTCTTAATGGATTATGCTTTTATCGCAAGACTTTTCGCCTGTAGAGAAGGACGTCCCTCGGAGTTGAGGCTGGTTTTGAGCTATCGATAACGTGATTGGTATCGTCCTTCTAAACTGACTGTTGGTGTTGGAGCTCAGTTCAGCAGCCTTTCCGCGCACCCAACACCAACACCAACACCGAACACCATACTTGAAATCACTCACTGTACATTCTCCACTTGCATGCATTTCAATTTTTAATACTTACCTCTAGTTTATGGAGTTGCGACTCTCTTTCCTTGATGGCTTCAAAGTCTTCGTAGCTCACCTGGCTCTGTTGAGTCATACCTGCATCCTGTCTTGAACTTCGTCACCAAACATCGAAAAAGATTTATCGTTGTGAAAGAGATCAGGGGGGTGTTTCACAAAGATCCCAAGACGAACTTAACTCTAAGTTGGACTTAAATATTATGGAGAGCCATTCGTAGTCTTTCAATAAAATATGTTCAAAGCGAAAATTCAAGTATTTTAGACTTTTTATAAATTCCACATCAAGAACATGAAATCTCCTTGATAATAGAAAACTATGAATGATTTGAATCAACATTTTATGCCTCTTAAAAAAAAATTACAAAATATTTTCAAAGATGCTAACGGCTTTCCATAAATTTTAAGTCCAACTTAGAGATAAGTTCAACTTAGGATCTTTGTGAAACACCCCCCAGGAAGTTCTTGAATTCACTTATATCAGTGATCTAATACTGTTTATGAGTGATATTACAACTCAGTTGCAACATTTAACGAATCCCAGAAAGTTATTCAACACTTTCTAAATAGAGCACTTAGCGGAGCTCACCACACTTTTTGTTCAAGTTTAATTGTAATCCATTAACAGGTTCTCAGAATATCGTGATTACAAGCTATTTTTTTCATATACATGTATGACCCTCTTATCTTTGACCTCATGACTCTAAAATCTAATCAGTTCATTGGCTTTGCAAGATACATACATGTACATGTCCTGCGTGTGATGGTAATCTTTCCATCGGTTCTATTGATAATAATGCGATCACAAGCTATTTTTGCATATATAATGTGCCCCATGACCGTGATTACATATAGTAATCCTTACCTTTCAAATCCACTAATAAGTGTATCGCTGGAGTGGTCCTCGAACCCGCCCTGTATTGTAAAGCATGGCAAAAGAAAACATGTTAACACCAGGCATACCTCGTACAAACGAGCCTGCTTTATTGAAGGCCAATACATACATGCATACAACTGATTATTATCTATATAAGGCTTCCAAGTGGTACAATAAATCAGTGTATTTAAAGGGATAGCTGAGTTCTGTTTTCAGACCGCAAATGCCTTCAAAGTGCATGGTTACTGCTTTTATTCTATGACATTTCTCGTCCCCTTTTAGAACCTAAAATTGCTCTGAAGGTAATTTTAGACCCCAAATGTGTGAAATTTAGCCAATACGATCATACCAATTCAGCTCCACTTTCAAAAAAAATATGGTGACCATTAATGAATTAATTAATTAAAAATAGCAATACATGGGCCGGCTGGATGTGCGTAATATATCCAACACGAAAAAGCCAACAAAAACGCGAACATCGGCTTTGGCTGAAATACAACTTAAAATGCGCTATTTTGTTTTTCCAACGGTTTTTTAACGGCTTTTTCAAATTATTGAATATTTGTGGTGGTACACAAATATTAGAAATCGTTATATCTATGGATATTTCAGCTGTCTCTGAACCGATTTTAATCAAACAAAGATGATTTTGTCACTTAATATGTATGTTCTTTCAAATTTGACACTCAGTTTTTCATTATCTCACAAAAAATTATTTTGTGTAGCGCCCTCTGCAACAGAACTCAACTATCCCTTTAATATCTTTAGCGCAGTACCCAGATGACAGTTTCCGTATTGCTCTGTCATCCAGGACTGCTATATTGCTTGATTATCGAATTAGTTTTTTCGCTAGTCAACCTGACATAGATAATAATAATAATAATAATATTGTATGGCATTGTTTTTGTGTGATACAAGAATAAGAATATATTGCTCTCTCTATGACAATATTGGACTCGTCTTTGACTCTTCCAATACTGTCATAACTCGAGCAATATATTCTTGTATCACACTCAAAGCCATCCAATATTTTATGAATATTTTCACAGATATTGGAATACGTGTAAGATTAAATATGGAAATTCAAACATGTACGTGTAAAGTCCTCTTGATCTAAGGTCCTCAACTGTCACAAGCATATTTATATTCATAAGTAAATTTCAGGGTGTTTTGGGTCTTACAGTTGTAGACGATGTCAAATTGCCATTTTGTCTACTGATTTTCATATTTTTTCTTCATGTCATCAACAACAATACATTTAGATGTTGCTTGTAAGTATCGGCTTGCATGGTGATGTAGATATACAGTAGGCTTGCGGATGCACCATGTGAGAGAGAGAGAGAGGGAGGAATGAGGAGTCCTGAAAAGGACTCTCGGTAATCTCCTGACTCCTGATGATGGATAGTCAACCTGTTTGAAACGTCGAGCCACTCCCGCCACCCATCCTCTCCAATCGGCGCTATAGTTCTCCTTAGAACTATAAGCTAAGAAAGATAACCAACAGTCTTTTTCAAGACTACACCAACAGTCTTTTTCAAGACTACACCAACAGTCCTTTTCAGGACTACACACCCTCAATAAAGATTACCGAGAGTCCTTTGCAGGACTCCTCATTCCTCCCTCTCTCACATGGTGCATCCGCAAGCCTACTGTATAACAACCAATTTACTTTACAAATGTGTTTTTCTTTTTCTGAGACTGGACTTGGCCTTTAAAGTCACAGATACTAGGAGTAAATGTACATTCCAATATGTAAGGTAAAAACGAAGTACTACTCACCGATGTTGTTGACCCAGTTCTGACCTTATCGTAGGAATCTCTCTCTTTCTGAGCTGCATCTCTTTGGACTCTCTGGAATTGATTGAGTGCCGACGTGAATTCACCTGTAAGACGTTCTTTCTGCATCTTCTGTTGCTTCTGTTTATCAAAGGAAAATACAACAAATATATTATAATATTTATGTAATATTGAATGGCCCTTAGGGGGAGAGCTGTCGTATTGCCTGCAACAGAATCCTATTGCTCCAAGTCGAAAATGAGAGCAAAGAATATTTGTGTACCTTAAAAACTGTTAAAGGGATGATCAAGTAGATGTAATGTATAATAACTATATGTATGTCTCATATTCGTCAAACACAGATTGCACTAATGCATTAAAGGGATCCGGTAACTTTGTCTCAGATTCTGAAACAAAATCCTGGATTTAGCTCATGCTGCAATGATAATTATAAACCTTTAGGTCAGTCAGGAACCCCATGACTTTTACATGCCGATTGCCTGTCTGATTATCAAGATATTTATGATTGGAATTACAAATTTTGAAAACCATTTGCCAAACGGTTTTTATAAGACTAGAGTATATTGGGGGAAACGAGTATTGTAAAACCGGTCACTCAAAGATTTTTACTGTTTTGAGGCACTTATTGATCATTTTGAAGCGCAATTTGTTTAAGGCTTCAATATTACATCAAAACACAGACACTGACAACACGTAGGGCCGTGCATCTCAGATTTAACATTGTTAAACGATGCCTTTAAGGAAAGAGTAGTTAGCATTATCAAAATGCAAGTAACTTAACAAAGTGTTTGCCTATTTGATATGAAATTACTAAAATTAGGTAGAACTTTACAATCGCTTTTTTTTTCTTTTTTAATAGTCAGTAATCCCTGTCATGTTTTGAAAATGGCTTACTTCAAATAATCAGGAAAAAAAAGGCCCGATCGGGTGGTCGCGTTACACCACCTTTCGTGAAATGAAAGCCAAAGATGATGTGACCTTTCGTAGATTTACAGAGGGTTTTCACAATGTGTCGGGCGCTGGTGTCGGGTGAGTTGGACAAGGCCATTAAGATGAGAAAGTTATATTTCCCAAACATTACCCCGGACATTTTGTGAATAAAAGGTCAGTTGACACAAAACGACGGGTAACGCGACCACCTGACCCGACGCGATGACTCAAAATGTAGGTAGTTATTTAGGTAGAAGTTATATAAGGTGTACATAACAATCAAAGCCTTATATGCGATTTATCAGATATTTGCTTTGTGGTATGCGTGTGTGCCAACGGCCTTTTTTCTAGCAGCATGTGGACATGTAATACCTGGTCTGAATAGGATGGAGGAATGGAGTTGAGATCTTTGAGCATCTTGTTGGTATCCTTAGCCAGCTGGTTGGTATAATGCTGTACCTCATCCCTGTTATATGGGAGGTATAGAGGAGAGAGGGGGTGAGAGAGAGAGAGAGAGAGAGAGAGGGGGGGTAGGAGAGGAGGGCAGAAAAAGAATGCAAGCAGGAGAGAGATGGGATGAAATAGGGAAGAAGAGGGAGAGAGAGTGAGAGAGGAGGGATGAGGAGAAGAGATAACAGAGAGAAAGAAGGGGAGAAAGAGGTAGGGCAGGAGGAAGAGAGAAAAAAAATCAGAGAAAGAGATAAAGAGAGAAACAAAAAAGAGAAAGAAAGAGAGAGAGAGAGAGAGAGAGAGAGAGAGAAAAGTAAACAGAATGGGGAGATTAAACAAAAATATTTAGGGTAAACACTTACTTATATATGATAATAAGTACAAGAAGAAAAAGAAGAAGGAGAAAAAGAAAAAGAGAAGTGTAATATGGACTGGCCTTGAGGGAGAAACAACATATATTTCCCAAACTGGACTCATATTGCCCCGAGTCAAAGACGAGGGCAATATGGGTCTTGTGAGGGTAATAAATGTGGTATCTCCCGAAAGTTAAGCGAGTCAATATTGTTATTGTTATCCAAATAAGACATCTAGAGCAAATACACAAATCAACCATGACAATCTCATAGAACTGAAAAAACTTTGTCAAACCAGCACTGTGCATCCAGTGCTTGACAAAATTTTCGATACACTGCAAACAGTGTACCTAATTTGGTGTGATTATTACGTCAATAGAGTGCGCGCAAAGTGTGCAGGTTCTCGTACGCAAAATAGATGCGCAATGAAAATGACTAAATACGACGCGGTGAATATGAGACTTCATTTCCTGCTTTTTTAACCCGTAAAGTCCATAGGCTTTTCATGAGAGGGTAATATGGTCTCATATTTATTGATTATCTCTGTTAGGATTACAACAAGTGTAATATAATTTTGTAAAACCACTGCTCATATGTCTGATACAGGTCATAATAAATACTATGCAGCTTGTTTAATTAGCAATTACTGTGCAGTTTCACTGAACATGGTCTCAGCAACCAAAATTTAAGCTCATAATGTAGCTGGCATACTTCCATCATTGTCATCGTTGGATCATTCCACAACAACAATGTCATTATGAAACAAGCTTTAGACAGGTGCGAAAAAAAAATTCTGATTAATGATCAACTTTCTTGCCAATATTTAAGACCATGCCTATAGCCAAAAACTATTGACTTACAGCTACAGCATAAATTAATACAAAATAGTTTCAAAAACACATTTTGACCTACAGTGTAGCAATACTGTTCATCTATAGGCAATGTATAGAGCATGTACATTGTACATGAACCTTCAACAGTCTATTTTTGGTAACACAAGAATAAATGGCGCACTGGTTGAATTAGGGCCTTTGTTTAATAGGTTTAGATGTAAGCTTTAAAGATACTATGTCCCTTTTACAGCCAACCTCAAATTATGTAGAACTTGGCAGGAATTATGAATATGTCATGTATGTCCTATCTGTGAAATTTAAACGTTAGCAGTGTCCTTATATTCAAATTATGCAAGGAAACCCGTTTACTTGCTCGACTTCACTGTCAGACACTATTGTCAGTATTGAGTGACTGACTGGCTTTTTCTTCTTCTTTGGTAATAACATACATCAAATGAGCTGTAAAGGATTTTTCTACATCAATAACCCACTTCTTGTAATGGCCAAAATTAAACTGATTGAATTTTTGCGCAGCATAAAACGTACGACCATGCGGTATAATAGTCCGAAAATCAGACCATTACTTACTGGCTCTACAGCTCCTAAGTCGATTTGACAACTAATAGTAGTTATTTTCCCACTTAAAGACATTTTCAAGCGCCATTTTTTTTAAGGGGAGTTCTAAATTAGTATTATCTTTCAAATGCCATTGGAATTTAACCTTTTCATTTTTTTGGCCTGCAAAAGGGACATACATGTAGTACCTTTAATATGTCACATTCTCAAGAAACATAAATCAGAACAAATCAAATTTCCACATACTTACGGTAGAATATTGCAACTCGGTAAGGGTATGAATAATTTAGTTGTTAACTGTACGTGTAGATAGATGGTTATGGATTACTTACAGCTTGCCTCTGAGACTCTTGTTGTCTTCATGCGATCCAAGTCTTTCGATAAATCTTTCAATTTCTTTGACTGAGAGGTGAAAGATGAAATAAAGAGGGTTATAACTCATTAACCATTAATCAGGGGAGACAGGGAGCACTGAGCAGTAAACAAAAAAAGTAGGGAGGGGGGGGGGGGGTCCTCAACTTCCCACCTCTTGAGTAAGAAAAAGGATTCGGGGGGGGGGGGGGAATGGCATCTAACAAAATTCTCCCCCCCCCCCCCCCTTTGAGTAAGAAAATTGGGGAAAAAATAGTCGGGAAACCATTTAAATTGGGTAATTATCAGGCCTGATTAATAAAAGTGTTTGCTAAATCAAATTTGACACACACAAAAGGCAACTAAAAATACATCTGTAGATGTGTCATTACGAATTGATTTGATTTGATTTGATTTGATTTATTCTTATTTTTAAAGGACAGCCCATCAATGAAGGAAATACTGTTCTTCCTGGGTACCCTCCAAAAAAATCAACATGACATGCACACGTATCCAAAATTACATACAAGATGTATGTAGTGCATAATAGTTATATACAATGTGGTGCATGTTGTTGAGATATTATTTCTTGCCTTTTGCCTCAATTTAAATATTTCAACCGAGATAACGGAGTCACCTTTATTCACATGGAAAAGCTTTGAAATAGTTTTGATCTTGAAATGATAATTCCACATTATTGAATGATAAACATCATTCCTTTGCTAAATACATGTACACCTGTGTACACCTGTGTACATGTATGTACATGTACATGTACAATGTATGCACTTGAAGACAGGTAAAATATATTATTCTTTAAATTCTAATGTTATTATCTGGAGCAAGTTTCTACTCATTCACAAATCTTTCCATTCTATAGATACATTTATAGTTAAAGGCCCACTGCACTACTTGTAGCTATTTGCACCCTCTATATAACAAACAATGACTAATCGGTGACCATTGGTCCCCCATGATCCTCTTTTTCTTATGTTAACTGAGAGCTGAGTTGATGAGATAACCACATGTCCAGTGACCTTGCTGGGCAGTCTAATCCCTCCTATAAACTACGGCAGATAAGCTTTAAATACTGCATTCAGAACCTTTGAACAGGTTTCATCAATTGTTGATGCAAATGAAAGATTAGGAAAAGTAAAAATGGCCAATAGTATTTTGAAAGGCTTATTTTAATCCAAATAGTGATTATGATCATTTTCTCTGATTTCACTAGACCTGATTGATCAAATTATCTTATTACTTCTTTATTTACTCTAGCTCTTTCTTTTCTCTAGCTTTTTCTTTTCAACAGGTGCTCTTTTAAGCCCTTGGGAGGGAAATCAGCATAAACCCTCATCCCCTGTTTCAGTTTCCATAAATGTGACCCAATAACTTACCATTTTGTGTGATTTTTTGTACATTGCTGGCGATTCCCTGTGAAAGGCGGTTGAAATCTGATGTAGATCCCGTCCCTCTGCCAGCTAAATATGAAAGGAAATACAATAAGAAATATTAAAGAGACATATACACTAAGTTATAAATTTATCAAATAAAAAGACAGAGTTGATGAGCTTGTTTGAAAATTAGTTTGCAAGCAGTGTTAACATTTGCCCTGAACATGATAATCCTGCGCCTGTACTCTTAAACAATAAATATATTTACAGTAAGTACAGTGGGTGGTATTCTCATATTAAGCCGGGACTAAGTCCAGACTAAACAAGAATTTTAGTTCACACTTCTATGGAATGCTAGGTTTCATCTTCCTCCTTCAATATTCATGACAAAGATAATCTACCAAAGACTTTTTGGAAATGGGCCATTCCATGGTAACTCGCGTTACACCTAATGGGTACATTGACACGATAATGTGCCTATATCTTTAGAACTGCTAGGATCTGCAAGATACTTTTTTCAAACATGGACAGGGTAGATATAGAACAACTGAATGAAACAAAAAAGAAAATTGAAGAACAAACATTTTTAGATTCTTGGATTATTGAATTTTGGTAACTCGCGTTACAAAAAAAGGACATGGTCAATTCTATGAGACCCTCTTTTGGCAAAGTCTCCTCATACTAGACAATCTTGACAAAATCTTTCCTACGTTGATAGTAGGTTGAGACTTACTAGTATAAGATCACAATATTAAAGATAAGAAACAATGGACTAGTAAAATGCAGGAAGCAAATATGTCGGTAACTCATGTTATGGTAACTCGCGTTACATTTTGTCCGGAGGCCATTTTCACCCCTATGTAATAGATTAAATATCCCAGGACCCCTTAGAAAAGGCTTAGAATATGGAAATATATTCATCTTTTTCAATTTAGCGAAATTTTCAGGAAAAAATATTACAAGAATCCTGTGTAATCTGCAATAAATTTTTTTTTTTTCATCTACAGTCCCACATGTACGTTTTTGATGATGGTTTGAGATCTTAGGAAATCAACAAAAATGAAAAATAAATTGTATTGAATTTGAAAGGCCCTAATGTTTTATGAACATCCATGGCATACATGTAAGGTTAGTGATAAATCAAAAAATTAACATAAGAGGTACATTTCTTTTTTTGATGTCATGTCCTTCTTCTCATGGAATGGCCCAAATTCAGTTCATACTCATATTATCTTTTTCTTCCCATTTCATTGCAAAATTAATTTTTTGGAGACTTTTCATTGAAGGATTAAAATAATCTGTACAGGATATGTGAGTTGACAACAGGCACTCCATAAAAATGTGGACTAACTTAGTGCGCGCTAACTTAGTACGCGCTACCAGAATACCACCCAGTGTAATTAATCAGATCTGATTCTGATTTTAAGGGTGTAGAGAGTACATGTACACGTAAGTTAGGTTGCATTTTATATACCGGTAGAGTGTAATATTGAAATTACTTTCAATACAAATTAATTTACATGCAAATGTACATGTAATTATAAAGAGAAAATGTGTACCGTAATCTATTTCTATAAAATACAATTTCATTTAGTTCCAGGGTTATGGTAAGTTGTACAGGATAGAAAATAGACAAAGGATTATAAACTCAAACCTAGTTTAAAAAGTGAAGCTCAAATCTGGCTCAAAGTTTGCCTGCCTTTATGAGTACCATTACGAGGTATTTGCAATATCCCTGTACATGTATATCTCCTTTTCTATTATTTCATACAAGAAAGAAATAATCTCTTGATATGAACCTTTAACTTATAGCCTGCCATAAGGATGCATGCACGCTATTGTTATAGTGCCATGTACACCTCAGCAAGCTACTGCTCCTCTGCTTCTTGCATGTCTGCACGCATATGTAATAGCAGTTATTGTTCATGCCCATTGGACTGTGCCTAGTGTTTTGCACGCGCTATTGATAGAACCATCGAGTTAATCCGATTATCTCGTTATAAACTTGGCACTGCGGGGATTTGGGGCTTGGCACAATAGAGATTAACCCGGCGGCAGGATAAGAGTTAAATGAACCTTTAAATGAACCTTTACATGTAGTAAACTGTCACATCAAGGGCTTTTCATTTTTGGATGAAATAACTTGATTATTGTCTTGTACATATATGATGTGAGGGGCAAAATGGACAGATACAATAACAGTGTAAGTTGGGATGGCTTCATGTAGGATACATGTACATAGAAATACCCCTTGTAAATTTGATTTGATTGGTTTGTCTTCCTGGCTCATACAGGGATGCCAGTTAAAATTGATCAGAGGGCCTGAAAATCACCTAGAATTATCTATTTTGGACACAAAAAAGCCTCAACTATGGTCTGAAAATAACCTGCCAGGGCCTGAATTCAGGCTATTGCATACATGCCAACATTTGAAAATCAGAAATCTGTACAAATTATGCTATTTTCAAAAAAAAGAGGAACAATCCTAACTCTCCTATTCAATACTACAGACAAATTTGTACAGGAAGAGGAACACCTGCATTAAAATGATAATTATCTTCTCCCAAAAAGAGGAATGTTCCTCTTTAATCTGAACAGTTGGCATGTATGCTATTGCCTGAACACTGGCATCCCTGCTCATAACACATGAATCAAAGCTAAACTAGCCTATAATCTAGGCGGAGTGCAGAGCTTTTTTCTTTGCTGCTAGACTAACCCTAAGCAGAACGTCTGATACGGCGAGACTACGAACCGTGAGTCACGAAGCGGCTCACCGCCTATAATCACTGGTCTAGCTTTAGTTTTTTTTTTTTTTAATCCGTGGCAGTTTTTCGTACGAAAAAACCTCATGAATACGAAATGAACTCAACCAATCAGAAACACGTATGGAGAAGAGTCTATGCATATGCATATTATAAATCACGTGACATTACGTCATTTTCTTCATCCAAGATGGCGGGTAGTTCATGCGACGACGATCTTCTGCGAGAAAGTTTATCATATGCGGCCAACAAACTACATGTAGGCATTCCTAATGGAAAATTCAGAGAACTGCAGGAATTCGCTATTCGTAGCGTTATTGAAGCCGGCAGGGATATTTTTGTTGCATTACCTACTGGTTTTGGAAAGAGTGCAATATACCAAGCAATCCCCTTGTGCTGTGATTTTCTACGCGACCACAGATTCTATGATCATGATGACTCGAGTCGTTGCCGTCCATTCAAAGCAAGGGGGAACCACTAATTTGTCATTGTAAATTTGATACGATAATTGTTTTACCATACAAAGATATATGTTTTATTGTTCACATAAAACTACAATTTTTTAATTTTTTGATATTTCACAGTAGTAAAATGATCATTTTAAAGATTTTTTTGGTTTCATCTCCCCTTCTTCCTTTTTATTACCCCTGTTTAGTAATGGACGAGCGCAATCTTTTTTCGTTGCGGTTTCTTATATCTGATTGGTCGAACGTAACATAGGTGTACCTTATTTGGTAGGGCTGTTGAATGATTCATAGATCCGCCATTTTGAATATATATGAATATTGATTAGCTAGACCAGTGATTATAGGCGGTGAGCCGCTTCGCGGCTCACGGTTCGTAGTCTCGCCGTATCAGACATTCTGCTTAAGGTTAGTCTAGCAGCAAAGAAAAAAGCTCGGCACTCCGCCTAGATTATAGGCTAAAGCTAAACTGGTTGAATACAGTGCCTTTGTTGGATATGTAAGCTTTAATATATTGATTGTATACCATTATCAAGAAAACATAAGTTGGGGCAAATCAATTGTTTACATATGATGTACATGTACTTACAAAATTTGGTTTGAGTTTGAATAATTTAGATGTTAAGTGTAATAATAATAATAATAATACAGCATTTATTATGCGCCATTGATCTAGTAAACTATTCCGAGGCGCATGTGTAATTGTGCATGCATAGAAATAAGTACCCTGGTATACATGTACATGTCAGTCAGTCAGTCAGTCAGTTTCAGTTTCAGTTTATTTTCATATTTCTCACATGTTGTATAGTACATCATTACATATAGCATGTTACATTTTGAACTCATTTTAGGATGCGTTCATGTTCATGTACATGTACATCTGTAGTAGTTCAGTATTGAAGCCAAGATCTACATGTACATGCAGATTAACATGAAGAGCTGAATTCCAAAAGGAGCTGAAGGAGCTAAATCAGAACATTGTTAACTTACTGTACATACAAACATTGTTCACTTACATACGTTTTAGTACCTGTCTTTCAACAAAATTATTTACCTAAATTTTGGGAACAGTTATGAAAAAGTGCATCTTCTAATATCACTTTTCCATAGACGCCTGTACAAAATCTGGTAAACAATTTTTTTTTTCTCAGAAGTTACAACAGATGGATTTAGATCCTTTTGGATTTAAACTCTTCATATACGTAGAAATGTACTGGTACTAGAATACATGGGCATGACCTGAATGACCTACATGTACACTCCTGGAATGTCACTGACGTACAAATGGAACTTCATCCAAAGTTCATGAAGCTCAACAAATAAAGTACTTATCATGTAAACTGATCTTTGAAGCTGAATTCATTCATTCATGCAGACATTTTCTGACTGGTGATTCTGCAGCTACACTGTACGTTGTATGGAATTTCATACTAAACCCTCAAACTTACAAGTTATGATTGTATGTTAGATTTACCAAGGTTCCTGTGTTTTAATTCATGAAGTCATCCTGACTGCCAAACTTCTAGTTCTAATGCATACATTTATGTTCACTACAGTGTACATGTTAATGTTTGAATAACACATTGCTAGGCCTATGTAAATGCTACAGTACAGTACAAGACCCATTGCACTACTTTTAGCTACTTTCGCCCTCTACATGTATATACATGTATAGCAAGCAATGCCTAATCCATACATGCCAACATTTGAAAATCAGAAATCTGTACACATTATGCTATTTTTAAAAAAAAGACGAACAATCCTAACTCTCCTATTCAATACTACAGAGAGCTGATTTGATGAACCACCTGTCAGTGACCATGCAGGGAGGTCTAATCCGTCCTTGCCAAACTATCGCAGAGAGGCTTTAAGTTGCTAAAATCAAACACTTTGCAAAAGAAATGCCTCATACAGTCACCAATTAAGGTCAATTATTAAAACTTAATCAATATATACATTAAATTGAGTAATAATACAAATTTTAAAAAAGTTATTAAACACAGTACAAAAATGTAGATTATTTACAGAATAAGCCAAGCAACAGAACTAGTGACAGTGTATAATAATGAAGAAAAAATAAGTAAATTAATTAATAAATAAATAAATACATGTACAAATAAAGATAAACATAATATTTTTGTATAACATTCAACAACCACTTGACATCTAAACAACTAGAGAAAAGTCTGCACATGCAGGTACATGTACATGTACGCATGAAGAAAGTTTAGAATTAAGAAGAAGAACAGAACATCGACAAATAAGATCTATAAATTATTTCTAAATGTTATCAAATCCACCAGCTGCATACCATTAAGCACATGCAGCAACTTTTGAAAGAGGTAATAATATCATGAAGTTTTACAATGTCAGTAGTTCAGAAGCATACGATTCAAGCATGCAGTGACTCATAAACAAACAATGCTCTAACTACTGCGTTTGTGTACATGACGTCAGAGAGGTGAAAATGGAAATGAAATCAGTCATGTTGTCACTATATTTGTAATCACCAAAATGATGAGTCATAATGGTATTGCAGAGGGAATCTATACAATATGCATACATGTACATGTACATGCCAACATTTGAAAATCAGAAATCTGTACAAATTATGCTATTTTTAAAAAAAAGAGGAACAATCCTAACTCTCCTATTCAATACTACAGACAAATTTGTACAGGAAGAGGAACACCTGCATTAAAATGATAATTATCTTCTCCCAAAAAGAGGAATGTTCCTCTTTAATCTGAACAGTTGGCAGGTATGAATACTGGCCCAACCCCCCCCCCCCCCCTTTATATTTCTAGAGACTATTTTCAGAATTACTACAGTTACATGTACTGTAGTGCATGGACCTACAATACTGTACAAGTACAATGTACATTTGTTCTTGGTTACAGTGAATTTCATCATAGTGACTTGTTTGCATCTAAATTTTGTTTATTGGCTTTTGTTTTGTATTTAATGTAGTTTTAGTAATTTCTTGCTTGACTTCCGTTAAAGCTAGTATTGATTTGCATGTAATTCATTTATCAAATGGCAGGAAGTCACAATATTATTTATTTTTTGTCTAAAGGGGCCCTTTTCAGAATCACTACACTCAGAGCATGGAAATACATCAGAGCTGCCAACCTTCAGAACAGAAAATCGGTAATCAGAAGGCTCAAAATCAGTAATTTGGGGAATCAATCAGTATTTTCCTATGCGGCTCTATGAATCTGAAAAGAACGGCTTGCCAACACTGACACTGCACGGATGCATTATCTGAAATTGTTGGTGATTTTACTCACACAAAGTTGCTAAATATTGATTTTCAGGTCATCTCAACAAATCAGTTATCCATGAAAAATTGGCTTCTATTTTAGTTTGTTTTGTCGCTGTGGCTTTAATAATTTCTAAACAAATAAACAAGTGAACACAGCTGGGCTCAGGGAAACACAATTTGGCATATACATGTACATGTACATGTATGAAGCATTTCCATATTTAGTGAGATACATGAGAAGGAAATCTAATTTAGAATAAGATGAGATAGAAATGCAGCTTTAAACTTTAGAAATAATGCAAGAAGAGGAAAGGGGCGTGAAGAAATAGAAAACAAGAGGCCACAAAAAGTATGTGTACACTAGTAAAGAAAAGGAGAAAGTGACAACAAATCAGGATGTGTGTAAGGATCGATAGCAGTCTTGTTAACCATCAAGTCTAATTTGATGTCTTAATTGGATCTTGCAATTGGAAAAAAAAGAGTAAAAGAGAGGGTTGAATAACAAAATATAAAAGGCCTATACTTTGAAGCTAGAGAAAAAAAGGAAATGATCATAGGAATAATGTTCTGAGAAAAAAAGTGGGAGAATATAAGTTAGTAACCAAAAAATTAATGAGCTATAAAGTTGGGTCCAATAAAAGCTGTTATACTTGTCATGCTTGTAGATCTACATGAGCGAGGGGTGAGGGGGGGGGGGGGGGGGGGGGGGGGGGGGGGGGTGGGGGGGGGGGGTTTAGAATACTAAATGTGATTTAGTTTGTAGAGTTACATGTACATGCGAAATACCTGACACTGGAAGACTATCAACAGAAGAAACACCAAATACCAAACAGAGCAAGGCAGGCTAGTGCAAAACAGATCGGGTTAAAAATTGAAAATTTACCGCTACCGTGGTATGTCGAGAAACTGTTATTCGACCCGGTATCTCCGAAGTCACCCTTCCCAACGACATGATGGTGTTGCTTCCGCTCAGCACCGCCCCTCTTACAACAAGAATTGTTCAGTCAAGTGAAGTGCATGTAATAGCAGATCCTTGGTTTTCGTATACAGCTTTAAAATGTGGAAAAAGATAAAAGACAAGGATACGTTGTCAGTGTCACTATTATAGACTTGCGTTAGTGTGCATGGTGTTATTGTTAGACATAAAAATATGCAAGCTTAAAGGAGTACCCCTGTACGTCTTTTATAACATCTTTTGACTTTGATGACTTTGTCCAAGATCAAGATGATTCGGTCAAGCTTAAGCCAAGTACAGGAAAGAAAAAGACTGATTTTGTCATTCTAGTTTTACATCACTTGTGATTAAAATATAGAATCTAAATAACGTTTATGCAGCCATGATTTGGACCTTATATTCATCCAACTTTGTGATACAACACAGAGTAGGCCTATACATGTTGCCTACATCATGTAGATGGGTTTACTAATATTATGGCAGTCAGAAGTTGAATTTACACTAGACCGAAAATGTCTGTCTCTTTCGTTTGTTACAAATCTGGTTATAATATAGGGTCGAGCCGACCCTACCCAAATAATTAAGAAAGAGACAGAAATTTCCAGTCCAAGAATTACACATTTATACTCACAATCACAATGTTGTACTTTACTTTAACTTTACTCTTTATTAATAGTCATAACAATCACAATAAATCAGACAATATGTCAAACAATCACTCAAGACGACTCAATCAATGTCACTTGTCAGTGCAGTCAGTGTCTCATGCAGCTGGAGACAGAATCAGAGTCAGAGTTTACTCAAACTTCAAATTCATGTACAAATTAGACCACAAAAATTATGAAATGTATCAAAATATGATTCCTAATGAAACAAAAAGTGATAGGTATACTTACATTCAGCAATAAACCACAGTGCATTCGATATTCACGCCCCCAGCTCAGATCAGTGAAGTGAAGTGTATTGTACGCTACATACAACGTATACGTATAGCATATGATGAATCACATGCATACAACTATTTCACAACCTAAGAAATTGAGAGCAATGTAGCCGTAGATGGCGGTAACCATTTCTTTCTAATCTGAATTGTACTGTGTTTCCGGTCAATCTCTGAAGAAACCACCAACTATTTCACCGATTCTAGGTAATTTTATGACACATTTGTTATATATATGTATGGAACAGTTTATAAGATTAAATACTAATCAAGCTTAAAGCACAATTACAGTGTTTTAGTTGTTTTAAATGTTTTGTTTTGTTACCGTAGCACGCGGTGAATTGGCGCTTTCGTAGATTGTGTTATCGGTCGCCTTGCATTGTACAACGCAACGTAATTAAGCACCTTCTTCTTAGTTGATCCCTCCACTGTTTTGGAGATTCCTGGAGTCCAAATAAAGTAAATGTTCATAATCCGACTGGTTAGGAGCTTTGGAGAGTCTTAGAACGAGAAGCATATGGGCATGGCATTGACATTGTCCGGCTATTTCTCAATATTAGATCTAGTCTAGTCATACTAGACTAACACTGTAATTTTACATGTAGACTCTAGTCTAGTCTAGCCTTGTATAACTACCCTGCTAGCAAATTTGTTTGTTTGTTTTTTTTAAACAACGCTTTTCAACTTTTTACCACTTGAAAGCGAGGACAAGTGCGCAAGTTGTAACTCATGTAAGTTGTACTAGACCATGTAGTTGTAGATTTAGTGACGATCCAGGTGGTAGGCTGATTGGGGGTGTCCCGGTCCCCCCACTCCGGGGTCGGAATGACCCCATGCGTGTTACCAAAATGTACGGTAAAGGGGTACTTTTGGTGCGACAAAGTCCGGCCCGAGAATTGTAAAAAAGGAGTGTATTAACTTTTCACCCGGAGATTTCTTTAAAAAAGGGGGTGTTTTTTTCTTTTTTTCTCTCATCTCTTTGGACTCCTGAGAAATTATTCCGAATTTAGGGGGGTACATTGAGCATTTTTCATGATTTAGGGGGGTCTCCAAGGCAGGAAAAGCCCGCTAAAGGCCCGCTAAAGGGGGGTTCGGAAATGTTGGCAGTCCTCAGATAGGGGGTGATTTCAAAAAGAGGGAACGAGCATATGCGTACCCTAAATAACACTGAGTGGGGGGGGGGGGTGTTAAGTAAAACTGCACTACTGACATTTGAACTTATATCTTGGAAGACGACCGGGAAACCTACAGAACTACCTCACTCCTGTATATCGATGATGATGATGATGATGAAAAAGAGCTCAACACCGTACTCTCCCCCCCCCCCCCCCCCCCCCACCGTTCATAAAGTAGTTCATGGAATCATGCTGACCTAAACAGTGCTAGACCTACATGTAGTTATGTGCTGTAGGCCTATATCTAAACATTCTGCAATTGGACCCTAATTAGTTACTTGTAAGATTTTTAAAATCTGATAATTAACATGCAACAAAGTCAATGGAAATTGGAAACCAAAATAACCAAGAGAAGTATTCATTGAAACGGGATGAGAAAATATTAACAAAGATCTGCACTTTTTAGGTTTTTTCACTTTTGCATCGCCACTCCGCAAATGAATTTGTTGCAAGCTATAGCAGGAGTAAGCAAATTTGGGGTGTATAGCTGCCTGCTATTCACAAGGACCGCTATTCATTTAGTCCCGCATTTTGGATATAGCTGTCCATATGAAAAGTGGCCCTTATAAATGCATTGCGGCTTATGAATAGCGAGGTAAATTACCGATGGTTTGCTCGCAATTTACAAGGGCCACCATTCAGATCGTTATTCATTTTGTCACATATTTTGGATAGCGGTCCTTAAAGATAGAGAGGTAAAATGTCAATGGTTTGCTCGCTATTTCCAAGGGCCGCTATTCATTTTGTTATGGATAGGGAGCTTGACCCGCAAATTCAAGCAGTGAAAAAATAGATACAAAATCTTGATTCAGACAGTATGTTTTCTCAGTTCCTTTTTTTTTACAATGTGCTACAATTTTAGTTCTACTGAAAAGGGAAATCATTTAATTTTTGTTTTGTATGTGAAACTGGTAGGTGTATCTGTCATTTTGATTACTTTAAAATGAAAGAATACAAGCATTAGCTACATATAGGGACTAGCTATCATAAATTAATTTCTTGAACATCAACCCTTCAATGTAGTTTTATTTTTTCTCTTTGCAGGAGTCTATCTAGACAGGATCCGCCATGCCGAAGATGAAATGCCAACCATCTCAGAAGGACATAGTCCGTGCTTACAAGGCAGCCAAGGAGGGCAAGATGTCCATACGAGAAGCTGCCCTGAAGTACAACATTCCCAAGTCGACCCTCATCGATAAGGTCAAAGGTAAAAGTCCATTGGATTGCAGAAAAGGTCCGAAGCTATCCTTTCCCCCGAAGAAGAAAAGAGTCTGAGAGACTGGGGAGTGAAGATGGCTGGAATCGGATACACCTGCATAAGGACACAGATCATGTACACTGTCAAGACTATAATGGACAAGGATGAGAAAGAGGGGAGGGGGAGAAAGAAGCGTTTTGGTAACAACAATCTCCCGGGTAAAGACTGGTGGGGGCGCTTTTGCGAGCGGCACTTGAAACTTAAAAAGCGACTGCACAGGTTGCAGAGAGAACCAAGAAACTGTACAAGTCTGATGCAGCCCTGTGCAAGTGGCAGACCAGTCTGAAGAAGTTCCTGCAGAAACAAGGAATCAGGGATGGCTCCTGTATCTTTACCTGTACAGCCAATCGCTTTCTGGTGGATGGACATAGGGGTACGGTCAAATACTGCAATGCCAAGAGGACCAAGGAGGGGGCGAAGTATCTTACCGTTCTGACAGCCGCTTCGGCTAATGGGAAGTTTGTTCCGCCTATGATCATCTATCCCGGAGACCACGCTGACGTTGATCTTCTGGAGGATGAGGCAGTTGAAGGAACGTTCTTCACCAAGAGCCGGAACGGGGATATGAGTGTGGAACTCTTCTATAGTTGGATTGGGAATCACTTTCTGGACTACGCACCAACTGGGAAACCCATCCTGCTCCTTATCTCGGGGAACTGGCCCTATGTTGATATGTACGTCTCAAGACTTTGCAAAGACAAGCAAATCATCTTGTACTGCATGCCACCGTATACAAACCTCTTTCAGGAACCATTGTTGTGGGGCTTCTCAAGGCAACTTCCCCTCGAATGGAAAAGAGAGTCCATGAACTTCGAAATTCTGAATCCCGGCATGAAGGTGGACAGGTATGCTTTCCCTGCCGTCTTCAGCAATGTCTGGACTCAACAAGCCTCAGGAAGCAACATCATGGCAGCGTTTGACAGAAGCAGAATCTGGCCAGCAGATTCTAAGAACAGGCAAAGAACTCTTACGGTCCCAGATCATTCTAGTGTGCAGTGCTTTGATGAAGATGGCAATGCGATTGAAGTCGCCATGTATGAGGAAGTCACAAGCGAATGTCCAGCTGATGTTGTACAAAAAGAAGGAAATGTAGGAGATGTGACATCTAGAGCTGCCACGGATGGAAAGGTCAAGGATGGAAAACCCACCTCCTCCAGCAGTTTGAGGAAGCCCAATCCTTGACTGAGGAACAGAAAGACATCTTTGAAGCTCGCTTTTTAATGATGTTTGAAGGGCAGCATGATCTTGTTTACAATGCTTGGAAAGCCCTCAAGGAACTCCTGGTTATGAAGCAGGACACAACTGATGACGATGATGGATCCGACATCGATGATGATGACAGCCTCCTACGTTGGCTTTGTGATGAGTCTGATGATGATGTCGAGGATGATGATGATGAAAAAGAGAACATTGAAGGAGAGGAGGATGATGAGGAATCTGCTGACGATGATGGAAGTAAACCTGATAGTGACGATGAGGATGAAGATAAGGGCAGTGATGAAAGCGAAAGTGACTATGAAGAACTTGATGGCGATGATGAGATACTTGACCTGTTTGGTTTACCGAGCGAATTATCTGAGGAGGTTATCTCTTCGACTTATAGAGGGTCTTCCTCGAGAACAGCCATGTCTCCTTTGAAGATCACCAGGTACGTCCATCCAGGAGCAGTAAGCAATAAGAGAAGAAGAACGAGCAGTGTTTCTCTGGTGGACAAAAAGAAGAAGAAGAAGAAGAAGGAGAAGAAAAGCGAAGAAAAGAGGTGATGGCTTGTTTCAGTCTGTCCACGACAGGGGCAGAGCAATGTCTACTGCCTAGAACTCTGTTGAATTCTCTTGTGAAGGCTTTTATAATAATCAGAATTATCAGCATGTGTATGTAGTAAGTCTCCAGTGAGCTCTCATTGCCTTATTTTTGTTTTATAACAAACAAAATCTAAGACAAGAGGAGGTAACCTTTATATACCCCAGCCTGTTAACAATTGCTTCAAACCCAAATACAATGGTAATCACTCAACCAGAATTTGTCAATTTTATAAATGCTCTACATGTGTAAAGTATTTGAATCACAGTGCCACATATTTTCGATTTGGTTTAGGTAATATCTTACTTTGAAAACGAGTTTTCTGTTGAAGAAGTTTGTTTTTGTTTTACGGTTTGAGGTGAAATATGCAGCATTACTCTAGGTCTGTCTAGACCCATAACTACAGTGTATGTACCAAATTGACTAGTCATGGCATTAGTCTAGGCAATACTCAAGGAAACAATTTTACAATAGTGCGACAAGATTTTTTTTATTTAGATGAAATGATGCTGTGTTGTTTCCAATGGTTATGTTTTCTGAGGTCTTAATGGTAATTTAGTACATACATTTAGGGGCTTTATAATGTTATGCAATTTTAAATACTTCCTGGAAATGTAGATACAAGTTAAAAGAAGAAATATAATTGCATAATATATTTAAACCATGTTTCTTCATCAGTACTACATTTGTACCTGGTTCTCATTGCGGATAAGTAGTGGGGCCTTATCTCATTATATAGAAAACTGTTCCAAACAACTCTCATCATAACAAGTCAGAGACATCACTTGTGAAAGGCATCGTTTAACAATGTTAAATCTGAGATACATGGTCCTATGTGTTATAAGTGTGTGTGATATGGTGTAATATTGAAGCCCTAAACAAATGCGCTTCAAAATGATCATGAAGTGCCTCAAATAATTAAAAATCTGTGAGTGACCGGTTTTACCATACTCATGTTCCCCAATAGAATGTAGTGTTATAAAAAAACAATTAGGAAAATGAAAAATGAAATTATGATTTCCAATCATAAATATCTTGATAAACAGACAGGCGATGGGCTTGTAAAAGTCATTGGTTCCTGACTGACCTAAAGGTTTATAATTACCATTGCAGCATGTCAGAGCATGAGCTAAATCCAGAATCTTGTTTCAGAATCTAAGGCAATGTTACAGAGTCACTTTAAAATACAGCCCAATTTAAAGGTTTTTTCCTGACAACCCAAGAGCAATTGTAATTTTCATAACATATCTATTATCAGCAAACGTTAGTGTTGAGTATTGCAATGTATTGGGAGGTACATTGATATACATGTACAGGTATCCCATGTACCATGTCCAAACACATTTTCTGAATTGAAATACATTTAATGCATTAATGTTTACTTGTCAGAAATATGATTTCTCTATTTACTCATGTTTTGGAATTTGACATACGCATGTATTACAATCATATATTTTCAGGTTTTGTATTCTTTACACAATTTCAGACCTAGCAATATTAGTCACTTGTATTATAAGAATATCAATGTTTGTAACAGTTTAAGAAATATAAGGTAATACAACCAGTTCTATGCAAGGGTTGGTTGGTACTAGGAAAATAGATGATATGCATTTTTGTTATCCACATTTCCTATTTTGTGAACATTTCTGTAGTCTCGCGTGAAATTATGTATATTAAGATTTATATGCACAGAACGGGTGTATTTGTTATTATTATAACAAACTACCAGATTGATTATTAATTGTTTTATTCTTGTGTTGAAATTGAAGAAATTAATGACATTAAATGCACATTGATTGATACAACCAGGCGCGTACGCAGGATTTTTTCAAGGGGGGGGGGGGGGGGGTTTGCATCGACTCAGCCAGCGGCTGAATAGGGGGGGGGGGGGGGTAAGAGGACACTTTTTTTCTTTTTTTTGGTCTCGAAATTTGAACATTTGACATTTTGCTCCGTTTGGGGGGGGGGGGGGGGGGTAAGGTCACCTTTTTTAGGTCAGCCATGGGAATATTTTTTTTTTTTAATTAAAAAAAACAAAGCAAAAACAAAAACAAAGGGGGGTTTATACACATAAAATATCGAAGGGGGGGGGTTAACCCCTTAAACACCCCCCCCCCCCCCCCCCCCCCCCCCCCCGCCTGGATACAACTGTTAACTTTACGCAATACTATTGCTGTGTAGTGCATGTATGGATTGAAATGTAAAGAATAGAAGATTTGAGAAGGGTGAACATTTCCAAAGAATCTCAGAGAGGGAGGGAGAGAGAGAGAGAGAGAGAGAGAGAGGAGGGAGGGGGTTGAGAAAGAGAGGGGGCTGTGAAAGAGAGAGAGAGATAGTAGAGGGTAGTTAGAGAGTGAGAGAGAACTTGAGAGAAGGGGGGAATAGAGGAAAAAAGGGGCGACATTTGAAACGATATAAACAAAAGAATTTGGTGAGGGGGAAAGTGATTTTGGAAATACAAGAAAGGAAGGAAAAATGAAATTACTCTGGCAAAGAGAGCTAACATGTATGCCCAGGCTATGTGCATTAAACAAGCTTACTAACATATTCAAATGTATGGATGTATACTCTCTAGGGGACATACAATGTGGAAATGAGCTATTTCATTAAAGGTAATACAAAGTTTTGGTATGGGGTCATGAATTTGGTTCAAATAAACATATTGGAAGCATATGCGATCCTACAATTTGCAGTGATCGTTGTCGCGGTTGAAATCGAGTCTAAAGTTACGAAATTGTAAATAATAAACTCTTTTTGTTGTATCGCTCCCTTTGAAGGTCAAGATGTTAATTCAGCTATAAAACAATGTTTCGTGACTAAAATCGACTGACTAGCTATTCCCGTTTGGAAATTATATGTCACAACTACATATTCTGAGATTTTAATGGTTGCAGCTACCATTGTACGGCCGTATAGGCGCTATTTGAAATTTATCAAAATTTACCGGGAGCACCGGTAAATTTTTGTATTCAATTTTTCTGGAAAGCAGAAGTGTTTCGGAGGCTACATTTTATAGTGCTTATAATACATGCACAGGGGCATCCAAATATCTCAAAATTGTAAAGAATCACTCCGGGGAATCACTATCCATCCAATTTTCAAAATTTCCCAAAACTTTGTATTACCTTTAACCTGTTATTAATGAAAGGAACTATAATGCATTGTACAGTTTGGAACCATTATGCATACAATACTTTTTGCTTTGTCAGGCAAACCTCGGGGAAAACTCTCAGGTTTTCAAGAACAACCTTTGTTCAAAGATTGTACATAGGATTTTAATATGTTAATTAACCGGTCAATTAAATTTGACAATCAAATGGCCAGAGCGAGTGAAGAAAGCACTTGTGAAGGGACAAGAGAGATAATAAAAGATTGCATTGGATTCACTTTTGAAAGAATAGATACTCTTCAAAATGTAATTAAAGGTAATACAAAGTTTTGGTATGGGGTCATGAATTTGGTTGAAATGAACATAGGCCTATTGGAAGCATGTGCGATCCTATAATATTCAGTGATCGTTGTCGCGGTTGAAATCGAGTCTAAAGTTATGAAATTGTAAATAATAAACTCTTTTTTGGTTGTTGTATAGCTCCCTCTCAAGGTCAATATATTAATTAAGCTATAAAACAATGTTTCTTGACTAAAATCGACCGATTAGTTATTCCCGTTTGGAAATTATATATCACAACTGAATATTCTGAGATTTTCATGGTAGCAGCTACCATTGTATGGCCGTAGGCGATATTTGAAATTCATCAAAATTTACCGGGAGCACCGGTAAATTTTTATAATCAATTTTTCTCGAAAGCAGAAGTGTTTTAGGGGCTAAATTTTGTAGTGATTGTGACACATCCACATGGGCATCCGAATACATCAAAATTGTAAAGAATCATTATCCACCCATTTTTCAAAATTTCCTAAAACTTTGTATTACCTTTAACATGTTTCTGATTAAATAATAATAAAAAGGATAACTATTATGTAGACTTTTAATTGACAATTAAAATGTAGAACAATTGTCGAATCGTTCTTTTGTAAATACTTTTTACCTCCCCTCTTATTTTATAAGATATTTGTTGGGTTGAGTTGATGAATGGTTTAGCGCCATCTCTTGACCAAGTTCTTTAATTCGTCGAGCAATTTTCTTTCCCTACTGCTACAATTATCATGCCCTATCCATTATCCTCCCTCCCTCCCTCCCTCTCTCTCTCTCTTTCTCTCTCTCTCTCTCTCTTTCTCTCTCTCTCTCTCTCTCTCTCTCTCTCTCTCTCTCTCTCTCTCTCTCCACACCTTCTCTCTCTTTTTCTCTATTCCTATCTCTCTCGACTGCTTTACCTTTTCTTTATTACAACATTATGATAGATACCAGCATAAAATATTTGTAGGCAATTTGTTGCTTTACAGATATGAAGGGAGCTAAATCAGAGAGGGGGCACACTGCGCTTCACATTTACTGAACAATTCATCTTTTTAAAGTAAAATAAGCAATAAATTTTGTTGTTTAATATATTTTAAAAAGATGAGAATGAGTACATATTACGCACTTGGCTAATAAATGTACACTCTTGCTAAGGTAAACGTTTCCTCAAAACAAAAACAACTCAAATACATATTGGGTTTAGGTGGCATAACGACATAAGGCTACGCCAACAGAAGGTTCCAGAGACAATAAAGTGCCACCCCCCCCCCCCCACTTCTCCCGTTACACTACTGTGGTAACAACAGAATTGATTGATAGTTTGCACCACATTTTTGTCCAAAAAGACCCATTTTATTCACGAAAAGCCAAAATTAGTTGTCTTGTTTTTGTTGTCTTGCTGTTCAAGTTGTTCAACTATTCCTTTGCAGCAGCTGATCGAAATACCTCCCCATATCCCTAAATAAAAAGGTTTAAAACATTATTTGTATACCCACATTAATGTCTGCCTATTTAATTTATATATACATGTATATGTCAGCCGTGTTATTACGAAGAGGGGAAATGCTATTGTGCGTATAAGGCTAGAACACTGCATCAGTTGATAACAATGTAACCATGCGCTACATGAACACTACCTTCTTAAATATACCAATCATGATCTACGACAGTGTTTGTTTGCGTCACCCCAATCCCGAATCCATTACATAATATTACTTGAAAACACGTTACGTGCCATGTAATGTTTGTGATCGAGCGAAGCAAGGGAGCCCCCAAATGACGTCTTTGATATGTTAAACATTATTTTGAAATCGACACACTATAGAAATATATAACAATGTAAGCAGGCAATCCGCCGCCGAATAAACATGAATATGTAAATGTTCGGACTTCTCTTAGCCCCCAAAATAACTCGTTTCTTCAATGCATATACAAGCAAGAGAAGCAAACAAGCGGTAAAATGTAATTTTGATTTAGATGTGCAAATTATGTTTAAGCACCTCGCTGTCAAAGAGAATGATCTCGTTGGCATTGCCAAGAAATGGAACTAGTCAGGAACTTCTTTGCCTGAAATCAAAATTGTTTCTAAATAACGCGAGCGAGCTAAGCGAACAAGGAAGAAATACACTTGTTATCTTTAAAATAATATTTCCTCATAAAATTACCTATACTCTAGTGGTTTCTTACATTGGTGTTTCATGAAGTCGACTATATTCAAAAAATATTTGTTGATATAATTATATTTCTCTCGTGGCACCCTGGTTGAAAACGCTGATATATGACGTCAAAAATTAAATTCATGTCATGTATTTTCAAATCAAAAGTATTTGCAATTTGATAACACCACGCTCCCAATTATGGCGTTAGCATATGCAATCCTATTCCTTCCCCTCCCCCAAAAGAATTCATTCAAATTAAATTAAATTATAATAAAATGAATAACTAAGAAAGAAAATAGTTCACGGGATCTCTGATTGTCTCATTTGAAATAGGTACATCTTCCAAAAATATTTAAACTAATAAAGTATACATGGTAGGAATTTGCATACACACATAGAAGAAAAAACGAGTAAACCACACAAAAAAAAATATATAACAAGAATAAATATATAGATAAACATACAGACACAAAAAGAACGACCAAACAGAACATACCCATAATTAGAACAGAACAACGAGCTTAAATGACAAATGCCATGTAATTATTTCGCGTAATTATTAGTGCAGATCTAAGGATATCTGCCTGTTTGTATCACCATGCCTTATTATCCAATGATCACAATGCGTCGCGATGAAGAATTCTCATCAGGATCGCAAAGATTTTCGAGAAAAAAAATCAAGGGCAATAATTATATCTCATTGCATGTCCCATAGGAATTATGTTCAGATTGCGTAATCCTTCATTGTCACGTCACGTTTGCACTTTTCCAAAGGTGAGGGACAAGGCTATTAAAATTATCTTTGATTGAGTTGAGTTGAGTTGAGTTTATTTTCTTTATACACGGTCAAAGACCGAAACAGTTCGCAGACTGGTTTCAATCAGGGCCGTGTTGATAAAAAAAAACCCATTTAATTATGACATATATACAAAAGCAATATAACACTGACACATTTACAACCATAATACGACAATATATGCAAAACAATAAGCTAACAATACTTAAGTTAATTAAAACTGTATTGGTAGGCCCAAAAGATAAACAATTGAAATAAGTTATGATCTTCGATTTGTCGAAAGTAGTTGCTATAGTGTTCCTTTCAGATGACCCCCACCCCCCCCCCCCCCTTTGTTTCCCTTGTAGTTGTAGATGAAGAGACATATGCACTCCATGTTTTTCCCGTACAATATTATCTCAAAAATGTCAAATTTATGATGAATTGTAGAGCTTTACATATATACTGTGGACAATTGGAGTGGAAAAGTGAGTCATTTTAAAAGTAGACATTCTGGCTAGCAGGACAAATTCGTGTACTTTTAACGATTGCACAAAAGAAGTACTGCCCTCTCTATACGTTTGCAGGCAAAGGAAACGTTAAGGTCTCCCAAGAAACAAAAGGTTTAATCAAATAGTCATTAGTTTAATTAGTTTATTGTTTTTTACTTAAGGTTAGGGGTATGGTAAAGGTTAATATACCAGTTATTTATCGTGTCCGGTTAATATACCACGTAGGGTTATGTCCGGTTAATGTACTCTGTTGGTATATATATATATTTTTTTAATTCATTGAAAGATCATTTTTAAACCATTTTATAGATTTATTTATTGTTTAATTTTAAATTGGTTTGTGCACAGCAAAGATAAAAATACTGAAACCGTGCTAACAATAAAAGCAACAGAATATTATTTCTGAATGACGGTTGGTGACATTTTTTTTTCTTTCCATCGCACAAAACCTCAACCATAACAGTCGAATATAAAAAAGTAAATCCTATTGGCAATTTACGAATTTCTCAGGGCTTAGAGAAAGGAAACGTCCGTAAATTGCGAAAGCAGCATTAAAATTTGGTCTTAATCTTTGTTGATGCAAGCTAAATACTCGCGTTTATTCTGCTAACTCTAGCGTTAAATCGAGGAGGCGAGGGGAAAATAATCGCCAAGAATCTTAGGCGTTGAATTCAAATTATGAACGCCATTCTACTCCAGCTTGGGGGCTTTGCTATGCATCACATCAAAGGGGCTAGTGCCATTTGGTGCCATTTTTTAAGCCATCCCTTTTTCCTCCCACGAATTTTGGAAATCATATGTAAGACGTAAAGTGAGCAATCCATCTCCCTGGTCTAACAAAGAAATCAGGAAATGGTTTCTTTTGTATTATTATTATTTGTATAAAGGCTAGGCAAAATAGACCGCCTTCTATTCTACGTACATTATTTGAAACAATACAAAGTAAACTGCAGATTGAAGTAACAATATAAGTGATTGTTTTATACTCGTTTTACAGAATATAAAGGAAATAACAAGAAATTTTCTCAGAGCTGCACACAGTAGTTATGAAAACGTGATAAATCAGTCAACAAGCAACCTAATGATCCAAGAGGCATTAATTCAATTTGTTTTTGTTGTGGGTGTTACTCTTTTCAAATAATAATGAACAGTGCATAACATACATATCATATTAAAAATACCATTTAGATAAGAAAGATGATTTTCAAAAATGTCGGTAAATAATATTTGAATTTTAGTAACTGAAAATATTGTTCACATGAGATGCCCTTTTTAATAACTGATTGTTTTAACATACTATTTGAAAGTCTCCTAAATGCGTTGCTCTGACGACCTGTATATAATTATGGCAAAGGCCAATTATGTGAACCCGCAAAGAATTGAATAAACTTCTTTATCCATCTCATTAAAGCAGGGAATATACATTTTTGTATAAGTCATAGGTTGGGGCGGTTGCTCCATCTCTCTACCATACGGGGCAGATGGGCTGACGGGGAGACATTGGCGGGCTTTTAAGGGATTCTCGCAATTGAATTTTCGGGGACAGTGGCGTAGCGTGGGCTCAGTCATCGGGGGGGGGGGGGTGGAAGACTTTAATATACTATATATCAAGCTTTTCAAGTTTTTGTTTGTCACGTACGGAACTCTTTTAGGAGTTAAACAAATTTGCATCACATCAATCTGAATTTCATCCAAGGGGAATTGTTGTTGTTCCGTCCCTCACACACATAAACGCACGCGCACACTTTCGCGTAGGGGCGGTGAGGGCCTCTTGTCCGAAAATATGCTACCCGAATCCTAAGTATTGCGAGCGAGATAAAAGAAAATGGAACTTTGATTATGGCAGAATTGTTTTGTTCCGTCATCAATATACTCTAGATAAATATAAAATGATAAATTCGGTAATCTAGTCGTCAGGATTAATCCCGATTGAACAATTTTGTGAGAAGGGAAGCCGACGAGGAGTGAACAAAAACTCAGTTGTGGTATAAATTTCATTTCTATATAAAATACAATAAATAAGGTTATATTCGGGCGTCATGCTCCCCAAACCATGGGGATATATTCGTGATTCGTGGACTGGGCTGGCTGAAACTATCCCGCTTTTAAATCTGACTACCTCTGAAATGTTGTTTTATCTTTAAAATACCCAATGTGATGATCTAACGCCTTCTAATACCCTGTTTTCATGAAGTTGATGTTATTCCACAATATTATTTTTCCAAAAATATTTTTAAAATACTAAAATACTCTTGCGGCACCGCGGTTGATAAACGATGTACTAGATGTTCCAAATTCAAGGGGGTATACCCCTTGCCCTTTTATAATGGAAAATGTTTGTATTTTAAAGTGAAATCGCATACATACACTCTCTGTCCCTTTTCCCATATCTTTCACCCCTATCTCTATTTACTTTTCTTTTCTGCTGTACACTACATCAATGACGCAGAAATTATGCCCTTGTTACTGATTCACATATTGTAAGTCTTTACCGAGTGTTTTCGAGCAATCAATCTTCTTAGGCCATTTGAAACATGTGTCCATCGAAAATGCATGCTTTAGATGTTGCAGAACGTTTATTTATTTATACTATTCAACTCATACACATTGAAATATAAATCATGAGTTTGAAGAATGTCAAAATTAGTCGAATCGGTTTTACAGCAGTTTCATTCTACAACAATAGAAGACAATGTAACAGTATAAAACAGTGGTTAATGTTTTGTCCAAATTAATCATTTAACATAACTATATCATAATGTGTTAGTGAAACTCAGATACTGTATTGTAATTGTTTTTAACACGTAACTCTGTAAACAATAACATGAAGTTGAAAAAAAAAGATTTTTTACCTAGTTAAAACAATAATTTATTTTGTTTGATTAATCTCTTGATATGGTATCCGGCTATCGTTTGCATTATACATCTTATTATATATTCTCTGACCTTGAAACTTCTCTAGAATTCGTTTGTATGATGAACCTTATATGTACAGGGAAAGTGGATTGTCTCGCAAGTCTACAAGATGCCTCGCAATACTTCCACAGAATTTCTATTATATTGTTACATTATGAGTTTTGTATGTTCCCTATTAATAGATATATATATATATATATATATAATGAATTTTCTATATTCTGTTTGGGATTCCTTTAATTTACCTCATACTTTTACTCTGAATTTCGATGTCAGATATTATGTTATAATTTAGCTCCAATATATTAATTTTGTTTAGAAGCATTCCTGTATTTGATTCATTTATCATCGAAATACCAATTTTTAGGAAAGAACTTACAAAGTAGATAATTGTAACCTTTGTTCTACATGTTCTCTTCAGCGGATATAGCAGAAATAACTATTGACCGGTTTACTAACATGTTCAAACTTTATCCATACGTTTGAATATGTTAGTAAACCGGTCAATAGTTATTTCTGCTATATCCGCTGAAGAGAACATATTCAAACTTTATCCATACGTTTTTAAACAAAAGTTATTCATAGATTAAAATATGTCAGTAAACCAGTCTACTGTCACATGTCGTGGGAATATGAATGAATTCAATGAATTTAATTCATTCACCACATTCATAAAAACATACAAAGGCAAATAATACCATAGTTTCTTGCAAACATAGATAAACCACTAAAATGGTAAATACAGTATAGGAAATAAGGAAGTGGTTGGATCATCAACACAATTTAAACAAACTTATATAGGTAGATAGATGATCCTAAAAATGTACACACAAAAAACAAAAAAGGGACAAAGAAGATATAATACTACAATGGTAATTAATACACACATAAAAAATTGCGTTTGTCAAATTTAAATTTGCTGTATCAGGTAAAGTTTTAAATGATGCTTAAAGCTGTTTAAAGATGCACACTGTTTAAGTTTAGGGGGTATAGTTTGTTCCAAATAGTAGGTCCTTGGCATAAAAAGATACTATTTGAAAATGTCGAATTTTCCATGGCGCATTCTGAATTTTTCTGAAAATTTGAAATATCTGCCTGTTTCAAAAGGAAAATCCAACACTCAACCGACAGGCCGACAGGTTTCATGACATATGGAATAACCCTAACATCTTTTGAAGCCCAAACTCCACGTGGCACAACGTCTGATCAAAATCTGATCACTTTTTCGCGCTAAAATTCACACCTTTGTCGGTGCTTTTAAAGAGCTTATCCGTATCATTGACAATTAGGCTGTAATTTCCTTAATAAGTCCAACCGCGATCGGGCGGTCCCTTTTCAGCTCGAAATCTGATTTATACCAAAGCAGATTTTGCAACAAACCCGCTAAAGCACAGCGTGTAAGTCAGAACAATGGGAAAAGTCAAAGAAACCAGTCTAAAAGGTTAACTCCTGTAAAGTTAAAAGGCATTGGAGCGCGTTTCTTAACCCCCTAAATCTGATATTAATAGGGTTATGGTGGCAGAACGCAACTGCGCTTTCAAATGAGGGATCGTAGGCGGGTAATCTTGTTTTCAGGATTGTAACATGATTTTCTGGTCAATTTCCTTCTTTGTAAGGAGGCGACGCATACGAGCGGGTTTTTAACACCCAGTGAATTAAACGAAACGACTTGCGTAAAAGAACACGGATCAATGATCAATAAGTGATTGATGCGTGGTATCTGAATCATCTCCTAATATGAACATTAATTGAGCTGATTGGAGTAAATGGAAAGATCGTATTATACCAATCTGTATGTCCGAGAAATTTGAAAGAAGAGACCTATGTGCCGGGCCTCTGTGGTGTTCAAGAATCTTGCCAAAATCGGCGTAAAGGACCTACGTTTCGGCCTGTCTTTTTTCAATGATTATGTTACTACACTACAAACCTTGATTGTTCACATGACTGTGTTTAAGATTAAAACAAACAGCTAAACAAAACCAGATACTCAAAATCCCATTAATCTCACCAGCGTTTTAGCTATAGGGCGGAGTAATGGTACATACTCCTCCCTTCCAGTTCGAAAGCGGAAGAAAAAAGAAAACAAGAAAAAGTAGTTTAAACAATAGAAAGGGAAAAAAGAGAAAAAAGGAAAAGCTAAAAGCAACGTAAAAAGAAAATGATGGCCCCTTGCCCTCTATGGCATTTTTGTGGTAATTCATCCAGCCTATATTTTTGGGGTGCGCTACCCTCCCCTCCCTGAGTGATAGGACTGCCCACCAGCTTCCAATGGCTGAACCAAGCTGGACCTTTTGGATCTAAACAAATTGACAAAATTCATAACCAGTGTGCTTCTCCGATTTCTTCTTTCTTTCATATAATTTTGTCTCCTACTAATGAATTACCTCAATCTACAAGAATATGAAAGAAAAAAACAAGAAAAAAGAGCAAACATTCCCAAATAAAACATCCAAGTATATTTGGTATTGTTATTTTTTAATCATGTGGATAAAAGTTTTGTGATGCGTCAGGTTACCCCCCCCCCCCCTCCCCGACCCCTACACCCATCCCATTACACAAAAAATCCTTACGCAGATTGAGCATGCTTAAAGGCTTTATCGACCCAGTAATAATTTTATTTACCAAAAAACGAAGAAAACAACCATTTTCGTCCTGTACGAGAAATAGTATCTCTGGAAACATAGCGACAAAGGGAACATGAGCGTTTGTCACTGCCAGCGTCTCCCATTATCTCTTTCTTTCTCTCTCTCTCTCTCTCTCTCTCTCTCTCTCTCTCTCTTTCTCTCTCTTTCTCTCTCTCTCTCTTTTTCTCTCTTCTCTCTCTCTCTCTCTTTCTCTCTCTTTCTCTCTATTTCTCTCTCTTTTTCTCTCTTTCTCTCTCTCTCTTTCTCCCTCCCCCTCTCTCCCTCTCTTTCTCTCTCTATTATCTCTATCTCTCCCTCCCTCCCTCCCCTCTCTCTTCCCCTCCTTTTGTTTTCTTTCTCCAGTTTCCTCTCGTACGCTCTTTCTCTCTATTTCTCATTTAATGTTTGGCTCTCTCTCTCTCTCTCTCTCTCTCTCTCTCTTTCTCTCTCTCTGTATGTTATATTACCCTTATCTTTTTCATTTCTCTCTGAATAATATCTTCATCAGCTCCCCTCTCTACCCCCCCCCCCCCTCTCTCTCTCTCTCTCTCTCTCTCTCTCTCTTTCTGTATCATTTCCACCTCTTTTTCCCCCTCTCCCCTCATTTTCTTTCCAACCATCGTTCTAAGCTTAATAACAATGACATTCAAGACTCCCCAACGAGTGAAATTCAATGTCTTAAATACGTGTCTAACCGAGCGTAAAATTACGAAATCGGTTTAATATAACATCTTGTTGTATCGAATTTCAACGTAATCATGAGTGGAATATCAAATTTAAAGTATTAAGACTTTCGGAGGCACCTTTTTCGGTTGATTTTCTTTTCTCTTAGACTCGAAGTATGGGCACCTGTACAAATAGCCATGCCGAGGGGACATGTTAGACGGAGAGAAGCACAGAAGCGGTCGAAACGCGGCACTGTTTGGAACATTTTTAGAGGCCATTGCCCCGAATGCTTAATCTTAATGCTGGGCTTAATTACAAGGTGTCTCAGCAAACAAACCAAATAATAATACCCCCCAAAAAAAAGGATTGGAAAGATACGTAATAGTTTACAAAATATGTTGATGAGAGAGATGAAGTTTGATGAAAAATGAAGCAATAAGCAATTCGAGAGACACGCACATAGCCAAAATATGGAAATGTTGTCGAAAATAATCCTAACGATCAAAAATGTTACGGCACGGTCGTCGTTATACACTCGTCGAATAATCTTCCGGATTATTCGACGAGTTTATAATGACGAAATCATGCTATATAAAGATGAAATGGTTTCGTCCAATTATTTGGTTGAATTGTTTTGAGTTATGTGCACATAAATTGTGGAAAGTAGAAACAAAGTTGGCATAATTCGTCGCTGTTTTCACGAAGTGACGGTAGTGAAAAAAATTGCATTCACTTTGCGTTACGATTTTCCTCACTACCGTCACTTCGTGAAAACAAGGACGAATTATGATAGAAATCCCTAAAATTTACAATTGTCATTTTTCCCATTTTACCAACCGACTTGGCATGCTTAACAGCAAATTATGGACTACAAATCTCGAGTCGTCAGGAATTTCTCTTTAAGAAAATTTGTCTTGAGGCAATTTCCAGTCAGCAAAATTATGTTTTAACCATTCCCTCTTAGTAAAAGAATCTAAATTCTCGAGAGTTAAAGTTGTTGAACCTTGTCTTCTGTTTTTAATTGTTGAATCACCCTAACAAGCCGAAGTCATGATCTTAGCAAGGGGAAACGCCGGAATGGAAATCAGAGCCGCATTATTCGTGAGATGGGAGGCGAGTGTTCAAAGAGATTAAAAATGGCGGCATGTACAAACCGCTCAAAAAATAAAATGAAAAACTAGAGGTAGCCGACGGTAAGTGGTAAATCTAACAATTTGACAAGAGGGTTCACGTTTCCCATTTTCCTTAACAAAATTCGCACAGATTTCATATCAAATCGACATTTTTTGTGGCGAATGTGGACGAGTGAACCTCTAGAGGATTTTGGATGATTTTCCAAGCCGGAACTTTCAGGTTTCGGGAGCAAAAAGTCAAAGGTATGTCAAGTTTTGCATGTCTCTAGAATCGGCTTAAAATATTAGGAATTATTTTTAATAAGTGGATAAACTCTGTTCAATTGTTTTGTGATATGAAGTGTGTGTGGTGTATGGATGTGGGATTATCGAGATAGGTGAGCTCCCGTCATAACTATTTTCACATGGCAGTCTGCATGATAAAACTTTTGAAGAAAAACAAAATGGAAATGTTTGAATAAGCATAAGAGAGAGGGAATGAGGAGTAGTTACCGTGATGCATCATTGATAGTGGGGGGGGGGGGGGTGGATCGTAACAGATTGAAGAGAGATTGGGTAGTGTGGGAAAGGTAACTATCGCAGACGAGTGGTTTGTGCACTTGATTAGAGGTGCGGAGGTCTAGAGTTCGAGCCCCGGCACGGTACTTCATGTAATTGTATAATTATGTCCTTAAAGAAGGCATTTAATCTTCGCTGCTTCTCTTCACCCAGGTTAATGTGTACTTGGTAGGATGCGATTGTCATTGTGGTTTGATGAACGTCTGCAAAATGACGTCTAGCTGGAATGCTCGGAGGGAGTGGAGAATGTGTACACAATGTTTCGCTGGCAAGTCTTACCCCGATGATCAAGAGAGGGTTGTTGGGTGCTATTCAGTATAGCTGCTATCATCATTTAATTACAGCGAGAGGGGGGGGGGGGAGAGAAAACAAAGAGGGGTGAGAGAGAGAGAGAGAGAGAGAGAGAGAGAGAGAGAGAGAGAGAGAGGGGGAAGATGGAGTTATATGAGACAGAGACAGAGACAGAGGCAGAGAGAGAGAGAGAGAGAGAAGGACGGTGGAGAAGGACACAGAAAATTGAAAAGTACCAAGTAAACAAGGACATAATATTTTGTATGCCAAAAATGCAAGTACAACTATATAGCTCGAATAATTTATCGATAGTGCTGCCTGATAAATAGAGTATTTACCGCCCTCCTCAATGAATAAATAGTTAGTCACGTCCGGTCAAATTTCTAAATTGACCCTGTATACGTGTTAACTTGACCCCAACATGCCCAATAAATAAGTATTCCCTTCTGCAGGGTGAAATTCAAATGGAATACAAATAAAAATGTGTTTACCAAAAGACGTCATCTTTTTTTTGTAAGTGAAATGTAAAAGAGAGAGAGAGAGAGAAAAGGGGGGAGGCGCTTTAAAGATGACCGTTATCGTTGTTCTGGGGCGAAATTTGTTCCCCACCTTTCAACGAATCGGTAGGTCGACGTCGAAACCGCCCCCGCCTTCGTGAGAGGGGAAAGTCGTGACTCCGGTCATGCAAAAGCGGCGGAGAGGTCTACGGTCGCAGGGTCTTCCGGTGGCGTCGATCGCAAGGGCGAGTCATGGGGAGACTCGGCTGCCGTGGCGTTATGACGTTGACTGCGGAAATTATGGCGCCTAATGTCCAAACTCCTTTCTGAAACAATATCGAGTCATGATTTTATGACGCTTTATAGGGCGTTTGCGTTTCAAAAACTACTAGCCATTTACCTCACACAATTATATATTTTAAAAGGAGAGGAAAAAGGTAAAATTGGGGTTCAATAAATTCTGTAGAAATGAGCATTAAGAATTGAAAATTAATGAACGTTATCACGATTTCACAACAATTTCTTATTTTTTATTGAGTATTCAATAATTCATTGACCATAGATTTTTACGATAACGTAGGGAAGCAAACATTTCTCTAGAAAAATTGTACCATGTTTATTTCTACATGTCATAAAAGTGGTGTTGGTTCAGTTAGTATCAAAACTGAATTAAATGATTTAAAAAATAGCACAATGAATAATTGATATTTTGGAGAAATAATTATACAGTCAAACCTGCCATTGTGGTCATCGCTCTTTGAAGGCCATCTGTCTATAGTGGTCAAGTTTTGTGTTTCCCTTGGATGGCCGTAATAGACAGGTTTGACTATATTATTAGATACAATAAACACTCATAAGTATAAGTAATAGTGATCATTAACATGCTTAAGCTTTCGTGATAGAGCGTCGCCTATATAATGGCCCATCGCACATGATTAAGTCTATTTTACTGAATATCTACAATATCTACAATTCTTCCTCACTTCTCCGTAGATAGATATACTACGGAATTAATCATAATATGTTTGATATTGTGGTCATAGATAATAATATATAGGGAGGAAATAGAAGGAAAAAAATAGACTAAACAGCGATATTTAGATTACATATTTTAGTTTATCCCATCAAAGTGATGTAACAAAACGATGAACAAAATTAATTTCCTTGGAATGTACCTATTTACTATTCATACTTCAAGAATAATTAAGTACATGAGCTAGCAAAAAGAAAACAAGTGAAGTGAAATTTATGGACATCGAATTATTGAGAAGAAAAAAAGTGGCTACTTTCTCCTCATTTTCATTTTCATAATAGAGTTTATTTGCCTCTGCTGTTCTGCGTTCTGCGTTAAAAATAATGTTTTCATTGCGAATCATTTTGCATTTTTTTTGTAAATTTCTCAAGGAAGATTTCCACTTTTTATTTCTTCTCTTTGTCATTTCTCGTTTCGTTCTTTTAATTTTTCTTCCGTTTTCTTTCTGTGTTGTCGTTGTTTTCCTCCCTTTTTGGTTTAATTAACTAATCCACTCACTGAATTATGTTATGTATCATCCCTTCCTCTAGACTGTCATACTTCTGCCTCAATATCGTTGTTTCTCGTTCTCTCTCTCTCTCTCTCTCTCTCTCCCTCTCTCTCTCTGAATATCTCCTTCATGTTATTGTATTACGTGTACTATGATAATTATGTATATATTTGTAAGACATTTTGTCTTTTGTTAATTTTTTCCTTGTATATACACTCCATGACTTGTAGTTCAGCCCCTGGGCTGCAGTGTGGAATTATTTGAATAAATACCAATACTATACTACTACTAATACTTCTACATGACTACTACTTTATTCCACTCTCGCTTTCTACATTTAAATATTTAATCTTTACCTCCCCCGTCACCCTATGTTTTCATCCCATGTTGGCCATTTATTTTTTCTCCATTTTTCTTTGTAGATTTACACGTATTTGCCTTCGTTAGACAAGAAAATTACATTCGTTGGTCATTGGTATCTTTCTCTTTGCTTGTCTCTTTGATTTGATTTCTGCATTTTCAACATAATAACAAGTAATCTACCAACTAGGTACATACAAGCCCTATATTATTTTAAAAAGTAAACAAAAATATATAATTATGTCATAATATGAATCGATTTTATAATTATTCATTTAAAAAAATTAGTTGACAAATCATTTCAAAATTGAAAAAACAGGAGACCGCCATCTTAAGCTGACGGTCTTCAAAATTTCTGATATAAAGTCAGATAATTTTATTTCTGTCTAATGTAATACATATATAATTTTAAAGGCATGGTAAATATAGATAGCTCTGTTTGAGTTCTAATTCTTGTATACATTTTGAAATGACCATGATATTCTCGAAGTTTTAAATGGGTATAGCATGTACAAAAAACAGCTCTATGCATTCCATTCAAACATTTCCAAACTACATCCCATGTCATTTGCATTGCTATTGTTTTAGACCGCGGACAGAAATTCCATGTTTCCTTTGAGAAAAAAAAAGATTCCTCAATATTCCAAGATATTATTTTCCAAATGACTTTGGTGTTGATATCACATTTTAGACGTGTTGGTGGCTCGATTTGTGGCAGTTTAAACAATTTAAAGTTTTTTTCCGTTCTACAACTATTTTTATCATCAGAATAGATGAATTGCTGAGATGAATATGTTACATTATTTACGAATAACATCAACCCAAGGTGGATTGGGAAGAGGAAGAGTAGCGATTAAAATAAGCGTCACTATTTACATAATGCCATGTCCAAAGTTTGAAATAAAAATCAACATTTTCAAACTATGCCACAATCTTTTTATGATTGTACAGTATATTGGAAAGTAAGACACAATGCTATTTTAGATGAGATTTTATAAATTAAACTTGCGCTGATAAACACTTCGAGATTATATTGAGAAGAAAAAATTCAAGCGCAAATAGATGGCATAAATTTTAAAATTAAAATCCATCCCAAAAACTGTTTTTTAGCCATTAGGCTGATAATTTGTCTCAAAATATATTTGTAAAGTGTATCTGGTTCTTTCCATATCTTTCACAAACTTTTTTAGAAAATAAAAGAATATATACCCATCTGCCTTTTTCTTCTTTTTCTGATTTTGTTTCCAAGCAGTTAAAAATTTAAACAAATATTGAAGATAACTGTTAACTATCTTGATGTTTATTGTTAAGAATTCGCATGTTATCTCATTTACTTTGACACAAAAATGGATAACTGTTAAATAAGATAAGAGTGTATATCTAATCTGTATTACTTACTAGGCCTACCTTTTTTTTTATTGATAACAAAAATCTTCACTTTTGCTGCACAAAATATAATGCCTTTTTGTATTATTCTTGTTGATTCTGGGGGGTAATGTTAAAATGTTTTGAGAGTTGTTTTTGATATATGAGCGGACAAATTTTCAACAATTTGTTATTTTAAAAGTTGCGGAGCTCTATACCTTAAGGAAAAAAAATGTTCTGTACCAGCTTTTTTATCAGTTTCTTACACAATTACAAGTAGTGAGGAGCATACAAACCGTGGCCAGTTCGAAAACAACTTTATCCACGCGTTTCGAGAAAAAAAAAAGCATTCCATTAAAAAAGGGGATGCTGTACAGCGGGCGGTATTTGTTCTTTTATGCTTTTTCTTTAAGTGATTTTAATGAATACCTTCTCGCGTTTGTGTTGCAATACAATACAATCTTATTTTCGTGTTTTAAAAGTCGCTGCCCTTTGGTTCACAGAAATGTTACACTCTTTTGGCTGTGCGCGAGATTTTCACAAGCCTGGCACAAAGGGACCTCATGGACCAGCGGTAAAAGCAACATCGGTTGTTATTGTAAGTCTCTCTCTCTGTGTCTCGGCGGCATTGGTATATACAGTAGCGAGTACCCTGGCTTGTTTTCCAGCGCAAAGAGGCAAGCATTTTAGTCGAATACTAGTTTTTAACTTGATACTTTAGCAACACCCGCCATTTTGTCTCGTAAGGGTGGTTTTTAAACATTTTCCACTTGATCCGATACAACAAAAGCGGATTTCAGGAGGGGGAGGCGGCTGAGGCGTCAAAAAGTCTGAGAGTTTCTGGAGAAAATTCGCTTGTATCTTATTGCCTGTGAATAACAGCTCGCATCCCTCTTATCCTGTTTATTTTCTCAGCGATTTTTCTCTCTTTTTACCTCTCTTCTTCATCCCCTTTTCTATTCACTTCTTCAGCATTTTAAGGAGAGGTGTTTTTCAGTGTTGTTTGCTCAGTCTGGGACGTGGATTATGCCGGTCTATTCAGGCGAGATGAATACGGGCGAGCGCGCGAGTAAATACTTAGCGACCCCTGATGTAACGCATCGCCCTGCTCTCCCCCGACCAAGCCCCGGTCACAACGCCGATGGATTGCGGATTGCTCGTCTACTGGCCCCCTACAAATCCCAACTGTCAACTTAAGAAACCACCCTTTCCCCCATTCATACCTCCTTCTATTTATACCACTCTTCTTTTCTCCTCCAGAGTAATTGGGGGAGAAGTGAGATGTTATTGTGCCGTGAAAAGCCGATACAGGTCCTTTGTGAAGGCACTGTGTAAAATACAACCTAATGAATACTTTATTTAGTTGACTAGTATGTGATGACCCCTCTGCCATGTTAAGCTCTTGGGCTAACTTTTTAGGAGACACTTCAAGAAATGTTGCCATCTCAAGCACTCTCGAAAGGCCTTTTACTCGGGATTACCACCAGCGCTTTTCATATTCATCGCGTCTTAAAGCAAGCCGTGAGTTAATTTGGGGGTGTTGACAACGTAAATGAACAAAATCAATAACAGAAACTTATCACTACAACCTCTGACTACTGGCAACCAGGCAGTGTCAAACCTTTACAATTCCCCTCCAGTCTTTCGAAGTTAAAAGTGGTTTCATTTCAAGATCTTGTGGTTAAAATTGAAAGAGCGCCCCCTTGGGCAGCGTCGATAGGGTCAATTATGGTTTTCCTAGCCCTCAAAAGACAAATCATATTCATGAATATCAATTTTCCTTTTTTATTCTTCTATATGATTCCCTCATAAAAATGATTTGGTTTAAGGTGAATTATTGTACAGGCGAGCCTGTTACCAAAACTTGAATCCTTAACCATCGAATCATTATCCCCTCATCCTCTTCCTCCTCTTACTACTACTACTACTACTACTACTACTACTACTACTACTACTACTACTACTACTTCTACTACTACTAATACTACTACTACTACTACTACTACTACTACTACTACTACTACTACTACTACTACTACTACTACTGCTACTACTTCTACTACTACTTCTACTACAACTACTATCTCTACTACTTCTACTACTACTACTACTACTACTACTACTACTACTACTTCTTCTACTACTACTACTACTGCCACTACTTCTACTACTACTTGCACTACTACTAGTAATCATAATAATAATAATAATAATAATAATAATAATAATACCACTACTACTACTACTACTTCTACTACTTCTACTACTACTTCTACTACTACTACTACTACTACTTCTAGTTCCACTACTCCTACTATCTCTACCATTACTACTACTACTACTCCTACCAATAATAATAATAATAATACCACTACTACTACTACTACTACTACTACTACTACTACTACCTCTACTACTACTACTACTACTACTACTACTACTACTACTACTACTACTACTACTACTACTACTGCTAGTAGTAGTACTACTACATATACTAGTTCCACTACTCCTACTACTCCCACTAAACCTACTACTACTTCTACCTTTACTACGTTTGTCACCTCTATTACTACTAGGTATACCAATATATGTATAATTGATAATAAAACGTATATTTCTACTTATAAAATGTGACATCACACATCGTAACGCGAATTACAAGCGGGAATTTCAACGTTATGATTAACAAAGAAAGTAGAATGGGACCAAAGGATCATATACGAAAGGAGGAAAACGATTTAAATGGATAAATAAGAAGTTGCAAGCCAATATTAAATTACTTTAAGGAATAACGAAAGACACCGAAATAAAGCAAGGAGAAGACTTAGGCATGCAATCTGTTTACACAAATACTCAAGAAACGGATTTCGGCTTATGTCTGTGTCTACCAATTTTGTTAAAGATTTCGAATAAGATCGGAAGATAGAGGATTATAAATAACAATAGACCGCTTCGTTCAAGAAAAAATGTATTATGAATCTCGAAGTAGAATATGTGTGGTTCGACCTACTTACCTCGAAGCGGAAATTAGCTTTCAAATCTACCCCTATTGTTCATCCGTGTTAGGATGTCAGTTTTGTTTGGCACCAGCTACCCTAAGTCAAGAACACATACACAGTATGTACTTTCCAACTTAAAATGTTCTTTCAAAAAAAAAATTCTTGTGAACAGGCCGTAAAATAACATCTCCCTTTTTAAACTGTGTAATTATTCATTTTCCTCTTTTAGAACCTTCTCAAATGTATATGTATTAAGGGTTGACTGATCGCAACTTTGCCTTGCTATTCTGGGAAGAAATGAAGGGGAAAAAAAGCTAAATTGGTATTGCAGTAGCTTACGCGTTTGATGAAACAGGGCTTTGAAGACACAAAATACAACGCTCTTTGATATCAACTGCTATTTGTAGTTTTTTTTTATCCGTATTATTCCTAGAAGAAAAGGAATACTATCTCGCCGTTACTTAGAATTTAGAAACATCTAAATCAAGGACAAACTATTATTGTACAGGCATTGTAATACATTGACTCCTTGGCCCCGTTTCACAAAGCTAAGCCATTGATCGTACGATTGATTTTTGTCATTGATTGCAAAATAGTGATTAATGTAACCAATCGCATAAATCAAGCGTCCGATCAATTACTTAAAGTTGTGTTACGATACTCTCGTTAAATGGACCATGTCATTTGAAACAGGTCGAATTTTATCATCCGACTGACTTTTATACTAAGAAAGAAGATAAGCTATAACAAAGCAAACAAAATAACATTAACAAAAACATAATTGACGGTTCGTTATTCAATTTACAATTATCACTGACCATTGTATTAGTTAAATCATACATTAAACGTTCTCGAAATTGAATATTACAGCGTTTTCCATTATATATATTCATAATTTGATATTTACAATTCATATTCAATGAGAATTACCAATACAAAACCCCCCAAAACAGTTAGCATATTGCACTGTTGATTTGATAATACACTGTTTCTCATAAAGTTTGAATAAGTTACCTATTTCGAGAATTGAATGTGACAACTTGATTTATTCTTGGTAGATAAAGTTTATTTCTTCTCAGAACTTTATTGATATGTTTTGATCAATCTCTATTACCCTTTAGATCGGTCAATAACATTCAAATTTATCTAGTAACATGATCAATAAAAAGTCATATTGTCACATTTGTAAGATGTAAAATATCAATCATAATTTGCAGTCTTACGTAATGTATTTAACACTTTATTATCCACGTTAACAGGTCATACAACACACAAATACACAAAGTAATACATCGGTGGCAGCAGCGGGATATTGGATGTATACTGTATGAAGATAGGTTAAAAGTAGAGACGATTTTTAATTTCAATCCGTTTAAATCATGTTTAAATACAAAGAGTTTACATCGATGGCAGCAGTAGGATATTGGATGTATACTGTATGGAGATGGGTTGAAAGTAGAGACGATGTTTAATTCAAGTCCGTTTAAATCATGTTTAAATACACGGAGTGTTACATCGATGGCAGCAGTAGGATATTGAATGTATACTTTATGGAGATGGGTTAAAGTAGAGACGATGTTTAATTCCAATCTGTTTAAATAATGTTAAACAAGACGTAAATAACTCGGTGACAAACATATAAAGAAAATGAAATGAAAGTGTAACATTTATGCGAGCCATGAGATGAGAGGCACAACCCATCCTCTAACCCAAATAATAGAAGAAATTGATAACTTACATGATTGTGTCGATTTGCACGATTGTACTCAACGATACATTTAAACAGGTGGGTTGTTAAAAACACTGGTAGCTCTTACATAACATTAACAAGTTATTGAGCTTACAAGGCTACAGTGTTAAATACATTATACATGAATTGAAATTACGAGTGATGTTTTCCCTTTCACAAAATCATTTCATGAAATAGGTAAGAAAATTGTGTCCAACTTTATGGGTGTACCTCTGAGTTAAGTTGGGTTCCAAACTAAAGTCTATCGAACACTATGAGTATATTAATAGATATATTACATAATAAATGACAAATATATTAGAACTGGAAATTTAAACCAACACCATCCTTCTGGTTTAGGTTCTAAATAATGGGAAAAAATTAATACTAGACACCTGAATATTGTTTAAAGTCGGAATAAAAGCCGGATCCACTTCAAATCATAGACAATCGTACTATTGGTCAAATGCGACTACGATTATGAGCCGATTAAGCTTTTCTCCTTCCAAGGAAGCTTACATTCCGATGAAATTTAGATTTCATTAATCATATGGTTATTTAGATCCCTGATAATTCAGATCTTAGAGGCTTGGATTTTCACATCAAATGCTATTGCAATCTCTTCCAAAATTTAATCGTATTCAGATCGTACAGTGTGTAGTGGGCTCCAGTCGTTTTCTGTAAACTATCCATTAAAAAACTCGGAAATTTCAGCTACAGTAATCGTAAATTCGTAAACTTAAAAACAGAAATTGAATGTAAGTAAATGTTAAATAAATGCAAATTTTGGGAGTCATCCCTTAATTGAGATGGGGGCTCTTGAAGTGCCATATTCTTGATCTACAACTGCATGTCTAGATATGGTTAGAGTCACAATAAGGAGAAACCTCATGCTTGCTATGTCGATATATATAAGAATTCCAAACTAATATGACGTTAAAGCTTTTATCAACCTGACAATTTAATGGGCAATCTTTCGTCCACTTCTGTGGACTTTCTCAAGCAGAGTGATTATTCACACAGTTTCTTGCTATTTGCTGCCAAAACCTGTGTCGATAATCTCTTGATTTGATTTGATTTGACATTGTTTTAAATGTATTTCTGTTTGATTTTCTTTTTCCTCTTGCAGTTTTACAAATACATAACAAACCAATCATTGCAAATTTTACACATAAGAAAGACCACAGGAGTGGACGAAAGCTTGGTTGAAGATTAAAGTACATGTTATAATTACCCCGACGAATGAAAGTTTATCGGAGTATTACAAACTGTTTGCCTGAGTTAGTTAAAAAAAACTGTTAAGGGGTGTAAACATGTGAAGGCATTGGTTAATAAAAGTAAAATATTTAAATTTTAAATTCTTAATATATATATTTTCAAGTAAACTCAGAAAGCATGTAATCATTCAATTAAGGGTACACCGTCACGACCATGACTGAAATTCAATTCAAGATAAATTATTTCAATGCCTTGATTGCTCATCATTTCTGAAAGATACAGCTTAAATTATAACATACTGTTGCTCATAAAGTTTGAATAGTTGCCTTTACCTCTTATCATGAAATGACTGTGAATTTCCGTAAGAAAATATAGTTTAAGCTCAAAAAATAAAGTTTATGATCTTCTCAGAACATCTTTAATACATCTACACGACTCTTCAGATTGATCAGGACAGTTCTGAGAAGGCATAAACCGTATCTATCAAGATTTAATGAAATCGTCACCATAATTTCATGAAAAGAGGAACAGACAAATTATTCTAACTTTATTGGCAACAATGTATATTCCCAACATGCCTAACAAGGTGGAGAAAATTTTCAAATTGCTCCAAAAGGCTAAGTATCTGAAATGATCCTATGATGTTTTCAAGCATCTTTAATTCTCAGTTGCATCATATCTGTCAACAACAACTCCATCTCCTTAAGCGATTTACAGATGAATAAAGAAACAAAGTCAATATAGCTAAAAGGAAAATACGCTCTAGCTTAACCCAAAACCCTGCAGAGTTGTCCAACTTTCCTAAAGCCATTGAACGAATGGAAATATTAGGGTACCACACAATCGTTGTATAAAAGGAGTATATTCAACATAAAAGTTGGTGTTGGTTTGGATAAATTCAGAAAGGGAAACAATTTGGGTATTATCAAGAAAGGTTTAGAGTGAAAGAAGTCCCATGCTTCAATCAATTATGATCAATGGGTGCATTTTCTGGAGGGTTGGTTGGAGTGAAAAATGGAAGGAGAGAATAAAAGAAAAGAGGTGGAACGCTTTATTTTTCGGACTTGTTATGCTTAGAGCGCAGAGTTCATGTTTTTTGTGAATTGAACTCGGCACCAATTACACCCCGCATAGGACCCTAACAATAGCGGACCCGAACCAAACAGCTTTGTAGTATTTTGTAGCGAAGAAGGCGAGGAACAAAACTAGTTTTTGTAATAATACCCTCCATTTCCCCTTTTCTTTTGATTGTTCGAACAAAGCTTTCTTTTAAGGCGAGTTAAACGATTTTATTTTTCTCCCCAAATTTCGGAAGTGCATCTATCGAGGTGCGCTGATAGGGTTGTGCCCTGCTTGGGGCTCCGATAGCCACCCCTATTTAGGGGGAAAGCAGAAGAAGAAAAAAAAACGGGGATAAAAAGAATAACAGAAAAGGGAAACAATTCTGGCAGGGTTATATTGGAGGAACAAGAAATGTTTGTCAGAGATTGATGGATCGTTTGGGTAAGGAGGTGTTTCCTATGCATATTAAGTCGAGGTTTATGGCGGGATCGCTTTCTAGACAATCTAACAAACCTGCATGTGGTTTCGCATCGGTCATGAAAATCGGGTTTGTATGCATGCACCCATCAAGATCAAGGCCGCTCCTGATGTCTTTTGGTCAGTACCAAGCGGTACAAGGGGCCAAATATAGCGTCCCGTTTGAAAATGTGCACACTTTTCTCAGACTTCTGTGATGCACGGTAACACATACACGTATCTTTGGTTTAGAATACCCGACGACTCTCCTTTTACTGAAATGACCATGGCTTTCAATCACATAAATATTGCCTTACTGTGCTTCTTTTTTTTTTACCTTAACCTTACGAACTCATTTGTTTATGTTTTTCTCCTGTGATTAACATGAGTTCCAAGCTAGATGTATTTTGATGAGTGAATAAATGAACTATTCAATTTTATCAGATTTCAAAATTACTCATTAAAACACGAGATTATCAAAGAAATCAATTACGTTCGCCATAACTTTTCTTCCAAGGGACATGTATGGCACGTCACAAATTTCAATGTTGTTTGTGTTATATATCTATTTCTTCCTCATACTTTTTGGCGACAGTTTGTAGATGAGTACAAATATTTAGTATCAGAGATTTTTGTTCTGAGACGCAGTTGATAGGAATGAACTCTGAAATTCCTGATTAAATGCCGTTATCATTTATACCTTAAAAGGATGTATAAATCTCAGCTTATGTATATCTGCGTTGATGAACAAACTCATATTGAGGGAGTTTTAATATAAAATTAGCTCCTCCATTCTCTGTACTGAAAGACATTAACATCGAGCTATCAAATATAAACATAAAGACGTGGAGTGGAATGACACTTCTAGGGTGTACTAGAAGGGTAGATAAACAGAGATGTGCGGAAAAATGTTGCAACCAACCTCCGATCTTGCATGGAGAAGGTACCAGGATAGGTAAATAGAACGTTCAAAATGTGTATTCGTGTCTTTAATTGTTTAAGTGAACAATCTCGAATATATAAAAGATAAAATATCACCACTCTATACTATCGACCTCCATACCTACATGCACATGTTAGTGAGTTATAGTAGGTCATTGGGTTCAAAGAATTTTGTAGGTCCAAGAAGTATGGAGGAAAAAAAACATACAAAATACAAAGTCTAAAAGAAACACCCCCGTAGAAATCCCGTTCTCTTTTTCAATAACGCAGTGCCTCGAGTCATTTTCCACCTATACAACGTGTCAATATATTTACTGACAATTCGTATTAACTCCGCTTCAGCAACTGTGAACGCAAAATCGCTTCCAATATATCTTGCGGTTGCACGGTTTTGATTCGATTTTTCTAGTCTTTCAAGAAAAGAAAGGAAAAATGAAAAATTTTAGGCTCGGCTTCCCCCGAATACCGGCAATCGATAAGATCTATAAACCATACTTTCCAACAGTAGAAAAAAAAAGCTTTTGAAGTATTCTTTTCATAAAGGGTGTACAATTAGAGTTACCACAAAATATGACGCGACAATCAATGACAAAAGAAAGTTTACTGCCCGATCTAAACTTATCTAGCCAAGAATCAGGTACTTGCTAATTATACAAAGTTCAAAACATCCAGCACCATTCTACTATCATTTTTTCCGACGCAAGCTCACATGAAACCAGGAGGTCTAGTAGTTTGAAGTAAATAAAGTATAGGGTTTCATAATTCTCATGTTGTAACACTGTCTTGTTTCTACTATTTTTCATTTTTCCTTCTCCTTCTCCTCCTCCTCCTTCTTCTTCTTCTTCTTCTTCTTCTCCTTCTTCTTCTTCTTCTTCTTCTTCTTCTCCTTCTTCTTCTTCTTCTTCTTCTTCTTCTTCTTCTCCTTCTCCTCCTCCTCCTTCTTCTTCTCCTTCTTTTTTTTTCTTCTTCTTCTTCTTCTTCTTCTTCTTCTCCTTCTCCTTCTTCTTCTTCTTCTTCTTCTTCTTCTTCTTCTTCCTCCTCCTTCTTCTTCTTCTTCTTCTTCTCCTTCTTCTTCTTCTTCTTCTTCTTCTTCTTCTTCTTCTTCTTCTTCTTCTTCTTCTTCTTCTCCTTCTCCTCCTCCTCCTTCTTCTTCTCCTTCTTTTTTTTCTTCTTCTTCTTCTTCTTCTTCTTCTTCTTCTTCTTCTCCTTCTTCTTCTTCTTCTCCTTCTCCTTCTTCTTCTTCTTCTTCTTCTTCTTCTTCTTCTTCTTCTTCCACTTCTTCTTCTTCTTCTTCTTCTTCTTCTTCTTCTTCTTCTTCTTCTTCTTCTTCTTCTTCTTCTTCTCCTTCTACTTCTCCTTTTTCTACCGCTACCAGCACCACCACTGTCATCCACAACTAAGATAATAACAGTATTACAAGCATTGTCACTAACACAACCAACACCACCACTATAACCCTTCTTCTTTTTCTTCTTCTTGTTGTTCTTGTTCTTGTTCTTGTTCTTGTTTTTTCTCCTCCTCCTCCTCCTCCTCCTCTTTCTTGTTCTACATCTTCTTCTTCTTCTCTCTGTCTTCCTCTTTAACTTCTTCTTATTATTATTTTTTTCTTTTTCGTTTCCTTCTTCTACTTCTTCTTCTTCGCATTGTTGAAATCTTTTTTTTTCCCGATTGATAGTTTTTCACACACAGGTTTACTACCGAACAATGTTAAAGCAAAAAATATTATATTTACGGTTGGTCAGAATTAACAAATGGCATTCCATAATGTATTTCATTGAAATCCATTAATTTCCCGTCACATGTGACAAGAAACAAGCTTGCTAGTTATCTGTTAATTGGAGACTCGTTCACTTAGATTATCCAAATAAGGCATCGACAAGAAAAAAAGAAAACAAAAATGTTGCAGCTCTTTCCCTAACATAAGCTGGTTTCCAATGGAGTTCGTCAGTTTGTATACATTTCATTCAGTAGAGTAATGATACAGTTGTTCTGACACAGGTAAACTGCCATTATTTTTTAAAATTATTATTATTACTTTTAGTGCTACGACGACGACGACCACCACCATCACAAACAACAACAACAACACCAACACTATTAATACAATAACAACACCAACACTAAAACCAAGACAAACGATACCACCAATTAAAATGTTATAGACTGGAATACTTTTCGAACAACAACTACGTGATGTGATTATGATGATGATGGTGATGATTTTGAAGATGAAGATGAAGATGATGATGATGATGATGATGATGATGGTGGTGGTGGTTGTACAGGTAGCGGTGATGGTAGAAGGAGAAAGGGAGCATGTGGAGGAGGAGAAAAAGAAGAAGAAGGAGGAGGAGAAAAAGAAGAAGGAGGAGGGTGACGGCGGTGATGTTGGTGGTGTTCGTGAAGGTGTTATGATAGGTGTGATGATCATAGTGTTGATGATGCTGGTGGTGCTGGTAGCACTAAATTTGAATTGACGGCAAAAGTTCCTTCGAAAATAATTGTATTAAAACTGACAGGCTCCTTTAAAAATCAGCTGTTTTTTTAAGGGTATTCCAGTCTAAATAATCCTTACATTGTACCTTTGAAAAGTAAATACACAAACCGCCGGATCATTAGGCGATTTAGCTATCATCGAATGACTTTTAAATGTGTATTAAAATATTATGATGTACAACTAAATTTTTTAAAATTCTATGTTAGATAAATTTGTACAATGGAGAAATAAGGTTCGTATATTTCTACTACGACCTCAGCATGTCTTGTCTAATTTAAAAATTTAAGACATTCAGACCCTTTCATTACACGAGACTCTTTAACGAGTACGAATACATTTCTGTATTTTCGAGGTCTACTTTAAAGAGGCCCTTATTTTAAAGGGATCCGGTAACTTTGTCTTAGATCCTTTATAAATAATCTTTGATTTAGCTAATGCTGCAATGATAATTATAATCCTTAAGGTCAGTCAGGAACTTCATGACTTTTACAAGCCGATCGCCTGTCTGATTATCAAGATATTAATGATTGGAATTACAAATTTTGAAAACCGTTCGCCGAACGGTTTTCATAACACTACAGTCTATTGGGGGAAACGAGTATGGTAAAACCGGTCACTCAAAGATTTTTACTTTTTTGAGGCACTTCTTGATAATTTTGAAGCGCGATTTTGTTTAGGGCTTCATTATAACACCATATCACAGACACTGGTAACATGTAGGACCGTAAATCTCAGATTTAACATTGTTAAACGATCCCTTTAATGGGACATTCCTTTTTCTTAATTTCTAGAAAGCCAAGAATTCTCTTACACATCACCAAAACCTAAAACATTAACTCTTCGGATATAGCAAATGCATTTTTCTATCCATCGAGTTGCTGACGAAGCTGTAGCGCATGAAATATGGTGGGAATAGTAATCCTATAAAAGCATGGTAATTTACTTCACGAAATCTGCAGGGAGAAAAAGCGAGCTCCCACGCTAGATATTATAGCCCTCAGCAACAAGTTAACAGCATACTTAGTCTTTCTATTTAACCATGAAATAGTCTTGCCTTGTCCAGCGTGTCCTAAATGATCAACGCTTTAAAATGGAACTAAGAACAAATCCAGTGTCCTTTTCCACTATATAGAGATTAACCTTAATCCTAAAATATTACACAAGTAAGCTAATTCGCTTTTCTTTTCCTTCAATTCCGACTTCTTATGTATTCATAACCAATAAATACGGTATTCTGATCGCCTCAAGCAATTTATCGCATTTTGCAATCTATGGGCAGTATTTTTCGTTTTGGATATATTAAAGGATTTAACAAAAAATACTCTGAGACTTTATAGTTCCAAGAAATATATAAATGATCGATTAGAGGCTCCAAGAAACTTTCAAACAAGATAGATGAAAATGTTATTAATTATTCTATTTCATTTTTATCAATAAGAAAGTAACCAAAAGATGCTTTAAATTGTATCTATTATTCGATTGCCTTTTCGTAACTGATGTAGAAAATATTTGAATGACTTCGACAGCTGATGTATGGTTTATTCGTTTAACTTTCAATTGAAAGTCGAAATCCGACTCCTTGTCCTTGCACTGCGAATTATTTATGATTGAGTTAGAAATACATGCTTTTCTTGTTTTATTTTATAATGATACTAGTGAATTTCTATTTATTTCTAGATTTTACGTCTGGGTTTTGAGGGCTGGTTTTATGGTTTATTTTTTTTCCTTCTTTTTTTAAAGGGGGCTTCTGGTTCATTTTTCTATCTAATGAAGAATAATGATATTAGAAAGAAATAAAAGAGCATTCTCACCATCATATTTTTTTTTTTACAAAAATACCTTGATAAATACGTTTGGTTAAAAACTGGGACCAAATTAATAATAAATACAAAGATACATATTTTTAAAAGAAGACTAAACCCACTCGAAATAAATCATGAAATAAAATGCTGTCTTTCATTAACTAAATTCACTCGAATTCACACGATTGTTTTTTATCAATACTATTTTTAATCGTTTCTTATGTAAAGAAATAAAATATAGAGAGAATGAGGTGATAACTTTTAGTTCAGAAAAAATGAAGTGGATATGTGATAAGTTTTCAATTAAGTAGATAAGCTAATAATATTGACAGATAAGCTAACATCCTCTATTGTTTCAAATAAATACGTACATTTATAAGAGGCCTTGATCAAAGAATGGACCAAAGACGCGAAATCACTCAGTAAATTCAAAGGATTAAAAAGACAATATAAATGCAAGACACGTCTAATTGCTGATTGGACTCCTTTAGTATGTTATGCGTTCGTATTTAGTGTTATGTTATGATATTCTGCGATCTTTAAACAAAATTATTTATACAATTATTAATATAAGGATTTTCTTTTCGTCGCATTGTCTCTTTAAATTAATATCACATGCCAAGTTGTTTTAATTTCCTGATGGTCCGTCCTGCTTCCATACAGTTTCTCATGTCAAACGATACTTCACTATTTGGTGTACAACCTCGATGTTTTTTTCGCTGTTTATATTAATTTTGTCGCTTATTTATTCCTCTGTTTCATTTAACTATTCCTTTGAAATCGGACGTAAAGTTCAAGTCCGAGTAAATTTCAAATCTCTTGTAAGCTTTTATTTGGATTATTATGAAATTTAACAATTTTAATCGAAAGTTGAAAATTCGATAGAAAAATTATATATTATTTTGACTTCATGAAACTCTGCTTCCTACATCTTTAAAGATATTGGGTTAAATTATCCCAGTAAGAGGGTTGTTATGTATTCAACAGTTTCGGGAAATTTCTTGCCCCAACTTGAGTGTGTATTGTCCAATTAGGGTCAGACTATAGAATAATTATTTCAAAATGGGAAAACTAGATTACCCAAGTTTGATTTTAAGGAAGTGCCCAAAGTTGTTTGGATGCGTAATCACATTAGTGGCTATTTTTCACCCAGTATTTTCAAGATGCTAGCTAGCATGTGGTTGAAAATATTGTGGAAAAAAAGGCTTTAGTTGCCATGAAAATGGGATTTTCAGAGTTAATCGGTCTTAAATACAAACGAGGGTCACGTCTTGGTTCTAAATTTAGCAAACCGCAGTCGACCTAATATTGCATAATAAGCACACTTATACACAAGTCTTTAAGATTTGAGGAAATTTGATGAAAATGTTGGTTATTCTAGTAATTTATGCTGGGTGTATATGGATTTGTTTGTTTGTATGCTTTGGTGTGTATCTTTTTTGCCTTTTTTTAAATCGCGACTTATGAGGATTTAATTCATTGTGTTGTAGCATGCATTTCAGCAAAATTCCATTACCAGTTAAATGATATTTTATTTTATACCAACTGATCCTTCCCAGCTTCCAATGGGAAAGAACTCAGGTAAACAGATTTCCAAAATGATAATTCTACTAATAATTTGTTAGGCAAACTTATAAGTACTAGGTGGAATACTTCAAGGTCAATATTGTCACTTTCAGAATTATGAATATGGAACATAAATTCTAGTACAGAAGAATATGTTTTATAGTCCACAATTGTATAGCAGTCGAATACAGCTGGAGCCCATTTTAATTTTGCCCTTGAACTGTATTTTTGAGGGCGTTAATAGCTGAAGAAACTGAAACGTTAACGGCCAGAGTTGAGATATTTCATTAGTGTCGATATTAGAAGCAAGAAAAATAACAATCCTAGACCGATCAATCAGATTTACAGTCCATTCGCCCACCTAACCCTATTCAATTATTCGATGGCGTATTTTTTTGTTCTTAATCTTAATCAAACTATTCCTCAGATTGGAAGGCAAGTGTATATAATTCTGTCCATAATCATTCTACAGTATATTGTGTTTGTTCATGACGGTACATTGTATACATAACCCTTAGTGATCATAAACGTTACAATTCAGTTTTATCTTCCTCCACTTTCTTTTTCTTCACACATTACTATGAAATTTAGTCGATTCGAAAAAATGAATAACAATTTAGGTTTCCTGAGGTAATATATATTCGATTTGTGAAGAATCTAAACATTCCGACTCTGTTAAAGTCAGAAAAAACAAACTTATAACAATTTAATTGTTACATTATTGACAAAAAAAAAAAATAAGTCATTAAACGTCTCCTAATTTTCGTTGAGAAAGGTATATACAATTATTCAGTTTGTGAATATTAAGCATTTCAAGCATTTCAAGTAATGACATGAAGGTTATGCCCAATGTAGATGACGCTTCGTAAAAGCGGAAGCCACTGTTTTAATACTGTATAGTGAATCCCATTATCAAAGGCGCTGGTCGGCTAGCTATCGTAGGCAACAAAAATACCGTTGAGTCCGCCAAGCGTTCTAGGAGAAATTTGCACAGACTGACCTTGAACAGACGACCCACTTTGGCGGGAGCTCGCCCGGCGCCAATGCTTGAGAAACCCGCTCAAGGTCGGCTATATACTGCTGTACTAATGAATTTTCTTCATTCGGATTATGGAGTTACTATTTGGGGGCGTTAAATATCACTTCATAAATTTTCAGCATTTTCGTTTAAACATTGAGCATAAATTTTCGCTGAAGATCAATATTTCTTTCTGATGTCAATGATATAGATTCAGTCTAATATATTTGTTTTATAACAAATAGCGGTTCGATTATGATTATTTCGAAATTAAAAAAGATAGGACAAAGTTTAAATGTTTCTTAAAATAAGTTTTATAAACTAATATTCTTCCACGTATAAATTATGATATCTCAGTTCTGGGATACTGCATTGGTATGCGTACAATCACATTTGACACGGTTACAAAAATAGTTGCATGCTATGTTACTGGTAACTTTGACTTTGCTAATTACCACGGCTAAAACATAATTTAGGAACCGAAATGGTTAACTAGTAATTAACGAGGGTTATTTCTTAGCAAACCTTGTGTTTGGATTTATACATGGATAAGCCCCAAGTTGATTATGTAATAATATAGAAATTTTAGTCGATCGTCATGATACCCTTACGCGTAATACTCTTAATGGCTTCTCCCCTAAACCAAAACTGTAATGTTTTGAAAGTTCTAATGTATTTTTTGTTCAAAGGTATGGAATGTTTTCCCTAATTCACTACAAATTTCTTCATCCATGAATGTTTTTAAAAAGATAAGTAGGTCCTGTTCCTCCTAACAAAAAATAAGGGAGCTCATGAATTACTTTCTCCTTTTAACAAGACTCAACGCATATGTGATATATTTCTTTGTTTGCCAATCTTCACTAATCAGTTGAGTTCTGAGAAACATACAAATTTCATCTATTAAGAATAAATCTTACTATCATAATCATTTTATGAAAAGAGTCACTACAAAATTATACCAAATTTATGGTGTATTTCAAATAATGATGTTATTTTTAAAGAGCAGTATTTTTCACGTTTCATTTTTAGCATAAATAATCAATTATGATTGAAATGCCTATAAGTAAAAAAAAAAAAAAAAAAAAAAAAAAACCCAAAACGGATCATTTCTTTGAGAATATTCTTCCAGACGAACTAACGTTAACAAAAAATAAAAATAAGCGAGCTCACAAATTATTTTTCTCCTTAAGCAGAAGTCAACCTTTAAGTTAGTGTGAGATGGGGGAAACAATCTTGACATTGGCAGCGGCTCACAACCCAATCAAGATGACGTACACGATCTAATAAAGATTGGATTATTGGTGAGAGTAGCATGGAATAAAGTCATGACAGTTTCACGACCGCTTCGTTCCTCAAAATTGTCTAATTTTGTGTTTTCATTGCGCGCTTAATAATGCATCTACACATCCAGTTCAAAAGGGGGGTTTGACGAGGTTTAATTAAAGTTCCATTATGGATTGATGGCACTCCGGGCCATTCTGATTTTGAAACATAGAGAAAAGGAGATAAAAGAAAAGGAAATAGAGAGGTAAAGACAGTGGAACAGAGATAAAGGAAAGGGTACTATAGAGAGAAAAGAATTAGGAAAATAGAAAAGGAAAAAAACGGGGGGAAAGAGAGAAAGGTTTAGAAAACAGAGGGATAAGGCCAAACAGGAATATATACCAGAAAATGTAATCTGGAAGGTGAGAGAAGAAGAAAACGAGAAGAGAGACGAAAGGCATGGTTAAGAAAACACAAATAGACAGGGATATAATGATAGAGATGGAGAGATTGATCTAAAGAGAATATTAGAGCATAAGGAATAAATGAATAAACGTTAGGTGATCATGGCGATGAAATAGAATGTCAGATGAGGTGTTAACTTTATCAGTTGAAATCATGAGAGTCAAGGTGAACGCGTGACCTTGTTTTCAGAAAGCTGGATGTTTAATTTGACCTTAAAGTTGTTCTTTTTAAAGTTAAAAACACCATTTTAAAATCATGACATCAGACTTTTTTCTCACTCCATTCCTTCAAAGAAATCCACTAACAAATTACGATAACGCAAGAAAAGTAGTCAACATGCATAGAAATAAAAAGAAAAAAAAACTATTGAAAATAGATAAATGGATGATAATTTATTGATTGATTTTTATTTAACATTTTCAAACAAACACATTATAAGTGACAGAAGATGAACAAATACAACTGTGGGTATAATACAAGGACGGGCCTTAAGATTTGGTCTGAGATTTTAGCTTTTCAAAGTACTATTTTTCAAAGGATATACATGAATCAATACATTGATATTCGTCGATCTACACGGTCATAAACAGAATGAGGAAAGTCATACATTTAGTAATGATTTCAGAGGAGACTCTGTAGCAGAAAAACAACCTAATCTTGATTTCGATTATAAAGAACATCTAGTTTCCCCATATTATCACCCAATTTGAAATGTTTTTAGTATTTGTATGTGCTTCACAAAGTATGATTTGTTTTCCCTTCATGATAGCGTGATAATCTTGAAGACGAAAGAGTCCGTTTAAAACAAAAAAAAGTATTAGGGTCACATTTCAATAACCATCTCAATTTCCAAAAGATTGTATATTAGTACAGAAAATATATACAGCCACAACAACATCTACATAATCGTAAACAGCGTGGAAAGTTAAGATGATGATTTGACCTTCAACATAGTTTATTTTAAAAGGAAAAAAACATCCATAAAGCTGGACTTTTTAAAACGACAAAAAGTATGAAATTACATGAATTCTGTCAGGCTAAAATAATGTGCACCAGGTGGGGACATTGTCACTAAAATGCTCTCAGATGCTGGCGAAATTTCTACCGAAAAAAAAGTATAATATGACAACTGTAGAATACACGACATCAATAATGGAAGGTCGTGGAAACCGAGGGGGTAAAATTGGACCTCATTTAGACGGAAACCGAACTATTCATCAAACGTTGTCTGGAACAAGGTAGGAAAAAACACGCATAGGCCAGTAGGTGTAATTAATATCCATATTGAGTTTCAAGAGCGCTTTCAACCGTACAATGTTTTAACCTCGTCGCGGAGAAAGTGGTTGGTGAAAGCTTGTAAGAAAATAAAGATGTAAAGGAAATAGGGGGTAAAAGGGAAAAGAGGCAAGGCGGGAAGGAGAAAAGGGGTAAAGGGAGAAACTGTTTAGCAATTATGGTACTGAAAACTGCCCGCGTGAGGGTGTGTGATTTTTTTTTTCTGTCTTCTTTTGACTACTCGCCTTTTCGAAGTCCCGGCAAATTAGTGGATACCCCACACCCTGTCTCGGCCAAAATGCTTCAATTTGCCGCCGCATCAAAGCCCGACTCCAACACATATCGGTGTCATTTTGAGAGGGTCTTATGGCCTTTTGCTAGCGTCCTGGTAGATAAAAAGAGATACGGGAAGGACATAGAGGAGAGGATTATATCCCCTTATCCACCAGATACCCATCCTGAGCCAATGGGGAAATGATTTTTTCGCTCGAGCTGTCTTTTAGCTAAAAGGCAAGCCGGCTATCGATAATAATTGATCGATCTGCGTTTCTTTCACTGTTTGCGCAGGTTCTATGTCTCATTATACGCTTGATTTTCATCCAGGCGAAGATTTCTCGATTTCTCTCTCCCCTCTTGTTATTCTCTTACTCATTATAACGATCGAATCTCCTCTTGCATTTGTATCATATAGTTTTGTTGATGGTCTCTTCTTTTGATTTTATTTTTCTGTGGGTCAAATTTTTGTAGGCCTTGAAATGGATAATGGTCTCGATTTGACATTCAAGATTAAGTTTGAGACGATATGAGCGATGGGTTTAGAAAGAAAGGGACATTTTGTTTATGCATCCAAACTTCTTGCATTCACATCTTCTCTAACCGACCTGTCTCTAACCGATACGTTTCTTTTGGTTTGCCCCTCTTACCTCAGTATACATCTATCCCCTCATCCCTCTCTCTCTCTCTCTCTCTCTCTCCCCCCATCTCTCTCTCTCTCTCTTTCTCTTTCTCTCTCTTTCTTTCGTCTCTTCTAAACCTCTTGTTTCACTCTCGCTTTCGTTATTTCTCTCCATCGGCCCCCTAGCCCCACCCTCCGCTACTCCACCCCCATCCCTATTCTGTCTCTTATCTCGCTCACCCCCTCCCTCTTACCCCTTGTATGTCCCTTCCCTCCGAAGAAATTTCTAGTCTACTGATATTTTGGTAAAAGAAAAGGAATGCATAAAATATCATAGTGAAACCATGAAGCAAATAATCATTACATGGAAAACACTAGATAAAACAGTGTCATGCCATTCAAGAAAATGAAAGCACTACAGACCATGAACGTAAACTATATCCCATTTTCTATTTTCAACAAAATGAATATCATCATCATTGATTTTCATTTCTTCTCTGACACATTCTCAATACCATAATATTGATGGTGTAAAGATTTTAACCCATCGCTGTGCGTTCGTAAACTCTGATATTATGAACATGTCATGGATGTACTTGGTATTAAGTGAACATCCATATCTTAATAACATTTTTATTCCTAATTTTCACGATTGGGTATTTGATTATCATTTTTACTACTTCCAAAATATTCAATTCAATTCAATTCAATTTTATTTCGCAATATAAAAATCAAAATATACAAAGTAACAGTAAATTTTAACTATGTTTACAAAGGCTATATGCGGGGCTTTCCATGAAGGTTGCGAAAACCTGTGAAGTCGGATCGCCCATTAAAGAATGAAAAACAATACAAAAAGAAATATAACATATTATAAGCACACAAAAATAAATTAAGTAAAATAAGCAAAATACAAACACTTCAACTACCTATAAGACAAGAGAAAGTAAAATAGAGAGAAGAAAAACAATATATAAAGGGGGAAAAGAAAGGAAAGGAAAACAAGATAACAATGAAAGAGGGTTCAGATATAAAATTAGAAGAAAAAAAAAGGTTAGGTTTGTCCAATACTAATAAGATTCATGTAACCCAAGTATAATAGTTGACCAAATATCTGTTTGGAATCGTGGGTACTTGTGCATTGTTAAATGATGTTGGGGGACATATGTGAAAAATAATATCCATTGTGTATACTTGTTTTGATGTTGTTCATTTTCCATTGGTTATTATTATTATGATACATAACCGGAAACAAAACGTATTTCCATTCCACAAACAAATCTTTACAATTTGATTTGTTCATTGATTTGTTGTTTGTTTTTGTCTGGTATTTGTACCTCATATGTTTTTTTTCTCAATAAATTCAATGATCCAACTGATTTTGCAAAACGCATTGGCGTTATGGAAGCTTTCTTGGGGTTGTTTTTCTTTTCCCTGGTTGTTTAAAGCGAATATATTTACTACTGCGTATGTTCAAGTCTACTGCAAAATTATAGAAATATATACATTCTTCAACTCTTCCCATTCATGAATTGAAAAAGATTGAAATTTAATCAACACAATCAAGGGCATCGACGATGAAATTGTTATTATACCTATGGGCGCTTTTTTTTTTATAAACCAACGCTGACGAAATTGAGAAACAAAGTCGGTTGGGCAGGTAACTTTTATCAGGTTTATCGAAATTGATAAAGAATCTTCGAAATTAACGTTATTCAATCACGCAATTTGAAACAAACAGACCGCCAAATATTAAAAAACAATTGTCAGCATGGTTAGACAAAAAGTATGTTATTATTTTGGTTTGAAATTAGACGTATGGGTGAAATAAAACGAAATTTGGCAAAAGAGTGAATTCTTCTTTTAAATGAAGCACCTAAATAAAAATTCTTGACAAAAACAAATAGAAAACATTCCACAAAAGCGTATGATTGTCTAAAATTTGACGTGTGGATATCGGTTGAAGGGGTACGGGTCATTCAATCTCCCCGCCAGTGACCCCCTTGTAGGGGGAGAGAGTGAAAAAGCTGATTAAGAGAGTAGGGGCTCTTAGAAGATGGAGAAAAGAAAGAAAAGAGGAGACAAGGAATGAAGGATGGAGGAAGGCGGAGGAAAGAGGAGTGACCAAGCTATCTCGCCTCCAGATATACTTTTCTATTTTCTCTGATGGCCGCCCTAGATGTAGATAAGAGTGGCGAGGACGAGTGGGAAGAGAGAATATTATATTGATTGCGGGAGAAGACAGCCACAATAAAAATCATCGCCAGAGGGCCATGGGTCATTTCTTCTTTTTCTTCTTCTTTTTCTTTTCCTATTTTAAGCGTCATATCATGACTATGTTATATAGACCTCGTTTTTTTAGGATGGGAGATGCTACACTACTTTTTCCTTACCTTTTAAAATAAAAACCTCTGAATTTCAACAGCATCCACTCATTAGGAGCCCAAAGGAAGAAATCGCAAATATTTTATTTCTTTTCATTCAATTATCCCGCGTTATTAGTGCATTTAATGTGTGTTTGCGGCAGCCATTTTGCTTTCTCCCTTGCCGCGGAGCCTACAAAACCATTGAGAAAAGTAGCGTTCCGGATAACGAATTTAGGTTAATGTGGAAAGAGAAAGCGAGTAAGTTTAGTCCAATTAATTTCAACTCGGTGTCGTTTACTTCTATGTTATGGTTGCTTTCCCCTCTCGTGTAACAGACGCGCGTACACTCGAATTCAAGACCGTCGACTGGACAATACTAAAAAACCTCGACCACAACAAATCGAGATTCGATCGCCGAAATTACTTTCCGCTTGTGAATCGAGTTGCCTTTTCTCGACCTTTTTTTCTTCTCCCAATCTCTTTACAGAAAACGCCTTCCTCCCCCTTTTCTTTCATTGCTTGCATCGTAATTTCATTTCCGCTCAGTTTTCTTGAGATAATTTAAGCTCCCGCATTTTTTTGTTAAAGAGCTGTGTGAGCAAGGCAAGGGTTCGCCGCGTTGGGCCGGGTCGATGGGGAGACTGTCCGGGGGCCATGCAACGAACTCCCGTGTAAAGAGCTATTCTCTCACACGCTCCCATCTCGCTCATTACACCATCGTGTCATTATTTCCAGCGCTTTCATTATTCAAATTTTCCACGAACCTTTTTTTATTTTTTTTAAAACCAAACCCGACTCCCTTTTCACCTCCATCTATTTCCAACAATCTTAAGCCCACGTTTGATAACAACTTAATGACAAATGCCGCACATGCAAACTAAACGAAAGTGAAATTGTTATGAGGGCATTTATTTACAATGTTATCTTGAATTTCCTCTCAATCCATTACGAAAATACATATGTGCACTTCCATTTGCTTAGTAAGTCCCTGATCTGGAGAAATATAAACAGAACAGGTACAAATAGGTATTTCCAAATACGCTCATTGTCAGGTTAATTGAAATACATTTATCTGTGCTTATATATTATAGTCACGGCACTACATTGCGATTATTAGGCCAATGAGCATTATGTCATCATTTTACGTTAAATTATGATATTATAGAATAGAATAGAATAGAATAGAATAGAATTTATTGACTCATTCGACCCCCTTCTGGGGTATGAGAGTACAACACATGTACATGTCATGATAATGATACATAATAAAGAATACAAACATAGCTTAATAATACAAAGAATACAGAATACAACAAAACAACAATATAAAAGTATAACGATAAATAGGAATGATCTAAACCTAGCCTATGCTAAACATAAATACAATATTATACAATATGGCAAGCATACATGAAAAGTGGAAAATACCACATGAACAATCTAAATACAAACACAAAGAAAAAGAAAGATAAAAAAAAAAATAATTTTACAATTTTTTTTTAAAAATACATTATTGTCTTAACTAAAAAAGAAATTATAAGTTTCATTTTTGTACATGTAAGTGAGTTGTGATTGGATTGTTAAGATATATGCAGACTAACAAAATACGCCATAATCGTCCATTGGACAAACAAAAACATAATAGAATATAATGTAATAAGACAAACAAAACAAAAAGTATACTAACAAAAACAAAAAAACAAAAAAATGAACAAAAGAACAAACAAACCATCAAAACTATACTTGACCTAAAGAAAGACTGTACTACAGATCAAGAATTGTTGGTTGCTTAATTAACCTACCACTTCGGGTTGTAACATTTCTTTTTATGGGCGACATATGATTGGATTGTTCAGATTTACATGTATATAGACGAGCAAAATATGACATTATTATCCTTAAGAAGAGTACTAATTTCTTCAGCTGTCCTATACCGGAACATGAAAATAAATTCAACATGTGTGATGTGCAAGGGCGTTTAACTATTACTTTGCGACCTAAATATAACTCTCTTTCCTTTCTGAAAAAAGGGCATACAAAAACATAATGGAATTCATCACCAGACTCATGCATATCACAACATGGGCATTCAATACTAATTTCATTAACAGCTTCTTTGAATCTGTTATTATTAATTGGTAAACGGTGTGACCTACATCTAAAACGGCTCAGTGTTATTCTATCTTTTTTACTCAGCAAAACTAAATACCTTTCAAAGAGACAATCCTCTTTAAAGATCCTATAATTTAGGCACACACTGTTTGTCCAAATTGTTGCCATCACATCTTGTTTTGAAATATCGTTTAATCTCAACTTCAGAGTGCTCAGTATCCAACTATTGCTAAATCCTTCCCTTGCTTTAGCCAAACAATACCAAGACCAGCATGGTTCAATATTTTTTCAATACAAGATAACCACTTGAAAGAAGTAGACATATCTACATTCTGACTAATTAACCTTTGCAAAAAATAAAATTTGACTGAATATTTAGAGGGAGAACCTTTTACTATTCTTAACCAGAAACTAACCATTCGATGTTTGATACTGTTAGCTAGCCATGCCCTCCCAGTTTCTCCATATATCATACAATCTGGTGTAAATTTATTTACACATAACGCTGACCTGAGAAATTTTCTATGGAATATTTCAATTTGACTCAGATCTTCATATCCCCACACTTCGCATCCATAAATGAATATTGGTAATACAAGTTGGTCAAACAATTCACATTGAATATCCAGTGGCAGTTTGAGTCTTTGAACCTTTAATGACATAGAGAAGAGGGCTTTCCTGGCCTGTGATACCTGTTTTGAAATAGCCTTTTTAACATATATTATGTCCACGTGTGACAAAAACGCATTTAATACCTTCATTTTTGTACTAAAAACATCATCTAAAAATATATATATCAATGAGGTTTTGACAATTTTTATGTTGTACAGGAATGAATGTCTTTCCTTTGGAAATAACATTATAAACGTATTGATGATATTATAAACCATACATATCCCATAAGTTGTCAAATACATTTTGGAAAGAAATATAAATCGATGATTAGGGTAATCTATGAGTAAATAATATATATATTTTTTGTTTATATAGATTTGAAAATGGTATACATACAAAAATGTAGACACGTTGAACATGGATAGTAACGAAACGGTAAATTTATAAAATAGTAATATTTCGAGAAGTAATTTTTAAATATATATGTTTTAGGCAACAACAAAAATGTTCATCTCAAATTCATGATTTAAAGTGACAAAATAAATGGATTAAAGTGTCAATGAATACAATATTTTAATAGCTGGTTGAGACAGTAAAGAGAAGATTCAATTTTTTTGTGACAGCTTTTTTTTTATATGACTTTGGAGAGAAAAAAACACACGCAAAATAACCCCAAATTGTCATATTTTTAATATATTTTAGTCCGATGGTGATGACACAAATGTTCCAACACCTAATTTATATCGACTCAAGCATTCTGGCTTATGATAGTTGGCCTCTGCATTTATCTTGATTATGTTTTACTTACCTCCATACTTTCAAACTTTCATTTATATATATATATATATATATATATATATATATATATATATATATATATATATATATTTTTTTAAGTTGTCACTCTTTATGTATATAAATTATATTATATACTATTATTGTTATTTGAATGTTTTATATTTGATTTATCAATAAATGCAGAAACATCTGCTAAAAACAATTATAATTACCAAATAGTATCAAGGAAAGGTAAACTATCTAGAATAAATCATAATGCAATGGCAAAATACGTATCATTTATTGAGTCTTTTCATCCTTTTTTTTTACTTATCATATATTCATTTAAACTTTTACCATGCCTTTATCAAGGCAAAATAAAGTAATTTATAGAATGTGAAAGCTTTTATTTATTTCACCTATTGATGAAGCACTTTGAAAAGACATCCAAATAAATCGAAGAGGAAATAAACTTTCTTGCATATACCTTATATCATACAGCTATGGATGTATAGGTCCATGTAAGATATAAAAAAACATTTTAAATAATATCGATTTCATAACTTTTACCACGATGTAGTAATGCATCGATGAATTTGCATATTTCATTGAAAAGATATAAATGTAATGTGGAGGATAATGCCGCAAACTTAATTGATATTATCGTGTTTTCCTTTCTTTCGTAGACACGAAACAGCGGAGTTACACGATAAATAAAAACAAAGTCTAAATAGGGCTGAATAGGTGGCCAAGAATTCTTGAAACATTTTCACTGAAAAAATTGTTCGGATATCTTATATTCCATAATTCATCATGCCAGATTGCCATTACAGTAATTTCTAATTCCTTAAAATGTCAACAAAATGTAGAGTTATTTCGTGATCTCTCTGCTAGTTCATTCGTGCAGAGAATAAGCCAGTTCACGGTTGCAGTCTGAGCATGAGCAGATCAAGGTCATTGCAGAACAAATTTTGAAATACACGGAGACGGAATACTGGATACGTGCTCATGAAAGTTATGTAATCGTTATTCATTCTTGCACATTCAGTGCAATCCATGATACACAGGTGGAAGTATTCTTTGAAAAGGGGAAACAAAGACTAGCACCTCCATCGCTGTAGGAGTGATTATTCCAAAATGTAAAAAGTGGGACCTCTTCATGTTTTGAAGATCTGTGGATATTCGGGGTCATTGCAGTAATGTGCTAACCGTGAACTGGTCTATTCCGCGTATTATTATTCTCGATTCTACGTAGATAAAAGTTTGGTGACTATAGTAAACTCCAATTTCCCTAGCTATTACGTAATGACTGTCCAATGATAATCGTCCCGCCCTCTTTCCCCAGGGGCGTACTGGCAATTTGCATTTTCGGGAGTTTTTTCACGGGCCGCTCAAAAATCTTGCTTGGGGGCCGATCCTTTTGTGGTCTGAGGGCTGTAAATGAAAATCTTATAGTTTAAGTGGCCAGCTCGCATCGATAGTCTCCAACCAATTTCAGTTCCTGTCCTTCCCTGCATCTTCGAAATAAAATTGACACCCATCATTGGTAGACTTTCGTGGCTATCAATCATTTTCGGTCTTTTTTTAGTAATCTGGGTCCACCTGTACCCCGCTCTTCCGATCTCTTTTTTCTGATTCTGAGACATCCCGGTTTAAAAATACAATGTGCCTCCATAACTCATGCCCTTATTTCAGTCAAGTCCCTCCGGTGCATGGAAATATCAAGATTGTTGACAGGTGATCACAACAATGTATTCTTCTGAGGAATCCCATATAAAACTTGAATTAATCGCTCATACCTGTTTAGGTATTTGACATATTGTGAGTTACATGGGGAACTTGACCTTCAGAAACCTTCAAAATTAACAACTATTCAAGTGACTGACTTAAGAAAAATGACTTTTAGGTTGGCAAACTTCTTTGCTGGAGGATAGAGGCGGTTGCGAAGTGACAGTCAGTTAAAGAAAACAAAATGAAGTAAAACCCTAAATTTCCGGAGATAGAGGTTGTACGATTTATTCTACTTCAATCTGCCCGTGAATAAACCGCCTAAAACTGCCCGGGGACGAGGATGCGGAGTCATGGTTCCGGGCAAGTATCTGAAACAATATCAAGTTTGATATTGGGCATTAAAAAGTGAAGAAAGAGAAAGAACTGTATCGTTATGTCATCGCAACACGGTGTGTTATTCTTGTCACATCGTGCATTAATTTTGACAGCCGCAAATTATCCGTTTTTATTTCTCCCAGCCCGTAAGCGTGAGCGCCATAACTCCGACCTAAACATGGACGTGTAATGAAAGGGGCAAGTCACGCGTGGCGGCTCATAAACCGCTAACACCCTAAACATGTACCCAATATCAATGATTTGTGTTGAAGGGGAAAGGGAGTGAAACGAAAAATGGCTTGACTTGTGAGATGCTTTAAGCATCATCAGACGGTTTTGATATTGCCGATGTCGAATTTTGAAATAAATTAAGATACATTTTGATGGAATGAAGCTGAAGGATGAAAGAAGGGCGGACAGGGGACTTTATTATTGACGGGTATGTACCCAAGAGAATTTGGAAATACCGGTAGCAAGAAAGCTCCCCCCCCCCCCCCCCCCGCTCCCCATCCTCATTCCCTCAACCCCTTTCTCTAGCTCTCCCATCTGTCTTATTAAAATGATTCGGAGTAACGGTCATCATTAACTGAAACCGAGTTCAGAAAGGGATCCTTTTTTTTTGGTCTTACTTTTTCTCTTCGTCCTTTCTTTCCTATAAGCCTGAAGCCACTAAACATTTGGGAGTTGGGATCATTTTAATGATGGTGAAAGAGAGAGAGAGAGAGAGAGAGAGAGAGAGAGAGAGAGAGAGAGGGGGAAAGTAAGAGAGATACCGTGCACATCGGAACATCCTTTTAATACACAAGGAGCTAAATCCAGATTACAAATAAAACACGACTAGGGCATTATTAGAAAGTAATTTTTTGAGAAGGCAGAAATGGCAATAACAATTTCGTCTCTGCTTTTAAGTATAGTGGAAATTTAGAGCAAGGGGTAATTCTGGTGATTGTAATTTGAAAAAATATGTAGGCATACTCTGAAAAGACAGACGCGGGTGAGAGAAAATAAATATAAAGAGTGAGAGAGATAGGAAACAAAAAGCGAGAGATATTAGGAGGGGGAGGCACATCACTCTAAATGTGGTTCTTTATATCTATTGATTGATTGATTTTTATTCGACAAGCTTCCAACATACAACAATATACAATAATAACAGATCAAAAAAAAATCAGCTTGAACAGGATAACCCACGAAAGCTCGAGAGCTTATTTCCAGTGGGGTCCCTTACAGACATGTATAAAATTAATAAGTTAAAATAGTAATATTTACAGACAGATAAGAAAATTAAAAGAACTACTTATTAAAGATAATAATAATAACAACATTAAACTGATGATAGAAATGATATTAAGTACAAGAAGAAAAAGAAGAAGGAGAAGAAGAAGAAAAAGAGGAGAAGGAAGAAGAGGAAAATAATGATGAATTTGTATAATTTCTATAACGTACGAAAACATAAGTATATACAACAGGAGAAGGAAGAAGAGGAAAATAATGATGAATTTGTATAATTTCTATAACGTACGAAAACATAAGTATATACAACATGAAAAAGTATGAACCGACAGAAGAATAAAAATTTCAATCATATAACATGTCATTCACTTCTCTTCTCTGACTGTCAAGTATTAGGTATTCCTTTAATTTCCTCTTAAAATGATCATAGTTTCCTATTTCTTTTACACCATTGGGAAGGGAATTCCAATGTTTTATGGCATTGTAATAAAACGAATTTCCAATACTACCTACTCTTTCAGGTAAGTTAAAGTTGAATCGTCTGTTTCTTGTATTATAATCATGTACGTCAGTAACAAGATCGAAGTTGGATCGAATATAATGATTCGACCTAGTATGATATATTTTATGCACATGATGCAATACGAGTTGTTTTGATCTTTGGTCGACTTCAAGAAAACCAGCTTTAGAAAGTTCGCTGTAGCCAACATGAGTTCTTGGACCAGAACAGTTGATAAATCTCACCATTTTGTTCTGTATAATCTTCAACTTCTTTTGATCTGACTTGTTTATGTTACTATACCATGCAGGGTTAGCATAGTCAAATAAACATTGAATAAGAGCAAAACAGAGTGTACGTCTTGCTTTTAAATCCATACAACTTTGATATCTGTACAAAAATTTCAGACGAGAATTTGCTTTTTTTACAACTGATTCTACTAAAGATGAAAATGAAATTGCGCTAGCCAACTCAATGCCTAAATACTTCACAGACTCTTTTCTCGTGATTGCTTGATTATTGTGTGTCACTTTGAATTCAAATGACTTTTTAGAACTACTTTTAGAACAAAATAAAATGCTTTCTGTTTTTCCCAAGTGTAAAGAAAGCTTATTATCAGTCATCCAATCGACACACGTAGACAGCTGTTCACTGAGCTTTTCCTCAATATATTTAGGATCAGGATTTGAATAGAGTAGTACGCTGTCATCTGCGTACAATAATAGTTTGAAGTCTTTTATACAAATACACATATCATTTATATAACTTGAAAATAGAATTGGGCCTAAAATGCTTCCCTGAGGAACACCGCAAGTTATAGGCATTAGTTTGGAACGAATATCATGAATGGCCACTACTTGGTGCCGATTAGATAAGTAGGATCTAAACCAATCTAAACTTGCCTTATCAAAACCCATTAGTTGTAACTTCTTCAATAAGACGCAATGATTAACTGTATCAAAAGCTTTTTGCAGATCAAGGAGCACCATACCAACAAAGCGCCCTTGGGAAGTTTCTCTCCTCAAATAATCAGTCAAATGAATTAGACATGTTTCAGTCGAATAATCATGTCGAAAACCAGATTGAAATTCATAAATTATATCATTTTATTTGAAGTATCTTTCAATTTGAACACAGACCGATTTTTCTAGAATCTTTGATGCTACGCTTAAAACACTAATAGGTCTATAGTTGCTAACATCAGTTTTATCTTTCTTTTTATAAAGTGGAGTCACTTTTGCTATTTTCATATCCTCTGGAAAAGTACTCGTCAAGATAGATAGGTTCATTAAGTAACTTAGAGGCTTAAATAAAACCTTCGCACCATCTTTTAGAAATTTAGCTGGAATCAAGTCTAACCCAGTACTTTTTGATACATTCAACTTACGTAACTCTTTGAAAACAAATTGTTCACTGATTGGTAATAACTCGAAGCTGTTTTCACGTACACCTTTTCTTTCGTAAAAGTCACGAATACAATCATTGTCTGCGCTGAAAAAGTCTTTGGAAGGGGGGAGTTTGTCTACTAATTTGGCAGCCACATTTGTGAAATGAGAATTGAATTCATCAGCGATGGCCATCTTATCATGACATAATTCCCCATCAATTTTAATGACAGATTCTTGTTCTTTTCGCTTCTTATTTTTCAATCCTAAGCTTTTTAGATTCTGCCAAAGTTTTTTCGAATCTTGTTTATTTTCTTCTATCTTGTTTTGTAAGTAAACGAGTTTAGCCTTTTTCACCTCTCTTTGGACCATATTTCTTAATACTCTGTATCTTTTATAGAGCTTCTCATCTTTTGCTCTTTTCCTCCATTTTTTGTATACTATATTTCTCTCTTGAATTAGGGAAAGAATATCTTTAGTCACCCAAGTTTCTGATCTTTGTTTTATTCTTATCCGTTTCAGTGGCGCTATCATATTCAAATTTGAGATAAAAACATGTTGAAATATTGACCATGCCTCATTTACATCTGTACAGTCAGTTATTCGTGACCAATCAACAACAGATAGTTGAAGATTGAATGACTCTTCTGTATATTTTTTCATGGATCTGATATCATTAGTCCTGTGGTGACCTATAGCCAGTCTAACATTTTTCCGTGTACAGAAAGTAAAATAATGGTCGCTAATACCTAGATCAATGACACCACTTTGACTTATTTTATTTTCTTTGGTACAACCAACATGATCCAATAGAGAAGAACATGTAGGTGTAACGCGTGTTGCCTCTTTAATGAGTTGACTAAACCCATGAAGACTCAACAAGTCAATATATTTTTTAGCCAGTGGCGATTTGCGAAGAAGACAAATATTCATGTCTCCTAAAAGAATTATTTCGTCATCCTTCTTTAATGTATCAAGAATATTGGACAATTTCTCGATAAACAAATTGTTTTTCGGAGGTCGATACAGAACGCCAACAACAATTGGTTTTGATCTTGGTATAAGCAAATTTATCCACAGGGATTCCGTATCTCCAGTACTTATAGCATCCATAATATTAAATGCAATATCATTTTTGATATAGAAACATACACCACCTCCAGAGCCAGAGGATCGATCATGGCGTATGATTTTATATCCGTCTATTTCAATTTCTTCATCATTTATGGAATTGTTTAACCATGTTTCAGTGAAAGCAATAATAGACAGCCTTTTTCTTTTAAAAAGAATTCTAAGTTCCGATATCTTGTTTAGAATAGACCTCACATTAAGGTGTAAAAAATGAAGACCTTTAATTTTAAACTTTTCTTCAAATTCTTGAAAAAGAGAAGTGTTTTCATCTTTGAGGTTTGGCTGAATTATTCTTGCTATCGCTTGCTTTTCAGGTGTAACGCGCGTTACCTTAAAATAGTTTTCTTTTAGTCTATCCTCGTTTTGGCTTTCTTTCTCTAAACAATCGTTTATGGGGCGGGGGGGGGGGGTAATAAAGAGAAAACACAAAAACTAACATTATATCATTATGCTCATATAAAAAATATAATAAATCATATGAAATAGGCATATTTTCATCGGTTATTATAGTCAATCACTTTTCATGATATTATGTTTGGGTGTGTGCGCACATTATAAACGTAATTTTACAACTGCCTTGAAATATCATAATCATAAGCATCAGTATCGCAATTACCATTAGCATAAAATGCATCATCCTCTTTATCATCACCATCACCATCACCATCATCATCATCATCATCATCGCCAACAACAACAACAACAACATTATCATCACCATCTTCATCATCCTCTTTATCATCACCATCACCATCACCATCATCATCATCATCATCATCGCCAACAACAACAACAACAACATTATCATCACCATCTTCATCATCATCATCACCACAATCGTCATCATATTCATTTGGATAGACTTTGTCTCGACTATACTTTTCTTGATGCCCTTATTTTTGGATGTCACTTTTAACTTTTGCAGAAGATGCCTTCATTAATTCCCGTACAGTCATCGCATTATGAAGTTAATAGATATCGAGTTATATTGAATGGATTTTTTTTTTAATTGAGTTATTTGTCAAGTGAAGTGATAAATCGTATTCAGTGTACAATTATAGTTTTGCAAAAAAATGAGTGGAAAATAATTATAAAGGATTCACCCTATTTTCATGTCATGAGTGAATCTCCTTTCACCCCTCTGTTTCTTTTCCTATATCGATGGTATTTTTATTTGTTTTCGCTTCTTCTTTAAATCTGCTTGATCTGTCTTAGTTTCCTAAGCATGCTTATTAGTCAATACGTACATTATTACCCATTGATGTCAGTTCTCTTCTTCCGTATTACATTTTTTTCCTTCCATGATAAAATATAAGTGCTATAGATGTATTAACTCCTTTTATGAATAAGAACAAGAATAATAATTTGACCCACTTACACTATATGATATCCCCTTTTGCCCTCTGCAACCAACTGGCAACTCACGAATCATATCTTATTTATGACTCCAAACAATGTTAATTATGATAATTTATTACTGAACGGTTCGATTGCTTCCTGTCTGTGTGGTTTCGAAGAGCATGTTCAGGATGCGGTTCTTGTACCCACTTCCAGCGCAAATGCACTTGGCGCCTTCTTCCAGGAAGGCCTTAATTTGAAGCGAAGATGAGCGCACGAGCATATCTTTTTAATATACGTAATCATGTCACGACTTCATCTTTATGAAGAGGGGAGAAGGGATTGATGGATGGGTCCCCGATGGAAGCGATGATTTCCCGTTACAAAACGAATCGTTAGTCAAATTGAGACGTATCCGGGGATCTTCTATAGGATGCGGTGTCAAGGGGTTAAGAGAGGTGAACAGGCCCGGTGGAGAGGGGGTAGCAGGGGTGCAGTGGTACACCCCCGGCTCCTTCACCTTAAGTGGTGATTAAGGGTTTCACATGGTAAAGGTGTGGTTGATTATGTTTAGCATATTGTGCTGTTGTGGGTACTTCAAATAATATTTATTTGGGGTGATATATTGCCATGATCTTTTTAGGTTTTCCTTCTCTTATTTGGTTGATATTGCTTAAACTGCTTATGTCATGTATGTGCTCAATATATAGAAATTGTCATATTCCTTTTGGGGATCATCACCATTACCATTATGATTATCATCGTTCTCGACAATATCATCATAATCATATCCACTACCACCTTCAGCATCGCCATCGCCATCACCGTCATCCTCGTCAAAGTTGTCATTACCATCCTTATCATTATCACTGTCATAATAATCATGATCACCATATTCTTCTTCTTTTTATCCATCTTCTTCTTTTTCCTCTCTTTCCTCCTCTTCTTCTTTTTTTCTTCTTCTTCTTATTTATCTCAATCTTCATCTTCATCTTCATCGTCGCACTATAACCATTATCATGATTATCATCGCCATCAACATCTTCATCATCATTGTCATTTTTGTCATTATTATTGTAATCCTCGTTGTCATCATCATCTTCATCATCATCTTCATCATCATCATCATCATCATATTAGTCCACATTTGTTTTCATGGTGACTTCAATACCATCACAAGCTGTATTGAATACAAAGCAATTCCTTACGACATTTGTTTTAACAAAAATGTAGTACGATTTTCAATAAAAATCTGAACAGAACCGTGCCGAATAAAGCTAAGCCCCACCGACCCCCTCCAAACAGTAGTTTCGACTAAATACACATTAAACATTCTTGGATGGCTCTGATATTTCTCTGTCTAGCATCAGCGCACAGACATCGGCTTGTCACGACATTTTACCGCGTCCTCGCCCTTGACTCGTGTAGTCATGACAGTGTCTCCTTCGTCCATGGCTTTTATGTGGGGGATCGAGGTCGACTGCCTACTTTGGTCGCCATCGCGGGGGGCATGGTGGGGGGAGTTCCACTCCAGACATGGAGAAAAGTCCTACAATCGATTGCTGATTGCGTCATATATGTTTCATAGATATTTATAAAATACTATATATAGAGACATAATTATGTTGGAAAAGATCATTTTATGTTGGAATTTTGTAATATACTACTTTGTTTAAATAATCCACCATTTGAATACGTGTTTTATGCTTCAAAGTTTTCACAAAAGCATGGTAACTATACAAGTCTGTGTTATGATTGCGTAAATCTTTTTTTTTTTTTTAATTCCTTATCTGCTGGTAATAATGTCATACGGAGCCCTTTATCTCTTAACGTTACTCTGTGTTTCTGTAAAACACTGTCATAATTATCTAGCCCTTATTTCAATGTGTGTTATATTCTTACCTTGCACCCGAACCTGAAAAACACGTTACTTCATAAATGTAGCCTTTGCTGTTAATCGAGTAAAAGATTTGATTAGCCAGTATAAGAATCGTTACATTTTATTTGAATCATCTTGCATTGTCATAAGTCTTGATCGTAATAGACATCCCAAAGAATGCCATCTTTTTATTCATCCATTCGTGACGGGTGTATCTACTATGGTTTTCCTTAAATGTAAGGTCGGAATGTAATGAAATGTAGAACCAATAAGCTGATAAGCTGGAATCTTACCTGTTACTGTTGATAAATGGTACATTTCAAGCTTTAAGATGAAAGACAATTATTAATTATTTTGATACACTAGTAGTTTACCCCCAATATTATGATCTTGATCATCATTTTGATGGATTTGTGGTATTTCCTACCGTCAATGACTTCAAGTTGATATCAAATTGATGTTAGATAAAAAAAGAGATAATAGTAGCCAGTGTTTTAATGAAAGTCATAAGCGGAGAAGGGGATAATGAGGATGGGCAAAAAGGCCCCGGACCCCCTTGGGATCCTTTTTTCCTTTAGGGAGAACAAAAATCCTGATGTCAGAAATGGTTCCAGAAGAGAACACGAATGTATTGCTTTAGTTCAACCCAAATATACCATCAACAGCAACGAAAAAAACACAACAACAACGCATCTCTGGTATTGATAATTTGTTCACCCCCCCCCCCTCCCAAATCATATTTTCACTGATGATACCACAATGTGAAATATTCCTCTTTTTCTCCCAAAAGCAAGTGGAATTTGTTATGTAATTACATTGTGTAAAAAATAAACAATTTCATTTCGTTCTTTTAATGTAACTCTAATATGCAATTGTAGTATCATATGAATAAAATAATTATCTACCTATAATACATGTACACACCGTATTATGTGTCTTAATTCTGTCTTTATATTTATGCTCAATAAATGAAAGCCGTGCTGACCACAACCTGAATATTCAAACGAAAACATATTCATTTTTATCACGCCTTAATGATCTCAGCAACCATCTATTAATCGTAAGATTAAGTTAAAGGATGTGAGAATTTTTTTTTTTTTCTTCTTCAAATGGAGCCCTTGCTATCTCAGCTTTCACAATTTGCAGGTGTTCCATGCGCAATTATTAGAGGCAGTTGTCTAAACGGCCGTGACGACCGGCGCTCATTAGACCCGACTACGATTCAACGGTATCATATGGCCCGAGTGATCACATGTTATCAATTAGAATAAATAATTGTTTGAAGGGCAGGCATGATAAATCAAATTTCCTCCTGTTAAGAGTATTTGCATGGGAGGGATAATAAGTGCGGTGCTTGTGTATTTTTCTTCCCTTTTTTCACCCTCTTTAAGTCGTTTGTTGAAAAGACAGAGAGATGAGATGCGCGTGAGGTGAGGAGACGAGGCCGGATTTGAGCCGCGTGCCGCCATGCTTGTGAGCGGGAGGTGTACAGGATAGAGTTGGGGAAGAGGCGGGGCGGGCACGGCAGACCGACCGGGTTGAAGGCTCCTGAGGACATTGCACCGGTCCTCCATTCCATTCTCTGTCATTCTCTGTCTTCCCAACACCTATCTTTGCTTCTGATTCGCACATGGAGGCAACGTACCTTTATTGATTACGAGAGATGTAAAAAAGAAAAGAAACAAAAGGGTCCTTTAGGAATAATTGATTATGATGATGGCAGTAATTTTGCAATCACAGTGAGTACTGCATACATATAATAAGAAAATAAATGGATAACTGAATCAATCAATATATAGATTATTAAACAAATAGTTGACTAAATAAATAATTAATTTAATAGATATATGGATAACTATGCTACGAGTATTAAGATTCGAAATATTTATTCTATACAATTTCGTAGTCTCCATTTTCTGGTGGATATCTTCTTTTCATAATGGAAATATTTGAATTGCTGACCAGTTAATAATTTCATTTTTAGCAACTGCAATTCGTGTATTCATAAGATACTCGATTTAATTTTCATTGAAGGTTTGTCATTCCAATTAAAGGCTCTGTATTGGTAAGTGTCTTTATTTAGCCTGTTCAGCCACAAGCAGTAGAAGAATAAACAAGCCATCTTACATATTACTAATTATCGTGACTGTGGACCATAACTGCCGACCCCCCCCCCCCCCCCCCCACACACACAAACATACCCAATCATGATATTTGTTCTTAAAGATAATTGTGTGTCCATGCAATCATTTTGTATAGCTAGATCTAAGTCAGAAAATGAAGGATATACCACGTAAGGAACACTTTGAATTGATATCAATAAATTTACCTGCGATGGTATAATTCCATTCTAAATACTAATTGTATATATCGTTACTGTACCATCTAAAAGCTATTTTTTTTTTTTCTATAGGAAAATTTTGTTTAGTGTATATATTTCATATGTTTCATATATGATTTATATTCTATACATTTTTGTTCACATCTGCTTAATTCTAAATGGGTGAAATATCTATTCTGTTGTGATTTCTGTTTCTTTCTGTTGTCGTAGTTTTTGCCTGAATGGTAATGTCAATACTTCACCCAATCAGTAAATCTCAAACAGACTTGATGTGCAACAATTTATTTTCCATCGTTTTGATTTTTCCATCTTATTTCTAGGTTTCCCACGTATATATTTGTCTGTCTTTGTATTTATGCTGTCTCCTTTAGCGACCCATGTTTAATATCTCCCATACATGTAAGTCTTTGTTTCTTGAGATATCTATTATTATATATTACTTTTTTTAAATATTTACAGAAATATATTATATTAGTTCATTCACACACAGGCATACGGTCACACACGCCTAATCAATTTACAAAGTGTCACAGTTATCAGTGCTCTTTCACCACTTACATAAACCCCACCCGAAGTCCTATGACCCCAAGAAAACGCCCCTGGCCCCATCAATTCCATTTTTTGACCATGTCTCCCCGCTACCTCTCCAACCCATCCGATAGCTTCCTTTCGATATCATCCTGATACATCCCGCTGACTCCTCAGAGAATACCGAACCCTGTTTGGTGGGGAATTGTGCAAGCAGGGTCGCGTGAATCAGCGAAATGTAAGGGATTGTGTACGATGGAATCTTGGCGCCTTGGCACTATGCACCAGTCCTTTCTGCCACCCGAGTCGCTTAGGGTATTTCAACATTACAAGTACCCAACAAACTAACAAAACAACCTCTGTCAAATATTTTGAACATTTTAACATATCTATCGCAGAAATTAATAATGTTAATATGCAATATGAATAAAAATCATCGTGTTTTATATTCTCCGAAAAATGAATATATACTATTTCATTCTCGTAGAAGAATTAGAAGTATGCAGTTGAGATGAAGAAGAAAAAAAACAAGAGTTTGAAATGCATTTATTCTGATATGCTGTAGCCTGTATGTATCATGCTTTGAGACAAGACCGAGTAGGCTACAGCATCAGTTTTTAGCTATTTGATTTTATAGTGCATGATTTTTGATGATTGCTAAAAATGAAGAATGACTTGCAAGAAGTCAACAATGGCCATCTCCATCACCTTTATGGAAGTTTACGAACAGTTTAGATAATGCATGATTTCTATACAACATTGTTTTAAAATTACCCTCGTGTCGATTTTTTTTTTGAAATTCTTCGCAATCGTGTTAAATCATAGGTATCAACCATTTTTACGAATTTAAGTTAAACGAAAATGAGAATCATCAATTATAACCTTATGTTTTTAAATTGTCAGTTTTACATATATATGGTTGATATACGAAATACTAATACTTTCTCTAATAAATGTAGATTAAGTGAAATACAGAAATACGAAGCTGGAAAGTACACAAATTGAATGCTGATAGCACCTTCTTTTTGTTGGAACACTGTGTAGTTTCTGCCTCGTGAAGAAGAGCTGGGGGCCCGGTAGTGGAGATTGCATCATGTTAATTACCCATATCACCATGACGACAATTATAACCATCAAACCCCCACAACTGGTCTTTGTGAAGTTTACGTAAATTGAATTAAAAATCGAACAATTCCAAACAAATTATTTCAATGAAAGGAAGACTCAAGAGTTCATAGTCAGTCCCCAAGGTACCTGAGGAATTTGCAATATCATTCTCAGAACTTGAACTCTGTCGAGAGCTGTCCTTTTTGGAAAGGTTTACCAAAAGACCACGCGTTTCCTCTGTTTTCGATGTCAGTTATTGATCCCATACTCTGGGACCAAGAAATTAGTTCAAATATGTTTGCAGGAAGTAATTCATTTACAGCGCCCATGTCCCAAAACCTCATGTTTCTCATAAAATGAACAAACTAAAGAAGTCTTTGCTGGTATTCTTGGGACGAAGTGCTTGACCTCATTTTACCTTTTTTCTGATGCATGATTTTGGCAATTCAATTCAATGAATCCATTTACATCTAGGCCCATATTTTCCAATAGTTTACGATAATTTGCATTACTTGTCATTAATCAACAAAAATATAAAACTATTTGATAACCTACGTGGTGGGTTCTAACAAAAGTGGGGCTTGATTAGAAATTACCTCTGTCCACTTAATAGGCTCCTTCAGATATAAAATAGTGGTCCTCGACGTTCTTTGATTTTTATTGTTTTCGTACAACGTGTACACGAATGTTTAATGCTTGCTACAACGGTCAAATTCATCGAGTTTTGTGTTCTGAGATACAAAACATGAAGCGCATCACAATACACACACGCAAAAATCACGCTGATGCTAATTATTCAGTACATCACTCAAACGTCTCGTGCATATAATACAAGATATGGAAATCTAAGTTTTCGAAGATGCCCTGATAGCTCTTTCGCCGGAAGTTTAGGCCTATTCATGTTATAACCTAATTAATTTGCATTGAATAATTAACATGCAGCTAACAACCTGAATTTCATCAATTGGTACGCTGGTCAGAGAGTAGACGCTTTCTTAAAGGCAGTCAAGCCTTTTAAAGACACCTATTGATTGATTGCAAGTTAGATACTGTCTAGGCCACTGTTCTCTTATAACAGCTTCTCTCTCAATCATCCCCCATGAAGAAGAAGGGGACAGCCCTGTCTTATTATTTTCTAAATAAGCATCAAAGACGGAGGAAGATGAACGACTTAGCGACCAATAGAGCGGAATTAGCCAACTCCACAAACCGGAAACCGTTTCAGGTGTCTCTTCGCGAAGTAACCGGAAATTGGCTAAACCGGCCAAGCCATGAAAAATCGCGGGCGGAAAGACCTGTATTCTGTAGTCTAACTTGTGCAGATGGGTTTCGATTACGCCTACGTAATAAAAACTGAAATTCACCTGAAAATGTTGTACTACTTTACCATTCAAACGCATTTAATCATTGCTCTTAAAGCCGTTTTGCTTACTCGAAATACGTACCGAGCTTTTGAACGCAGTATCAGTTCTTTGTCGATTGGCGATCACAACTTGACCAGCGGTAGGATGTGTCTGAATTATAGACTATTGGTATTAAAAGGCGTGAGGGGGTGGGGCGAACGCACGAACTCGGAACAAACGATATAACAAGCAAGCGACCACTTCGCGCGTAAACACCGGCATACATTACACGGGACAAAGTGAGACAGATGAGGGCTGTCTACTCGCTCTATACGATAGCCCCTTCTCTCCTTTAACACCCCCTTCTTCTTTCTTTCTTTTTCCAGGCCATCCAACCCTCAAAATCAGGTTTCTAGTACGCCGATGTCACCATGGTCAATTTGAGTTGAACCTGGGGGCTGTTTGGGGGTTTAATTCATCCATACATTGACACAGTTTTGTATCTTTTAGGGAGCAGAGAAACAAAAATAGGTCATTATGACGGCACGGGCTATTTCAGAGCGATCATCAGAAGTCTTGTATGACCCGAGGTCACTTGATTCATGCTTTCATTCATGACCTCCTGGTCTTATGCTAGCTTTCCAAATGTTAATTCATTCAACACTGCCCCCTTCTACATCGCCATGCACAACATTAGCATAATTTGTCGACCAAATAAGCCAACTAATTCAGGAGGCATAAAGGAGAGAATGGGGGCGAAACAGCGTAATTTTACACAAGGGTATTGCCGACTTTAAGTAAGGCATGTTGATAAATAGTGTCGGTGCCTTTGGCTTATATATGTTAACAAATTTGCATGAAGAGAAATTCGATTGTTTATGGTACATTACTACTAGCTTCTTATGTGTTTCGTTTTGAATGAAATGGAGGAAAAGCCTTTAAGCATCAGTCCACTTCTACGCATCATTTAAAAACTTTTGTTCGTCTTTTGTCATGGAAGGTTCTACCATCTCTCGTTTAAACCAGATAATAGTTTTTGGCGTTATTTCAAGCTACATATTCATTATTATGTGCCCCGTACGTGCCTTAGGAAGTTAGATATACGTCGTTCGGGAAATTTTAAGTAGTTTTTATGTAATCTCCCGACTTGGTTAATTTATCAAACGCGTCACAGAGTAAGCTAATCAAAATTATCGTATCACGCTTACGATGTGGATATTTGGGATATTCGTAATCACTACAGGTTAATGCCAGGTTGTCTATGTACGTATTGTAGTTTTTTCTTATTCAAAGAAGTCGTTTTCGATAGTAGATAAACCGCTGGGAGAAAGCTTAAATATTATCTTGAACGTAAAGAAAGAAGACATTTACAAAAAAAAAGCTAAGCAACCATTTCCATAGGCTATAGTGACCTTCGTACAAAAACAGTAGAAATTAAATGGGTAGAATACAGTCCCAGTGAAATAGGTTGGTCATTATAAGGAGAAAATCTTTCAAATTTAAAGTAGTTGAATTATTTTACCCTTTAAAGTGCAAAAATAGAGGGAAACAGAAGTGATTATTGATATAGATCACTCTTACTGCCAACCAAGAAAACTTATGCGTATCAAAATACCATATTGATATTATTTTTTTCTTCATATTACACAATTTTCTATCACAACCTCCCATGAACTCTTCAAGAATCGTAGCACTCTTGACTAATCGAATTTCGGTCTTTCTGAATCATATCTCGCGATGGAAACCAAGCGTGCGGGCATGGGATACATATCGCCAGTCCTAAAAATAAGATCGGACCGAGAAGGGAAGCGTGCGGTTCCACATCAGAGCGGCAGCGGCAGGATATGCGCATATGATAGATTGAAAGTGTCCGCGCGCGCTTTCCTGCGCGGAAGTAGTTGGGAGCTAGTTGGCCCAGTTTAGAGCTGCCTTTATGCCCTGAAAACACCCTGATTGAAATGAAGCGAAACGTTTCTGGTGAAAAGGAGGGAGAGAAGATTTTTGTTTTCCCTTTCTCATCTGTGGACGTGATTTGGTTTGTGCCAAACCCACTTTCAATGATTGATTTAAGGAAAGCCCATAATGTCAGGACTAAATATACGCACCATGTTTGTCCTTGTCTGCCGAATTAACATCAGAGGAAAAGAGAAGTTATGTTTTTAAAAAGGTCTCGTCAACAAAAAATATTTTCACTACATGTTTGAGTTTTTCTGCTGACAGGTATTCATACTTATTATTAACTTTGGCTTAATTCCCTGTGGCATTTGATACATATTGATACAGTGTATATACCGTAAAATATGTGCTTTGATTCGCTTTTGTTTTAAGTTGTACGAGTAACATAAAAAACCAAAAGAAATAGAAGTAATAGCACTGGGTTGTGAGTTTTTCGTCTGGCGACAAAACGAGCCAGTTGCTATTTTTATGAATTTCATGAACCATAAAGAATACTCCCTCAATCAAAATAGAAATAATATAGTTAATTTAATAATCCTTTTCATGATTAACTGAGGATTTTTTTACATCACGAGTCTTCACCGTTGGAGGTCAGCTTTGATTGTCTTTCCAAAACAATGCGGATTGTATGATTATACATTTTTCTTTAAATGATACGCGTAGGATACTGAATCATTATCTACGTAATACCACCCACGGTGTTACCATGGTAACTCTCTATAAAACATACAAACACCTTTCGTAATAATTATTCAAGAAAATGTGAAAAAATTATATATTATACAAGATTTTTTTTTCCTACTATCCTCATGCGAGGTTTTTATTTCCATAGTAGTAACACATATTTACATTAATAACTTAATGATTAAGTGAAGCATAACATAGGCTAAAAAATTTAGCAACGACTTGAATTCTAATAATTATATTATAAAGGATATAATCATTACAATGTGAAAGCATGGTTCATCAGCAAACATGATAATATATTATCCTTTCATTCATCAGTTTTGAGTATTCATCAACATATTACAAGTAAGCTGTCATATGCGATCAAAATCAGACATCTACTATCTGGATTATTACCATTCTGTGTATTATTGTCTTCCTCATCAAATTCCTACCTGTATTTTGCAAACCCACCTTAAGGCTATTATATTTGTTTGGTTTCATTTTGATTCGGGAGCAAAGATTTTGCAATATTTATGATGGGTTTCCAATCTCTTTATTAGCTCTCTCCTCCACGTCGTTGTGATTTTATTCTTTCCCTCTCTGCTCTTCTCTTTCCCACTCTCTCAATCTCTTCCCCGGTCTCTCCCCCTCTCTACCTCTCTCTCTTTCCCCCGTAATTCGTTCATTCAGTCTTTGCCTTAAGACAAATTCATTAGGGTAATAAGGCCAGAAGTCTTCATAAAGATTGGAAGGAAGAAACGAAATTGGACTACTAAAACCAACAGCAATCCTCTCAAAACCACAGATTTTTTTTTTCGTTCATTCTTTTTGTCTTCATTTTGACATTATCCAGCTAATATATTACCATAGAATCTGGGGATTTAAGCCTTGCTTGGATTTCGTTGTAAGGCGATCACGTTCTCATTTGAACTAATCAGCATATTTTGTATACAGCCAATGTCTAAACGTCATGGATTTAAAGTCAAGTTTACTTTGAGATTGTAAAGGGCAAGAGATGCAAAATGATATATAACAAAAAAGACTAAACATGTATTATTTGCCTACACATTATAATAATCGAAGATTTCCTTTTGCGATGGGGACTGTCCAAAACATTTTTTTATTTTTTGAAATAGCTCTAGCAAAAAAGAAAATACCTATATTCATTGTTCAACATGTTCATTGTGAGCATATTGTAGCTAATGAAATATATTTAATATATTCATCATATTAAGTTATAATTTATTTGTTTTATTAAATCAATATTCAGCATGTTCCGGACACGATTTGTTATATATATAGATTTGAAGTAATCTTTGTGGTGGGAGATCACAAGTTGACATGAAGAGAAAATTAAAAAAAATAAATGAGTGGACTTTTTTGTTGGGTGGGGGGGGGGGGGGTTGAGGGAGGGGTGGCGCAACGCTATCAATATCGCGTGGTTAGCTGGGTGTTATCAGGGGGTACCTTGCCGAACATCTATTTAGTGTTTTTGAAAATCAGTATGTATGCTTTCTAGGTGATGTTATTAATATTTGCTTTTCTTCAAAATACTGTTGAAAGATATCGGATTCTACTTGATTTGATTTGATTTTTGATTTATTTATTTCTGTTTGATTTTCTTTTTCTTTTGTATTTTAAAAAATATAACAAACAAATCATTGCAAATTCTAAACTTGAAAAAGATTATTCTGTAGAATAAAGTAAGGCTGACTGTAACTAATCGGAAATATCAAACAGGATGGCTGATAAAGTAAGCAAAGCTTGATAGCATGACCCTCAAGGGATACATAATGATACAAATATGGAGGATAAAAAAACTTCAATTCCATATTTATATAATAAATTGTGCACTTGCATTACTTCGATCCAAATGTTATCGACGACCAATAGAAAGGGATTGGGAAATTTAAGCTATACAATTATATTTTCTGGGGGTCTTGAAAAAGACTATAAGACTTGTATCTAATAATAAAGACATCGTCTTACGTCAATATGTCGCCGTTTTCTTATATTTATATAAATTTCGTCCCATTTGATTTTGGTTCGGGAAAAAGGGAGATTGAATTTTCCGAACGAGAACAATATGGCGTAACATGACACCACAATCAATGGATGGACCGTGAGCCCAAATTTCACGCTACGTTTTCTATTCGATATAAAGTCTATAGCCGGTTCCCCTTTTTTCTCTCTCTTTTTTGATGTCTCAGCTTCTGTCTTCCATTTCTTTCTTTCCCAATAAAACAAAGTGTTGGAAATATAGGTTTTTGCCCTTAGTGGTTGGTAGCAAGCGCTGGTGGAAGAGGGAAAGTAATCAAGCTGATTTATTTATTTTATTTTATGCCGAAGGAGAACTAGGAAGGTAAAATGTAAGTGCTGGTTTTACTCGGTTTTTATTAAATCTTTCTTTTGGCCACCCTTCAGTTTACCGACCTTTTAAATAGTTATCTTACATTTTATCCATCCAACCTATATCCATTTTCTTCGTGATATTAGTATAATTATCATTATTATTTATTTATTTTCCCCTTTATTTACTCCTTTCATTAGCCTAAGACCAAAGGTGCATGAGGATATTGAACTATATTTATAACAATCGAAATGTTAAAATTGTATTTGGTCGTATTAAAGTCCTAAACAATATATGAAAAGTAATTTCAATTCTATCCCAAAATACGTAACGATTTTCCTCTTTTATGCTCGTTATTAGAGTAGCGTATGGTCGATTGCAATTGTCATCCTTGTCATTGTGGTCTAATTAAGGAGCCTGTCGATTATTTTGCACATCGAATGTCGAACGAGTTTAATGGAAGACAAATCTGCATTTTTTTTTTTAATACCTAAAAAAAAACGTTTTCTACAATGCGACACCATTTTTTTTATGGGGTGCTGGATAACAGGAAGAACATCTGGACTATGTAAATAAATGTTAGAATTTGTTGATGGTCAGGAATATTTATATGAAAATATCAATCCCAAACAAAGACGCAGTTGTTCTCCATGAAAGTGTGTATAAATGCAACAAGCAATACAATGGAAGTTTCGACCACGACCATAAGACCCCGTATCATCATTGTTTGTTGTTTATTTTTCTAATTACTGCAACGCCAACATCTGTACTAGTTTTAAAAGCTGTTAATATGTTTCTATCTACATTTATTCGGATAAAAAAAGGTTGCTGGTATGTATCTGGTCATCTTTCATCTGTACATAGCTTCCTAATTGGGCTACGTGGTAGTGGTAGTGGCGGTGGTGGTAATGGTGGTAATGGTGGTAGCGGTGGTAGTTTACAGTGGAGGTGATAGTGGTGGTAGTGATGGTGATATGGTTAGTGATGGTGGTGGTTGTGGTGGCGGTGGTAATGGGGGAGGAGGAGGAGGAGGAGGAGATGGAGGTCCTCAATAGTTTTGTTTATATCGAATTGACATCCTACCAGAGATTCAGACTAAATAATAATGAGAATTAAACTGTTGGTGCTAACTAATGTTAACGTCTGTGTATGCAAAGTTTGCGTACTTCTGTTTATACTTGTTGACATACAAGTCATGACAGCATATGACCAAATTCCTTAGGCTTGCTATTACGTATGCGTTATATGTGTTGTATGTTCATACATTTATAAGGTTATCTGAATTAAAATAGCTGAACACCTCACGCACACCTTTGGTGTATAAACCGGTGTAGATAGCGTTTGATGACACCAGGTCAAATAGACAACACGAGTGGCTGCATAATACTACCAAACACCGACACCAATCGAAATATCACCCGGTGTGCTTTACACCCTACACAATTGCCTCATATTGATATAAAACAGCGTTAATGTCGTATTTGGTTCCTTAAAAAGGAGCCCAGACCACGCCGAAACACTGGGAGGGATGACCAACGGGAGACAGAGAGGCGAAACATCACCCCGGCAGTTAGCCCCCAGAAGGGACCTTCAGGAATTTGAGCCGAAAACAGGAGATATTACCTGAATTATTCGATATGAAATTTGCTGTCCAAGATTGATAACGCCTCAAGTTTCAGGCACCCCTGGCATTGGGGAACAATTGCAGACGACACTGAACCAGAACCAAGTATCACTATTTGGGGTTAAGGCGAAATATAAAACGTTCATTTTCCGGTCTGAAAGGGTTAAGGTATAGAGATCGGGATAAGCTTTTGGCAAAAAGTAACGTCCAAAGGTTTAATGGATGACTAGGATACATTGAAGATGCTAGATAGCTAAATTTTGCCCCCAAAATAAAAATTGAAACGGAAAGGGTAAATAACAAGTCTCGTGAAAACTACCAAAGGGGACATCAGTGAACTTGTGAACTTGAATGGAAAATAAAAGTATCATTACAGTCTTTATTGGGAACGAAACTTTGTGCCTTGGTTATGAAGATGGAGAGAGTAACGCGAATGGTATGTGGCATAAAAGCTAGCGATTTTAATGAAGACAAAACGAAAAAGAATTTTGTGGAAAACGCCGACTTTAACGAGTTCAAACAAACCAAAACAGCATTTAAATTAAGTACAAATTCATGGTTAGTGTGTTTAACGATCAACTGCGCTTAAATAGAGTTGATTTGGAATAGCGGTTTGTGTGAGTAGAGTAATTTCACTTATTAATCGTGAGAGAGCTAATATATTGATATCTGAATCTCAATAATAGCTTTAGGATTTCCTCCGAATTATCCATGCAAACCGCTCACATTTTTAAAGAATAATAAACCCATGGAGCTTAATAGGCCTATATATATCTTTACCTCAAAATTCTATGCAATTCACTCACATGCTCAGTGGTTGCAAATTTCTGATGAATTGATCACAGTTGCCTTGCTTGGTTTTTATTGACCGCAAAGTATATCATAATTACCACTGACTGATTTTGACCTACTTTCTAAAGGCCCTCCCATTTGCTCTCTCTCTCTCTCTCTCTCTCTCTCTCTCTCTCCTTCTCCCTCTCCCTCTCTCTGTCTCTCTCTCTCTTTCCTCACTGTGACAGTGAGCCTATCATATACATGTTTATCTCCCTTCTTTAACTCGTTCTTACACCCTCCTCTCTTTTTGCTATCCCTTAATAACTTATTTGTCTCTCGTTAATTTGTATTTTTTCTGTCTCTCCATCCCCCTCTTTCTCCTTGCCTTCATATTCCTCTTCTTTCAACCTCTCTTCTCTGACTTCATCTTTTCTGCCCCCCCCCCCATCTCTCTCTCTCTCATTCTCTCTCTCTCTCTCTCTCTCTCTTACGCTCTCTCTCTTTCTCTCTCTCTCTCTCTCATCCTCTCTCTGTATCTCTCTCATTATATCTCTTTCTCTCTCCCTGTATCTATCCCGCTTTCTCTCTCGCATCCCAAGTCTCTTCAAAGTCTGTCAGAATCCCCCAAATATTTCGTTGACCCCAGGCTCCCAGCACGAGATCAAGCATGTTGGTCTGGGATCAGCTTAAGGCCACGTCCAAGTGTCAAAGTCCAGATGAAACTATTGGATTACAGGAATTAAAAATAATTTCAAATTAATAATGATAATAGTAAAATATTTAATGATAATAGTAAAATATTTAATGATAATTTATTCATACAATACAATACAATAAAGTCATTTCTATAGCGCTCTTACAAACTAACTGTTGTTTCACAGCGCTTTACATAAAATTTATCAAAGAATCTATTGTTGATCATGGTCAAAGAGGAGAGTTTTGAGACATTTTCGGAAGACATCCAGCGAAGGTGCTAATCGAATAAAACGTGGAAGCTCATTTCTTTTATAAACAAGAGAAATACAATCATAGTTATATCGTATGAAAAACAAACATAATTCTCTTAATAAAATACTCTGAATACATCAGTATTAAAAATAAACCAATCTTGGGGCTATAGGCCATAATTTAACAAAATATATTTACAAGCACAAATTGCTTCTTATAGAAATCCAGGGCTCCGTTGCATAAAACTTACCATTAATGGTAACTTTGGCATCAATGGCAACTACCATGGTAACAGGGCTCAACAGCCAATCAAAATCAAGGTTTCCATGATAGTTACCATTGATGGCAAAGTAACCATCAATGGTAAATTTTGTGCTGCAGGGCCCTGCATGGTCTATAATAAGTATTCTGTTTTAATGATTTGTAATTTTTATGATGCCAAGTAAATTGTATTGAATTTGATTAAAATATACAAAGATTTTGATTATAAAAGACTAATGGATTTCACCACTACGTAAAAGTTACCATACGAATGTTGGGATCTGAAAGTTAGAACTGAAAACAACGACACGGCAAAGACAAGCTTCATATTGACACTATATCATCGAATATGTTTATGTTTCAATTTTAAATCTGACAATAATTAGATCAACTATGACTTTTCATTAGTTTGAAGGTCTCGTCTTATTTTTTAAATGATTTTTAATTTTATATTTTGATTGAGTTTTATAAATACAATAATTTGAATTGAACTTATTTTTTGTTTTTGATTACATAGGAGATACTTGTCATAGCAAAAATAGAGAACCTCACAATTTTTATTGACAGACTTTTTTATTTTTAATTCACGATACGTCAGCATAGAACAATCAATAATTGAACAATGATAACGATGGTGAAAGGAGAAAGTAAAATCTAGTGAGAATGTAGTAATGGGGGATGCTGGAGGGGGAGGGGAGGGCAGGGGTTAAAGAGAGGGGCATAACAATGTAAAGGAGAGAGTACAACAAACAAACTAGTTAAATGTAGTCGATTTGTTATTGCCCGAACTCTGGCGCATTCTCCAAATCGTGTTTTTTTGTATCGGTAACGAATTTTAAATCTGCAAAAATTGATAGCGTTGGAATATCGATCCAATACCTAATAGAAAGTAATACAAGTGTCTAATCCATTGCAAACATTTTAAAATACAAAAATGGAATGGGTGATTATCTCGGGATAAAAAAATGAATGGGTAACTGAGATCCGTTAAACCGTTCTACCAGACCGCACGATTGATGTAATTTCGCAACCGTGTTGTTATTCTGTAGGCAAATTACACTCGTTTTGAAAGATACGGGTGATGAAAGGGGCAATAAAAAGGACTATTTACCGCTGTGCAATTGGGCTATCTTTAGTCCCTTGCCTGGAGAGGGATAGATGTTATAAGTCAACCAGTGAGTGCTCGAGATTTAGTACCACCTACCGAGTGGGCTTGCCTCGGGGAACTGGCCGGGAGACACGCAGTTAGTGAGAGGGGCATGATGTGCCGCCGTTGACTTGTCAGAAAGTTTTTATTTTGAGCGCGTTTAAGTAGGTTATTTGGTGCTGGAGCATGCGAAATCAATCCATAAGGGCCGCCGATGACAGGTTTAGCTGATTTACTCTATTTGACCCCATTTGACCTTTAGGGTAACGAGACTAGAGATCAAGGGGGAGTCCTACTGTGTAGAGGGGTGAATGACCGCGCGGTCATTGCTCCAAAAAGGAATGTCACCAAAATTATGAAATTTACAGGAAAGGGGGACACTCGAAATTTGAACGAAAAGTTGAAAATAGGACCTATTGAAAAAGAAAAATTTAGTTAAAGATGGGGCAAAATATCTGAAAAAATGAAGATTAACTAATAACGGAAATATTAATCAAATCGGAAAACCATACCGATAAACACGATTTCAATTAGGAGAATACAAGGTCCTCTACAAATGGCACTACAGGAATAAAAATCCCTTAAAAAATGGAAATCATGTCGCTAGAAACATAACCAAAGTGTATATGCAAGTAATAAGAAGCAGAGTGAATAAATCATTGTTCTTACTTCACGAAATGCCGATTCTAATGTGAAAGTAAAGGCAGTGGCGGATCTTGGGGGCCCCCTCCTATGGCCCCAAAACAGCTAAATTTAACCTTTATTATAGAACAAAAAGGAGACGGGCCCATCCGCTTATTCGCCGACTGGCTGATTAGTCCGCCATAAATAAAATAAAAAATACTCTTTGCTTCTTTAACAGCCTCATAGCCCACCTGCTTCCCGGATCATTTATTTAAATTGTAATACAATTGTATGTTGGGACTTTCGTTGAACGCCACCTCACCAGCACCCCTCCCCCCCCCCCCCCCCAAAAAAAGAGAAGAATTCCAAGATCGAAAAATTTACAACACTTTGTAGACACATGGTTAACCTTTTCGATGGCAAGTCAATATTGTTTAAATAGGCCTATTTATGATTATAGTTTAGTTTTTTTTTTATAGATATTTACGTGTGCACCGTTTTTATTCTTATGTAATGTTTTTATGGCGACTGCATCACAAGCTAAAATCTTTCTGGAATCTTTTCCTCCTCCTTTCAGGCCTATGTGTCAATATTGTTTAAATATTTAAGAAATTACACTCTATTATTTTGTATAGATATTTACGTTTCCATCGTTTTTATTCTTATGTAATGATTTCATGGCTACTAAATGAAAAGCTGGAATCTTTCTGGAATCTTTTCCTCCCTACTTTCAGGCCTATGTGTCAATATTGTTTAAATATTTAAGAAATTACACTCCATTATTTTGTATAGATATTTACGTTTCCACCGTTTTTATTATTATGTAATGATTTCATGGCTACTAAATGACAAGCTGGAATCTTTTTTTGGAATCTTTTCTACCCTCCTATCAGGCCTATATGTTAATGTAAACAATGATTTCTATTCTTATGACTCTATACAATCTTTAGACCCCCCCCCCTCTTAATTCCTTTGGTTCCATAAATTTTAATATCGCAATGGCAAACTCGAGAAGCATGACACCAAACACAGGTTGCTTTGTATACGTCATATATATGCAATAGCTTTAAATAATGAAAGAAGAAGGAGAACGCGACCATTGCATTATGACTATGTCGTTCCCCAAGACCGTATTTTTTCAAAATGTGATTTTATTAATAAGTACGCCAATTGAAAGCAGTAATCAACTCAACTGTGTTTCACAATGATATCCGATATCTTCACCGCGTCCTAGTTTTTTTCCTCTTCATTTTGGCAATAAATAACTCAATATAGATAATCACTGTGTTCTCAAAAGTCGGAAGCGTTTTAACAAAAAGCATAAATGTCCTCCTACCCGTCAATATCTTCCCGAACAGAGCGTCATCCTTGAAATAAAACTAGGGTATGCTTAATCAGACTAATTTTATCACTGGCAATGAAAGGCAAAAATGGGTCAAATGACTGGAAGCAAAAGTCTACCCAGAACTCGTTCGTCCATCCATCCATCCATCCAGTTATATATGCATCCATTCAGTCATAAAGAGTATGATGACAAGATGCCATAACCAATCATCCCCAACTTCTAATCATGCAAATTTAACCCACACGCGTCCAGAAAAGAAATATATATTTTGACTATATCGTTTAAAAAGAAAGAAAGAAAGATCTGAAGTACTACGATGAATGTATCAATATCTGAGAGGTGGATTTGTTTGCAATTGTATTGTTAGCAAAAAAAATGTTATATAGATAATTGTTATTACTTCCAGTGAGGATTTTTGTAAAGGAGTCATACTGATTCAATAAATAAAGATAACTTTTATAGTTTGTGCTGTATTACGCATGATAAACAAATTTATTGATCGCAAATTATCATTCTTTTCTTTGTCAGGGTGGTCAGTTTACATATGCTTCTTCCATTGTAATTCTTCTCCTTCTCTTTCTCTCTCTCTCTCTCTCTCTCTCTCTCTCTCTCTCTCTCTCTCTTTTCTCTCGATAAGGTCTCGTTGTTCTCTCGATAAGGTCTTGTTGTTCTCCTTTTTGCCCTTCTTTTTTTCAGTTACGCACTCATTATCATTCTCTTTTTAAAATCTTTTTCTTTCTTCTTATCTTTCTTCCTCATCTTCATATTTGTCTCCTCCTTCTCCTCTCCCACCCAACCTTCTTCTTCTTTTTTCTTGTTCTGCTTGTGCTTCTCGTTCTTCTTCCTTTTCTTCTTTTTCTTCTTTTTTTTCTTACTTGTTCTTCATCTTTAAAATGATACCCCACTCCCTTCGTAAATTTTCCAAGGTTAAAAAAAATATATTTTCTTGCATTAAACACAGACAAAAGAATCATGAACAAGAAAGAGCTCTTTTTGACGATCATTTTTTAAATTGATTTGTTTTCTCTTTACTCCAAGATCCTTTGGACATACTGTGCGTGGATTTGAAAGTGCAATGAAAGCCAGTGGTCAGTCAGTCAGATGCAAACCGCTATCTCTGAAGAAATCAAATTAATTTTCTCCAATTCTCAAAATGACTCATTTGATCCCAATCATGACCAAATCCATTTTCTTTGTTCTTTCCCTCGAAATTATGACAAAACTATAATCCCCTGCCTTCCACAATCCCCATACAAATATGGGTTTGTGTATAATTTGTACGTGTGTGTGTTCTCAACATCTGGTCCAAGTGGTGTTTTTGTTTGGGATTTCTTTTGCTCTAATCAGTTACAATTGTGAGCAATCATTTGTCATAGTTATGAAGTCATTACCCAGTATGATGCGTATCTGGTATTTTCGGTTGTTCTTTTCTTCTCCGATGTTGAAAAACATCCTTGGACGGCACGTGACTAACGCGCCGTGATATCTCGAAAAAATTTCGTTGATGACCGTTTAAACGGTCATCCAACCGCTTGAAAGTCGAACACGTAATAGACGTATAATACATGACTGTTGTATTTGAATGCAGAATATGATATCATCTAAGGAAAGCAAATTTAAAAATGTATGAAAAGAAGTGTGTTCTACAAATTACAACGATGCCTTTTATAAAGCTTTCAGGTTTTTCGAGTGGGAGGGGGGCATCGTCCTCTATATCCTTTTAGGAAGAGCAACGATTTAAGTGTTTGATATTAAAATAATTATAGTGTAGATAAAATAATTCATGCTTTCGATATGATGGTGTCTTCCGATGATCTACTAATACATTATTTTTAAGACAAGCATAAAAACCAAAGTTCTTGAAATAGTGGGTATCGCTGTCGGTTGAGGTGATCGATAGCGATGTACAGTAACATGGAAATCAAACGTGACTTTCAACAAAATCAAACTTAACATTTAACTGTGATATTCGAAATCAAAAAATGGAAAGAGCAAGATTTTAGAACTGGCAATGTCTGGTTGGCTATTCTGTGAAGAAGGATTGTACCCGAAGTGAATTTTGACATTCTAGAGGCTTCGAAAACATTATTTTGCAATGCGTTGTCAAGAAGATGGTTGTCATAACTAAACAAGTAGATCATGGTAGTCATCATCAAAATTATAATTTACCATCATCATCATTTTTGTCACTCCGTCCTCATTCTGTTATTACTTTGTTTACGAAAGTTTATTTTCATTTAATTTCTCTATTTCGCATGGAACTCGAATTCTAAAATGCATTGAAAAATGAGCTTCTTCTCATTTATAATTTTTTGTCATGTTTGCGTTTTGTATCTTCGATAATTATTATATAATTCGACTATTTGTGGTGTTCATCGTTACTATAAATCTGCAATGTTTCTGTTTAACTCTCTATCACAACCGCTCTTCATGCCTACGGATTCTGACGAAAGAAATATTCTCAAGTCTTTTCTGAAAACACCATTTTGTCTCAAACTTCTTCTATTTTTCATTCTATTTGTTTTATATTTCAAAGCGGAAGCCAACCTTGAATGAATCTAGATCCATTGACGAGTAGCCTAAAGAAGAGGTTTCTGTATTCTAATGTCCAATGAATGTATCATGAACGTGTCAAGTATTCACCAAGCACACACATACACCCCATGGCCATGTATCTACCACCGTCAATAAAACTCCAAGGGAAAATTGCCCTTATTCCACAAACAGCCCCACAACCCCAACTTCAGAGCTTGGACTTATCCCTCCCTACCCCCCTCTTGTATCCTTCTCAAGATCTTGAGAGAGTTATCGAGACAGTTTGAACGAGAAAGAGTGTTGTCTCTTCACTATTCATATATGCCGTATCGACGATGAAACCAGGAGATAGTATTCGCGCCGCTAAACTCTCTTCAGGGGGCTCCTCTCACCACTCACTGCCAGAAAATGGGGGGAAAGATAAAGTTATTATGGCTTGGAGTGCATCGCCGCGGCCTAAATCAAACTGCTTCCGTGACCTAATTCAGGGGGATTGATATCTTTTAACCTCGGTCAATTTATCTAACACTCAAAGCGAAAATGTTTAAACATTTTCTTTGAGGAGAGGTGAGGGGTATCAACCGGATTGATCACGGATCACCACCGGGGCAGGTCCGGCCTCTCCATCACCCAACGATCATCTCTCAGGCCTATTTACAGTTGCCTCCTTCGAGTTGATTACGCAGACAGCGATTGGCACACGACCCCAAGAAAAACAACAACCATCAAGAAAAGAAATTGACAAAAACGCCACGAAATAAAGACAAACGACACACAGCGTGTCTCGTTCTAAAAACAAAAACGAAGAGGGGAAAAAAGAAATGAGGATAAGAAAAGGGATAAAAAACGCAAGGTGAGAAACAAACAAGATTTAGCCGTAAGATATTGGTCCTGCCAGGGCTCAAATCACGTAATTCTGGAAACAAATATCACCTTTTTTTGGTGGTGGATGCATCTTGGGTTTATATTTCTGGAGGGAGTTGGGGTGTCAGTGGGGCAGGGGGTAGTCTGACAAATAGCTGGGAGCTGGGCGGGCCGAGGCTGTGGCGTGGACATCCAACACCCGTCCGCTGGCGATAATCGTGCTGCGCTCTTCTCCAACATTCAAAACGAATCTACCGTCTTTCTTTTTATCGTTCTTAACGAAATCCAAGGGGCTTGTGTTGCGAGAAATCAAACTTTCGATTGCCATGTTGAGGTTTCTGCGGCGAAAATTACAGTAATCTGTAGTAGCACTTGAGTAGAACAATCGCGGTATGATCATCCATCAATAATAATGATATATGATATCGAGGTGATATTCGATCAATTTGCCGTTATGTCTCCATCATGTTGGTTGAGAGAAAAAAAGACAACTATTCTGTCTGATGAGAGGCATGTGATTACGGCTTAAATAATGCATACTTTCCTCCGAGCAGCACGAATTAATTAAATGCTGGAATGACCATTGGAATTTGGGGGTCCCATAATATGCGATCTGCTCTGTATTCCGGTACATCACGTATAGATAATGTGCATGTTGATGTGTTGTCAACAGATGTAATATGAAATCCATATTTCAATGCTGACCATATCATGAAAACCACAGCTAAATTTATGCTTTTATAAAAATATATAGGTTTAAACCGTTGGGAATAAACAAAGGCCCTTTTCAAAGATGAAGCATGTAGGAGAAAGAATAAAAAGGAAAAGAAGGGGAAACAACAAACAAACAAAACAAAAAGAAGAAGGAGAAGAAGAAGATGCAAAATAGATGGGGAGGGGGGGGGTAGAAATGGATATTGAAAATAAAATGGAAGAAGACCTCCTCTCTTAAATGCCCTAACATTTTAGAAATTAATCCACCCCCATCCCCTCTCCTCCCTCCCCCAAACTCACGACGTGAGACTAGCCCAACCTAGACTACTGGGTATTAAAGTAATGCATCATAAATGCATGATGCGAAATTGAATACCTTCAAAGTTGTCATACTTAAAATAACTATATACTAATAACCATTTTCGACTACTTCGTACTTTATGTAATTTTTCATCAAATGTTTATTTTCCAGTATGTTTTCAATACAAAATGCCCGATTGATTATGTTCTGGTTGTGGATATTTCATTTATTTAGTTTGGGCACGCCCCCCCCCCCCCACACACTCACACCTCCCCCGATGCAAGGCATTAGCTGGTCAGATTCTATCAATGAGGGCATACTTTAGTGACAGGGCAGCTAGGCGTCATGGAAGGATGGAGGTGTCGTGGTATAGTGGTTCATTCACTTGACTCTCAATCCATGGTTCGAGGGTTCGAAGCCCAGCCCGGCTTGCACTCACGTCCTTTGGTAAGACATTAATCCACACGTGCCACCCCCCCCCCCCCCCCCTTAGCGAGGTGTTTAATAGGTTCTCGGTAGAATGCGAAAGTCATTGTAGTTTACTGTATTTTGAGTATCTGTAAAATGGCGTCTTGTTGGAATGTTCTCCATTTAGAGGTACTTACATTGTGCGGGGGCAAGACTGAATACTACCGGGCTAATCATATATTTATTTAAAGCATTTGTCGATGCGTTAAACGTTATCTAAAAATAATGTTATTAGCATTATTATAATTGTCAATATCAATGTTAGTATTATTATCATCATTATCATTGCTAGCATTATTATTACTATTAATTATTACTGTTATTATCATTATCACTACTATTATTATTGTTATAATAATATAAATTATGATAATATATTTCATTTATAGGCGCTTGAAATAAAGTTTCTAAAAGCTTAGCAAAAATACAAAGTTATACTACAATATCATACATAATTATAATAACAATTTCATACTATTAAAGCAACTATATAATAATAATTAAAAAGATATTAGTATTGATAATAGTATCATCATCGGTATTATTAGTAGTAGTATTTACTATAACATCATCATTATCATTGTTTATAATCATTCAGGGCCCCATGGAAGACCACTACTTATTGTGCAAGGGCTACCCTGACAAAAGATTAGAAATAATTAAATACATAAATAAATCAATCATTATCATCATCATCACCATCATCACTATCATCATCATCATCATCATCACCATCATCACTATCATCATCATCATCATCATCATCATCATCATCATCATCAGTATAGGGAAATTAATAAATATTTTGGCTTTGGTGGAGATTCTAGCAACATTGGACGCAACGTGCCTTTATTTCATTTGCCCACACGAGTTTTGTTGTCTCTACCATTTCATTTTCTTCGCAATAAACATTTTTTGGGGGGAGCCTACTCTTCCCAGATGACCCCTTCAATATCAAAATTCTCTTTTATTTCACGATATTGTAATGCTCTTTCGTTGACTATTATTATTGGGACATCCTTTTTACACAATTCAAGAACATAACAACAAAAACTAAAGGAAAAAATGAAATAAATGTAAAACGTAAAATATGCACCTTGGTCTGTAACTCTGATTCATTTTCATTGTGTATCATACAACATCATGAAATAACTGGTTTGTAAAACTGTATTACCATGATACGAAATACTGATTTATATGAATGTTATCTTTCTTATCCCAACACATAAACGTTATTCAGACAATTTCCCTCTTTTTAAAATCAAAGTTCAGTACTCGATTTGAAGAACTTACGTTTTAACGATAATTGTAGCTGTATGCCTGTCACAAATTATGATAAATAAAGACACTACCTAATTCGTAGCTGAGGATGATGGAAATAAATTCGTCATAATGAGTGTATATTGAGAAACTAAATTCATGACATAATATAAATAGGCTCTTTGTTTTTATTTTGTTTATCCAATATAAATTCAGCCTAATCTTCAAGTAAAATCATAAGAAAGAATTTTGTTTCGAAAGACACATAATCCTGCTCCTATGTAAGTTATGACAATCTTGTGATGAGCAATACATCGAGTACCTATTAACTCTTTTGTATTCGGTGCCAAAATGATCTCACAGTCAATTTACCGGCCAGTGTCTCTCGGCCGAGCGCATCCATTTTTTTTTCTTTTTCTGTTTGTGTCTCGTCCATTGTGAGATTTGTCCTTAAATGGCTTCATTTCGATGGACGCGCCGTCGAGATAGAAAGATGAGGTAGCCTTAAGGGATGGCAGAGGATGAAGTGGAAGGGTGGACAATGAGGGATGAATCCCAGAATACTTAAAGAGGAAAGAAAGAAGAATTGAAAAGCTATGGGTTCTGGACTGACTGACTGACAAAGGGCCACTTCGGAGGCGGATTGAAGTGGGCAGCTAATGAGTGTCTTCGAGGCTATTCTCCAAATTCACAAAGACAATCGCGGTATGATAATGCAAGAATCATCCCACGAAAACAAATTATTTCAAGAAATTCTTTAAAATACTTAGCAGTTGGTCATCAGCTTATGATGGTTGTAGAGTCTAAAATTATAAACCTTTGCTCTTTCTATCCGTTTTCAATTTGTCTTGTTTATGTATTCCAGGATTTATTTCTCATTTGGTAGCAAAGCACTGGAAAATTGAAATATGCATAAAACATGAGAGTGATTTAGAAACGCGTTTAAATATTTACACATCGCTCGATTCTAATTACCCGCAAATTGTGTTGTGATAAATCCTTACAAAAAAATTGTGTGGCAGACCGCTTATACAAAAGTTATGATATATTACGATATTAATTGTTTTCCACAATATTTCCAGAAATTACCGCCGATGGGGAAAGGATTTAATTGAAAATAGTGTAGAGAATAGAATGAGGAGAAAATGATGCAATATTGCTACTGCTTAAAGACTACAGGATAGATTTAACAATTCGATACTTTTAGAGATCATTCATTGAAATTATTGTATTTGATTTAATTTGAAAAAGATACCCACCGGTCATGAACTCATTACTTTTTCGGTATCAGTATGAATACATTCGGAAACAATTTGGTACGAAAATATAGATCTACATGTATGTCAGAATAACACGAGCAAAAAAAAAAAAGGCTGAAAATATTACATTCATGTGTTGTATTATCTTATGATTTTTCATTGTTTCATACGCATAATACGTTTGTAAGAACGGGGGGGGGGGGCAGGTCACGTGAACATGAAATGCAAACAGCGGGGACAAAGGAAGACACATTGTAAATGAGTATTATCATCCCTTACCTATATAGACATGTTCTTTTTGTCCTTTTTTATTCACTATTTCCAAATTTCCTATAGCTTATGATTATCAAATGTAATATATAGATATGACAAGTATGCATGGTGTGCTACTTTTTTTGGAAATTATTGGAATTCATGTTAAGTGCTTTTTTAATATTAGAATTGTATACTGTTTTGTTCTTGTTTGTATATATCCATCTTTGTTTGCTCGTTTAACTCAATAACATGATTACTACTGTTTCAGTTTCGTCAGATCCGTATCCATTATTTTCATGGCAAATATTGTTTAAGAAGAAATAACATATTATCGACCAACTTTACCCCAAAATGCATGCAACATAATGCCTTAAAATGACCAAAAAATGAAGCGTAAATTGATCTGCATCTGAATTTGAACATAATTGTATGTGTTTCTTATAGACTTGTACATATACCCACTACATTAAAGAATCTTCATTACCATCATATTTACATAGTCTTGTATATAATTCGAAAATGTCCTTTTGCTCAGTCTGACAATTGCTCCCACGAAAAATTAATGCTATTGCAATAATTGTTTTTATCCTTGAAAAAACAAACGATAAGTTTAATTGAAAACACGAAGGTAGTTCACATGAAGAAACCGAACTCTGTATAATGACTGTAACGAATACCCCGAAATGGTTTAATTATAAAGATGTTCGATCTTGTTTCTAGAGGGGTATAACGTAACCCATGAGTCACGATTTGCAATCAATTAGCTCCTTTGATTATCACCACCACGTTACATTGTGAATGCTACAAGAGGATCAATTTAGTGATGACTTATATTACTCAAAAAGAAGTAATTACACTCACTGGGTGATAGAATTCGTTAAGACGGATTCTCACCTGGAGAAATCGGCCACATACTTTGAAAAATAACTATTCAAGTTATCAAAAAGAAGTCTTGTGATAACTGTCATTTGTGTCAGTATTTTATTGTGTTTATGTCTCGGTGTAAAGGTAAGAGGTGTTTTTGCCTCGACGGGCTTAGATTTCGTCAAAGGCACCGCGGATGATGCGCACAAAAGTATTCTTCCTTATTTGGCTTCTTTTGTACAAAAGACTCATGTCATAACAAAAATGTTTTGCGCACTGTAGCCTCGAGTACAAAACCACCCAAACATGTTATTTATCCATTTATTTCATCCAAAAAATGAAATTCTCCTGATACGACGATTGACTAAAGATTCTTCCGATATCACTACATTATAAAATGATCATAACTAGATATCTGTTATTTGTTGATGTAAAGATAATGGGAAAATACATATGTATTAAAGGGGTGCAGGAAATAGCCTACAGATGTATCTTATTATGATACATGTGCTTGGCGCTTTAATTGACAGTTGAACTAGGAATAACAGGATATTTTACGTTTTCATCCTAAGATTATCATCATGATCATTATTTGCTAGGATAAAAATGATTTTAAGCAGATGAAAATACCTTAATATCAAGAGAAGTAGATAAAGAGCACGGGGTGATGCAGTATTGCTGCAAGAGCTAAGCAAATGCTTCCAAACACGATCTGGAAGTGTCGCGCAATGCATTATGGGTCAGGTCCACTCTTTCCGGTTGAGTGGAGACCTCGATAGCTTGAGCTCACTATCGAGCGAGCCTGGATGGAAGAGGAGTGAAGTTATCGCTCAATTTTTACCCAGACAACTGATGGCGTATGTCAACTTCACCGTTTCACTCAGTCTGGTGTTGATCGTTTGTCTTTTTCTCTTTCAATGCTTTCTGCATGCGTTTTGACACGTAGTGAACCCTCCCTTTTTTAATATTAGCTTGGCATGTACATGCTCTGGTGTGTGGTATTGCAGTATTATCAGGAAAAGGAGAATTCATTATTTGTGTGCATTGGAATTCCGTATTGATATACAGGTAGGTTTTTCCATGTGTGCGAGATTGTGATGGAGTATATTTTGACTTGAACAATTTATTCTTAATTTATTTATTTCATACAAACTTTAGTTATGATTCATATCAATTAAACATTATTTGTGAATGTGGTTTAAATGTTTTATTTAGTAAATTCATTCAATTTAGAAGATTTGGGTGACCAACAAAAAATATTCAGTTCTCGCATTTATTATTAAGCGACAATGGAGGGAAATATATTAATGTGGGAGTGCGGTGTGGGCGTGTATATTGTGTGTATGAGGGTTTATGATTTAGGTGTATGAATGTTCAGAGAAATATGTGTTTAAATATTTGTACCCCATTTTTCATCAGATTCCTGCAAATTCATCCAGAGTGCCCTTACCGACCATCACTGTTTTTGCTATCCGTTTCATTGATTGTGTTTCTGAAGATTTAACTCTCCGAAATCATCGAGCGTCCCGGAGAAACGCGTCAAGCATCCATTCCCCTCACACCTGCTAATCCAGCCCGACGGAGCCCGGTACTTCCCATCTCCTCAAGGCGGTCGAGTACTCTCCCGTCCCGCTGCTTCACCCGACTCAATAAGCCCTGTAAAGAAAACTGAGAGAAGTGAGAGGAACTACTACTACCCAAAGGAGTTTGTGTGAGAGCGAGAGAGGAGCGATAGGTTGAAGAAATAAATAAGTCTCGACCGAAAGGCAGAGCTCGCTATACGCCGGAGCGTTCCCGGTACGCTCTTGACACGCACCGCTAATCGTCACGAAACCTCTTGACGTTGCGTTAAGGGCCACTAACAGGAGCGAGGAAGGTCTAATTTGATATCAAAGACGCTCACCAATAATTCACCATGTCCTTCTTGACTCTCGATTCCAACTCTTGGCAGGTAAGCTTCCATTTTTTATCACCCTCTCTATCAACAATTTGATATTCTCTAGCGTCCACTTGTTAACGTACCCTAAGCCCCCTTCAGTGCTAACTGCGGCGTGCCGTTCCGAGTTGATACGGTATTCATGACGTTAGCATATCATCATCAATTTTTAGTTTCGATATGTGATACATCCTTCATTTTATCCCCTCAGATGAGACGAAGAAGCGAGCCAAAAACATACAAGGCTCTGCAATTTCCCCCAATATCCGTACTCCAAAGTAACATGATTCCACAGTTGTATTTGTAAAATGTCGACGGAAACACGACCAAATTAGATTCATCCCAAGAAAAATGATTTTTCAGATTACATATCTCAGATTTCAATCATACATTCTTGACAGGTCAATGTTTTCTGTGTTTTTTTTTGTCTAATACATTTTGATGGTATTTTTAGACGTTCGCTTCTTTTCAACGATGAAAATTGCCCAAGTCTAAATTCTGTGAGATTTAGCAATAAATCGCGCAACCATACTGAGTTGTTTTGGGAAATTTGTACATTCACGTCATGAGAAATTAAATGAAATATGTTTCTACTGACACAGCTGAGGAGAAAACAAAAATCCTTCGTATTTTAGTTTTTTCAGCATTCAATAGCATTCTTGTATGTTGTGACACTTATGAACTACCATAAATATTTGAAATTGATTTGCCAAATTTTACCAATATTAGAGGTCTGGTCAACACATTAAACTTAGAGAATGAGAATATGAAATTTCCAGCGGGGGAGAGCAGACCCGATGATGAAGTAGTTTATGTAGCTGTAAATGAAAATGCTCAATGATATATGTTGTGCTACAGTCCGATGTACCAGGGAGGTTGGCTCCCTGGTTGTACATACAAAGATTGTAAATATGTAGGGATAGGATAGATCATGAAACTGTTACCAGATAAATATACGAAGGCGCATCCTACTTTGATTATCATTACGAGAAACGACGGAGTAGAATATCTGATGCTATAATTTTGTTCACCATGTATTTTGTTTAGTAGTGCGCTGCTTAACATGCCTTTAGAATGACTAAGGCTTTCATAATTCATACTGAATAAATTGGATTTACATCCAACGCTAAATATGAGCATCTGTTAAATGTTGTTAGGACATCTTTCTGATGTTTCTTTATATGAAACAATCCTGAATAATTGTAAAGCGTATTTATAATAAACTCAGAATGGGTTTTCAAAGCGTCTTACAACTAAGAAAATGTATCTAACCAGGGAGGAGGTTATTAAATAATGAACTCATTACAGTTACATGTGTATGAAATACCAAGTTATACAAGTCATATCTGCATAAATACTGAACGCAAATAAATAGAGAGTAAGGATTAGCAACCCAAACTTAAGTGGAACGAGGTCGCCATTATAAATTTTACAAACGTATACATTTCGTCACACAAGTGATGTCAAGCATAGAATCTTGTGTAGTGACGTAATAGACGCGGTTGTATGTCTTAATTATTTCCTTAATTGCCTCACTATCCTTAAAAAGTGCTAAAATGTGACACCCAGCAATAAATCATTCGCATCAATGATGTCAACTAAAAGGGCCTTTTAAGAACTCAACAGTCCCAAAAGCATCCTCTAATAATATTGAATACTATGTTCTATGTCGAACAAGATTTATTTAAAAGAAAGTGTTGGTTATGGACATTTTCTAAGACTAGTAAGATGAGAAAATATGTATGTCAACATTCCTTGAATTCAGTCAATGAAGTTCATTAACAAATAATTTAAAATGATGTATCTTAATTAAATAAGCATCACTTGTTTGATCTATATTTGTCTTGCTTTAACTTAATGGTGGATACTAAAATGAAACGAATTATAATGGTACTATTTATTTCAAGGCCTTTTTATAGGAATGAGCAGTGCATTTTATACGTGTCATTCAGGATTTCTGAAATTTCTAACGCTTGTTTTAATAATAAAATTAATTGTGAAGACACTTTAGGACATTTTCTCTCTTTCACTTATTATACATTAAGATAACATATAGGAGCCTATTTACAAAGGAAAGGTCGGAAAGCCAGATTTTGTATTCAAAAATTAAAGTTTCATGATGAAACTGAACTCTGATGTTATTTACGTCCAAGAAACAGTGCCACTTTTATGACTCCAATACATACATGTACTATACAACCCATTACTACTCTTTATGACAAGTATCGTGTATATATAATAAAGATACCAAAACCTTAAATCAACTTTCTTCCCTATTCTCATACTACAAAATACCTAATTGATTTTTTAATGAAATATCTGGAAATTAACGATCGTGAATTCACCTTTTCTACGAATTTAACTTGTTTTTTAATACAACTTCAAAATTGTCAAATATCCTTCAGCGAGATGTCAAGTAATGAAACATTCTTGTTCCTAATTTTTTAACCGATGAGCATTAATCAAACAGAATCAATTTTGATAGATATTTACCATGCGTAAAATTTTACTATTGTCCATCGTAGGTTTGCAAAACATTATGAACTACATTAAATTACATTACATTTGAATTATATTTAGAAGAAACGTGAAAGCATTTAGTAAACAGAATGTGAACTCCTTTTAATAATAAATCATAATATTCAATTTATTTTACTCATAAAACAAGATAAACATACATGCATAGTGATATGTTTTACGAGTATGTAATTACAAATATATAAACGAGTAGAATGGAACATCGTCTCTCGTGTGTAATTGTTTTTTTTATCTACATACATGACTTCGGCAAAATAGATTATGCTATTCTTACTTTCCATTTCTTAGATCATCCTGAGTTCTAAAAAAGGGCATTCAAAACACCTGCGTTCTGATTTCTTTGAATATAACGTACTGATTATCTGACATGTTTCATATCAATATCCCCTAGGCAATTTATCACCACAAAATAATAAATTTGTATATAGTATTAGTATAATAGTATAGTTCTGAAATATTTATTGTTTTGTAACGTCTGGTCATATATAATGAACGGCTGGTAATATGTAATATCGTTGACATATTTCCAAAAGTTACTCAATAAGGAAAAATTATAATATAGCCGAGAGGTTCTAGACCAGTGCTTATATTCTGTTTATATTTTGATCATAAACTATTTCTGATATGAGTATAATTTTGTTACAACGCCCACATGTGTCTGTAAAGAAATATTAGATTCTGCCCGGCTATTGATTTAATCTGTAAAATATTGATCCCATGCGATTTTGTATTTCATAATTCCTTTCCTATTTATGGTTAATGTAGACAAACTGTGACGATTATTGAGGGTATATCCACTATTGAAAGGAAATAATAGGCATAAAAAGTTTAGTCAGCTGACGTGAAGGGTCAACTCATTTGTTTTGACTAGAAATATATATTTTGAAAATGTGTACGTTTGAGACATGTAAAACTGTGGGTTTTCGTGGTTTTCTGATCCTTCTATTCTCAATTAAACAGAATAGAGGAAATTAAAAATATTTGTTTTACCCGTCCACAAACATGAATATTATCCTGTTTTTAGAATAACGAGAATTACAACAAAAATTGACATTGCACTATCACGCCGAAGAAGGCAGTTTTAATCTATGCACCTTAGAATTGGTGCTCGCAGAAAATGAATGGTTATAATTCCGAAAATAATACACAAAATGAAGGAAAGTTAATCACAATTTTCCTTTTTCGGCTATAACAAACATATTCTTTATAAATTTCGTATAAAACAACGTAACAAAATCCATTGAAACTATTTTTTCTGTACCTGTGTACAAATATATTTTCCAAATCAAGTTTACTCATGTATATTTGCTTTATATGTAAGTAAGAATCTGTAATAAGTAATGGTTGAATGACTAAAGGGACTGACCCTCTTGTGACACGGACATTGGATAGTGGGTCACAAGACATGACCTTTTAAAATATTATTTCAAGATTATGTTCGTGGTATATCTTGTGATGGAGGTTGCATGGGTGGGGCTACATGCTGAAATTATAGGCCACTGACATTCTTATCCGCTCGCTAAATGTTTGTACTTTACTGAGTATTAATTTTTTCTATAGTGTTTGTTTGTCAAAATACTACTGTGGTAAAAATTTAAAAAAAGGTACTGATTTAGATTTTAATATCGAAGGACGAATTTTTAGTGATATTTTCTTTACTTTTTCTTGTTGTAAATTGTTTCACAAGTTTGTTTTAGTGTTGTATAAAAAGTGTGTTTAAGGATTTTGCAGTTTATGCTCAGACCAGACCATGTCGCTGGAGATATATCGTGCCTTGAGATATAAAATGATAGATTATGTAGGAATTGCTCACTTTTTTAAAATGTCTATTCAATGTCCAGACTATAAACCTCCTCTTAAACTAGACCCATTCTCCTCAATTATGAATACGATAATTGTGTTTATACAAGCGGAAATCGGTTGAATTCATCAAAAGTCATTTTGTTGGTTTCAGACGTTAGGAATCCAAAGAAATCCAGTCAATAGTTGGTCGATTTCATTCAACTGTTTTTCTTGTGAGGCACAAGAGCGAGAGAAGGAGAGAGTCATGTGGTGGCTTACGTTCAGCCAAGCGTGTGGTCGCAGTACCTTAGGCCGGTCGAGTCGGGGGTATTCACCCCTAGCCAGTGCCTCTACGCACGCGCAGCTAACTCCCCTCTTGTAAACGGGAACGACCCAACGGACCGCTCCTTATATCCAACGGCAAAAACACTGAAAAAGAGGCGGAAAAGAGTTGAACAAAAAACAAATATTTCATAAAATATATTTTCCTCCATTGGGAGGAAGAATCGGAAAATACGCAACACCACTGAGGGTTTGCTAGAGAGTGGGGGAGGGAGAGAGTAAAGGGGGACATCATTTAGATTTGGATGAGGATTGCTTTAACTTTTCCCGACACGGCTTTGGGCGAAATATCGGCGGTTCCTTTCCGGGTGGGCTTTGGGGACGTACGGGGTCCCCATCTCAATATACGGGCGAGCGTGACTTAGCAGGTCTTTTCCGACCTACCCGCTTCAAGATTTAATTGTATCCAGGCGAGAAAATTGACTTTATTTAGGGCCATTGTCTTTGCCAAACCCAGATGTGACATGTTTGTTTTCATTATCATATTCCGCATATGGAATTCACTATGGCGTTTCCCTTTTATATCAATTACATGGTAACCATGACATTGCTTTACTTCGTTGCTTCATAATCGATAAATAATTAATAATGATAAATATATATATATATATATATATAGGCCTATACATATATGAATTAAATAATCTATTAAATGTTGCCACGATATGTGAGTGTGCGTGTATATGTGGGAGCGTTCTTGTGTACGTGAGGATGTGTGTTTGTCATAATATGAATTTTACTGAAAACAAATGAAAGATTAATAGAACCTCCACAAATTTATTGTAATTTATTTACAATTATGCAATATATTTTTATATAGATAAATAACTTTATCCCAATATCATTTTAAAAATTAATAAAGGTTCAAGGACTACATTTTACTCTCCTCTTAAGGGCTAACCTATTCGTGTAAAATTGAATGATCTGTGGGAAGTTGCTATAATATAAATCTGTATGAAATAGATAATGTTAATTAAATTGTAGGTCAACGAAAGTTTATTAAAATAATTATGATCTGATACATATGGTTAGTTTGTAAATACCTTTACATTTTGGCTAACACTTTCTTTCAGCCTCATTATTTCAACCAGTAGAATTTATATGCTGACACAAATTTTGTTCTCAAATAAGTTAAAATAATTGGTGTATTGAGGTTTACTTGACACAACCCTCTAATTCATTGTGGGTGTATCGTCAAGAAAACTACTTGACTTCAATCCAACCACAAAGCATTTGTGGTAAACACGGTAAAGATAGTTGTGATATGCGAATAGGGAATGACATTGGATTGTTTAGACTATATGAGGATTTATTATAACCTTTTCAATGTTTAATTCATCTCTTGAATTAGAGTTGTTAGTAATATAAATTTATTTTACATTATTAAACATTCTTTCGTTCTTTGGTGAGCACTTACTCTTTTCCATGATGAGGTTGACACGAGTACTTTGACAATTCTAGTATTGTTAGGTGTACTATCTTCCAATTGCTCTGACTTAACAGGGACTATAGACCTGTACAACGACATTTTGACCCAAACAAATATAATAACAAATTCAGGTCTATTTAGGTATTTGAAACCCTTGCAATTATTCCAACAAAATAAAAATGCAGAAGAAGGGGCGATCAATTTGAAAATTTCGCAAAGTATTTCTCTCATCGAATTGATTTCCCACGTAATATTGTGATATAAATACGCAATCCTTTCAAGTTTTAAAGAAGAAAAACAAACACTCAATAAAACTGAATTAGGTTACTTTTAAAAAGATTAAGAATCTATTGTCATTTATGTCGTAATTGTTTATACAATATTTATTTTATATATCCATGATATACAATCAAAGTTAATTTAAACAATGATTGATCAACAACAACTGAAAAATGAATTTCGTCATAATATATCGATGTAAAGACTAGCTTTTCTTCAAGCATGCTTTTATGACAAAAAACAGATCAATTCGACAATTCCCCGGCACACAATCGCTCCTCGAGAAAAAGGATATCACTATCCGGTACTTGAGATGTCAAAACGAGATAAAGAAGAGATACATTTATGGTGTGAAAGACGAAAAATTATCCGCGATCTAATTCTGACAATTGCTTCGCACTCCTGGCACGTTTACCATTTTCCACCGCTTATATTATTCTGTCGGAATTATGAGCTAAATCTGGGGAAAGGTCGCGAAGCAATATTGGATGTGTGTTATTAAGGTGGGAGAAAGAGAGAGTATATGTAACTGAATTGTGTTGTGAAATGGCCCCACATAAAGAAATGCGCTACCCAGAAACGATGAAGGAGAAAGAGAAAGAAGGTCGTGTTTGCAAAAGTAAAAATATATATTCGAGATTTGTCGCGGTTGTTTTACGTTTGGAATGTATAATGGAATTCAAATATAATAACATATTGATCAGCATATATCTACCGAGCATTCGAATTGATTCGCAATCGTATATGAAATGAAAAACTGAAAAGTAACTGAGAATTTTGTAAAATATGATATTATAGATTTGGACTCAGGTTTTTCTGCTAGTCTAGTGTACCTTATGTAAACATTAACAGAGGAAATAAGAGGGGGTTCAGCAAAATATCAGAATTCTGGTTCACATAATTTTGTTTTGATGAGATATATTACAATAATCAATATTAATCAAAGGTCTACATGACAATTGTTGTCCTTTTTCAATATGCTCATTCTCGGCCGATGTAAAGTAAGTTGTGGGATAATGGAGTTGTACTATTTTGTTAATACATAGTCTTATTCTTGCAAAACATGTTGTAATATTACGTTCAGTAATTATAATGATGATACACGTATATCAAAAATCGCAATCTCTCATTAGATACCTAAATGATTATCCCGCAATACGAATAAACAGAAGTTACAGTAAGGTATATAACCTTACCACATAGATTCCATTTAACATGTTCATGTATTATAAGGGTTGAGAATTTTGTTACACTTTTTAAAAGAATCACTTGGAAAGCAGAAAGTGTGACTTCGCATTCATATGTTCAAACGTATGCCAAATATATCACATTTTAAAACTTTTGTGTATTATACTGTAGTGATGGAAAGTAGTGTCAGCACCAAACAATTTTTATTTTAATCACACCATGTAATGTTTGCTAAAACAATACATACAATATAAAAAGACACATTTGATAAGAAATAAATAAATATTGAAGTTTTGTTGTAAAGGCATTGTTAGTGGAAACTCCACTAAAATCTGGTGGAAAATAAGTTGGGAATATTCCACACAAAAAAAAACCTATGACAATTAAGACATTGCGTTAGGAACCAGGTATTTAAAGGATATCGAGGTACAGCTAAATTAGGGGGAATGTGGATAATTTTTTGCAATGATCTTGAAGCTTGTAATTCAAAATGTGTGGACGCACTTAAACGAAATATTTCTCGAAACTGCGACGAAATAATGTGACTAATTTCGGCTTTTGTTTTGGGGGGTTGGTTGGTTGATTGATTCTTTTTCTTACAGTGTCTAAGGTGTTTTAGGAAAACATCTCCTACCTATAAGCTTGGATGACTTAAAATCATTAAAAAAAAATTGTGCTCACCTTTAAAGTTATTACTTACGCATATCAAAACCTCATACATCTTGGCTAGCCCCCCCCCCCCCCACAAAAAATAAAATAAACAAAAAATACACATGGCCATGCTGTGCATATATAATCGTGCGCTAATAATCACATGCGAGTCCCTTATAACTTATTATCATTGATATCACTAATCAAGTTAGTGTGTCAGTATTACTTAGTAAGTATTAAGTATTACTTGATATTAATAAAGAATGCTTTAGCATTACATTAAGTGTAAGCTCCATTTATATTTTTTCTGACTAAAGGCATATTCCTTTGAAGAGTCATTCAGGTATTGTATTTAACAATGGATTGGACTCGAGAAGCCCGTAAACACACTCTACCCCATCAATAACAAACCAATATAATCCAGCTCTGCCTCTCTTTCTCCCTGTCTCTTTTTCTCTCTTTCCTCCTCACTCTGATAATTCCAGTATATGCATAATGTATTAAACCATATGATATTGAGCATTGCATTGTGTCATACAATTACAAACGAAGAGTCTTTATTTTCATTTTTCTAGCTTCTCCCTTTCTTGCTCGCTCTACACCTCTCTCCCCCTCTCTCTCTTTCTCTTTCTGACTATCCCGCTTGATTGCTGAAGAGCGATTTTCTTTTCTTCCACTTTTTTCGGGTAATTTTTCAACACTTTCATATCATAGTTTTCGGCTTGATCTTGTCTTCCTATTGAGAACTCAGATGTATTACACTTATGGTTCGAAGCTCGCCCGCGGGCTGTTACCCGGCGGCTACCGTTTTGCAATGCTTGCGTGCATGCAGCGAATTGAGACCACCGAGATCCTTTATTCATTTTTGCTTTCACACTTAGTCCCTAATCACTAGTCAATGTACACTTCTATGGTCTCGACTTATTCATCGTTGTGTGACATCCAGGTATAGGGTATCTCAAGAAAACGGGAAAAAAAAGGCGGATTAAGCAGTTAGAAAGGAAAGAGTGAGAAGCAACGTCCTCTCTTTGTAGTTATGCTGCTCATCATATCTCTTTATTCCGTCGTTTCTCATGCTCTCTGCCTCTCTCTCTCTCTTTCTGACACTCACACACACACACACACACACACACACACTCACTCGCACGCATACTCAATGTGTACAGTGCGCACACTCACGTGCACGCGCACACATCCACCCACAGCCATTCCACGCACGATTACATTATAGTGCTCCCATAACCCGTCTCTCCTTCTCTCTGTCTCTCTGTCTCTCTGTCTCTCTCTTTGTCTGTTTCTTTCTCTCTTGTTATAATGTGTGTACAATTTCAGTAATTCAGATATACCATATCATATCATGACTGTTGAGATGTCTCTATGTTGATACATATTGTATAGCGTAGGAGTAAAAAAAATCTTAGAAATCGATGAATTGTCTGTATTACATAAGTATGTCCCTGGCTTCAGTTTCCGGTGGTCATTGCATAAATTGTAGGGTTATTTTATTTTTAATAATCTTGTGAAAATGAAATCTTGCAAAAATGATAATATCACTAAATACTTTCACAGTATTATCAAAGCATGTCTATATATATCAGACTTACACATGCAATCTCACTTGCTAGACATTTGCATCAAACTCTTAGCATTTATATTATCCGCTGCTTCACGTCACTTTCTACATCGTAGATACAATTCCCAAATATTTAGGAAGCATAACATATTTTCACTGCATGGATATAAATTTTCACCGTGTTTAATCACAGAGAACACATGCTTATAGTTCACCGATTCCTTCTCCCTTCCTTTCGCATTTTTTGTTACACCCTGTACCCTGGATGGCTATGGTCTTCTAGTCCACACAGCTTGACATAAAGCTCCAGCTCGCATCCTTCCCTCTGTAGTAGGAGATGGTGGCCGAATTTATCCTATACCCGAACCTCAGACAGACGTCATAACATCTGTTATTTATCGTATAAATTCGTTATACCCTCCCAAAAGTCTTGTTCTCACCAGAAAGCATGTGCTCTATTCCTCTAATCCGATAACCAATCCTAGATGACTCATTTAAGGGGGAGGGATCCGAGGACCCATCCCAACATTTTGTAGAACTCTTTAATCCATTCGGCAGTGAGACACTTGGAAAGGTTAACAACCGCTAGCTGGGTCACCGTGGCTTTAAGAAGAATTATCCTCCTTTATCTAGCTGAATATTACATTGATGAAATGATAATATCGTTAAAGTATTAAAATGTATTATCATGGTATAGTCACTGCAAGAAATGGATAATCTGGCTTTCATATCACGCCAAAAACCCTGAAAAGAGGATATAGACGTTTGCTTATAGAATGTCTTCACTATTGTAATGACGAACCTTGTGACTCTATTATAGTTGCTAGTTTGGTGCTAGCTTGGGATACCTTATGAAAACTTCTTGATTTAAAGGTTAGATCGTAAATACTATCAAACCAGTGATAAAATACCCAAATATAATTTTTTGTGACGTCAAGATTTTAGGCTTTGCTGATCAGGGCAGCAATCTGCATTGAAGTTTTGACATTTCCCTCCATTTCTACAAAATCGATATAGCTTCCATCGAAACTCTTTCAATTATCATATACATCATCAGTTTACAATCAATTTTGAAGTTGCTTTCGGCTATACTCTTTTTTATCAATCTTATTCCTTTGTGATGCACTACTACTTAGTCTTAAGGTTCGGTCAAAAAGCCTTTGGTAAATAATTGCAAACTGACACACCCAAAGTATTCAATTTTATATTCCCATTTAAAACTTTAAGAAGTGTATCGTCAATAATGTACCCTATATAGCTATTCGTTGGTTATTATTAGGCTTAATATATTGGTAGATGTAGGTCGACAAAATTATCAGTAAAAAGTTTTTTTTTCTTAAACATTTCTTCAGTGACCGCCACTTGATTACACCTAGGTATGAAGGCGTGTGTGCGGAGGGGGGTTCTAACCGTTTCAATACGCATTCTTGTATGTGCTAATGTGAATCATCAAGAAATGATTTTTATTTCAAAGATTTACTTGTTTCATCGCATTATTTTCAATACAATTATGTTTATAGCCATACATCAAAATATAAGGAGCTTCTTATTGTCCAAATTGTTTTTAATCTGAATGATTCGTCTCTTAATCTATATTTCATGCGGTAATTGCCGTAACATGCTCAATTGTACATATTTCTCTGACATTTAACACAATCGAATATGAATATACACCAACCTTCTAACCATCAACTTAGCTCTATCTATGAGGTGCACTGAAGTAATTTTCACTAAACCTTAACCAAACTGGAGTGCATATATTTATTGTATATACTAGAATAATATTTCCATAAACAAGTATGAGGAAACAAGGAACTTTTCGTGCAATCTCTTAATTCGCCAATCCCTTACCACTTCCTTATTCCGTCTACCACAAAAAAAAAACTTATCCACTTTAATGGGTTTGAGATGTATAATGATGCGTATTACTTGAAAGCAAAGTCAATTTCGTCAGTACACCTGCCCCGTTTTTTATTACACACTATAGAAGCGACGAAAAGAGAATCTCTCTGTCTCTTTCTCTCTCTCTCTCTCTCTTTCTATCTCGCTAGACATGGCAACAGTTGCAGTATTAGAAATCAGAATTTGCATACTGATCCTCGCTTTCCTATCTTCGGATCTGAGAGTCTACTTACTTTAATAAACCGGGGGAAGTCATGAAAATGCGTTTACTGACACTTCGACGCCTTTTTACCTAATACGAACATACACCAAACGGGAAATACAAGACATTGGAAAAGAATAAATTAAAATATATTAACATTGTTTATCGAATATATACTTTGATATATTTCCTACTCCAATGGTTCAGTATAGATGTAGATCAAGCTTGAGCCTGATGAGGAAAAATATATGCTGACTTATATAACCCTTCTGAATTTGCTAAACCGAGCTCATTTTAATATAGATGAATTTCCAATTGTTTGGTTTGGGAAAATCTAAAAATTGAAAGGATATGAGCATGTATTTTCTATTAATCTGCAAGCACAACATTTATTCTAAACCCGTGGTGTTATGTCGGCCATCTTTAGACACCTTCACACCGTATACCTCAACCGAAGCTTGATTGAAATACCAAGAATGGTGCATTGACCCTCTCTCTGTACGCTCCAAATAATCTTTGAATATTGACTTTATGTCACTCCCCAGACGAAGATAAGAGACCAGTCCTTCTTTTTGTCAGTAATCGAAGAGGTGATGCTTATCAAAGTACTTAACGTTGACGTTAGGAAATAAAATGGTCGGGTGAACATGGTCAGTATTCGATAATCTATTTGGGAAAAACATGTGTTTTTAAACTGTCAACATATATCGTCATTTAATGTTCATTCAGGGAAATTGTCGATGAAATGTATCATTATTGCTTTTTGCAAGTTGTTGACTATAACTTGCGTTTAGTTCAAATGCTAAATAGGCCCACGCGTTTGGATGAAATCTCAATATACAGATAGTTAATAATAATAATAATAATAATCCGGTTTTTTATATAGCGCTCAATACACCGATCCAACGATGTGTCTAAGCGCTTTACAGATCTCTACAAGTCTCATTGTGTAAGTTTGTACGTTTTATCTCGTCTGAACCTTTTTTTTTCACAATACATTCTGGCGTTCATTAACAATTGACAAAAACGCCATATGAACCAAATGTGAGTTGCTTTGAGAAAAAATTATTTAGTCAGATAAAATCTCGTCTTTTTTCCCAAAACAATCTTGATTACTTACAGTATGGTGTATAGGTACGAAAATCTGACATACATTTAAGATTAAATAGAGAAAAGTTGTCAGGATCAGTATTGTGTTTGATATACCTTAACATGTCGCATCGCGACTATGAAATGAAATACTATGTAGCGTACAACTGTTAATCTCTAAGCAGAAACCTCCTTTCCCGGTTGCATGAAAATGTTAAACAACATTATGTGATGTATTTTGTAATGTTAGGTGAGGATTCTCGACGGGATGCATTTGAAGATGTTGTCCAGTGTGGCTGAGAAAGAATAGCATCCATGCGAACAAAACCAAACTCGGCAGGGTGTACACTGGTAGCTCGTCCCGTGGAAGCTCTGTCAGCGACCTGCAAGAGGCTCCATCAACTTACATGCTCAATTAGTTCTCAATTCATCCACGTACTAAAGATACGCGTGCCCAAAACGCTTACTCTGTCAGTAATATCACCCCGTAATTTCAACATGTTGAAGAAAAGAAGACAGCACACGAGGAGGAGATTTCTAATGGGGAAGCGCCCAGGAATCTCCTGTTTTGTCTCACGGTCCATTTCGTCTCCTTAGCTTCTCGTACTTTCTTGAGAAGAGCGTATTAACCGGGAATGTTTGTGTTTAATCGCTCCCTACTCGGGCTTTTTATTTGCGGGACAGGTGAGGTGGTAATTGGGCGTGCCGATTAGAAGACAGTCGAGCAGGTTCTGACGAGAAACGTCATTTCTACATGATGGCAGATACGTTAAACCAAGAGCATTAGCACTACTTCGCGTGGATGTTGAAAAAAAGAAAGAATACAAACACAATGCAGTTTGGTTTAATGTTTGTAACTATCATTACGACATGCACTTTATCTACAGAAATACATGTATATCAATTTATCTTTCTAAAAGCAATGAGTGTTAAAAGCACATTATCTGTCTAATTATGTAAACCTTTTACATTCCAACTTTATTAATGGGACGTTTCTCTACTTATTTCCTATCGCAGTGCCACATACCGTCACTTTGTTAATGTAATCACATTGAGACCATCACGTGACTTTTGAAAAGGTGACATTATTCACGCTACCTCTCTCAAAACAAAGAATGTCTGTAGACATTTGCCCAGTAAAATCAGTTCTTAGTCCAATGTGCGTAGGTCTCATCAGCTAAATAACAATGTGGGATTAATCCCTCAGTGAATGCATTTTAAAATGTATCTCGAAAAAGTATTTCAGTTTAACTATTTAAATCCAATACTAATTTCTGTCATATTTCATGTTCAGAAAATCGCAAGTGCTTTAATAGTCTTATTAATACAAGTACGACATTTTCCTCCCATTCTTTACCAACCAATGATTTAACCGTCTGATTTTGTGCGTAATATAGATGATGGACGTGTTCACGAATGCGTTAGTGAGTTAGGCAATATGGCGGATTAGAGGCAGCGTAAAATTATTATATTTTCTGCTTGAAAACAATCTACTACCTCCATTACAGTCTTCTTCTCCATTTAACAAGCCAAAGAGGTTTGGAGCAAAGGACTTAACAGTGCTTACACCAAACAAAACCACAAAATGGCAGTGAATTGAATTAAGGAATGGAGAAAAATGAGATTCTCTGTCACCTTGTTAATTGGTAATGACAGAATAAATATCACAGTGAAAATGAAGCTACTAATACAGAAAGAAGAACTCACGAATGTAGAAACTAAATGATTTTTCATATTACTTGTAAGCAGTTTACCCTACTGGAAAAAAAATATATAATTGAGGACCGAATTTTATCATGAAGAACCTTTGTTTGTTCATGATAAAGGAGCAATTATAGAGGTTCAAATTATTCCACTAATTGTAGATCAAACATGTGATTTAAAACCACGAAAGACATTTCATTTTTTCGGATGTTTAAACTTTTTCTGAAGTATATACTTCCAATTATGTTAAACACATTAAGCCATAGTGAAAACTTGGTATATTAAACCTTGAATTCATTTTTCAAATATAAAATCGAATATTTCCAACGAATCAGAAATGATGATTTTTCCCAACCGCTACATATTGACTTTTTTGCTTTTGACAAAATTTATTTATATATACGCATAACAAATGTTATTTGAAAAGTCAGATATTATACAACATATTCACATATCCCAAATCCCCTCTACAATGCTCCAACCCTCCAATGACGTCGTCCCCCCCCCCCCCACCGTAAATCCCAGTGATCAGCACATGTCCCCGTGCACGTTAGCCGATACAACGTCTTAATACCACGGCGGGACAGGTGTATATATTTCTTCTTTGGGTTACATTACTATCGAGATCATCTCACCGCTTTCTAATGAATGGCTTTTCTCCAGCAAGATGATGAGATAAACGAAAGACGGAGCGTGGCCCGTTTGGTAATGGATCGTCCCAAAAGTGCGATCCCCGCAATTTCAGTCTGGGATTTGATACTAAGATGACACATTTTTTCTGTCTCCTATATTTCTCTGTTCAAATCATGGTTTCTGTTTTTTGCGTTCACATTGGGATATTTCACTTCTTTAAAACAGCCGTAAATTTGTGTTAGGTTTAAACACACGCATTCCCACAGTGTGGTGAGCTTTCTGCAGCCTTTCCTTATTGCAAGTTGTACATGGTTTGTATTGTGTTCATATTGATATCTTACATATCTCCCCATATTAGTATTACTATTATTAGACAATCAAGGTTCGAACGCGCCTCCGTTCCACAATGTAATTTCTATCAATAGATTATTCATATTTTTCATTCAATATTCACTCACTCTCTCACCCGAACACAGCATTAACCAGATAATAATTATAATAGAAATATGAATGCGTGCGCCAATTGATGGTGATGGTTATTAACATGAAGTCAAAGACATAACTATTCATCACAATCATCAAAAAAAGGATTATTAACATCATGAGAAATAACATACTCTTTTTTGATCAGTTTCTTCTCCAAATGGGTGTGTCCAAATAATGCAATACCCCATGCCTGAAATACATGATTATTTACGTCATGATATAAAATGTTTTTGTTTTAGAAAACAGTTTCATATCTAAGTGTGATTCGTCCACAGAAAGGTCCCAACACTTGATGATTCACCCCAGGTCACGTGACGCCGTGGCCATGCAAGCCAGTGTCCGAAATACCATGATAGCTGCGTGTCATGTGACCACTTAATTTCCCGGTTTGTGGATTTTTGTGTTGATGGATCGGGAAAGGGCTGAGAAGGGAAACCCCATCGCGTCCAACTGAAATCAACAATTGAATCGCCTTCTGTTGAAGTCTCCAACATTCGGCGAAATAATTCGATTTGTTTCGGGATTTCTTTCGTAAACCACACCCATGGTCTTTTCGAATAACGAAATGTTAGACCGTTAAAAGGGTCAATTAGCATAGATACGAGGCTGATGTTTTAAAATGGTGGTCTGGAAGTGCGATGCCATGGGCAAATTTGGGAAAGGGGAAATGAATTATTTGCCCCATAAGTACGCTATTATTTATCACCATACATTCGTATCTTTAGAGATTTCAATTTGCCTTTTGCGTTACCTGGTATTGAGAGGTAAAAAAAACCCGGCGCAATGATAACCAAAGCAACAATTGTGGTCCTCTTTTTCATCGGTATAATTTTCCTTACTTCATCCATCATAGTGGGACATTCCCCAAAGTGCCACAGATAAACATATTAACTTATTGATTTAAAATTGCATTAAATTAAAAACTTATCATGATAGAATAATTTTATTTTATGGACATCCATAATCCGATGTGTATTGTTGCATTTTATGAATATAATAATCTTTTTTCTGGCAGTCGTGAGCAAAGTAACAATTCTCAATAGTTGAACGTAGTGGTCAATTCTAAGCATCCATATCTTTTTTCTTTTGTATTGTAAATAGACACATGTTATTGTTTACTAAATGAATTAAGGGTTTGTTTTCAAGCGTTGAACAGTTAGGTGAGCCATTTGAAAACATGTAGATAAAGCTATCCTTCATACCACTTAATTTATGTTTTTTATGCTTTCATGCCATTACAAAATTTGATTTTGCACCTTCTGTTATCTTCATCTTAGTTTTGATGGGTATCATTTCATGGTTTAATCAAGAGAAGTATTCGGGTTTGATGTCATAGCATTGACCTAGACATGTGTAATATTTACGAACCAAATTTTAAAGCAAAAAAATGTCAATATTTCGTCTTTCGCCTACTGTATACTGTATACGGTTGGATAACCGGGATTAAAGAGATGTATTTTGAGAAATATAAACAAAACCAAATATGAATCATTACAATTTATTTCATGTAAATTGTGGGCGGACTTCCAAATCTAAAAATCCCTTTTTTTTAAACAAGGACTCAAATTCGGTTGACTCGGAAGCATGTATTTAAAACTTCAACGCCGCTTTAAATACAGGAGCAATTTCACTTCATCTGGTTTTCTTTCATCTTCTCTCCCTCTCTCCCTCTCTCTCTGTCTCTCTCTCTCTCTCTTTCTCTTTCTCGCTCATTCTTTCTCATCTCTACCTCCTGTACCCTTCCATTCCTATGTAATGCGATTAAAGCTCTCCTCCACAGCAGTGTATCGCCAGCTGGATGCTAACCCAATTAACGACATCTATGCAAATCTGACTGGCACTAGTCACGTGACTAAAAGGATACCTTTGAAATGCCATTTCGGGATAGCGAGCTCCGATCGTGTGTCTTCTTCGGCTACAGGAAATGCAATATGGGAGGTGAACGACCACGGTAATAGGTTATAGAGAAGGTTCGGAAATATGGATGCTGGAATCAAGGGATGATATGATAAAGGGTACACGAAACATCATTGAACACTCGGAGAAGCAAACAAGATTGATCGGTTAAAAATTGAATGAATAATATTGATTATTTATCGCAGCCCTGGAGTTCACTCCGGTTCCTTGATAAGTTGGTGAGAAATATGATATATTTTACAGTTTACACTTTAGACCATCAAACGTGGTTGTTTGGACGGAAATTGAGATTTCCGTCATGAAACTTGTCTTTGTTCAGTTTCAGGGAACAATCACATTCAAGGTTTAAGGTTTCAAACTAAAACTCACAAAACTATTAAAACAGCCAGTAAAGTTTATTATGATCTATGGAGTCCTGTTGTCATCTGGAAATGTTTCTTTTGTGTCATTTAAGAAGATAAATGCATTTAAAGTGAAAGATAAAACGACACCAAAATATTTAAGCAGCATTTCCCAACAAACCTACCGCGTAATGAAGAGCTTGAGAAACGATGGCACAATCTTTATGTAAATTCAGATACCTTACATCCATCGTAATGATCTATTTGTATTTGTCAAAATATTACAGGGTCAAGTTATTGATTAAGAACACAAGTGGAGAGTGATGCATAAATGACGAAACAAGATACATAACACGTTAGCAACGAATAATGAACCGATACGGCGCAGACAAATTTGGCAAAATATCGGTATCATGGATTTAAAATGCAGAAAACGTACGGCAAAAGCAGTAGGGATCAATGGATACAATATGTAACCTGGAGCGATGCAATGTTGCGATCATTTATCCGTAAACCCGTCCAAACCCTTTCTGCAGGATAGAGAGAGAAGGAAAGATTTGTAGACAGCTTACGATCGGGTAGTGACCGGGGGAAATCGGCCGGAGGGGAGGGGGTACCGCAGGGTGGAAGTAGCCGCAGATATTGGTAAACTCCTTAGGGCTATGCATCGGGTGTTGAAGATGAAGATGTAAGTTACGATGTAATAGATGTAGCATCGTGAATAATTTGACGCGATCAGCTCACAGACAGAGCCTGAAGGAGCATCCGATTTTTTTCGTCCTTTTTCTTGGTTTTGTTGTCAAAAGTGTAATTACCCCCAGCGATGCCTCCCCGCAACACAACTATACCCTCATGCGCTTTTGAGTTAGAGAAAACACACAAATGCTTGAGGATAAACGCTACAAATTGAATACCATATCATGAGCATCCCATCTAAATCAATCCCGCATCGTTTTGAAATGATGATGGCTTCATGGTGTTGATACCACCTCCTTCTTTATCGAAATGCAGACACCAATTATAAGAGGTTGTATTTTTAATTGTAACATTATTATGAAGAGACTATTGACTTTCTTCAACGCAGTATGAGAAGGCTGCATACTAAAATGTGTCTTAGCAACAGGTTTTCATTATCTATAATATATTATTTAATTCGATGTTTTCTAAGTGCTATAAAAGTATTTACACTATCCCAAAGATGTTGGGTCGTGGGTAACATTTTGTTTTTTATTTGTACAATTGTGTCTGGGGGCACTTTTAAAGCAGGACGCAAGCTGTATGAAAAACGAACCATTGCCGTATTACTTTCCAAGTTTCCCGTACAGAGGGGCTGTACTAAGTGGCTGGCGTTCAATTCCCAACTGCTGCTTTCCTTTCCTTTGACCCCTGACCCCGGCGACACCAATGCTTCCGCAAGAACCCGGTTCAGATGAAATTTCTTCCGCCATGTTTTGTTTTCCCTTCCCGGTTCCCCCTTTTTGTGCGGTCATTGTTACCTTTGATCTGGCAGAGCAGACGGCCCTAAGAGAAGGGTCGTTTAAAACTTGACAATGGTTGGTAGGTTTTAGGTTACACTGCACAGATTGGAACAGCCTTAATACGGGGGTTTCTTAGGGTATTGATGAAAGCGAAGCACTACCAGGGTAAAATCTAAAGCGAAAAAGTGGTGTTTGTCTTCCATCCACAACACGGCTATACATATAGCATTTGTCCTTTTAAGAGGAAAAAAACCCTCTCAAATAATAGTTAAAATCAATTAGCATCCAAAATGGATAGGATGTTTTCTTTGAGAGTGAGCTATCTAACTGTGGGTTGAAGAAGTTTTACCCATAAAAACTGATGGTGTGCTGGAGATGACCATAAGGTGGTTCTTGTCATATTCATATCTTACAAATATGCTGAGATCAGCGTATTTTCTCTATTAATAAAAAATCTAAATTGTTTGAAGGCAGAAAAGACCACTTTGATCAATTGTCATTTCTATAGATTGAACTGTCAACGGTATGTTCATCTTTGCAAATATTTAGGTCGCTGTCCTGTAACAGAAAGGATCTCACGTTATCGTCTGTTTGGTGGTACGCTTTCTAAGCCCGTCGGGCACAATCTCCACAACGAAAATCTGTAATGCCATTTAGTGCACTTCATTGGCTCAACTTTATGGAATTTAGGCCAAGGTTTTTCAAAGGGAGTAATAAGGGGTCAGTGTCCAGAATGTCTAATCTACCATAGAAAAAGGTATCTTACCGACGGCTGTTACCTTTTCAGCTGTTTCCACCCCTCGCTATTTCTATGTACGCCCGAACATTGGCCATGATTGACTCTTTTCCCAACACAAGTGTGCGTAGCTTGTGTGTGCGTGTGCGTACACTGTTATTATCAGTGTATGGGGGCGCTATATTCGGGTGAGATGGTGTGCTGATATGGTGTGGGCGCACAATAGCGCACCATTGCTGCATTGTCGAGCTTTTATAGTCCCTCCGCGCTCTAAAGGTCCTGTTTAATGAAATGATAATAGGACGGATGTGAGACTCTGACTCGAGTTTTATGAGAAAATGTACTAAGAAAACAGAGATTGTAGTGGGCATAATGGGTTGTTTTGCCGAACCCGCCTTATTTTGACACATTTAAAATGTTATTTTTTGGCAGCGAAAAAGGCAGAGTTGGGATATGACCACCTGTCCCATAGCCTTATCGTGTCGCCTTGGCGATTGCGGCTATTTGGACAGAATAAAACCCCATCGCAGTTTAAAGCAACATGTTTTGATTTCTCGTCCAGTGGCTAATACTCAAAAGAAGTTAATCGTTGTGTAAAGGTGAAAGTCAGACTCTCAAATATACCTATATATCCATTTGTTTTCACATTGCAAGTCAATGCCCTTCCAATGATTTAAATAGGTGATACTTGTGATTTATTTTACAATTAATAAAACGTCAAGTGCAAAAATAAGAAAACAAATCGCGAAGGAGAAAGTACAATAAAATAGTTAATATTTTGCCTATTATTTTTTTAGAATGGTTTTTCCTAATGCTTTCACAAGAATTATGTCCGCTAATAATTGTGATTGAATCTATTTCATTTATTGATTTGTGAAAATCATGTGATATTTTGAAAAGATGAGCAAGTACATAAATAAGACAAGGAAATTAGAAATACATCTCAATAAGAGGACACGATACAACCTAACCCTTTCTAGAACATATTTATTTTCTTAGTTTAATCATAGCGTTCTTAAGCTGATTTATGTTTAGTTGTTATGACCTGTTCATTTGTACAATCTTTATGGAGACTGTTCTCATCTCTTAGATAAGAAATGTATTAGCTAGTTAAGTGGCACATCACTTCCAATAGTGCATGTTGCAGTCATCCTACTTTGCGATACCCAACACAAAATGTCCACACCCCGTCTTCTTCCTTTCTCTCTTCCAGAAATTACAGTGAAATTCATAATCTAACGCGGAGCTCAATGCCCCAACAATAACTTATTATGTGGGACAAATTGTGGGCCATACACAAAATGCTTATCAGCCCTTTATCATTTACTTGTCTTTTATTCGCCTCCCCTCTCCTCGAGTTTTTACATTTCCTCTCTGCCCATGGCTTGGGGCGATTTTAACTCTTTATAAATCAGTGTTAGTCAGTGCAGATGCATCAATGCCAGTGAAGTCGAAAACGCTGATAAATAATAAATTATTACAGGGCAGCTGGAGATATATAACGTCCCCTTTCATTTGAAACACATCCTCCCCTCCATAACAGTTACTCGGCAAGATTACGTGCAAGTCGTTTACATATTTGTTGCATTTTAATTAATGTGAGTGGCCGCAAGAAAAAAATAAGAAATAAGTACAAATATACTTTTGATTTGGAATAATGCGCACTTGAACTTTAATTATAATGTATGAGATCTTTTCTTTAAGACTTTTTTAATATCCATTTTCAAATAGATGATACTTTGCCTGTGATTTGTAACTATAGAATATTATGCAATCATATCATATTGAAGCAAAATTTGAAAACATATAGCCTTATAAAATGTAGAAAAAAGAGAATATGCACAGTGCTAAATCCTAAGGGTTGAATCAATCTCTTTTAACTGTCTACTTGATAACCTCACTATCAGTACCGCGAGTAAGTGTACCTATTTGTTAAAACATCTTGTTTATAACGAAACTTATGCATTGTCAAAAGGTTGTGTTTAAAATTATGTGAAGTTGGTAGCACTCACTGATTTAGATATTAGATGTCAATATCTATATAAGTGTCTCCCTGTCAGTTGGTGCATTGCTATGTATCCCCATCCGCACCTATCTTCACATACACACACACATACGCATCCTCCCACATACTCACACCCACACACGTAAATACTACCTTGAGTCAGTAAGTATTAATTCATATCGTATATCGCAATTTATTGTCTTCTAATGCACAGAATAAATTTTTCAAACTTCCTCGTTGACAGCAATTAGTGTCTGTTTCGTACCAGGGACTTGTTTTTTTTTATCAGCGAATTTATCATCACTAGTAATTACGGATGTATATAAAGGCGTGGTTAGTTAGATCAATGATGGTGTTTCCTGCGTATAAAGAGCTTACTGTTTAGCCAGTGTTAATAATTATTGGGCAGGTCTTAGAATAGTGTCATACAGTACGCATGTCTCAATTAGTCAACATTGTGTTAGTGGAATATGGAGTGCATGAAGCTCGTATCACAAGTTGCAGAAATTTCTATTCCCAGAAGAAAAAAAGACGTCTGATCTTAGAGTAATTAGGTATGCTAAAATACAGGAATATGAGGAAAATAAAGAAGGAAGAATTCGTAGATGGAAGGGAGGAGGGTTGATGGTGCAGGCAAGAATTGTCCCTGTTATATTTCTTGTCACGGTTATGACAAGGCCTTCTGAATGGCTTCGCATGGTGTTGGACTAATCCAGAGACTCGCGCGCGAAGTGGTTTTGCCCGGAGCAATGCACTGTATTATGCAGACAACACACATGTTTGCGGGCTATTTCGTCGAGAGCCTGGCTAGAAAGGGACAGTGTCACACGCAGCCAGCAGAGACCAAGGCGTCAAAAAGCCACTTCGCGTCCGCACCAAATGTGATGAAATCATTGCCATGGCAAATCTTACACCCGTCCTTAGGCATCTGTTTTTGTAAGCCATTAATTCTGCCTCAAGCGAAAGTGGAGGGGGAAAGAAGCTCAGGAAGAGCGATGGGGAAAGGCCGTCGTAATATGCAAAGAGGATGGGGAGTGGAAGAATAAAAGGATGAGCTCAGATCCTACCAGAAGAACGACTGGTATATAGTAAGGAGAAGAACAGTAATATTTTAGGAGCGTTTAGACATCACGCCAAGGCTAAGGATTCCGTGATGTAAGTTTAGACAGCTAGGTCACGTGACGTGGAGAAAGAAACCCGTTGCTAGCTAAGACGGAATCAACATCATACCTTGCAAACACTAGTTAGAGTTATTAGCATTCAAACATCAAAAATATCCAAACATTCATTGAATCCATTCAAGTGAAATGACCAGAAAATATTTCTGAATTATTTGATTCTAATCTCAAAGTTATTAGATATATTTTCATTTCATTTATCTCTTTATGCACGCAATAACTAAAGGTAGAACATCGTCAACCAAGAGCTTATCCTGTCACAACTTTGGATTCTCACCCTGTTCTATAAACTATTTGGAGACGGCAGTTTTCAGTCACTTGCATATTTTACACATAGAAACAGCTTTTACAACACCTTAGATATTTTAATTAAGTACATCAAAAACTAGTAATCATTGTCGACAGGAATTTATAAGAAAGTGTATTGCAGCAACAAAAACAGTTTTCATGTAAAGGCCTGCAAAGGTAACACATTCGCTTAACACTCTCAGTAGAGAAACAATTGATTTATCGTTGAGATTAACGAATAAAGCGTTGTCTTCTGTACCTATACTTAAATAATAATTAAACAAACATTATTGAATCAATACTTCATAATACATAGGTAATATATGTATTAGTGAAAATTAAAGTTATTAAGAAATTATACCCCAATGTATCGGTTTTATTTGGGTATTCATACTTCTTACACAGACTATTATGCAAAAGTAGTATTATTCGTTTTAAGAGCATTGTTTTCATATTTGTTTTCTATCTTATTTTTTTTTTAATGTAGTTTTCTTGTTCATGTGAATGCACTGTTCAGGCATAATGCCGTGAAACTGTGTCTTTGAGACAATGGTCAAGTTATGTTATTCTATGCAAATAATATCGGTTTGCGAGTGCATTAGTTAATATGCACCGCACGCAGGTTAAATCAAAGTAGGATATTGAACGAGACTGTCTTGTTGAGTTCATTGTCCTTCTCACTGTGACGTAACAAAGTGCAGTGCATTTCACTAATGCATGAGCTAAATATTTGTATTATTTGTTTTATAACATGGGTCTACACTAAAGTTGAGAAATTGACAGTTGTTATCACCAAAATGCACTTCCCGTGCATATGGTAACATTTGATGCACGCACACGTGATCCATTTCGACGTTTCTCATTGGCTTCATTCTTGAACCCATTTTATAATTATTTATATCAATTTGTAAACATTGACTGTTCAAGGAAAGGTATATGACATCTTTATCTCTATCTAACAGTTACATTTAATAGTACAGCAGATCCATATGTCGGAAATACACGATCATTTTATGAAGTAGGTTCTTTAATAGATCATACTATGCCAAACTTTAACTGGTTAAGAGAAGGTTTAGTTCTGGTAAAGGAGAATATAATTAGTGACCTTTTAATTCTGTTTTATTTTGATGTTAGTGTGGACTATCATTTCACATGTCTGTGTGGTGCAATATGTACATGCCTATGTACAGCACCTGTGACTCTTAATAAGACTGAGCCCATTTGTTTAAGCATTTGAATAATTCTATTACCTCACAGCAAAAACACACCTATACTTATTTGCTAAATTATCAACTTTTCCTATTTCTTCACATTGCAATTGCATGACCAGAACTAAATCGTTCATAGTAAATACAAGGAGAAATAGATATAGTAAAGATGGTGATATGGGGAAAATAGAAGGACACCTATAGAAAGAAAGACGGCCACTAAAGATGCGCTACATAGAGAATGGTGTGTCAAGAAACGAATTTGCTGGAACACTGGAAATGATGTCGCAAAAATAATTACATTCTTGCCCTTGCTGTAGGCCTCTTTAAAATGAAAACACTCGGAGAAGCTGCTTAGGACGCTGTTTAGTTTCTATTTTTTCCTTGGCAAGCATAAAAGAAAAAGAAAAAAGAAGCAATTTATGCAGCTACACAATGAGCGCTTTAGAAAATATGAAACGTCAAGGGGAACTTTGCGTAATGTTCGCATAGCTTAATGAAATTGGTTTTTATAAACGAAAGATTTAACGGAATAAAGTAAAGTAAGAAGAAGGATCGAGAATGATAGATTATGCGAGAGAAAAGGAGAGAGGGAGAGAGAGGAAAAAGAGAAAGTGAGAGAAATAGAGAGAGAGGGAGAGAAAGGCAGAGAGAAAGGCAGATAGCAGAGAGAAGGAGAGGGAAAGAGAAGGAGAGCAGGAGGAACTCATCTTTATGCCATCACCAGGAACAGGAAACGTGTCCATACACTATTCAGCGACTTAAACAATTACGCGTATGAAAAAGCGATTTTCTTAATCATTTAAATGGCTTTTCCCTACCCATGGCGTAGAAAGTGGACCATTGGTACCACCATGTCCAACCGTAAGCTGCAGCCACAATGATGGATGTTACGAAGTATGAAGAAAAGCTACCAATTAAGTTAAGAGGGGATTTTTGGCGCGTAAAATTGCTTGATGCAAGTAAGGTGAACAGACGGTACTGTGAATCAAATGCAGATTGGTATTTTTAGACTAATGAGTAAAAAGCTCACTTCAAAGTAAAACCGCGGACAGAATCGTGTCATTTTTTTTTTGGCTAACATATTGGTAAACTGATTCCAGTTAAAAGGGGTGAAGTAATCGGGTTTCTCATTGGCAAAGCACATCTTGATACATTGAACGGTAGCGAAAAGAGACTGATACAAGAAAAACATAGAGTGACATGGTGTGTGGGGGATAGAGAAAGAGGGAGGGGGAGTGTAACATGAATAAGAAAGAGAGGGGGCAAGAGGGAAGGGAGAGTGGGAGGAGGAGGGCATCAATAATAAAGGCAGAGGGGGAGGGGGAGAGCCGGGGGAGGAGAGGGAAAGGGGTTAGATGATGTCATATAGGGACTGTCTTGGGGAGATTTCGTACACTTTAGTGATGCGCTGAATTTCTCTCTTTCCTTTTTTTTTTCCCCTTCCGTCTCCAGCGAGCTGGAGGCGAACATGCCCGCACGAAAACTCTCGCCCGAGGGGTCAGGTTTCAATAGTAGGGGGAAAATTACAAGATGATGAAGCTATGAAACTTCTAAGTCCTCAGGCTTAATGACTCGGAGGCAAACTACGGCTTCCAAATGCCCTCGAGTCGAGGCGTTTAGCGTTCGCTTTTTCCCCCGAACAAGCCCGGGAGGGAATGAGGGGTATGATAGCCAACGATAACCATCGGCGATCTGCAATGTTTCCCTTGAAAGTTATGCACCGATCTCTGCAATTATGAGCGCCTGAAGTGAAAACATGGAGGGGGGTGGGGGAGGATGCGACGACAAGTCAATCAAACTAGCGTATGACTTGAATATCGTTTGATGTAGATCAATCTTACCAACACGTTGTGGCGGTGCGGAGATTGGAAGGCAGGGGAGGACACATTCACTTCAGAAACAGACACGAATAGAGATGGGGGAAAGGCGTGAAGTTGGGCGACACTGGCAGTAACATAACCTTAATGTTTGCAAGATGATGTTTGCTGACTCATATATATTCAAGTTCAAGTTTAAAGATTAAGTCCACATCACATGGAAGGTGACAATAATAGACTGTATAAACAGCTCGAATCTTACAGATTACTGAAAACAGCATTTTACATAACGGATTCTAAAAAATACGTACAAAATATTAATGAAATAGAATGTACACGTACAGGGGAATCACATCGGCCATTGGCCTTTAAAGCAAAAAAGTCTTTTTAAATTGAGAAGCGATGTTATAATCAATGCATTGATACCATATAGATATCAATAAATAACGAAAAGACATGCACCACTTGAAAGGAATTTGATATCGGATGCTCTTTTTGTTACTATATTTTCAGTCTTCAAAGGAATTTTCAATGTAGATCTACTCATTCTTCCTACCAAAGAGATAAGCAAAAATGTATGTGTATGAAACGAGATTATCAAAAGTGAGAAAGATGAAGATGAATGAAATGGGGAAAAGATGAACTAGGGGAAAATGTCATCTGTTTCATTACTATGACACACGTATCACATAACAGAGGAATCCTTTACAATAAATTCATAGTTCTGGAATACATGCGGGGTTCAAAATAATGAACAATGACTATCTCCCCTGAATGAAGATGGAAGAAAGAACCATTGCACATGTCAGAAACTAAATATGAGCATCTTCAGTTATATTTGCATCTCACTCTATATGGTTTATTAGTTTCATCCTCGTCTCAAGACCTCTTAAGAGTTATACAGGAGGAGAGGGTGTAGATGACGCCCAGCCCTCTTATGGAAGACTCTTCTTCCTTAAAGAACGTTAAGGGTAAACTACATTGTACCTGACGGACGAGAGTCAAAAGTCAGAGGCGTATATCTCAGTGCTATAATGTAATGAATCGTGGAGGTACTATATCTTCTGATATGTGGAAGGTACTGAAAGAAACAAATTCCGAACTTTTACATTAGGAGCACTATTCTGAAGTCATCAGAATGAAAAAAGAGGACGTTTACGGATTCAGATTAAAGATAAAGAGAGTTCTTTGAAGAAATAGTAACTATGGGAGGTATATAGGCCTAAGGCAAATTAATGAATGAAAATATTTTGAATTACGTATTTTGTAGGAAAATGATGAGGTAGACAAAAAATGGAACAATACTAATTTCGAGATGAAATAACTGTTTGGGGGGAATTGTCAGTGAAGAACTGAAGCGAAATGACGAGGAAAAATTGGGAATATTGTTAATGCAGATTATTAATATGATGACGATGACGATGACGACAATACTGGATGTCATGATGACACATCAAAGGAAAGTAAGAGTGACGCATGACATCGTGAGCTCATCGTCGTTCTGCATCTTTCAAACAATGGTTGTTAGAGAAAGAGATAGTAACAGAGAGGGAAGGAGAGATAGTGAGAGAGGGAGAGAGACAAAGAAAAGGGGAGGGGAGAGAGAGATTTGGGTGTATGTGTGTGTAGGCAGGTAGGCGAGAGAGAGAGAGAGAGAGAGAGAGAGAGACAGAGATAGAGAGAGAGACAGAGACAGAGAGACAGACAGAGACAGAGAGAGAGAGAGAGAGAGAGAGAGAGAGGGAGAGGTGATAGTTTGTTTAAGGCTACACAGTCATAGATTAGCGAATGTCTCTGAAGCGTCTGTAAACACCAAATAGTAACTCCTTTTATCAGTAGCGACTAACTAATGAAATTTGTGTGCGATTGTGTCTTCTGAATCAATATATCTATTTCAGTGGGCACGATTGATTGAAAGGAAATGGGGCGAATCGCTGTTTATCCAGCTGAGGAGTCGTGATTTGTTTGAAAGTGGTTGGCAGAGTTATCATGAATAATGAGAAAAGAAAAGAATGGTAGACCAAAAGCAAACTGCTGGCGGCTCGACGGCCAATGTTACTTCGTCTTCCTGCCCGGGTGCGCTATTTATTTGCTTTCTGGCTTTGAACATGGCCGCGGGAGGGAGGATGAAGGGAGTTATTTTTCTGCAGCTCCACGTCGGGGTGGTGGAATGCCATGATGAGGATGATGATGAGGGGTTGCCGATGCGGGGATGGAGGTCGCTTGGCCCACGGGCTCGCCATGTCATTCGAGTTATAATGTGAGGGAGTGGGTGTGTGCGGCATGATGAGTGTGTATGACTGACTGAACGTTCGTTCTCTTTAAAGGGCTTATGTCAAATGAAGCAAACGGAATGTGTTAATATAATATCCATGTAGTCACATATTTTACTTTATCATCATAATTGCCTTGTTAAATCCTTTTTATATAGTTTAAGTAGAATCACAATAGCGCCTCAATAAACATGTAATACAATGCAATACATGTTAAATATTATTCAACATTCAAAAGAAGTATAGGAGAAAAAAGAAAGACAGATGTTAACTTTATAAATTTCCTTATGAAGACATATATATAATTATAATATATGTGTATATTATATTCAAAAAGGAAATTCTTTTCCCAAGGACTTTGTATGATTATAAGTATAAAATTCTTTTCCCAAGGACTTTTTATGATTATAAGTATATCTTTAATAGATGCTAAACAATAGTGAAAAGATACGGTTTGTGATTACTTATTCAATGGCGAGTGAGATATTGCAAGATCAACCTGAAATATTGATGCGTTCTTTACAATGAGATTTCCCTTGAAATTTGTTTTCCTATTCTGTCTCTCTTTCGCTCATTATCTCACTGACATAAAGCAAAATATCTTAAGGGGGAAAAGAGTTACATGGAAAGAAAGGGAACTGAGTTATATGATTGTGATTGACACGAGATCAAATTGAAATGTCTTTGATGAATCTATCTGGTCTGTTCAACGAGTTGGGGATGTTCTTCTTGCAAACGCGCGATGGGGTTAGATGCTCTCAAAACACTCGGGGCTATTTCTGCCATCACACCTTTTTAGCCTTTCAGAGCTTCACTGCAAATTCTCGTCTTTGAATTTAAGCTTTATTAACGCGCTGGCGCGGAAGGGTTGACGCGATGTGTCCATAATTAAAATTGTTTGAGAGATATGTTTATAAAAGGGGGCTCTTCATTTGTGGCAAGAAGTCACCGGGTTTAGTTCGCATTATGAAACTAGGGTCGATGACATTGGAGCGTGCTTTATAGAATCCATGCAATATATCACGAGTGATTGTGGAATCCATAGACCAACGAAAGACACGATGAATCCTACATGTCCTGATCAAGTTATTAAATCGGATTTCTACGAGATGATATTGACCGCAAAATTAAATAATTCGGGGGTCCATTGCTTATTTTTCCATTATCAATATCGAATGATTCACTATATTGGAAGTGTCGGATATTGCAGACCCTTTATTCTTCATCAAGACACCCTTTTACATATCAAGAATAGAGAAGGTATTTTAAATAGGCCTATATCAACAGATCGTTTGGAAACTTTCATTTTTTTTTAGCTGTCTTATGATTAGCTAATAGAATATCCTACCTTGAATAGTCACACTTTCCCTCTTATATATATCTAATGAAACAAAGGTTTAAAGACATTATTACAATAAGAGAAATGGCTAAACATTCTGAGGAACGGATGACATTTAGTTTTATATTTGAGATGTCCCATAGCAATGAAAGCCATTCTTGTGGTTTTTAATCAATCTACAATTTTTATAATACATGATTAATGATTTCTAATTTTGAAATTACATGTTTTCGTCATGCATTATACATAATAAACAGCGATATAGCGCACATTACACTACACCAAAGAAATCTGCTGTTTTGGCACGTGAAATGAAAGTGATGCAGTTTGAGTTTCTCTGCGGTGACTTGTCAGGAGAAATACGTCCGGATCTATGTTGGAAAGTAATAACTTTGCGTCGAGTTCTGACACCCAACGCCAAAGCTGTCAAAGTTGGTTGCATGACCTAATCAAGAGCCAGAAAAGTGTTGAAACGTCGACCGAAATTAAGGGCAGGGCAGAGATTATAAAGACAGGAGCGGAACAGAGGAGTGTGTGTGTGCGTACAAGAGGAGGGGGAAAGGAAGGAGGAGGACGGGGGAAGAGAAAGGGAAAAGTAAAATAGCTTTACCTGATTTGCTTCAGCTTTAATTTGAGTCTCTCAGGGCGTAGGATCGGGTTACATATTGTGGGTGTTGAAGACTGCTGTAAGATGTCCCCCTTAACTCGATCACCGCCGCCGGCCCATCCCCTCTAATGGGTGCCTCTAAGCACATTGTCTGACTAGCATCTCTTCGGCATTTCCTCTGCTGGCTCCAGACCCCTCTATATCCTCCTTCAGCTCCTTCCCCATCTCTCCTTCTCTCTCTCTCCTTCTCCCCAAATCTTCATCTCTTTCTATCTCTCACTTTGTCCTTCTCCTTAGTCTCTTCATCTCTTTCTATTTCTCCTTTTGTCCTTCTTTTCTGTTTTCTTCTCTCGTGTAGGTTATAAATGTACTCTCGTTTGGCAGCCACCCCTTTATATCTTATTATTTGCCTCACTGAACTTCATCAAAATTCAAAACTTTTAAGCATGTAAAGTATTCTTCATCTTCTCTTCTTCTGACCTCACTCTATGTGTATGTCACTTTGTTCCTCCATCTTAGCTTTCCTTAATTTTATCTTTTATATCTGGTTTTCTCTCATTAATTTTCTATTTGATCTTCTCTGTTACCCGCGCTCTGTACATTTGTCCTTCCTCATTCTTCTTCTCCCTTCTTCTCCTTCGCTCCTTCCCTCTCTCTCTCTCCTTTTCTCTCTTTCTCTATCTCTATCTCTCTCTCTCTCTCTCTTTCCTCCTCTTCATCTCTCTCTCTCTCTCTCTCTCTCTCTCTCTTCTCTCTCTCCGTTCCTCTTTTTTTCCATTATCCCTCTTTACCTCTATCACTCTTTACCTTCGCTTTTTTTTCACACTTTTACATCTTGTGCATCAGTTGGTTTTCTGTGCCGTGTATCCTTGCGCCGAGGGCCATCTTTACTGCAATAAAATGTCCGCGCATAGGTATTTCACGCTTAGGCCATCCACCCAAGGACTTCAAGGTTTTCACTAAAAAAAAAAAAAAAAAAAAGCTGCGAGCTTGATTCCTGCTCCAACAGACAGATCGTAATTTTAAAAATTATACATGTTTTATTTCAGGTATAGAGGTCCTTAATTAACCTGCATTTAACACAAATTTCACAATGTTTAAGCAATGTTAATTAATATTTCAATTACTGTAACTTTATACAAGTGTGAAACTCCCTTTCACTACACTAGGCTGACCGATAGCAAATAATATAGTCCGGTAAAGCAATATCTGGTACTTACATCTTTGTATAAAGTACAAACATCATTATTCTTTTATTCTTCTTCATATCGTCTAACGTACAATGTATTTTTATTACACAATATCTGACTTTACAGAAATCGTCAGTTTGGAGCCGGACGTTCATCTTAAACTAATATAATTTATTACAAAATTTACAACGTTCTGGCTCAAAAGGTACGACATCTATTATTGTCTATATAATAATGCGTACATGAATCGGGAGAGTATAATGGGAAGGGAAATAATGAAGATATAAAGATGGTACAGAGGATGGAAATGAGAAAAGAGAGGTAGAGAGAGAGAGAGAGAGAGGGGGGGGGACGAAAGTAGAAGAGAGAGGGGGAGCTTTGGTTGAATGTTGATTCTATGGAGGGCAACCCCTAGAATTATGAATAAATTTCATTTGACTGTGAGATAATACTGCGCTGTTTATATTTCGCACTTCTTAGCACGAATAATAGAAAAGGTAAACAAGGATGAGAGTCGAGAATAATTGATGAAGGGAAAAAATGATAAGTCTTGAGCCCAGAGAAAATGGACAGTCTATTTCTGGCGGGAAAAACCCCTGAAGGGTAATTCGGTGGAGGAAGAAAGGAGGAGTGGATGGGATAGGACTGGGAGACGTGCGATGCGCGAGAAGAAAATGGGCGGGTGAGGGTGGGTGATCACCCCCCACGGCAATATGCACGGTCATTCTCGAACGTGAAGGTATGGTGAGTCAAAGAAAGAGATAGAGAAAGAGAGAGAGAGAGAGAGAGAGAGAGAGAGAGAGAGAGAGAGAGGGGGAGAGAGATGGAAAATGAGAAGGGCACAATCATAACCAAAGATCAACCAAGCGATGTTATAACACAGGCACGAATAAATAGACATGTTTATCATTAAGGTAATGTATATTTTGTAGCATTTACCTCTATGATTAAGAAAGATTAAAGAGGAGTTGATGATTCAGTATACTTTGTTATCGATGAAACAGAAAATAAATACACAAAATATTTCATACGTAATTGGTGCTTCATGCAGGAAAAATAATTGGACATTGAGTTTTAACAAATATTGCTAGGGAGTGTAGGAATGTACTTCTATGAAAACATTCAGATCTTTTACCGACTTTAGTCATACGAACCCCCCCCCCCCCCCACCCCCGGTCTCTCTCTCTCTCTCTCTCTCTCTCTCTCTCTCTCTCTCTCTCTCTCTCTCTCTCTCTCTCTCTCTCTCTTTATCCCTCTCTCTCTCTCCTCCTTTTCTCTCTCTCTCTCTCCTCCTTCTCTCTCTCTCTCTCTCTCTCTCTCTCTTTCTGACGAAAGCAACACATGTCAGCAAAAAATACATAATATGAATCCAATATGGTCATAGGCAACTAGAACAGTTAAAAGATCGTAGAATATATACTTTGAAAATTTAAGAAAACTGATAAAATGCATTGAGATTATGTATAGGTTCTTGAAGAAATGTACGACAATCTTAGGTCCACAAATTAATCAATGACATTAATTTTTGAACAGTGTGACCATATTGCTTTGCATAATAAGATGCAGGGCACTGGGTATTCATTGCTGCACAGTATTAAAGAAATCATAATAAAAACATACGAGCAAACTAAATGAAGGAAATTGGAGATCAAAGATGTATGACCGTGATGAATTTATAATGAACAAAAGCTAATCTTAGCAGTGCACACTGTGTAAATACTAAGTCGAGGAAATCGGGCAAGTGATCTGTATTTGAAACACGCCTTCGAAACTGTTGCGGTGAGAGAGAAAATGGCCGTCGCGGGATTGATTGTTAAATGGAAAGAGAGGATGACCAGGTGAGAAATAAGTGACACTGGGAAGAAAGTGAGTCAAGATGAAACAAAGGAGATGGAAAGGAATTCAAACGAGAAACGAAGAGTCGCTGATTTCTTTAAAAGACAAGAAAAAAACGAGAAACAATCGGATTGGGGATGATGAGAAATGATGATCAATATGCAAGAGAATACAAGCTGTGATCCTCCCATAGATAGCTGGAGGGCCCAACCTTATCGACACCCTCCCGACATGGCGTGGGGAACACTCCCGGCTAATGGACCTCTCTCTCCCTCGCTCGCGCTGCGGACACTGAAAAAAGCCGCGGGCGAAATCTTACGCTAAAAACACTACTACTTATATATACGCCAGGGCCAGAATTGAACCAGCTAACTAAGCCTTCGAAGAATGAAAAATAAGACAAACCAAGAAAGAGAAAATGGAAATTATGGGAGAGAGGATGGGAGGAATTGAGACGAAGACGAAGAAATGAAAACATAGAAATGCAGAGAGGCCCATTAGACAATGGCTTTTTAGAAGATGCATCTATAATGTAAGGAGGATGGGCATTCCATTATGTGTACTCGCTCAGTTTTCATGCAATAACTTCGTCGTCCACGGCTCTCCAATCAAGTGTCTGCCTTTCAGTGGCTTGTCTTAGTAATTAATCTCCAAGCAAAAAGGAGGAGTAGGCCATCAAAGTTTAGAAGTGAAAGAGGGATGACGGGAGTTTGACAATCGAAGTATTAAAACGAAGATTTAAATTGCAATTGCCACTTCGAGGTCATGATATGCTGTGACTTGGAATTCTACCAGAAATCATCGTAAGAAATATATATCTTTTGAATAAAGAAGCGAAGATCCGTGTCCTCATTCCTTTAATATCGTACACGTACAAATGAATTTAAGTAGTATTATTGTCAATAAACTATCGTTTGTAACTGTTTTCGACCCAAGTTGAAATTATCCGTTCTTGTCTTTTTATCCTTTTTTTTTTTTTTTTTTTTTTTTTTTGTTGTTTGTTTGAGGGGTGGGGTCTGATAATGAAAGCCCCATCAAATATTAATCAATAGATATAACAAAAATGCCTTATCGCATACATAAACTAAATGGTACGCGTACGAAGCATAGATGAATGAGTGGTTTCATTTCGTCTACTGAAGACGTAGACTTGTTGTACAATCATTGAACAGGGGCGTCTCCCCAATCTCTTAACTTTGTTTGTACTATCAGTGAATTTGGATTGGAGGATCGGAATGTGGCACAAATTAAAAGGGCAGCGCTCCTTATGTTTTTGTCTTTAATATGATCGAAAAGTCTCGGATTACGTTGTAGGTCTATGTCATTGTAATGTTTGCCCTTTTAAGAAGGTTAAGCAGAGGGCAATTAACATTGCTCTAGGTTGATTTTTGAAAATCTTTTCAATCGTGCTCTGGCCTGTTTGAAAGTCTCTTGGCAGATTCGAAAATCCGACGACCTGGTTTACCTTTATCGGGAATTTGGCGTTAATTGGAATGCTTCTCTTCTCGTTCACTTTTTCCTTTTTTCCAAATCTATGTAATGGTAGTTTTAAAGATGATTCAGTATCTCTTCATTATTTTTCGTCTTTTTGTCGTTTTAGTTGCGATTAATTTATCCCTATCAAATTATGATAGACTTCTAATGGAATAGAGTGAATGACAGTGTATCAACGCTCTATTTATTCAAGAGAGCTCTTGAAGTTCACACCTCGCTGCATTAACTAGGAAAGTATTCCGGTGATGAACCCAATTAAAAACGCATCGAGGCTTGGAAGAGTAGCCACCCATCTGAGATCTAGAACAGCGCGATGCTACAAAGCAAACTTTCCACGTCTTGTTCATCTAGAGGATGACGATCGAAACCTCAATTTCGGAGGGTGCGTGGTAGGTCACGTGTGGACTCCGGTCGGGGTGCACTTAGCATGCAACCAGCTGAACATGTGGTCTGCTACATGACAATTAACACTGACCCCGCTTTGCATTATTTACACGGTGCCCCGGCCCTTAGAGAGGGATCCCTGAACCCTATCGTGCACCCCTCCCCTTCTCTTATACCCCTATACCTCCTATAACTCTATCGCAGTCGTGTCCGGTTCCAGTCTTATACTTTCCTTTAACATCAACCTGGAGAACTAAAGCAGGGAGGAGGAATTTTTAACACCATGACCGAATCCTACAAATCACACGAGGCCCATTAAAGGTGATGTTAGGTCATCGTAACGACTATTTGCCGAGCCTTAAACATGTTAAATAGTTTTTCCCCGAATGTAGGTTATACCTTATTTGTCTATATTTCTACATATCTGGATATGAGGCATTGTAATATGTGAAGTGTTAAAATTAGACGTAAAAGGGTTTTGCGAGAAATAGACCCTAGAGCTTGTAAAGCCAATCATTTTTAGAGGAATAGGTACACCCCGGAATGTAGGAACGATCAAAATTTAAAAAAAGGGCTAGTAACATAATAACGAATCAATGGGCCTATAAAATGAAGAAAATGTTAGGATGTCTATGACTATGGTTGTAACCAATTTATTATAAATGGCTGTTCCGCACTTACTTTCTCATTTCGAAGATTTGTTATAATTAATAATAACTATCATTATCTTACTCGTAACGGTGATATTGGTTCGGCCCGTAATGCCTTGTACCACATGTACATATTATTGTGTCTTCTGTGCAGTCTGTGTTCATGAAGTCTGTATGTTATTTCTTCATTTTGCTGATCAGTACAGTTAGTGATCGCAGTGATGATGATTCTTAGTCAACCAATATCCAAAATGATTTCAAGACGGCTCCTGTAAATTAAGTAATAAGAAAGTCCAGCTCTCAGTGAAAACTTCCGTGTCCTAGAAAGGAATAACCATGGCATAGATATGTTTGTAATGTGAGAATGGAATATCCTTTTAACAATTTTCCAATCACATAAATTAAATTGATCAGTGAGACAGGTACAGAATGGCGCCTAGGTAACAGCGGATGTGGGGTAACTTCTTTTTACAACCCTCTACTTCTTCTTTCAATCTGACTATTCTGGCAGGGATCCGATAACTTTGTCTCAGATTCTGAAACAAAATCCTGGATTGAGCTCATGCTGCAATGATAATTATAAACCTTTAGGTCGGTCAGGACCTCCATGACTTTTAGAAGCTGATCGCCTGTCTGATTATCAAGATATTTATGATTGGAATTACAAATTTTGAAAACCATTTACCAAACGTTTTTCATAACACTACAGTTTATTGGGGAAAACGCGTATGGTAAAACCGGTCACTCAAAGATTTTTACTTTTTTGAGGCACTTCTTGATCATTTTGAAGCGCTTTTTTTTAAGGGCTTCAATATTACACCATATCACAGACAATGATAACGCGTAGGGCCATGCATCTCAGATTTAACATTGTTAAACGATGCCTTTAATCATCTTCATATGACGTTACATTCAACATGTTCAAAAACCTCCCAATAAAAAAATCGCCGTCCTTACAATATGGCTTCTTCTTCTAGACTTTTCGAGGATTTTCGTGCTATTTCGTCTCATTTCACGAACAATATTCTTAACTCTTTGACAATATTCAAATTGGATTTGCTGGTTTACTAACTAATTTTCTGTAAAATAATATGTTTTAATTTCAAATTGTCTTTGCATGAAGATAAAAATGGGTATGGTCTGAAAGAACAAACAGCAAATGACCGATTGATTAGACTGTTCAAGTGATCAATCTTCTCTCTCTCCCTTCCTCTCTCACTCACGTCCTTTCATCCTCTCTCTTTCTCTCAAGTTAACCTGGTGTGACTGTATATAACGGAACTTAACAAATTCGCCACCAAATAATGATAATTGCTTTCAAGTTTTGAAGAGCGTGTGTATTCTGCGTGCGCCCACCGTTCTTGTATTTGCACAGAAATTGTAATGAGCATGAAATGGAGGTTTGGAGTGGAAAAGGTGCAAGAGAACACAGATTTGTTACCATAAATTGTCCAGGCCAATCCTCCACCAGGAAAGGGGGGAAAAAGCCTTTGACACCGCTAAATGCAAAAGCTTCATGAAAAAAAGAGAAAGTATTCAACCCCGCTCCCACCATCGATGCGGGTTAAGCTCTCATTGAAATTCAGCGCAGGGCTCCGTCGGCTCGCGCATGTATGTGGCGCACATATGCACATGCTGTACAGCTAAAACAACACACGGGACCTTTCCCCCTTCCAACACCGCGCCTTCTCATTCGCTTTCCTCTCCCTTTCCTTCCTTTCTTCCTTTCGTTTTTTCCGTCTTTGAAGCGGAGAGAGAATTAAACGCAGGCGAATCCCAAGCGAGGATACGCGATATTAAGCGCAACATTAATACGGATGTTTAGGCGTTAGGAGGTCTCGCAAGATACGTGTTTGGAGGGCCGCACCGGGTTTATATCACGGCGCAATGGTGTGATGCCCTTTTACGGTTTTAGAATAAGCATCACGAACTCTTAGACGAACTCAAGAACATGATACAAACATCGAAATGAAGGAAATGATGAAAAACATAAACAACGACAAATATTTCTTTTAAAATATTTTAGGTAGATAAATGTAGAGTTCCTAGATAGACAGACAGGGAAGAAAAGAGATACAGAGATAGAGAGAGAGAAAGGGGTGAGATGCTGCTAAAAGATAGAAGAGAAGGTACAGAAAATATGGGTATCCAGGATATTTCATTTCTCAACAACCATGTCAATTTGAACAAGAAGCTTGTGTCAGAATTATTGCATTCTTTTGTCGTAGCATTTTCAGCCTTTTCTTAATCTACATGTACTTTCGCGGAACTCTCAGTGAATTCATAATTTAGTTGATAACAAACATTTCCTTTCGATTCAAAGTGATATTCATTTAACTTCCACTGTTTCCTTCAAATTTTAGAAATTGATTAAGGAATACAATTCATCTTCTCTACGTTATCTCATAATTTATATTATAATGATCAGATGAAATCTGTACATTCAGTGAATTGATTCAGTCAGACGAAGTCAATATTTATGGTTTGGATAGATGGTTAAAACTATCTTAGGACTGTATCTAGCGATTATATATAGACCGCTTCAGTCTACAGCAAGAGTAATCTAAACATTTAATACACATACATACACGCACGCACACTTCCACTGCACAGCCCTCGTAATACATAACGCACTAGCAGATCAGGGTTTCATATTGTTTTTAAATATGAAAAAGAAACAATATGAAGGGTATAGTCTCTCTGTGTCATGGGAAATCTATCAGACATAATACCATCCATCCGAACGTCCCAGTCGTGTTACAAAGCTTTCCTCTTGCCATTTTCCAAGTTCAATTCCTCAGAACAGCGAAATTATGGGAGAGAGAAAATTGCATCGTTACCATCGAATAATGGGTCTCCGAGGAGCCGTTTAAGACGTTAAAAACTCTTGCCTTCCTTTTTGGCGGCTAAAACGGGTTTTTAGCTTTTGCTCAGATGCCTGTCTTTACAATCAGAAACAGGAGATCTCTAGAATAATTACAATACCATGCTAATATAACTGGTCCTAATAACATGGTTTTAGGGGCAATTTATTAGATTTTATATGCCTATTTAGTTACGATTCTATTCATCACGCGACATGAAACGGTTTAACCGAGGCGTGCCTTGGAAAATGAATAATTAGGATACAATATTGCAATCATAATGCTGCACTATAGCTGCAATCAAAACATTCAGAACATGTACTGATTGCAGCTTCAAGAATATTAAGGTATGTTTTCATAATGTACAAAGATGTTAGGTTCTGGGACACCAGAACATTCAGAACATGCACTGATTTCAGCGTCAATAATATTAAGATATGTTTTCATAATGTACCAAGATATAAGGTTCTGGGAAACCATTGATTGTACCTGTCTTTGCTAACGTTACAGTATATATTGTTTAAATTACACGAATCAAATTTAAACATGCTTAAAGGAATCTAATAATCTATGAAAATGCATTCATTCTCAACCGGATAATAATGTAATTAATATTCCTTTATAATTAAAGCCATCAATACATCCTCTTTCATGTATAATAAACAGTTTGTTTTGAACCCTGCCTATAATCTATGGAGCATTTACAAACGGCAGCTTTTAATTTAATCATTATTTTAGGATATTAAATATGATATACTTGCACTGAAGAAGCCTTTCATTTGACTAGGTGTATACAAGCATAACAATGGGTTGTATATGCTTCAGTACACACTTGAAGTGAGTGTTGAAGTACTATTCTAAATGTACACACAGGATACCAAGTAAAGTAATGTCTGAGAACTGTTTGCTTGTATTCCAACTTTTTTGCCTTTTGTATTTCAGCTGGTAATGGATTGTTTATTCTCAGGCTTGACTACTGTTAAAAAACAACCATCATGAAAACGGAACGGGTCTGCATGTATCTAACACATCTGCGCTTCTAACTTAAATAAGTCATACAAAAACTCAGGCTTGAGGCGGTGGAAGTGTCTATACAAAACACTGTACTGAGGAAAACTTTCAAGTGCGATTGGTCCTAGGGCTGTTTTTGTCGGCGTTTTAGTTCAAAATGCATTTGTTTAATTGTAAGATAGGCCCGAGACATTTTCCGCCCCAGATATTCCATTCTTTGGCGAAAAGAAAAGAGAAAAGAGAAGCGAGGCAAAACTTTTTAGCGAAGAAAAGAACTCGTATTAATACACAATTAAACCCGCTTCTTAGCACGCCCTATGTTGCTATTGTTAAGAAGAGAAATATGATTCCGACTTTGAAAAACGTGTGGCTGATTTTGATAAAGGGCTTGTTAACTCGTGTTTATCTTATATTTTCCGCTTGGGATGATAAAAGCAGTGGTCGTGAACACTTTAGTCTGCTTGGTTGCTCGTATTGGGTATACTTTGACTTCAATTTTATACATTTTATATTGTATTTTCACTTTCTAAACAGTGCCAAATGGTAAATGCAGTTTCATCAGGCATTAACTCGTTATATTTGTATAAACCCTGCTTTGAGGTTTGAAACAACAACTTTAGCGGTAGCAAGAAACTGCGAGAGGTGTGAAGATAGCAAAGTGTTAATGCGAAAATGTTTATGTTTTGATAATTCGCCTAGAACTACTTGAAAAGCTCTCACTGTCTATGTTTGGAGGTGATTGTGTCTTATTTTCCAATGCTCTCTTAGTTTTTACAAGCTTTAGGGAATACAGCTGAGTGGCGTTGGATTAGTTGTTGACATCTTATATCACGTTTCCGAGAACGATCAACACATCCATGTACCTGTGACCTAATATATATATATATATATATATATATATATATGATTACAATACCATGATGTTACTTAATGTTACCACTAAAAACAGGCGCTATCAATATGGTGTTTGCTTATTTTCCTCATATACATAGTTTTCCCGCATTACATATCCTGTTTATCTTCTTCAATAACGAAACGATATCATCGCTGATAAAGTTTTAATATTTGAAAAAACGCAACCAGAATAACATACGTCAGAAGAAAATATTGATATCTTCGGATACCACACTGAGAATTCATATTGTTTCAATTTCATGTTTAGTTTGTATAATTTTCAGACCTCAAAATATAATTGGCCTAAATACACTATATTTGATAATATTTCATTATACACATTTATGGTCATCCGTGTATTTGGGAAGATTATCTTCCATATCGCTTAAATACATGAAGTATTCTGTCCGCTAAATACTATTCAATTCCCTGTCCACTTTACCATTAATATCAGCTTGGACTGTCCATTGGGCCTTATACACAGCAATCGCAAGCGTGTGAGACGCCGCGACGACCGGGCTCCAGTGCGCTGAGGGAGTATTCTCTATTTTGCGTTACTCCTAATCGTCTCAACACACCGTATTTGCAGAAACTATCGTATAACACATTAGATGTTGACATTGATACTTTAAACCCTTTTTGCAGAGCACACTTTCATCCCCTGCCCCTCTCTTCCTCTCTCTTTCTTTCTCTCTCTTTATATAGATTTATGTTTCCTTGTTTTGTATCACTCTCTCTTTCTCTCTCTCTTTCTCTACATCTCTATCTTTCGGTTTCCTTTTTCATTCTGGGTGTCTGTCTTTTTCACTCTCCCCCTTATATTATTTTACTCTCTATATCAAGATATGTCTCTCTCTCTCTCTCTCTCTCTCTCTATCTAAAGATTGTAAGTTCTTATGTATATATATATATATATATATATATATATATATATATATATATATATATATATATATATATACATCTTTTTAAAGATGGTTTCCCGTTAAGGGAATACACATATACCATGTCCTTGAAATATACTGTTTATTTATTTCCGAAAATAAGAAGATTTCATCTTTTTGTATTGTATAATATGTATTAATTATGCTATTTCATTATTACTTCATCTGAATCGAATTTTCATACACAAGACCACTACCTAAAAAATTGGACATTACTCCAGAGATGTATCTAAAAATTCAAGAATCTAGAATTTTCATACACAAGACCACTACCTAAAAAATGGGACATTACTCCAGAGATGTATCTAAAAATTCAATTCATTTTATTCATTTCCATTTTCGAATAAAAAAATATTTTAAAAAATACGAAGGTATATACAATGATAAGCATTTGCAATATATAAGAAAATGAAAATAGGGAACTCAAAAATAAGGCCAAATGGCATTGTGGAGGCATAGTTCCCCAAACAGTACTTAAGAGGTATACATATAGAAACCAAACTAAAAAAGAAACATACATGACAAAACATGACAGGGACATCGTTCATGGCAGGTAATACAAGTGAAAATGATCATTACAAAATCATAGATTTGAAAACAGTTATAGATAATGCTGTATAATATGAATATGGGTACAAGAATTGATGATATTTAGATAAATGTATTGAAATATCAAATTTTACACGAACGAGTCTAGTAGCATCCTCAGCGAGTTTTTCTAGAAGTTTATGAATATACTTTTTATTTTCGTTTAATTAAAAATTGAGAATCTTTCATTACTCATATAAAACGTTATAGAACTTTTAATGGCAAAGTATGAATATAAGGAGGTTTACTAGTTCAATTATTAAAAAAGAAAGATGTTCAACCCTGAAAATTAAATGATTATGTAAAGAACATTTTCCACTGTCTTCAAATGTATATGTCAATGGATATGGTCTTACATTTTTCAAACATTATTCCAGTCTTTTCATTAAAGTTGATATACAGGTTAACAAGAAAAAATACCAATTGATATATTTGTTATCTGATTAGTCGACTTCAAAGTTTAAGACATTTTGCCCACACTTCTAGAGATAAAATATAAGAATTGAGTATCTGTTTATTTAAATTTTCTCTTCTTTTTTTTCTAATTTCGTAATTGATAATGAAAATACACATTATTTGCACATTTAATATAGATGGAATAAATAAAAATAATTCCACGTACTTCTTATTAATCTTAAGATTTTTTTTATGGCAGAAGGTTTCTTGCAAAGAAAATTTGGTGTGATTACAACTAATGGGATCGGCTGAATGGTATATGAATGTCGTAACTAAAGTTTAACCAAATTGTTTGTGTTATGAATGTAAAAATGAATAACCTTGATAATCATTTATTTCTGAATTTCAAGGAAAAATGAACAATAATGTGTATTCACAATTATGCAAACATGAAAAGGAGAATATTGAAATGCACAGATACTCAATACCTTTATTTTCTTACATGGAAGTGACGGAGAAAGGTCTTACAATTATTATAAACTCCCTGAATACTTCTAATAATAATAATAATATCGAATATTAAGGAGCGCTAAAAACAATAAGTACCAATGACAGCGCTTACAAATACAAATATATGAAAAGAGGACAAAAATGTACAGTACAGGAAGTATATCACATAGATCGTTGGGGGAAAAGGTGAGTTTTGAGGGATCTTTTGAAGGTGGCAAGACAGGTAATGAGGGATGCTGTTCCAAGTCTTTGATGCAGCTACTGCAAAGCGTTTTTCAGCTAAGAGTTAGGGGAAGAATTAATCAGTACAAAAAAGGCAAGAAAATATGATGAGGTTGGAAACACAAATTAGAGGGTGCGTGTAAATATGATGTAGATCGGACGGTTTCGCACGTTACAGCTTGGAGCGATTGGGGTTAGAGAGAGGGTGAAAGGCAGGGAAAAGGTGACCTAATGCTTGAAGGTTTTGATCGCATCAGCAGCAGCACTTGAAGACTTTCCGCGCCGGAGGTTTAGGGGAGAAGTCGTGGCGTTGCCTGGCGATGTGGCTTTTTGTGATGCTTGGCTGAAGGTTCTGAGATTGAGCGCTGTATTCGATTTTTGGTTAAAGAAAGAGAGGAAATTATTCGCGATTTCTGCTTCTTATAATCATGTAATATTAAGGGGTGCATTAGTAGATGTTTTTGTTTTCTTCTGTCAATGATTAAGTAGGAATTATTACAATGACAAAATATGCGTTTCTTCAATTAAGCATTTGCCAACAGATCTTAATCAAATCGTATGACTTTCCAGTCAACTTTGCAGGAAAGGAGTTTAAGTCATTCTTAATATGGTATTAATTCTTATTTTTTTCATATATGAAGAGTTTAATTCCAAAAGGAGCTTAATCCATTTGTGTACTTCTGAGAAAAAAAGAAATTGTTTACCAGATTGTGTACAGGCGTCTACAGAAAAGTGATATCAGAAGGTGCATTTTTTCATAATCGCTCCCGAAATGTAGGTAAATAATTTTGTTGAAAGATGGGTACTTCACTGAACAATGTTCTGATATCAATAATTAAATTTTCATCAAAAGTGGAATAAGCTCCTTTTGGAATTAAGCTCTTCATAATTATAGAGACCTAATTTTCTAAAGAACATGGATTAGCGTATTGAAGTATTATCATCATCACTATGATATCTTACAAGTTGCAAGTCAAGATTAGGCCATTTTGATTTTGCAGGAGGGATTGTATGTGAATAACATTTAAATACAGCGGTTCCCATATGCCACAAAGTAATGTTATTTAAAAATGAAGTAAGGCGGGCTAAATTTGTAAAACATGTCAAATAGAAAACTTTAATCATGAAATCCTATGGATGATATAAACTCTTTCATCTATACTATTAAATGTCAATTTTGGAACCTGAAACTGCTTGTTCATTTTTCATGAATAAAGTTATTTCAAAAGGAAACAACATTGCAGTAGCCAGTAACATTTTTTTTAAAAATTTGTCCAAATATCAATTATGCTACAACAACTCTCAAGTGCATTTTTTCTCGCCAATTTCCTTGACGCTATATGCATCAAAGTGTTCGTTTTTTTCTTCAAAATTTAACATAATGGTGTGAATTTCTTTTCATAGCCCACAATCTTCAAAGTATGTTTATTTTTCGGAGAGACTTCTACTTTGCTTGATTAATTTCTTTCCCACCATGCTTGCCATATCTCTTTCTGCAAAGCGGCTTACCCCAGCTCTCCTACCTTTTTTCTAAGCCCCCCCCCCTCTTTCTCTCTGCTTCTCTCTGTGTCCCTCCCTCTCTTCTCTCCTCTCTCTCTCTCTCTCTCTCTCTCTCTCTCTCTCTCTCTCGCTCTCCATATCTTGCTAGCTCGCCCCTTCTGTCTATTCATTAGTCTCTCTACCTCCGATTTTCTTTCCTGTTTCTGTTTGTCTCTTTTTATTTTATATTTGTCGCTCTTTCCTACAACCCCTCTCTCTCTCTCTCTCTCTCTCTCTCTCTCTCTTTATCTCTCTCTCTCTCTCTGTCTTTCTACTTCTCTTTTCTTTTTTCTTTATCATTCCTATGTTGACTGTTACTTTCGCCTACCTGATACGTTCGGTACATCTTCAGCTACCCCCCCCCTTTTTTTTCTTCCCCCCTCTCTCTCTCTCTCTCTCTCTCTCTCTCTCTCTCCCTCTCTTCCTCTCTCCTTCTCATACATCCTAGCTGCTTAATACGGGAAGGCTTTGGTGCCGGTGAAGGGTCGTTTATCACAGCAGCCAGCATTGGTAGCTGGAGAGCCTATCTGTCGACCCCTGTGCCTTGCCGCACCGACAAAATGGCCACGGTGTTTTGTTACATGCGTATGAAACGTCATCTCTTCTTCGACGCTTAGCAAGAGGAGCGAGCAGGGCACCGTTGTAATGTTTTCCATTATGTAATAAAAGGCAATGCTATACGATTTGCCCGAGGTAAAAGAAAATCATTTCCATCATTTTTCTGTCGCACCGCCCTGGAACCAACGTGCTTGCAAGGAAATTAATCCCTAAAACTAATTTAGCCTAGGTATTGTTCGTCTACCCGCTTAACGACTTTTTTTCGGTATGCCTCTGCTTTGCGCGCGTGTGTGTATGATATACAATATAGCCGTCAATGTAAAAGCACTGCGCGAACTCATACAGCACCCCCTTCTTTTCCTTTCTCCCCTTTTTTTTATCTCCTTGCAACTTGGGTCATTAGCGCGCTCAATCTATCGCCGGAGACAAATCAATTGGCTATCAGAAGAAACAGGAGGCTCGCAAGCCGCAATTCACACCAAGCGAGGCCTCAACTTTTTCCTTCCATCTTCTTCTGCTTCTCTTTAGCAACCCCCCCCCCCCACCTCCCCTTCCTACGACAAAACAAAGAGAGTAATTCGAGTTCCTACGTCGTAATTTGACGAACAATGCGCGCCCCGTGTTAGACATTGCAAGGAACAAGCAAAGCGAGACGCACGATTTTGTAGCGCGTGTGCGTCGATAGGCGAGTTCCGTTTTAAGATACATTCGTCGCTGGAGTTTATTCTACACCAGCCACAATGCACAAACATCCATGTCTTCCCTTCCATTACTTTCCCAATTTCCCAACATTGCAATTCATCAAATTCTATGAATAACCCCGATAAACATGTTGACGGGGTCACGGGCGAGTCATGCCGGGGTTAACAGCAGATCCTGAGCATTTTAACAATCCACCTTTTAAGTCGTTTCCGTCGCGGTGGGAAAATGACGACACCATGAAAGTTGGTCTTAAGTGACTCTGAGACCTTTTCCATCTTACTTTAAGGTGTTCCTGTCGCCCTGTTTTACTGATACGCACGCGGTGGCAAGCTGAATTTAAAACATTGTTTGTTAATTTGATTCCTGGTGGCTCTCCTATTCTGGCTTTATAGTGAACAAGATTTTTTATCCGAGCTTTTATATTATAAAAGAAAAACAAGGGTTTATTAATGGCAAAATACGAGGGAAAGTTATTATAAAGATTGGAAATGAAGTGCTAACAATATAACTGCAATAACATGATTTAATTTAATTTAATTCATTTTAATTTCCAAAAAATACGAAATCATTAAAATACTATGACAAAATCATACAAAACATTAAGACATTTGAATTATAGAGACATTTTCATTAAAAAAAGAAATGGTGAATATTGTACAAACTTTTTCTTAATATGTATTTTGTCGCTTATCTTGTTCGGAACGGGACAAAAATAGGCAGTGAAAGGGGGAACGTAGGGGGTCAAAGGAGGAAAACGGTTTTGACAGCTTATGCTTTTTGAAATAACATTGTTATTTTATTGACTCGAATCATGCAAATGAATCGTAAAATGGCGTATTAAATTTGCAAAGGAAGAACTCACAAGAGGATTAAGTAAACAAAAGGGTTCAACATTGGGAGGAAACTGATTGAAAGTATCGTTTTAGCAACAAGGTAACATTAAGGAGGAGGGGGCTAGGAAGGAAAAAAGATGAAACAAGGGATGTATATAGTAGTCCTGGGAAGATGGAGGGAAGTTCGATTAATGAACGAGGGAACCAAAATGAGCGGAAGAAGATGTCAGCAACATCCGTCCCTGTCACTCAACTGTCCTCAACTTTGATCTCCCCTGCCGAGCATCAACCCAAATGTATCTCTTTCTCCTCTCATCCCTCCTCCACCGTACCAAGACAAATGATTGATTATACGGCACTGCATTGGTATTCTACTTGGCCAGTCGTAATTGTGCCCCAAAGAAGTTGGTGCCTCGGGTATGATGTAATGTGTAACACTAGCGGACACAGGGCGGTCCCGCTGCGCTGCCCCGATCGAGCCCCACCGGCAACAACCCACTTCCCCGCTTCTGCAAAATTCGTCCTTCGCCGGACTAACCGTTAGGGCGCCCCCAAGGGGGCATCAATATTTTTGAATATTGAGTCGATTATGATAATGGACGTACTGATATAGATAAGGGTTGTCTCTATGGGTATTGGAATCGCTAGAAGCCGGTGTGGAAGGTTATAACGAGATAATAAGTATGGAAATGATAACAATATAATGATGAAAATATAAACGAAAAAGGCCATGACATGACTTCAAAGGACCATTGGTTCTAAAAGGGCAAATAGAGGCAATCGTATATCTACCCGTTTCTTTCATTCAGAAAAATAATTTTATCAAATTTTGATTGAAATTAGAAAGCAACCAGTCTATGATGTCACAAAACTGTGATTATAATGTTCTGAAATAAATAGTGCGAAAGAACCTGAATGACGTAAAAGCGACGTAAATAATTTCGGCTGCAAGATGAAAGTGACATGCTTTTATATCAGGTTTGAAGTTTTTGAGGATGAATATATATTTTTTGATGAACTCTTTTCCCTTGAATTAATTTTCTTTTCAACCATTGGCCAGACATCTTCTTAGTCATGAATATATCTCTCATGGTGGTAAAAACATTTACATGCCGAAAAGCCCAATCTTAAGAGGTTTTTTTTTTCATATTTCAATGTAGACATGTCAGATATTTATTTTAGAACTCTAATTATATAACATCTTTATACAGCTCTTAAACTGTTACTCTAGATTATAGAGACTCATCTGTAATATTTGTATGGTATTTCCATGTAATAATATGGGCTCCTTTTCCGCTACAATCTGTTCTCTTCGAAGTTTCTTATTGTCACCGATATCAAATCGCCATCTCGTTCTTGCCCTTCTCTCTATCTCTCCTTCCCTCTCTCCCTATATCTCCTTCCCTCTCTCGCTCACTCCCTGCTCCATGCAGCTCCAATCACATTTCCTCTCTTCTGCGAATCTAATTTATCAGTTTCTAATTTACTGCGTGATACTCGGGTTTTTGTTTCATCCTAACATTCATAAATCCTATATTCTGCTACCCTGCGGCAGCAAAGGCCTAAGAATAACAGAGCGCCGAGCATAGCCACGACTAACGGGCCACCTTGATGTCCGCCCGCTCAAGCCTAGAGCAATTCACGAGTTTCCCGAAGAAATCTTAAAGGTTGGATCAGAAAATTCTGTAGAGATTTCAGCAAACGAAAGCCAAGCGATTCATTATTTCTTGTTACCCTCTGCGATAATGCTTTAATCGGCACGCCTCAATTTTGATAAGAGCTTGGAGTCGGGTGGGGTGGGGTGGTGTGGGTTTGGTGCGCGGGGGGAGATTTGGGGAAAGAAATGAACTGGAGCGCAGATTTGGTTGGGAAGTTTAATACCTCATTATCAACAGACAAAATATGATTAAAAATTTCCAACAAGATACGAAATGTACAGAAGATACTTATGTCTAAATCCTCGTCTTTAATAAGACTCGTACAATGTTCGACCTACTTTCCTCCCACGAGTAACATTTTGCTGAAGTTAGTAATGGTAATGAATGTGCATCCGCCTCACACATTGATCATGCATTTCAGATGGAACGTCTCCAAAGCACTACAAAAGCACTCAGAATAGAAAGAGAAGACAGATAATGATCATGTAAAGCCCAGTCGTGGTGTATTTCTTTTTCTTCGTTTCCCACATTTGGGCCACACCAATTATTTTCCTTCAACCAATCAAAGATTTCTTACAGCAAAGGAGAGAAAGTTTTTTTATTTTTTATTCAAGGTGCCGTGTCATTCTACAAAGTTGCCACGAGATACATTTGCCTTAGTTGGAAATAAATAATGTACACAGAGTTTACGATTTCAGTTAATTTCCCCACAACATTCGAACCGACGAATATCCTGAAATAATTGAAGCCCTTAACAAGTGACTCTGTGCCGTTCATTGTGAGTCAATTAAGGTCCATCAAGTATTTAGAAATCAACCGAAGTGTCTCAGCTGTGTCTTAATTACATCTGAAATTGAATGAGTTCGTCAAGAAGTGAAAAGCGAAAACAAAATCACACACAAAAAACAATCTTCCACCGGGGCAGAAAGACGGTGTCATTCCATCAAGACAATTAACCTAGTTTTCAGCACTTCCTCTGATATCTTGGAACAAAAAAAAGGAGTAGTTCAGAAGATAAAAGCTCCCCTTTCCGTTTAACTGTCACTGGTGCAATTTCACTTTGCATGTGTGTCCGCCATTTTGGAATGGAGACGCGTATTGCATGGTGGGAGTCGGTGCACGCGCGTGCACGCTCGCTCGCCCTCCCGCGGGTGTATCTTCCGTTACCAATAGAGATAATGTGTTTAAGTTTTCTCTCCTGACATGAGCTTGATGATACGTCGCTGGAGGGCCGATAGCTGAGTGTATTGTAACAATAAAACACAGTAAATTCACCCAGCAACAAGATTATTCTCTTTGAGTAAATGACCGCAAGTAGGCAAGTGTAATATTTCAAACCCAGCCAGGTCTTGGCGATGTGGCTGCAAGAAGTCAAAACGATTTGCTTAATCAAATTGGCCATACCCTTTTGAATAAAAAAAAAAATCCAATGCTTGGGCAGACGATTCCTTCGTTTTATAGAGGTGAATCGCATCTGTAACTTTCGCGCCTTTTTTCCTGGTTTGACATGGTGTGTGTGCGGCGAAAGGGTATCGCCGCTATCCCCGGGATAAAATACTTTACTCATCCTCAACGCCGCCATTACACTTAGTATTTCTTTCCTTTCTTGCTTACATCGTGTCACCCAGGTCTGGGTTTCGCCCAAATTGTATCAGAGAAACAAAATCAGCGCTAGCCTTAGGAAAACTGTCCACGTGAGCCTGGAAATTAAAAGCAAAATGAAACAAATTGCTTCTTCGCTTTCACAGGCGGCTCGCAACCCACTCCATACGTCATAACCTCGACGATACAGTCATCAACAACAGCATCATGATTCAAAAGATTATCATTATAGGAGACTGCATTACACTTTAGACTTTCGTTTAATGGAAGAATGGCGGGCAAAGAAGCAACTAAAAAGAAATGATTCTGCAACTACATGTCACGTCTTGTGAACAGGGTTTGTGTGGGTATCTTGTGGCATTTGACAAAAAACAAGTATTTCTACTATAAGATTATAAGGCCTATAAGAATGATAGAAAATGCAACTTAAATAAATTATTGTACAACTTAATGTAAATTCTGTTTGAACAGGGTTTGGTCTTAAAAGTAGGCCTCTGTAAAAACCTTAAGTATTCTGAATCATCCTGATTATCAGTTATTAGGCCTATAGACCTGACACAAAAGGGAATTATTCTGTTCTATGGTTGGACTTGGTCCTCCAACGTTGATCTTCCTCTCAGTTTATATTTTCGATACTTTCTATGTTTACATTGTAAGATCTGATCTCATTTTAATGGACGGCTTATGTTTCTTTATAAGATGAGTGAAGCAAAATGTGACAAAAGCTACTAGGACCAATGCTTAACGAATGTGGACCAATGCATGTGCCAGCTAAATTGTCCATGAGACAGAATTCAAGATAGGAAAAGATCATTTTAGGTACTGTTGCATTTTTATCTTTTGGCCGGGAGATTCATATTCTATTCCTCATATCAATATTCATGACAAAGGAAATGCCGCTGCTTTGAGAATGTGACTCGCTCTTGGTGAAGTTCCTTGAGCCGCTTGCAATCACGCATTAATTGCTAAGTCGGCTCACCGTTGTTAATGAGGCAGGTGTGTATCGATCACCTTCGATCCGTCGCTGAAACAATGAGCGCTTAATTATACACCCTTATCTGGCCAAGACGCTGTTAATCGATCACCAAGATTGGCAGCTGTCAACATTGATCGATACCAGGGGGCAGTGAAAAGCGAGGCAAAGTAAAAAGAAGAAGACGGAAAATATAGAGCGACGAAGTCTAGGATGGCGAGAACTTGAGCCCGGGAAAGGGAGGTACGTAGCCTAAGAGATAAATGTTGTCATGAAAGGTGATATCTGCTGAGAAGAAAAGGAAAATAGAAGGGAGAGAATTAAGCAAAGGACAGTCGACTGAATCTGTCACAATTTTGACTGATAAGATTTATTTTCTTCCTTATATTATTCTCTTTCTTATTTCTCCTCTCCACTTTCCCTCCCTCTCTTTCTCTCTCTCTCTCTTTTATTTCCTGCTCAATATCTATCTTTCGTCAGATCAAATATTATCCGAGGATTCTGGAGACAGACAGAATGCTGCAAGCACCTGAACTGTCCGCATCATCTGTTATCTCGAAAATTGAATGCCTTTTTTCTTTCTTTGAATTTCCAAGCTACCATAATAAGTCCAATGCCAATGGTCATGGTGGTGAGGTCCTTCATCAAAATTGTTTATTTTCGTTTGATATTATCTACCCGAAGCATTGTTCCTGCCTTATTATAAAGTCGGACACACTTACAATTGTTTTCATTGTTTAAATTCATATACATTCATACCCATATCATCTACACGGTGGGAAGGTAATACTGAATAACATGCGGTATTATGAGAAGACCAACACCGAATTCTGTGCAAAAAAAAAAAAATCAAAAAAAAAAAAATCGTTATTGATGATACAGTGATACTGTATATCTAGTTAAAGATTATAAATTATTTAACGTAGTCATTTTGCTAATAGTATATTTTGTTTAATCGTAGAGCGCTATTCAGATTATGTTTCTGTTATCTAGTCATCTTCGGTAGATCGAGACATACCAGAGTTTTTTCTTCCCCGATGTTTTATTTTATGCCGTGTCTCTTGTTGTGTTCACATTCCTTTCAATGCTCCTTGCATAACTTCATGTTGATTATCACCCTAATGTAATATGGAGATTGATCATGGTACTTACAACATTTACCAATGTTTGTTACTTGAATAAATGAAGACTTACATTTAGGAGTCGCTCCCCTTTCTTACCTGGTATTTTAATGAAGGCATGACCTTCAGCCGATGGCCAACCATTCATTCTGTCCTTTCTTATAAACACTTTTAAACACTAATGAAGGTTTGTCTAGGTTTCGACACCCTAATAATAATGGCTATTTAGGATGCCACGTGACTTCGATTGGCCATTGAAAAGTAAGAGTGGCTCCAAGACCCGTTAACACCCGTGTTGCCCATTACTGTGCAAGTTTATCATTAAACGATAAGGAATATAAATCGTAAGTTAAATAGAAACTAGCCCTAGCCCCCTCACCTCCAAACCTTCCCCCTCTCTCTCTCTCTCTCTCTCTCTCTATCTCTCTCTCTCTCTCTCTATCTCGCTCTCTGTCTGTCTGTCTTTCTCTCTCGCTCTCTCTCTCTCCTTATGCCTCATCCATATGCATACGCATCAGAAAAGTGGCAATATACATCAAAGATATCCGAGTGCAGAGGGCTCTAGTCCCACGTGTGCAGGCCGAGTTTCTTCCATCATCCCTACCCATTGATTATCACTCAAGCGGTGTGAGTGTAGATCGAGTGGTACGGAGATACCCTTACACCATCAAGCCGAACCAGCCCCGTGCCTGGCGCGTTCATCCCGGCAAGCCTGGGACAATTCTCTCCAGTCGCATCTTTATTATCTCCCTTGTATTTCTCTCTTGTTTCGCTCCTCCTTAATGTCCAACCCTTCCACTCCTCTTCAAGAAAGAATATTGATCTTGAACACTCAAGAGATGCAGTGTTTGGTTTAGGCTCTATTAGAGGGATACTTGATCGGCCGGCTGAGGAATACTTGAACTTCATTTGATATCTGTATTGTGCTAGTGACTCTCCATTGTAACTCATCTCGAAAAGGGAAGCGAGTTGACACAACCTGGCACCTTCAACCATGACAATTGCTCGAGAAATTTACCTCGCAAATTTGTGCAAAACAAAAATAAAGTTGATCATCATCATCCTTAACTTTTAATTAATAAGCATCGGTATCTAAAAAATGATAATTACAACAATTATTGCATCCTTTCCAAGATATTGTACTTTCTGTTATAAGCCGAGGTAATGGTATGATTGCAGGGCCCTGAGGGATAACAGTATTAATACTGATGAGGCTACACCGGATTAAAAACTATTTGTGTTATTATTATTATTAATATAACAATAATAATCATTATTATTATTATCTATTTTGAAATAAACCAACTAGTGTGCCTAATTGCAGCAACACCAAATTAAATCTTAATACACACAACTAAGAACAGACAAAGTAGAAGGTCCACTGGACTTTCAACAGAAATTGTTTTTCGTCTGGTTTTTGTTTTTCTAACTCTCATGCCATGTAAGAGCACTAATTCTAGGTATCATTAAATTCATGAAAGAAAATGATTTTTTTAAATATTTGACTTTAGCTTTTGTTCCTGAGGGTCCAGCTTGTCTTTTACGACAATAACTCACATGTATTTGTCTGTTAGTTTCTTTTTACCTGACTGCTAAGAAAGTATGATTGTAAAATAAGCAACCAGGGAACCGACGGCTTTAAGTCCTCTCAGGGGGACTTGGTTATGAGGATTAATGCCTAAACCAAAGGGCAGTATAGCTTCAAATGTAATGTATAAAAACAGGAAATTAATTAAGCTCTGCACGGACTCTCAAGATGAATTGCTATTCGTCTCAATTTCTCCGTTCGTCATTCCCCATTTCACGGGACCAACTAGCACTCGGCCCCCTGTCCTCCCCCTTCCTGGCACCATCACGTTATATGCCCCCTGAGACGTGGTGTGGATCCTAAACCGGAAGGGCAGCACCGGTTACGCCCCTCTCCGTAAAGCACCAGGGTGTCGTGGCCTTGCACCAGCCCGATCGCGCCCCGGTCAACGATGTGTAAATTGAGACCTCCCAGCCGCCGTCCAGCGTGGAGATGGTCGATGATGCTGATATGGTACGGTGTCGAGTCTCATGGGCTGGACACAGCTTTTAGAATGGGGAAGGGGGTTGCTGACCCATTCTAAATGCTAATTTTTTAATTTTTTTTAAGGGTGAGCTTCAAGAATAGGCCACAAAATTAAATACTCATTTTTTTTAAAATACAATTTTCACCCAATTTTAACAATAACTGCTATCATGACTACTCCTTCTACTACTACATGTACCACCACCACCACTACTATTACTAATATTACTACTACTACTACTAATAATAATACTACTACTACTACTTTAATTATTACTACTACTTCTACTACTGCTACTACGTGGATTACTACTACTACTACTACTACTACTACTACTACTACTACTACTACTACTACTACAACTAGTACTACTACTACTACTAGGAGGCGGGATAGCTCAGTCGGTAGAGCAGTGGTCTCGCAATCCGGCGACCCGGGTTTGAAATCCAGTCGATGCGTTAATGCATTAATCCTTATTACCAGGTCACTCGGAGAGGACCTAAAGCCAACGGTCTTTTGATTGCTACCTAACAAGCAGTTATGCTTTCTTAGCAGTCAGGTAAAATAACTACCACTACTTACTACTATTACTAGATTTCTACTAGTACTTATACTTTATTCAATATTTCTGCTGCGAATACAAATCAGTCTAATCATGCCTGCTGGTGCTGAAAGTGCAGTAATCTCAGTAATTTTATTTACGATATTCCATATATATTATGCAATACCTTCATTGACAAATTGGCGTTTTGTGTGCGTTTGCTTTATAATGTTTAACAGACGGTGCTCTTCCAATGAAATAAATGCACGTTACTGAGCACTAGTAGACTTTCGGTTAAGTGACATTGAAGGGAATATTTTCCTCACAACTTTGTGCTTTCGTATGAGAATGAAGAATTTAACTGCAAATGATATTGGACAAATCGTATCGTAATGCTTAGAGTACTTATTAAACATCAAGCTCGCATCGCCGACTACATTTTCGGTTCCCGTTTTTCGTTTTAATGCTTGAAGATGACATTTTGCATCGTACGGTGCTGTATTTGAACCATTCTTTTGAAAAAGCCCTGCAAAGAAATAAAATTTGGAGAATGATAAATTATCAAAGACACAGTCTTATTATCTCCACAGGGCTTTTTTAAACTGGATCCATTATGGAAATTGGATCTATTGTCAGAGGTGTGCATATAAATCAATAACCAAGAGCATCCATGCATCAGCAAAATAAGTAATTATAGAAAGAAAAAAAAAGAGTCGAAATGGGGCTCCGTAAGTAGAAAAGAAAATTAAGACCGGTGTCGGATTTCAGTTGAAAGGCGTAAATTTAACGCATTGAAAATTCAGCGGTTTCCGACAACACTTCAATTTTTCACGCCAATTAAGTTTTACCAAATCCTCTTAAGGATGGAAGGGTCGTGGCCAGCAGACTCGGTTCAGAAAATTACCCTGACATCGTCATATGTAGATGAATAACGAAGGCACTGACATTGAGCGGGTTTGCGTTGTTCTTGTCCCTCTTCATTTTTAACCACCTCTTCCTGGAGAAGTCTCAGAAGAACGTTCTTGAGGTGGTCAATGAATTCTGCGGTTTGTTCCTTCGTTCCTTTCTCGTCTCTGTTGTCTTACAGAGTCAAGTTGTCGACTTAACCAGGCTCCATCTGATCACGCGCGTGATATGGTGTTGGGTGTTTCCGGAGTTCGTTCACGGGCAGATATGTTAGGAATATTGAGGGGAAGTTGAGGACTGTAATTATGGCTCTCGAGGAAGAAGTAGAATCAAGCATATTTTTTTTCTCGCAAAAATCATACTCTCTTCCCAATAATTGATTGTCAGGCTACATTAAATGCACCTGCTACTATTAATAAGCAGGAAAGGTCCCTGTTTTGTGAAGCTGATCAATTTTAAGAAATTATTATAATTTGAATGGTTATTTATTCAAGAGGTCAATATTCTAGTCAAAGGGGTAGACCGAATGCAGTTTCCATAACCATTTAAAATTTGAGACTTAAAAAAAAGCAAACAAAAGGAAGCAAAAAACGCCGCAACAGATTGGAACGATATCACTAAATATTCTGCTAACCATGTATGCTTAACGATATAGGTGTTTAAATTCTGTAATGAAATCATGTGTTATGTTGAATTGCACTCGTCATGCTCAAATAATATTTCTTCATCCCTTATCTATTACAACTTTCAAGTAATACTTATACTTTTAGCACAACTTAATTGAGGTTTCATTTGGGGGTTGCATCAAAATGTAACCCCAAATAAAGTTGGTCATATAGAACAGATAATGTAGTGAAATTGAACATCATCATTATATCCGCCATAATAGTCATCATCATTGTGATAATCATCATAGCCATCATCATTATCATCACCATCACTTACAGTATAATCATCACCATTTACAGTATAATCACCACTACCATCATCATCATTATCATCATCATCCCCGCCACTATAACCCCTCTCGTTGTGGTCGTCATTATCATCATCATCACCATCATCATCATCATCATCACCATCATCATCATCATCATCACCATCATCATCATCATCATCACCATAACCATCATCATTATCCTCATCACCACTATCAATTTTATCACCAATCAATGCACCATCATTATCATTATTATCATCCCGCCACTACCATCCCCATCATTGTGCTCATTATTATCATCATCATCACCATTATCATTATCATCATCATCACTAACAATATTATCACCATTCAATGCATCATCATTATCATTATTATCATCCCGCCACTACCATCCTCATCATTGTGCTCATTATTATCATCATCATCACCGTCATCATTATCCTCACCACTATTAACAATATTATCACCAAGCAATGCACCACCAGTATCATTATCATCATCATCATCACCATCATCACCATCATCATCATCATCATCATCACCATCATCACCATCATCATCATCATCATCATCATCATTACCATCATCACCATCAGCATTAACCTCACCACACTACCTAGCAAACCCATCTCTAGATTCGTCATTCAAATCTCACTGCGAAGCAAACGCGTCGACGTGCGTGCCGAATTACTAAGGATCATGACGATGGTGGTCATCCCTGGGTATATGATGTCGGAAATAGAATCCCCTTTGCTTATCAGAAGCTGGTCAATTTGACTTGGCTTCAGCGGTCGGGTGGCTGAAATACCGGAGGCAAAATAACGGACTGGTAATATTCATACGCTCCGGCTTTTGTTGATCGAAGAAAATACCCCTCAACGTACACTTCATAACGTAGATTGCTTTGCAGAATACGCAGATATCCAATATTCTCATTCGCATATTTTATTTCTAAACCTTTTCTGTGCTATGTTATATTATTTTGTGACATTTCTCATACGTATGTAAACTGATGTAGGATAAACCAGGTCATTTGCGATAGTGGGTTGAAATTATTCTCTTTTGTAGTAAAAACTACATCATGGTTACAAAATAAAGCATCACTGGAACGTAGACAATTACTGGGGTCTTGCCTACGCATATGTTTTTCTTTCTTGTATTAATCTCTCTCTCTCTCTATGGCTCTGTTTTTATATTTCTCTCTCTCTCTCTCTCTTGCGCTTTCACTATTTCTCTACCTCTTATTTTCCGTGTTTCTCTGTGAAATATTGTCATCTTTCTGTTATTCCTGGGCCCCGTCTCATAAAGAGTTGCGATTAATCGCAAGTTACTTGTGATGAATATCAATCGCAACTATGTACATAAGAGGTAGGAGACTGTAAAGTTGCGATTGATTCGAGGACTTGCGATTAATTCGAATTTGAATCAATCGCAACTCTTTGCAAAACGGGCCAAGATCTGCCCCATTATCTCCCCCTCTGCTTCTCCCAGTCTGTAACTTTAAAGTTGTCTTTCTTACTGTCATTCTGGATGTCTTTCTCTTTGTCCTTCTCGCTCTCGGACATTTCTTCCTCTCTCTCGATCTTCCGGAGTTGCTTACATCATGAATGAGAGTCACTTTTAGTCCTAGTCCCCATAGACCTGGACCCATAACGGTTATGTCAAGGTTCACGCTAACCCAACGTTAATGACACCTCAGACAATCAGCAAATTTATCTACCAAAGAAATCGCGGGAAATAAGAATTGACTGAAGCGGAATAGGGAAGGGTGGTGCGCTCTTAGACTTGGGGCTAGGATTAGATCAACACAACGCATACTTGTCAATTTTCTCCATTCTTTGTAATATATTTCAGGGTACCGTTTGAGCTATTTCCATTTAGCCTTCTTGATACTTATCACCCCAAACAATGCCGACTCATCTCCATGCCTCCAATTCGTTCGATGATAATCTATAATTGCCCCCTTTTTTATTGCTCCCTGGCAATCTTCAGTTTGGTGATCAGTGCTAAAGGGCGGAGGAAATTTGCTAGAGTCATCAAACAAGTCAGCTTTTTAAAACCCTGCGTTCCTGACACAATCTTGTTTCAAAAGTCACCTGGGAAAACGTGTCTGCTTCTTTCGCCATTTTCCGGGGAGAAGTGATACACTAAATTGTGACTTCCCGAGCAAAAAGGAGAAAGAGAAAGAACCCAGGTTGTGCAAATTTGTATAAGATTGTGTTCATTTGCGCAGTTGCTTATTATGGCCTAATTCCTACTACTAATATTATTGAATTTCCCCGCTGGAGGACCCGGATGTAAGTTTGAGTCACTATTGTCGGTATGATTAGTGCGTGAGCGTGTGTGTGCGTGAAGGCGAAGCTCTCAATGACGACATGTCATTGCCATTTCTGCCCGATCAAGATGCCATAAGAGCAGCTAATACGATATGACATTTTCGCTTCTAAATATGTTATTAAACCAGATTGTTCCAGTATAAAGATATATCTTTGAAGGGTAGGATATCTATGACTCAACTTATACGATTCTCTTTTTGAACGAAATCGCAATTTATCAAGCATGTTCAAGTAGTCATGAGAAGAGATTGTAATATTATTTTTCGACCACATTTTTTCTCAATAAAAGGGCAAAAGTCATTACTATGAATCTTGTATGAGATTAAAGAGTAAGCATGTTGTACATGCATATCAGTTAATTATAATACTGTAGGGTAAAATAAGAATTAGTATTAATGTCTTTGAAGATGGTGATAGTCGTAAATCTCCGGGATGCCCGCGCCCCCGCGCCTATTTCGGCAGCGGGATAAGTATAACTCTTCACCCCACATATTTTGTATAGAAAGAATGAAAGAAATATTGAACATGACAAGTAATTGTGTATGTTTTTATCTAAGTGCATTACACAATCATAATAACCCAATCTTTAGCATGGCCTTATAAACTAAAGATTATTAGTTGATAAGTTCATGTCGTCGGTTATGTGTTTTTTTAAAGCAGAATCCCACACCCTAAAGAGGAGGCCACGTGATGGCATAGCCATCCCTGACATATATAACCTCAACAGACATTATGTACTTTTTTTTAGCAATATTCAATGTTCTTTAGCAATATTCGTTCATTGTGCAGATTCCACTAGAAAATATATTATAACATAGCTTGCGTGTCCACCATATTAACTGTTTACATGTAAATCTGATTTGAAAGGAAATGATACGGGAGCTAGCTACAGTGCACAAAAAAAAAACTCAATATTAGATTAAAATTCAAACGTGCATTTTGTATGGTAAACTTCCATCTAATATTCAACAACATTTATATACTTTACTTATGGATTAAATTGTACCCAACAAAATGCATGTTCCCGTTTCGTCCACTTTTGGATTAATTTAGTTAGGATATATGTTTGAGTTTGTCTTTTGATTTCTTGGCAGTCATCGATGTTCAATTTATGATTAGATTTATAAATTTTGTACTAACAAAACTTTCTTATTTCTTTCCCATCAATTTCTCTTCCCCTTTCCATGGCCTTGGTGTCTTCGTCAACATTCATGGTTTTTCATCTGGCTGGCTCAAAAGCAGGTAGGCTACTTTTCCTTTTTTTGTATCCGGAGTAAAGTGATCCTGTATTATGCACACTTAAAACATTAATGAAAGCTAGTTAGAGATTTATATCTTTTTTTTTAAACAGCGTGATTTTGTCCAAAGGAGTGAATGGTATATTCAATAACAAGCTTACATGAATATTAATGCACATTATCACTTCAAATAATTATCATTTGCACTCAACAAGAATGACATATGAATATTTATATCAGACTAGGAAGGGAAATTCATCATGTTGAAATATTGTGCTTGAACTTTTTATTTTGATTGAAAAATAAATTACTCGCATTTCTACTGACGACAGACCTCGTCATTAGCACTGCTGTATTTCTCTGGTCAATAATTGATTAAAATGGATGCAGCAAATTAGATGGCTTTTATCTGGGTGATTTCCTTATACAAATCACTTGACACGACTCAAGCTTGATGGTGCGTTCTGATAAACGAGTCAAAGTCATTCACCGCAACCAGTTAGACCTGCCGCACTTTTCTCACTTCTTCAGCTTATTTCTTCTCCTTTTTTTAATAACGGCCACCCTCTTATTAAGCTGATTACGATCGTTCACGTTAGGGATAACAATCCAGAGTTCAGGCCTCAGCCTGGGTCGAGAGCTAGACTAACCGATTAGCCCGTTTAAGCGCGTTATTAGTCATTTATTGTTACTCCTCGTGTATTGTGTAACGTGTCAAAGCCTCTCACACTCACACAGTGTTGATAGCATCTATTCAAGTGTAGATACCACACCATACTCCATTCTTTCCTTTTTTCGATGAGAAAGAGAGAAAGGCGGAAACAGGAAGAGAATAAGAAAGAGAGAGGCGAGAGATGGAATGAAAGAGGGGAGAGGGGGAGAGGAATAGGAAGCGGGAGAAAGGGAGAGGGGGAGGGTGGAAGAAAAGAAAAAAGTAGAGGTGAAATGTCAAACTAATTCATGACTCAAAGTGCATCATCGTCATTTTTCACTGTTCTTCCTCATCGATAAACATGGCACATTCAAGTTGGTATGGTTTGTTATAAGTGAAGTGGTAAAACCACAAGAAAGGAGATTTGTATTCTCACATTTATGTTTGTCATTTTGGGAGGGTGGCTGATTTTGCAATGATGGGAATTGTTTAACAGTGGGAACATAAACATCGCTTTTTGGATATGCTTCAAGACCAAGCTTTCGCGATAGAGATACGGGAGGCATGCTTCAAACAAGATCTGACGTAACTTACACAGTCAGCATACTGCATGCTACCACACGTAAATAATGAATGTAACTAAATTTATAAGCATTTCGATTTCAACAGTAGAGCTTAATATAAAAGTGTAAATTATTTATGGTTGAGGTACGAGATCATTACGCAAAACGTTAGGTCTATAAGAGACAAGAAATTGTAAGCCTTTTGATTTAGAAGGAAACAAATGACCAGTATGCAAAGGGCATGTGACATCAGACCAACCGAAGTAGTACATACCGACTTGTAACCGATTTTTGTTAGGGTTCTCCCACTTAAAGTCTTCAGAAAACACCGCTTTTATATTACATGCATTTACAGATTCTTGAAATAAAATCGCAAAATATTAACATGTTAAAACTTATTTTGATGTTTTAACACTGCTACTGCATTTTTCTCTTTAAACTTATTTGTCAGGCATGTAATGTGCAGTACAGCTGTAGACTTAACACTGCAGGTCCGACAAAGTTTTAGAAATTACGACATCGTTCCATGCATGCGATAACTAGCAATCTACACACTATCCATCCACTCCCACACAGTTTTACAATTGGGGAATAAGATATTCAATACTTAATGTCTTCTCAGACCTATCCACGAAGTCTATATCTTACATAGATTACAGGGTCATCATTGCGTTTCACAGACAACGCACTGCGACAACGCACAGTGTTTGTGGAGGCGACCTGGGTATTAATTTTGCAGATCGTAAACATATGCGGTCATTGTGATTCATATAAATCCATTCCAGTAAGGTTCATTTGTTGATATAGGGGACAATCTCATTCTCTTACTCACCGAGGAATTCTTGCTTTTTCCAATTGTATTTTGCATGACTGGTATGACAGTGATGCGAGCTAGATAAGGTATCCACGCGTTAAGATAAATACAAGTTTGCGCTGTGATGACGAAACAATACTCCTGACGTGCCATTGCAGCTCTCCACGTCTCAAAAGCAATCTTGCTCCCCTTTTCTTTTTCTGCATCCGCTTAATTTTCAGAGCGGTGCTTTTGAGCGCCCATTTTGCATTCTTTAGGTTGATGTTCAAAGGCAGGCTACTGTTTTTCTTTTGGGATAAGGTGGGGTGAGATGAAAAGCCGGTCTGTTGGTGGACTGGGCAACGAAAACACGCGAAAAAGAGCAATTTTAAGCACGCGGCGTGTTATGAAAACACTCGTTTTGGCTGGCAATAGTGGAAGAGGAATTAGTTTGCATGGATACCTTATTCTGTGTGGCAGCAAGTTATTAGTTTGACGTTGAAAGTAGACATGGTTAGAAAGTATCATTTGACAAACAAGATGCATTGTTGGACTTTTCAGGTCAAGACATAATATTATTCTGATAAATCTTATGGAGCTTATGTCACGCAGACTTCATATCAATTAACGCCCACAAAGAGTGAGACAAAAATTCGAGTCAATGTAGTAAGTCAGTTGTGTCTATGAAATTCACTCTTTTTTTGTTTAAACAGTCCAATAATTTGATAATCAAATGAGATGACATTTGATATTTTCCATCCTCTGTCCAGTCCACATGGCTAATTGGTATCTGCTCTCTGAGTATCTCTCGTACTGCAAATATGTCAATAAATGTCTATGAATCAGAGTGTCGCATTGCATGTAGGACCTCTATTCCATGAACTGAATATCTGTAGTATGGTTCATCTATTTCAACATCTTACTCTATTAAATTATTTAAAAATTATTTTTTAGGCGGGATTTTTTTTCTTCTAAACCAATGCAGAACGGCAAACAATGTGTTTATTTATTTGATATGGAGAATACATTCTATATGCCAACTTAAGGATCGGGCAAAGTTTACAATCTTATGCAATACAAGCAACATCAGAAACGAGAAGAAAATGAGCTTGAATAGAGACTAAATCTAAGAGCTCAGAGGCCGATGACCGCAAAAAAAAATCTCCGGGCTCGCTCGCTCGCTCGTCAGCATAAAGAGGACGGCGGACAAAAACATAAAAGCCGATAGGAAAATATGGAATATGGGGGTACAAAAGGAGAAGAAGCTTAGCCAGTATACACACAATCGTCGGATTCTAAGCTTAGTTTAGATGTATAGAGCTAGGGTGCATGTCCACTGATAGAGCAGGCGAGAGACTGGGAGAGATGTGGTCCTCAAAGTCCCGAAGGCTGTTTACGCCTGGGATATCCCCGCCATTTTTCAACGCGACTTTTATGAACAGGGAGCTTGTGCGATTTGACGGGAGATTTTTTTTTTAACACCCCTGCAATCAGAAATTGGCATTTAAAATATCCCCCTTTTTCATTTTCTACATCCGAATGTCAATTCTACATTCACTACACGTAAAGCTGTAAATAAGAGAGGAAAACACAAAAAATACTACAATTATTAAAAATGACGATTGCGAAAGCAGCAAAATTATTAATTTGTTAATACGGAAATCATATTTCATAAACTACAAAAACAATCAATGCGGTCATCCAGATATATCTGCAATCGTTAGCTTTCTCTCAACATAAAGTGTAGTATGCCAAAAAATAAATGAAAATTCAAAATCAATAATTCATTCAAGATCAAAAGGTTGACATTTACCGTAACCTAATACTACTTATGAAACCGAACCTTTAGATAATTATGTTTGAGGTGCGAACATTCGACTCATAAAATAAAATGTCATTGACAAAATCGTAAGAAATGAACATACCATGTAGCTCATTCCCCCAAAATGTAATTACATTGAACCCTATCCGTGACAGCAATACAAATATTATCGAAGGAGAGAAATATAGAGATGGCGAAGTTGACCCAACAACAACTCGGAAATGGGGTCACCATCGACTGCCAGTATATTAATAACCTCCGTCTCTCCCTCTCTTGTGAGCGTGGGGATGAATTGGGGTAACCCAGTTTACAAGAGCCCAAACAAACATGGCCTAAATATCTCCGTTTAAATTTGGTCTCGTAAAAACAGAGAGACGACAAACGAGAGTATTGTCTCCCTCTCTATTTGTTGGAGCCCCCCCCCCCCTTTCAACTCCCTTTATCCCGCTCGTCTGCCCGTGGATTTACGGTGGCTGAGCTTACGCGACGCGAGCTAGGGTTTGGAGCTAGGGTTAGGAGCGTGGGTGTGCGAGCGAATTTGTGTGTGTATACAGCCCCTCTTTGGGTGTAGCCTACCAAGTCGGGCAAGAACATATTCCAAAATTATGTAAAATACCAAGTACCTATCTGATTAAATATCTCAGAACTTCAAGATAATTTAATAATGATTGCGATAGAATTGTTGATGTAATAATTGGTATGCTTGTCCAAATTGGCGTCAAATTTCAAGATGGCGTCGCTTTTGTTTCTATAATCTTTTAAAAAAATGACTGCTTGGGAACTGTCAGGCGACTAGGCCTGGTGGTTGTTTGGTGCGTAGAGTGATCCATAGCCAGACAGATTAGCTTCAATGGGACTCGGTGACGAAAGCAGGGATATTTCGCTGCTACTCAAACAAAATATGTGCTCAATGGATAAACACGTACTCGCGGAATGCGGTCAGTGGGGGTTAAAAAGGGGACAAAAAAGTGTTCCCATTTTCGTCCCCGTGTATATGATATTGAACCCCGTAGCAAAGTCAAATATTGCATCTCTGCAATGTCAAATAAATTGTCCTTGTTGAATGTTATCCGACAAATAATCATAATTACTCATCGTCTTGCAGCAGAAAAAAACCTGCAGCATAAAGAGAACATGCATGTAAACTTTTTTTAAATAACAACAATGATGAATTAGAATGCTTACACATAACTTTTTTAAAATTTCAAATCAACTGTAACGTATGTTAGCAAATATTATGAAGTGCACTCAAAGGAACCGAGAACAGTCCGGATACATAATGGAACCTTAGATAGTAATTCTCTTTTCTTCATTCCTTTTATCAATATCTACCAGGAAATATATAGATAGATTTCTATTTGTATATAAAAAAACTGAGAACAGTCCTGAAACATAAATGAATGTTAATGATACATAATGAATACAAAAAAAAAATCATTTTAATAATCGAGACAGTCAATAGAACACTGGTCCATTTCGCTGATCTCCGTATGGAAAATTCATAGACATTTGTGCGTTGTGTGTTTTCCACGAACGGAGCAGCCAAGATACCAGACCGTCTAGATAGAGGGGTAAACGAACGCCTGGTGTCTCGAGTCAAAGTGCTCTGTGGGGTTAAACCGAGTCGTATTTTGACTAGATGCCCTCCCAGGAACAGTGGGTTCACTCCAATAACTCCATCGTCCCTTAAGAAAGTATTGCTTTACTCTTGTCTAAGCATAGTATAAGAATAGCATCAAGATATTTCCCTTTGTGCCATCGCATGATATATATATACATATATTTTTGCATAATAAATATTTGGTATCTTCATCGAAACCAAGTTTACTATTGCGATAATAGCATTAGGTGATATGGCATATAGCTTTTTTTCCCTACTATATAGATGGCCTCCCAAGCTCACTAGGTTCAGCTTTTTAAAACTGGCATCTTCACCAAACTCTACCCTATATTGCTCTATTTTTCTTTTCGATCACTGATCATGATAATACTGATACTAATAATAGTGTGTTCTTGCACAGCGACCGTGTCTGTCAGATTTGACATGGCGCCCCACAAGAGCATAGCATCTAAAACGCATCTATACATGTGTGGCGTCTACATGAATATCGTCTCCTGGTTTCTGTTTGCTATATCATTGCATATAAACATATGCCAACATTATACCAAGGCTACATTATACCAGGTTGTGTTCCCCAAATCTGTTCAATCTGTACCTCTTTCATGCTCAAGTTCTATCCGGTGGTTTTCCCAAAGTACCACAAAAGGATGATGGAACGTTACGGAAACGAAAGAGTTTTCTCTTAATCTGAACCCTGAAGAAAGAAAGAAAACCAATGTCGAGTTGAAAGGCGAAGAATGAGTCCATCAAACTTCACGGTTTCTCAAATGGAAACAAACAAGTTATACACCAGAGAATAAAAGTTTGTGAGAGAGCAGGGAATAGATGGGTGAGTGAGAGGAGGGGGTGGAAAGTGCGGGTTGGGGGGGGGGGTTAGGGGCTCGGACGGAGGAGAAAGGAGGGAAGAGAAAAACTTGAGGAATTTAAATGTACACTTACCTAAACAGACTGTTTTCTGTCAAACGTTGTAACGATTGTTAAGCATCTCGTTAGAATTTGATGTTAAATGTTGAGACATTGTCAAAATTTCTCCAAATCTGGGGAACAAAAGTGGAAGAATACTTTTCCAGTGTATAAATTGCCCCATTGTGGATTGTCGTTCTATTTATGATTGGTATTGGTGATATCGCCAAGGAATAAAATGCGGATTATTTGAAGCCCTATCATGTCTTTGCCAAACAGATAATGATTAAACCATGTTTATCTTATATCGATGTCCTATCTTCCTCAAAGTTCCCGCTTCTATTATATTTTTTTCTTTTTTTCAAAGAATCATATTAAGGGCTTGCTTTCTCGTTTGACATGATTTAGGAATCTGTTAATCTCTCTGAAATGTTTAATTCAATTATCATGAAAATAAGAATGCCGAAGCCAAGAAAAAACAAATTAGAAGTCAACAACCTCGGAAGTTCATGGGATAAACAGGGCTATACCGTCTGACACCTCTTACAACCATGGCGAGAAGAAGAAAAAAAAAGTGGCACCAGAAAACTGACAATTGTTCCGATTTGTCAATCATGGCAAGGCCAAGACAAATATCTTCCGACTCCGTGGAAATATTTTGGTTTATTCTGTCTCAAGTCGTTAGCTTCTGTTTCATGAGTTGTCTAAAGTGACAGAAATCTACTCAGCTTCATGTGATGAAAGGTTGTTCTCAATTTAGAGACAAGAGGAGGCATGGAAAACCAAGTTGCTGGAAAACCAGAAAGCAATTTCGTCGCATCGGATTCAAGTTCTTTTTTTTTAATGAATCCATCAAATATTTAGAAACTCGAACATATGTATTCAACAATGATAAAGAATAGTTTCTCTGCAATATTTTCTGTTCGCAATCCAAATCACTGAAATAATTTCAGCTATTTCTGAAACCTAACAAGAGCTTCATATAAACCCAAATGAATTAAATCTCTCTGAAGCATTACTTTGGATTCTAGTAGGCTATGGGATCCGTGTTTTTTACAAGCATCTTAATAAAATAATGATGCATATGACATTTAAGATATTTTCGCCATTACGTTTGCATAGATACATGTGTACAATTATTTGAACAAGTGAAGTTAATCAATTTTAACATATTTGCCATGTTTACATATTTCTGAGTATTGCGTTATGATAAAAATATTCGTAAATGCCCCGAGATACAACATTTCTCAATCCTTTTCATTATATCATTTCCCAGGATTCAACTTAAAGGCGCGTGTTAGAAGTGAATATTTCATAATGATGTCAATAGACAAAACATACGATTTGAATACATGGGAATTGAATTCCCTGTGTACTCAGCAAATACAGAGAAATGTTGTTGGAGGTACCACAATTTCCTTGCTCTTCGTAAAAAAGATAAACCGATGCATTTGTAATGTGTGTCCTTCCCTATCATATATTTCCTGTTGGACTGCGCGCACGACCATGTACTTCAACCTAAATGATTACGTAACAGCTAAAGGCGTCGCTAATATCCGATTACCCTGTCAGTAATGAAGCCACACCAGCCGGCCTCGCCGCCGGCGACGATGACGAGAAAGCCTGATTAGATGACGAAGACGAACTCGCCTGGCTATTGTCTTATATAAATCACATGAGAAACAGAGAAATAAGGCCGAGGTTCGTTGTATGATCATATGTAATTTATATAATTCATATTAGAATACACTATTTTGTATATATTTCATATCAAGCAAAATACTAGTACGTCAGTGATTAGGTTTCATAATGAAAACAAGGTGTCATAGAGCAGATTGTAGGTTTGGAATAAACACGATTTATAACAGATGAAGTACATCTGTTCGGATTTCTAGATAATTAATTCTCTAGAAGGAAAGTTTGCTAGAAGGGCCAGGGGTGATAATAATAATTTATGTTGTTTTGTTTGAGATGTTTGTAACAAATATGTGCATAATCTTCATTCATCAAGTAACACGGCTAGCGACGACTAATCGACATAATTATGAAACCTATTACAACAGTAACATATGTTTACCTTCTAACGTAAGTTTCTCTCCCTCTTTCCTCCCCCACCACGTTACCTCTCGTTCTCTCTTTGCCCCTCTCCATCTCTCTCTCTCTCTCTCTCTCTCTCTATCTCTCTATCTTCATATATTGCACTCTTTCTTTTTCTATCCTTTTGTTTCTCTTTCCCTCTTACCCTCTTTCGATCTCTCAACCTCTTTTTTTTTCATCCCCCTTACCGTCCCCGCCTCTCTGTCCTCCTGTTTCCCCCTACATATTCATATCATTTTACTATTAATTTAAATCCTTAAAAATATTATATGATGTGATATCATTATGATTATATTATGCTACTATCGTAAAATCATACATTTCTCATCAATACCTCGGCTAACGAGTAGGGTTTACAACTATAGCGCCCTCTGGGATACACGTTATTCTCCGGGGACCTATGGCTACGAACCAAGTGTGATATTTGGGGAATAATTCATTTTACACCTGAATATCTCTCACCATTTTATTACATGCCTATGCACATGTATTAAAATACTTTTCGTCTTATCCGTTCCACCTATCGTGAATATAAAATAAAATGGGTCATATCATCGACATCTTAAGACGCACCACAAAATAGAGACCGTGTTGGCCAAAGGAATTAAATTATAAATGAGATGGTAATATTGATTGTGTCGTATCTTTGCTTAACACTAAAAGTAAACTTTCCAAAAGAATATAATGATCATTGTGTTCAGTTACTCAAATGGATTATTATTTCAGATATTTCTGTGACAAGACGCGGTCCTTACAAGTCATTAACAAATAAAATAAACTGCCAGTGTGCTATATAGGGAAATATTTATTTGGTGTTAGAGCGCGTTGAATGTAAGGGATTCTAAAAGCGACACTTTTATATTTCATTTTGTTAAAAATTAAAGCACAGCGGACTTTTGTTGTTAATGCTTCTATCAGTACATTGGTTTCAGTAGCATAATGAAATGACCTCTCAGTATCAAATGTATTTTATATAACAGGGAAAGATACATAAACTTCAGTGCGCCTTTGGCAATGATACGACACCTTTTCTTTAATAGATATTCTAAGGAATATTCAGCATATACCTTTAAACAGTGATTGACAGTTAAATATAACCACGCTATAATTTCAAGTCATATTCGGCTATCATTAATAATTATTTCACATTATGCGTTTAGGTGCGCTGTAAACACACGCTTCCATTCTTCCCGCCGACCCCTACCGAGAATATCCGGGGCCCCTCTCCTCCCTGACTTCATATCAACTTTAAAGATAAAGTTGAGTTCTGCTCATTCGATTGCATTGTGAAATAAACGATGTGGAATCGATCGGAAAAGGTTGATCATCTAGCATATAAGTATTGGTGTGTACTGCAAGTTTCTGAAATCATCGAAATCATAAGAAATTTTGCCCAGTTTTGGAAAAGTTACAAGCACTGTACACAGTAATATGTATATGGGACTACACGAACATGTGACGTAAAAATCCGGCCCGATTTGTATGCTGTAACATGCCATATTTAGAATATAAAGGCATTTCAAGAGCCATATTTTCAGGAAAAATTTTTAATCTGATGTTCTTCCACATTCACATGATAATAATGATAACGCTCACAAAGTATTTTTCACTTCTCCCCAGAACTCAACTTTCTCTTTAAGCTTTCCCTCTCATAACCGGGAAGAGAAGGATCGACAAAATCGTTAGACTAATATTCGTGCGTTACCAAGCGTGTATTAAACGCCGAGTGCTTTCACTTTGCTCATTATGGGTGAAAAACCTGCGAAAATGTGTGAAATTAAAACACCTTTGCCGCTTTAACTATCACAAAACTGAACGACCGACTGTTATTCCTACGCCTTTATCATACATGTCGTGTCGACATTATTGAGGAAGAGAATTAAATTTAGGTTGACTAGATTGTACTTTTTCTTGGAAAATTTGCAAAACAAAACCGGAGGTGAAATTGTATTTCAGATATGTAGTTCATCCCTGATATTTCATTGTTGCTACCATGAGTACCATGTTTGTTGTTTTCTGTAACATAAAATTACATTTTGCATTCAGAAAATGTTTTTTATGTTAAAATGCGATTTCGCTGAGGACCAACGTTTCGAGGAGAAATGCAGGAAATATAATTTTATAAAGGAAGTATAAACCAGGGAGAGTGTAAGACACTCTCCCAGTATAGACGAATCATTAAAAGCAGCCATAGTCAAATCTATTAAGTATTCGAGTTACTTAGTGGCTGCTCAGTTTCGAACGCTGATATGTTTGGCCTTTTTGTTATTTGTGATACTCCGTTTAGTTGTAAGTTATACTATGCTTTGTATTCATCATTGATAGACTTCTCCATTCAAAGTCTTTCCTCGAACCGTCCTCACTTAGAAAGGAAAAAAGATAAATATGGCAAGGGATAGGGAGAGAGACAGAGAAGGGTGAATGAAACGCTGTACATGACTTTGTTTCAAATGAGTAGTGTTTCATTTGTGTATTGTATCACTAACCACGATACACATGCATTTGTCTTCAAGCAATTACTAACGTCAAAGGAATATGCTCCCTCAATACACGTTGACCCTCTGGGCATCTTTATTCCCTCTCTCATAAATATCCACGAATTTCGACGAACACTCATTCAGCTTTCCCGCAGAAGCTTACCCTCACGTCCCATATCTATGTTTCCATTCATAATTCAATATTCACCATTTCGCCAGATCAATAAAACATGACATACAAGGACTGTTTTCCAGATGTTCCCTTGCTTAGTCCCATACATTACAAATTAGGGAGCGCTCTGCGTGCCCTGACGCTACACGACGCGAATGCTTGAAACCGTTTTCTCCCCCATGCGTCTATACATGACAACCATTCATAACAATCTACGTATGAATAGCGTTTTGACATATCCATGATTAGGGATTATTGGTCTCTTATCATCGTTGAGTGTACACCCAGCCATCTCTTGAACATGAACATTGTCTGTTTCGACGAATTTTAAACGAAAGAAATCCTCCTGAGCCAGGGATTCTGATCGGAGATTTTCCCTGTTCAGAAATGATGTTCAAAGACATGAAGTTCAAGGTCTCATCATCGCTGTGACATAATAATCCGACTCCGAAATACATCTTGCATTTCGTTCTTGAATAATATCGTAAATGTGTATTCCGGGCGGACCGGACAGGAAAGAGTCATACATGTTGCAACATTCATCCCAAAATCGATTTTTATTTTTATTCACTTTATTTTATAAAGTGAATAATCAGGAGAAAAAATTTAAGAGAGAGAAAGACTAATGCGGTTTCTACTTTTATATAATCATAAATAGATTTTATAGCGGTCCTAACCTGTATTTTTATATTCATGTTGAATACTCTAGAAAAAAGCCAACATAAATAAAACAACTAGATTCCCTGTAGGGCAGTGGCGTATCCAACACAGGGTGACACCCCCGTCCCCCGTTCGATACCCAAGGAAAATAATCAATAAACTTTGAATGGATCTAGAGCACGCGTGGCTCTCTAGATGAAGTTCTCCCCCGCCCCTCCATCTCGTCTGGTGAGGGCAACGCAGCCACCCCCCCCCCCCTCTGCTCTTCTTCCTGGCTACGCCACTTCAATGATAGAGATGACTGGGAAAAGAGTTGAACCCCTCCATATTTAAACATAGCATCATTTGCATTTCGATTGCCGTGATCCAAACAGGGGCGTATCCACGAAATTGTAACGGGGGTTACAACCCTGCAACATCTGAAGGGCAAGATATACAATGTGCTCTCAGAAAGTAAGGGCATCATGCGCTTTATAAGAACTGTTTTGTTGACATGATTGTCATTATTATTACTTTGAGTAAAAACAAACTGTTTTTATTTACTTCAAAATTGTTAGAAAGAGCTCTAAATGGGAACTGGCCGATTGAGACCCTTCCCCTTTTAAATCCGCTAGTGATGAAAAGTATCTGATTAACGTTCTGATTCGGTATTCTTAGGATGCGTTTTGATTCTAATGATATCCATCCGGCCGCCGGTCATTTGAATTCATATACGTCTTTCGACTCTGAAAAGGACTATGATCATTGTTAATTCAGGGCAAGTGTAGTCATTGAAAAGATATGTCCAACCAGTCTTTAATTCCGTAATGACAAGTATTGTAATTATGGATAAGACGATTGCCGCTAGCGGGGTAATTCTAGGGTTGTCAAATTCGACAGAAGTTCAGTCAAAACAACACTTGTCCGCTTTTCATACTACTGTGATATGGGCACAATGAAACTGAAGAACCAAAGGCCTGTTCTCGCAGAACAAAAAAAAAAATCCGCAATTAATCTGTTAATATTGGTTACGCAGGCGTGTTTCCCTTCTTTTGAAATTGGAAGGTCCACTCGCCGGGCGAAAATCATGATACGCTGACCGGCTTTGGACTTGGTCTGATTCGGACCGTCAAAGGTGAATGGCCGAGCCGTCAGGGTTTCCGCTTCGGAAGAAGAAAAAAAAAAATCAGAAAACTGAACAATGTTTGGTAAGTCCGCGCGCTTTGCGATGATGACGTTGGGGATATTATAAGGGAGAGACGTCAAGAAAAATAATACCGTTCCTTTTGTGAGATATGGAAGCTGAAAATAGAAGGTTACCACCTGTTTATATCATAGCCGCCCATTCTCTATGACGAGATTAGCCCGCGGGTGAGAGACTTCAAGATCCAGAGGATAGCCGAAGGAGTAGGGGAGAGTTGATGGGTGATTCCTGCTCGTGGGTCCATGGTGGGGTGCTGGACATTATTGAACGTGCGATAACGCACCCCATCTCATATATAGCACCTCCCCCACGCCCCCCCCCCACACACACACATTTCTTCCCACTCTAATTACAGTGTTTTTCGTTACATCAACAACAGGGACACCCTTCTCCAAACTACCCGTCTGTCCGCTGTGTTACCCCTCTCTCTCCAACGTGCCCCCCCCCCCCCACCCACAACCCTCTTATACCATTCCTTTTCCCGGTTTACCCATCTTGTTATCCTATCCCCCTTTCTCCTGGCCATCAAACTCAACGTATAACCATGAAGTCGGCCTATGAATATTAGAAGAGTGATCATATCTTCTAATTTGGGGCCTTTCTACTAACCACTTTTTGCTGTCGAAACAAAAATCTTGCCAGAAAGTGAGCATATGGCAAACGTAGTCGAACAAACACAAACTCCAAGGGTTGCATTGAAAATTAAAAAATATTAAAAACAGATTTTTGCAAGATGAATTTTTAAACAACACAATATGACAATAAAAGCTAAGTTCTAAAATTAGTGTTTACAGAAGAAAAAAATAGAATCAAAAATAGATATGCGTAGTTATCAGCTCCTTTGCGTCATTCGTTGACATTCTATTATAACTAGTAATCCCACATTATCATTTTCAGTGGGTATCATAACACCATTTTAGTGTTTAGAATAAGCATTAAAGAGTTTCTCTCAAATATGTCAAAAAGTTTGGCCTTCTCCACCAAGGTGTGGATGGGTGCTTGGTAATCGCTGGGGTAATAATAATCAGAAAGAACACCATTGACGCTGATGAGGCTTTCCTGAGAAAACAAAGTTATTACTATTATTAGTATTATTACTATCATCATCATCATTATTATTATCATAACTGCCATCCATAGACAAACAGATCTTTAAGTGCTATCATTCTTCAATGTATATGTTTGCTGATTTGCTTTAGCTTTGTTTTCAGTGTTGAACTTTAGGTACATTCATGACATCAGCATGGTGTAATGTTGGATCACGGGCTTGGTATGAAAGTATGTACCAGAACTATTAAATGCTTCTAAAGGAAAGCGGTTTAACGAAAATACTGATCTAACTTCATCTGCCAAACTATTATATTTCTAATCACTATAATTATATTTCGACTTTGTTTGGAAAAAAATATGTTACCCCCAAAACGATTAAGTGTATTATCAAAAGCCTTTACTTATTAAAGTATTGTTGTACAATAGCAAATCTTTATGACAGAGCATGAACTTATATTTTCAACCAAACTCCCCAAACAGTCGCATGTCCTGTTTCAGATTAAAACTTATCATTCAAACAATATATTTTGTTTGCAAAATCTGGATCACTTCAAATGATCATGATATCATGATTGTTTTTGTTTTTGAGCCGGAGATCCACGGGCGTTTATTGTAAAGTAGTACAAAAATAATATTTGATAAATAAATAAAATGAATAAAATCGATTGTTTTTATCGCGACTAGGTGTATAGTTGATAACGAGGTAATGGGTAGTGACACTTCAAGATGGACAATGGCGATTCAATTAAGGTCTAGAATAAAATAAATTGACACATATCACGAACGAAGACAGAAATCATATTCAAGAATTCGACATAAACAAAAGCAATGAATGCCTGACAATTGGAGAATTTAAAGAGGCTTTTAAAGTGAACCTTATGAGGGTCAATGACCGGGTTGGAATGTGTTGTTGAAAACCCGCCCACCTGCAAAATAATATCATCCAGGCGATGTATTTTTGTTTTATTCCAGACACACTGAAAATATGAAAATGAATACCCAAATAAAAACAAGCCTGTCTTTTCCCGAACTGGGTTATCAAAACAGGCGCATTAAAAGTCCGTTGCATATTTATGGATCTTAGCCTTTTCCTAAGCTATTTCCCTGCGACAATCATGTTCTATTGTCATCGATCTCTTAATAGAAAAAGCACAGGGTACACATTGTGATATTCCAGTAATTTTAGATACATTTTCTGAAATTTTCATGGTGATTCTGGGGATCAAATTCTTGGGCGAGGGTGACCCCGCGCCGTCAGAGGTCAGCCTAATCACTCCGGTCATGTCGCGACTGCGCAGTGGGTCGCCGCGGCGCGTAATTCTTCACAAATTCTTACGCACAGTGGGCCAATGACTTCAAAGCCACGTGCGGGTGCTGCTCAATATTATCTTTCCTCTATATTTTAAGAAGGGTTAATGAATTGGATATACCTGGGTTGGTAGGTCTTGGTGATTGAGTTACAAAGCTAACAGGTAGTCCTCTGATGATACTTGCCTGCTGTGCGGCTGATACTGCCATTAAATGTTGGTATAACGAAAATTTTGAAGCATTTCAGAGACCTATAATAATTGTTGTGCTGTCAAGTCTGACGCGTCCTAAAAAAAGAACATTCATATAAATTGTTCTTGCCTTTCGTTTAAAGCACTCTTATGAACGCTTTTTTAAATTTCATCTTTACTTGCATCGATTATGATCAGATTATAAATCTTGATTCTAATTGTTCAAATGTGTATGAATAGAATGAATGATTTAAACCTATTCAAACGAGACAATTTATCATCCTCAGATTCTTGTTAGGAATAACGATGGTATCAAAAGTATGCACCTTTTTCATAGTAAAAAAACAAACAAATCGCCATGCAACACTCAATATATTTAGATAAACTTGAGCTTTTTACTTATTGAAAATATCAATTTAAGATTTTGTCTCCGATTTCACTTTGCTAAGTATATTCAGAATACTGTCATCTGCAGATTACATCTTGTTTAAGTTATTTATTTCACCGTTACCAAAGAAACGGGACGGGAATGGTTAAACCACATTACGTCATCGACGGTTTCAGTGAAGCTGTCTCCGTTTGGGGTGAGCGAATTCCACACATCGCCCGTAACCATTTTGAAATTTGACGAATCACAGGCAAGGATTACCGGTTAATGCAAAGCGGACATGTCATTTAAATATTTCCCATTTTGCCTTCATCTGTACTTGTCTTACTTGCATAATCACCAGGAGATGAGCTCATTTCATCGAGAACATTTACTGGATAGGCTTAATGAAACGTGATGGGTGGTTGACTGAGAAGTCGTCAAGGATTGTAATGAGTTAGGATAGAAATTGACAGTTAGACGAACATGACTGAGCATTTGGAGGCATAAGAGGTCGCCCCCCCCCCCGCACACACATACACACAAGTAAGCAGTCATCCCTCCTTCTAACACCATCTTCAACTAAACAGTTAAGTTTATAAAAAGTGAATTATAACAATGTTTTGAAGATGCCAAGATGGATAATAAGTATGAGTGGTGATTGCGCGAACATTAATGCACGGTAAATTTTAAGCACTTCACAAGGGCTAATATGAGAAATAAAAGATGATTTATGAACAGTGATTTTTACGAAATCTCTGATACAATAACATATTTATTTCAATACTCACTCTTTTTGTCGCATTTTTAGTGACAATTTTGTTTTACATTGAATACTACCTGTATTATTTTGACTGCCTTGGAATTTTGTTTTACCAATATGGATATACAAATTAACTTTATTGGATATCAAGATTCATTAATATCTCACATGTAAATATTTTGAATGAAAATGTGATCAAATTGCAAATGATACACATTTTTTGTTGTTGTTACAATTAGGTACATTTCTGGCAATTTACATGTACATGGAGAAAGTACATTTCTTTAGTCATATTTATAGAGGTTTTTTTAATACAAGATCTCGAATACGCTCTAGTTCTGACAAAATTCTAACATTAATGATGACAGGACAGACAGGTAGACATACAAGAAATAAAATGTGAAGAAACAAAAAACAGCTGAATCCTAACAACATGACATTCGTAATGTAATAACAGAAAATGTTCGAACCTTTCTCAAAAATTCGTTTTACCTTTTGAGTAGCTAGCATGACTCGGGCATGCTTGCAGGAAGTCAGATTTAATAAACCTTAAGGGGAATTACACATCCTTTAACATCCTTTACAAAAACAGAATAAAGTCATTCTAATTGAGTAAAAGTGTCCAGATGGAACATATGAAGCCAACTGTACATGTCAGGACAGTATATCACCTCATCTGTGAGATTTATTCTTCTGTGATATTAATTTGTGTCATCTTACTGGTGAATGTTTGGATATACCTACATATCGTGAGGTCAAATCTTAGAACATTTTATTTGACATAAACGTTGTGTTTTTCTTCGCTCGCCATGCACTTTCAAATGGTAAGTGGATGACATTTCCTTACGATAAACATTTTGACTAGAGAGGATTTTTTTTTCTTAAAATTGTTATATTCAATTCTACAAACATCTTAAACAAAGTTATTTTAGTAGTACGCACACTAAATGAACATACTTACACACTTCATGTACACGATTTACATTGTGTAGAATAGCTTCAAGGTTGTTGAGACGTTTAGACCATTTACATTTAATTTAATTTATCTGTTGTGAGCCTTATACGAACATGCATTTCTGAAATGTTATCGTCAGTTATTGTCGTAGTATTTCTTTTTGATCTTCTACTTCAACTTCTTCTTCTTCTTCTTCTTATTGAATTAGAATTCACTTTTTAATGTGAACGATGCGCATTTGTCAGCCGATTGACTTGCCGATAGACTTCTGGCACATAGTATTCATCTTTCTATAGGAGATATGAATGCTACTAAGAAGGCACAAATCTCAGATTACAAGGGGGATAATCGTGTGTTTCTCTGTTGCTTCGCAGAATGTTCGGAATTGTATGTTTTTGAGATGTAATTGTAAATATGTATCTGTAAAAATATCGTAGACTTTCAGATTTTTGAGATATCGCGTAATTCCCCCAAGTAGTCAGTATTTCTCTCTCCTTTTTTAAACTTCAATGTTGGAACACATTGCATGGTAATCATGTTAACTCGAGGCATGCTACATCTCAGCATAACTTTCGTTGATGTTGTTGAATGTCATTGGGATGGTACAAGCCTCGCTTTCTGTGCAAGCAAAGCGATGCTTTTAGCAGCCCGATATTAATAACCGTTTTTACTTTCATACCTACTCTAATTACACTATTTTCATTTTTCTTTTTGTAAGACTGGAGAAAATCAAAAGGGTATCGCTAGTTCACAAGTGACACGGCGATATTTACCCTTGTTTCGGATTGACCACTGCAGTGAAGAGGTCATGACCTGAGGTGAACGACCTGACGGTCAAACGTCAAGTTCAAATTCTCGTCCCCGTTCAGTAGTGAGGAAATAATCCCTGTATAAATTCAACGATCTCATACAACAGATGTGGAACCTACCCTATTCAAGCCCGATGGTGTAACATGTTGTTTCGTTGAGGTTTTGTTAGTTAGATTTTTGTGTTTCGGATGTTATTTTCTTTTTATATTTCATGGCTAGGACCTTCATTCATTTGCGATTTTGAGGACAAAGGTGGTATAGATTGAAACAAATAATTATGTTTTTAAATGAAGGCAAAATAGTGACTGGAGAAAATTACAAATAATTATACTTTTAAAACACATTAGTCGGTAAGGACTTTCGAAATAAAAGTCACATTTCCTATATACTACGCGTTTCTCTCTCTCTCTCTTACTTTCGTTCTCTCTCGCTCTTTCTCTCTCTCGCTCTTTCTCTCTCTCTCTCTCTCTCTCTCTTTTTATCTCTCTCTCTCCCTCTCTCTCTCTCTCTCTCTCTCTCTTTATCTCTCTCTATCTCTTTCTATTCATCTATCTACCTATCCATCTATATTCTATTCCCAACGCCCTTGGTCTCTTTCACTTTATTCCTCTCTCTTTAACCATTTCATTTGTTATGCCCCCTCCTTCTTTGTCAATGACTTCTGTTTTTCTTGATTTTTTTTTTGTCTCAGGGGTCATTAGTCCCTCGTGTTTCCATAGTAACAGATTCAAATCGAAGCGGATCCCACACAAGGCCTTACTATTCTTTTTGTGTCGTATATGGGCATCCAAAAGATCAAAATAGATGATGCAGTAGGAGATGTAACGTTCTTATCATCACTCTGAAGTTGAAAAAGGGAAGAGATTGTCACTGAAAAAAGGATGTCTTTGAAGATGATGATGGTGAGATCAGATGATCGACTGGACCTTCCAGTTCTGATGTAATCACCGACGCATTCTGGAGCAAGTATCTCGGGATCGCATCCCCGGCCGTCCGGGTCCCAAGATGTGACCGGCGGCTCTTCCTGGCCTAGATACCAGCTCAGAATCTTCCCTTCATTATACCTCTCAAATCGGCTAAATACGTTCCCTTTAGGTCATATTTATCTTATTAACGGATTCGGCCGAAAAGATAAAAAAATTGGGGGAGGGGTAGGTAACGCTAGATGGACGTTAATACAAATGAAGCGGCCTATCCTCCAAAGGCCATCTTGGTCCCGTTGGTGAGGTTTTCCAATTGCTAACGAGCTACGTTTAGATTTTCTCGTTTCCAATATTCTTCTCTTTCTTTAAATGTTTCCTTGCTCTTCCTCATCTCTCTTTACTCTCACTCTTTGTTCCTTCCACCTCTCTCTCTCTTGTGTCCCAAACCCATTTGCCAATGTCATTCTCTGCATCTCTTTCTCTCTCCATGTCTATCCGTGATACCTCTCATTCTACCCCCCCCCCCGCTCTCTCTCTCTCTCTCTCTCTATCTCTCTCTCTCTCTCTCTCTCTCTTTCTCTCTCTCTCTTTCTCTCTCTCTCTATCTCTCTCTCTTTCTCTCTTTCTCTCTCCCTCTCTCTTGCTTTACACCCCCTCCATTTCATTATTTTGTCTTATGCCCGTAGTCGTATAAATTAGATGCCCCTAGTGATCCCTTCTTCATCTGCTCTTCCCATCTTAGCCTCGACCCCAACCTTTTCCACTTTTAAACCCTTTCCCCCTTACTGTGATTACACAGCTATTTACCTCACCTTCATCCCTCATCCGATGAATGAGTCATTGAGGCAAGACTAGGTACAACGCCTCAATACAGAGATTACCCACAATCCCTCACGTATGCCAGTCATGCAGAGTTGTAGCTGTAAGGGGATTATTCTCAAAAGTAATTCCCTAGAATGGAAATCGACGCCTCAATGAAAATTACAGAAAAGACAAGTGTCATATTTTTGCGAAACCCTTTTGAATGAAAGGATGATGTGACGTCACTCTTTGCATATTGTGTCAAGATCGTGATGGCCAAAGTTTCACCAATATATGCATTTTTAACGTACATGATCGAAATCACATTTGACAATCCAATCTCTCATTCCCCGGTTGCAAATCATCACGTGTTTCAAAGTCCAGTATGTCATGTACAGTATAAGACCTAGGAGGAAAGTATTGACAGTTTGGCGGCCTCATATCTTAATATCACTGACGTTCTTCTTACCACAAGAATCACGAATTTCAGATTTTAAACATTCTTACGAGGTAGATTTCCGAGAAAAAAAAATAATGCAAGTAATAATGTTATTTGATTTTCTTCTTCAAGTACGCTTAATTATTGAAAACTGTTTCAGCATGGTCTGATTTCGTTTTAGCCTCTATGTTGAAGACGATCACAAAATACAAGTGTCTATAAACATTCGAGGATTTTGAATTTCGCAACACAATTGCAGGTCAAGATTGCAATACTTCTTTAATGACGTCATAAAATACAAGACATTTTTTTTCTCTCTATTTTTTTTCCTTTTCTGGCTGTGTGTTTATTTGTTTGTTTTATTTCGTCTACTTTAACTTCCTTGCCTTTCTTTCTTTCTTTGTTCGACGGATGTTCGGGGGGGGGGGGCGGTATATATTTCATATGAAAATAATATTTACTGTTATATTATATTTCTTAGATTGGGCGCAATCGCTTTTTTTATAACTTACTATTCGAACTACATTGTACAGCATTGACCATTCACATTGTGTACCCTCCCCCCCCCCCCCAACCGACTGTCGCTTGGCCGAGGAGCAATGGTCATCCACTCAGTGACCAGTCTAACTTACATGTCAAATAATCTGACCAATCTGCTCTCCATCACTTTTCCAAAGATTGCGCGAAGAAAAGAAAATCCTGAAAGTAAACATATGAATCAAAACACATTTCGGGCACGTACCTTGCGTATCAACAGATGGTTTATGAATATGTATTAATCTCAATATAATTTAAGAATAAGCAATTTGCTGAAGAAATTATCGCCACCGGGGAAGCTCTTTGAAGTAAATTCGGTCACCGGTTTTTTTTTCTTCCTCCACTGTTTGTAGAACTCGTAATATTGCTAATCTAATCAAGGGCCAAAGCGATTCCTTTTTTCTCTCACTTTGTCCTATTTCTTCCCTTTTTTTCTTCTCATTCTCTCTCTCTCTCCTACGTTCGCCATTATATTTCGCAGATTGGCTAGGGATTTCTGCTCTTTCTTACTAACCTTAGTCGAAAATGGAATCCACCAGCTACTAATTTCCTTTATCCTTTCTTGCTTTCTTATCAACTTGTTGAGGGGTGGTGAGATTTAGTTGGATTGCCAATTTTTCCTTTGAATGGGCCGGCCTCATTCGGTATGCAATTCTCTCATAGAAGGTGATTAGTCTACTAATATTGCCAATACAAATTTCATCTCACAGTGATATATTCCGTGACTATTATACGGTGGATGAAATTAATGTACATGTTTATGTTTTATATTTTGTCACGAACACATCTATGCATAAGACCTGTATGCATGATGGGATGAACTTTTTTTAAAAAAAATCAACCTCAAGAAGTATTCGGGGGCATATTTGTCTTGCTACCAATTACCAATATAAATTATCCCATTAGGTTTAAAAACATTAACGCAGTCTTTTACCAGAAGTTAAAAAATAAAGTTATGCAGGATTACTCTTTGTGATATAATACTTTCCTCTTTTTTACTCCACCTTCCCCCCCCCCCCTTTTTTTTTAGGTTCAATTTTTCTCGAGCTAAAACATAATTAGGCATATTTTAAATAAATCAAGGAACTTTTATTTCTGACCCACTAATCCCGTTTATGAATGTTTATCTTCTAAAAACAGAATTTCCTTAACTGCTTGACCTTGAAAAACTGTTACTTTTCAATAATATCAAACACCTCTGCTAGAAAAACACCATCCTCCGAACTAATAGAGAGCGTCGCTCAAGCCGCACATTGCATATATTTCTTTCGTATTTTCCTCTGTTTTCTTTCTTCATTTTTCATCGCCACGCTTTATTTCGTTCCAGATCCCTTCGATTGTTTCATTGAAGAAAATATTGATCGCGGGGGCTGTCAGGAAAAAATTATTTCGTTGAACGAAGTTTTCACGAGGAAAATGCATCATCGAGGTTGACAGTGCAAGCTGCGCCGCAACTTGCCCGAGGGCTGCGGGGTGCGAACTCATTCGAGTACATACGGCCCTGGCCATAGCGCCGTAATCACTGTGTACCTCCGAGTTTTCCGTTCACAATGTCACATCGTATTCAACAAGGCCGTGTTAATGCGCATGTATATATGGCGATGTAACACTAATGGGGTTAACGCTTACCAACCATAACCTTTTTAAATATATTTAGCTCATGGTGATTATGTGGTTTTTAGCTATAGATCAAGTTCCCTCTATATAACACATGTATAGCCTACACATAAATTGACTCTGATGCTTACATCCATCTTTTTTGCGGTCAATGTTATCTTTCTCTGATAACATAATCATGCAGAAACTACAGTTTATATTTCAACACCTATTTTTGTGGCACTTCAACATTGTTAAAACCTACGTCGTACAGTTTTTTCAGGTAATGAAAATTGTGCAGATAACCCTAATTTTAAATGCTTTGAAAAATTCTAGACCAGATTGTGTGAACTTGATATTTTCATAAAATGTAATTAAATATATACATGTTTGTCCATTTTGAAGGAAAACGCTTCTTATATTGTAAATGAGACAAAAGGTTCTGTATTTCTAGGGAAATTCAGTTCAGAAGTTGAAAACAAGTTAATTGTCCAATTTTTAGCCATAAATTCACTAAATTGTGTTGTGTATTTCCGACTGTGAAATATCATCATCATCAACATCAGTATATTTATATTGTACATAGGCCAATGCTTCCAAATATTTGTCCACTCTGCTTAATAATTATGTTCATCCACTTCATAAGATTTATTTGGGGCTGTCATATATTCAAGCAAGTCTGCTTACTATGGCAGTCCTTCCTCCGCAATTAATTGTAAAAAAGTTTCATGAAATATGATAATTTGACAATTTATCTTTTCCTTTTTTCTTATCTTTTTTTGGACAATAATTGATATGTAGATTTCCTTATTTATTTGTTTGTCATGTTGCGAAAGATTGTTTGTTTTTATATGGAATGCAGAAAAAATCAATCAAATCAAATGAAGATCAATTCGAATCAAATCAAATCATCATCCATGACGTAAGCTTGTTTTCTTCGACCAATTACACCTTGTGCCCTGTGGTTTATGTCTTTCTCCATTCGATGAGCCTTTTGGCAGGAAAGCTTCTAGAATAAGGAAGCAATACGATGACCACACTGTCCACAAGTAGACAACCAGTCTTGAAAGCTATCCTCCAAACACTTCTTTGACAGATGTTAGCACGTGTTTGTTTTTCTCCAGAACTCGAACCGTCAAACACAAATTAATAACATTATTAAGCGACGAATATGGACTCTGAAACAATTAAAAATTAGAAACTTCCTTTGTTTTACCTATAAATGTTTTGTGAACGCTATGTTTATTTTTCAGTTGGAGCCAAGTATTCTCCCCTCTTCTATTTTGAAGCAGAGTCTATCATGACAGAGAGAGTGAGAGGTAAAAGAGAAAGAGAGAGAGAGAGAGAGAAAGAAAGAGAGAGAGAGAGAGAGAGAGTGAAAGAGAGAATTTCGATTTTGCTGGTCTTTTTAACATGGTAGAGAAAAGCGCTATAGCTATTGTGTACAGGTAGCGTCATATAAAATCGAAAAAAAATATTATTTCCTAAAAGGATATTCAGTGATTGATTTCAGAACAAAATATTGCATCTTTATAAACAGGTTATCAGAAAAAACAAACATTTACATATTAATATAATTATCAAAAATTTCAATTTTCGGCATAATTAATAGTCTTTCCAGACATAGAAGAAAAAGGGTTGTGACAATGTAACAATTCTCAGGTCATGTCTATTGTGAAAAGATAATTCTTATTTGAATTGCAGAATCAGTTCCCATTTTTATTTTTTAATTCCAAAATTTAAAACCGAAGATACATGGATCAAAGGAATTTATAATAAGAAATCAATATGTTTGCGTATTTAATACACCCATAACAAATAGAACGCAGATGAATGTTTTCTTCAATGATTAGATAGTTCTCGGCCGTTGATTTTTGATGAAGGGCGACCTCCCGTGGTCATGTGGAGAAGATCTATTCGATCTCGTCTCTGCCATGAAAGTTGGTCTGATCATGGACCCCAGGGGGCTGTTTCACAAAGATCCTAAGTCGAACTGAACTCTAAGTTGGATTTCAACATTATGGAGAGCCATTTGTAGCCTTAAAATAAAATATATTAAAAAACAAAAATTCAAGTATTTTAAAGTTTTCATAAATTCCACATCAAGAAGCCATTTGTAGCCTTAAAATGAAATATATTCAAAAGCAAAAATTCAAGTATTTTAGATTTTTCATACATTCCACATCAAGAACATGAAATCTCCTTGATAATAGAATATACTGTATGAATGATTTGAATCAACATGTTATGCTTTTTTTAATAACTTTTACAAAATATTTTCAAAGATGCTAACGGCTTTCCATAATTGTTAAAGGTAAAGACCAGTAATGGTCATGCGATTGCATTGTGAAAGAAACGTTTTGGAATCGATCAGAAAAGGTTGATCATCTAGCATCTAGCATCTGCAAGGTTCTGGAATCATCAAATTGATAAGAAATTTGGCCCATTCTTCGTAAAGTTACAAGCACTATACACAGAAAGATGTATATGGGACTACCCTATCTCTCTCACACGACCATGAGAGAAATAAATTTACCAAATATATGAATTAGTAGGCGGTTTCCCGGCAAATTTTTTATCATCATGTATTAGTCAAAACATATTCTTTCACATGATTGGTAATGAGAGCTTTCATTTCATTTTTTGAAATTGGGGCGTTACCAATACTGGTCTTTACCTTTAAGTCCAACTTAGAGATAAGTTTAAATTAGGATCTTTGTGAAACACCCCCTGGTCCATGGTCTGATCAAGTGAGGAGGAGGAGCATGCCTCCTTGGTCTGATCAGGGAAATGTTTCAGATTGTTTTTGACAAGTATGTGGATATGTAACATTTGCAGATCGAGATCAAAGATTAAAAGTTGAGATGAGAAGAGAAAATGACGTGTATGATTTTGGAGGATGCGACGAAGATGAGGAATAACACGACGACAATGACTGTGATGTTCGCATTGGCTATGCTCAAAAATGATCTTCAGAACATGGATACACTATGGCATAGTGCATGGCAACACTGATAGTGCTTCTACTTCTACTTCTACATCTGATATTATTGCTAGATCTACTGCTGCTGCTTCTCCTCCTCCTACTACTACTACTACTACTACTTCTGCCTCTACTGAGAACAATAATAATACAACTACATGTACTGCCATTAGTAATCTCTGCGACCTTCTGTGTTCTCCCCTCCCCCTCCATCATCTCATAGTACTGCTACTTGTACTTCTAATACTACGACTATTACACCTAATACTACTACTACTACTACTACTACTACTTCTACCATTAATACTACTACTTCTTCTTCTTCTACTACTACTACTTCTCCTGACTACTACTACTACTACTACTACTACTTCTACTACTTCTACTACTACTACTACTACTTCTACTACTTCTACTAGTACTACTACTACTTCTACTACTGAGACTACTTTTTATTTCTAGTAGTAGTATTGTATTGTAATACCGAGAGAAGGAGGAGGAAGAACAAGTGGAGGAGGCGGAGTATTAGTTGTAGTAGTAGTAGTATTAGTATTAGTAGTAGTAGTAGTAGTAGTAGTAGTAGTAGTAGAATTAGTAGCAGTTGTTGATTTTGTGTTAGTATAAGTAACAGCAACAGCAGCAGTGGTGGTATTGGTAGAGGAAGAAGTCATTGTCGTAGTAGTAGTAGTAGTAGAAGCAGCATCAGCACTAGTATTGATGTTGTTCATATCAATGAACATCATATCCTTTTTTAACAATGTAAATATATCTATATATCCGCCCATGTAGTTTTAATATATCCTTCGGGTTCTATCCTTCCCTTCAACCTGCCATTATATGAGCCCATCGATGCCCCGGTCATGGGGCTTGTACGCTCCACGTGTCCCCCTAACCAAGGCCGCGATTCGTCACCGGGGACGAAACATGAGCCCTCAGAACACAAACTTTCGTCGGCAACAAGAGGAACAACTTCTGCTCAAATGCGACAAATGATTCTTCTTGAAAAGCTGGAAAGGAATTTGTGTATGTGAAACTCTATCTTGCGTGTATAGCTCGAGTGGTTCTAATGGGCCCCCATCTCAAAATGTTCGTGAAGTATCCAAAAATACGACATAATAGATCAAAACAAAAAAATATATATTTACATGTCTGGCACTTCAGTGTCGTATTACTGAAATGTATGTTCCGATTGATTCGTGGGTCAATCATTTTCTGATATTTACTGGATAATGGATATACCCCCTTTTGTTTTGTTCTTCACATCTTACTCTCCTCCCCCTGTTTTTTCTTTCTCTTTTCCTCTCTCTCTCTCTCTCTACCTTTCTCCCTCTTTCATATATTATTATGTGGCAATTGCGATCAGGATTTCCTGTTGTTGCAAGAATGCTATATCACTTTATCATTAACAAGAATATATATCCATGTATACAACACCAGTTTTCTTGAAAGCGTTTATGATTCTAAATCTTACATTTATTTGATCGTTACTTGGCATATCAACAAGGTCCTCATGCTTGAGAGGAACTAACCATGCAGAATAACGCAAATATGATGCACGGTGTAGCAACGAGATACGAAATAATGTCTCACATAGGAAACGAGGACTGTCCTCGTTCAGCTGGCCCATAGTTCAACACATAGGCGAAATCAGAGCAGAAAATGTGTGATGCCCTACGTCGTTTGTGGGTCCCATGTTAGTAGGACTGGTTATTACAACTTCGATCACGAGGAGCTATAAATAGGCAAAGGGGCAATGGAGGGGAAACCGATTTTATGATTGTTTCATTTCTTCAACGCTCTCGGCGTTTCTTAGTTTTTCAAGAATGAAATATTTGATGTTGTCCTTCCCCCAACGTTGGCGTGCCTCCCCAGGCCCAGAGCAACGTCACTCCCTGGATCGGGATAATGTGGGGCCGACTAGAGTCCAAAAAGGGTAGGAAAGATTTCCACCGCAACCGTTGTATTGCATGTGAACCAAATCAGTGCAACGATACACGTCTGCCATCACTGATCATGTTCATAATAATGAGATAAAACCATAGCAACCCCTCAACCCTCAAAAGGAAGGTACCTAATCGGAAGCTCCTGTTCTAACATTACTTTCAAGCATTCGCTGTTCGACTACGCCTAGTCGCATATCAACCTATCGTTTCATGTGTCAAGGAAAGGCATCATGTAGATAATTAGACGAAACCAACATTTATTACGTCACTTTAATTTACATGTATTTGTAGTGATTTAAAAGAGAAGCACAATCATTGTAATAATGTTAATATTGATAATAGTAATGGTAATGCACAATAATATTTCGAATGCTCCTTCACTTTTCAATACGCTTGTGAATACAATGCGCAAATTAAAAATCCCATTTTCTTGCAATAAATGGTAGCCATATTCATATTCCAAGCATTAAAGTATTTTCTTTTCTTCATTCCACTGTTTTCCATATCCACATCTATGGTTGTAGGCCTAGAACTCGGTTACGGTACGGGTTGGCATCCGTCTGTCGCTCTCTGTTTCATCCACAGCTGCATTTTCTGTTTCTTTTTGTATAGACACACTTTAGAATTTTTCTATATGTAGGCCCCAAATATGACCACCTCACTTCAATCCATACACGTTGATGTTAGTGTGAAATATTATGATCAGTATTATAAACTTAAACTATGCAAACAGAGCATAATTTTGATAGATTACATTTTTTTGGTAGTGATCTTCAAGTTGACTTTTTTGTGTAAACGACCCTATGTCTAGTATCCAACAAAATGTAACAGGTCCCACTGCATGTAATTCGTTGTTATTTTCCTAAAAAGATGCCCTTAAATAATTTTGATGAGCCGTGTTTCACTCAGGTTCTCATTTTATAGATAAGATAATAATTACAAGCGATTTTTTTTATAATGGGTGAATGTATGTAGTTGTTTGGAAAAATGGGAGAGGGGTTATTGAACATTCTGAATGTCATCCTTAGATTAGTTCACGAGGAGGTCTAATTATCTTTTCATATTTTCGACAGGTATCATAAAATGATATAAATGACGAGAAGAAATCCAAATAATTTCACCCCCCGTCCTATCACACACATATACGCACACACACCTCCACGGAAACATCGCCATTGGTATCAACATAGGTCCATACTCCATAGTAAAAATGGCCACTAATTGCAGGGCAATCCATGCAGCTCAGAAAACATTCTCTCCCGAATAACACGTGTATTCTATATCTAAATAAGTCCTCGTTTCCCCTTACTCTGTATTCTATTCAAATGGTGTGAAGACCCTTAAATGCTTACACCACCCGCAAGATGAGTGAAAAAGGACAATCAGAGAGCGACAAAACAGAAAACGGCTTCTCCAAAGTCCCTCACAAAGGACCGTGGGTTAATGAGATAACGGTCCAGCAAGGCGAGATATACAGCTCATTAGGGTAGCATCCTTTCGTATATCTAGCTATACCCCTTCCCGTGTTATCTATTCTACTTTGTCGTATAATAACACCTATATCACTACACTAGCGAATGTTATATTTTGTGATATAATATCCTGATGATAAGCCCTATCTTAATCAGCCAGATTATCGTGTTCTTGCTGTGCGATATCATTTAGCTTTTGTCCACGCCTGTGATCTGTTTCGTATTATTTTAATTATCATTGGTCGCTTCCCAGCTGACAATTAGCTGGTGAAGAGGTTGCAAACCTCTGCCATCATCTAGACTAAGAACCGAGTATTCCTTGGTGTTTTTTGTTGTTGGTCTTCATTATAAAATTGTCATATCGCTCCTCGAAACTTATTTACTGAACGCCATGAATCTCAAGAGTGACAAATGCTCCTTTTCCTTTGTTACCCTTCTTTCTTTATTTCTCCCCTCCCCCACGCTCTCTTCCTCTCTCTGACTGAAAAAATATGCATGTATAACAAAGAAAGCCAATAAGTTAATTCTTTTAATTAAGACAAAAAAGGTAGACGACCCTTTTAGTAGATCCCTGCATATTTCAAAGATATTCATCCACAGGCCTAACCTAAAGTGTAAATGGTATTTCAGAATAATTATGGATGATCATTGACTATCATTTTGATTATTAATTTAGTATAAATTCTTGCAGTCACTGTTAGCAACTGGTTAGCCAACATACATGATAAAACCAAGGACAAACAGCAAAAAAGAAGAAGGTGTTTCAACATTCGATTCAGAAAAGTTCAAGCTTTTCTTTCGTATAGCTTGAAGACTAAAACCAATATTTGCAAGGCATACAAAACTGTCCAGCAGACTGTTTGACAAACAATTACAGCGCGTGCGTATTATAATGCTTATCCTACTCCTCGTTAACAATAAAGTTTTGTAAGTGATGACATTTGTTGGTTTTAAATAATTATTGTTTTACTTTCTAAACATCGACGACCTGTGGTTTGCACCCTCATGGTGGTGCGGTAGGACGGCCCGATTAGTTATTCACGAGTCATTGACCAGCCTCAAGGGTTTACAAGGTGTCCGGACAATCTAAACTGACCCTGGGATAAAAAGTGGTGTCCAGTCATGGAGGTAGGGCATCCCTTTTCCGTCTCCAGGTTGTACAACACGTGTTGCCGCTCGGACAGCACTTGCTCCTCGCACATTTCAAAATATATTCACCATCATCATCATTATAATCATAATCATATAATCATATTAGGCATAGATATGTTTTTAAAAATAGAGATCAGAGCAAAATGTTGTAGGGAACATGCCGGTCAACGGGTCTTTGAGTTTCTCGTATAAAGATCGAGTAGGTAGTAGAAAGCATGTTGAAAGGCGTCATCACCGAGACATTCCGACGGCAACATGCACCCGACACATACCGCACCTGAAACCATGAAAATGTGCCCATATGTAACTTCCTCCTCATCCTTTACTCGTAGGAGGGGTAGCATTTAACAACTGCACCCCTCGCTGCCCCTCCTCTGCTTATGGTGACATGTTATGGTAAGGTCACGGATGTACCCCCTTGGCCATGTTTACTTCAAGAAAATATTTTATGTTGATGCGATCCTTCAGTATGCAACATTCGGTAGACATAATGTTATCCAATATTTTTATTTAAGGCTTATAATTTTAGATAAGTGATACGTTTGTTAACTTTGTTTTAGTTTTTTCTTTGATTATTTTTCATTATGGTAAATGTCGAAGTTTGACCTTCTCATGAAATGTATCACACCAATATTCTAGTCGTGTCATTAATTTCTGTGATTTTAGCTGTAATTTACAAGAGTTGATATGAAAGTACCTAGCTGCGTCAAATATGAAAAGCCGTTTCAAAGATTACATCGATGAATATAGTTATATAGGTCTCATAAATGAACAGAAATTAAAATTAAAATATATCATGACCTTCACATAAGTACGGAGTACGGATATCGGTATGGAAAGTTAATTATCTTTCGTTTGGTCTAGTGTTAACTGATCATGTGCTAATTGTTTTAAACAAGAGCGTTGCATTGTTGAATATTTTCAAGTATTAGGTCTATGTTGCAAGATACAAAATTTGCCATCATGTTTATAAGTGAAAACTATTTATGTACACATGGTGTAAATGAAATGCAATAATTATTGTAGTACAGATTAATAATAATATTAATAACAATTAATAAAAACATCGGAGCACAATTACCTATTCACGACATTTTATGACAGCCATGCAACGGAAAAGGATGGGAAAGAAGCTATTATCAGACGAGAGAGAAAAGGAAGTGAAAATGTGTGTAACGCGTCCCATATGGCATAAAACGTTTTTCCATCAATGTGATACAAAAATGAAAATTAATATTTTAATATGACAATGAACTTACGAGAATGTGACCAGAAAGACTATTTGTCGGTAATTTTATCAAGATTTGTTCCAGTTTGGAATATGAAAATAAAGAATAAAAGACTCCTTGTAATCACCAGTATTCCGTTGAACGGTATTACGGATCCGCCACAGTTTCTCTGATGCAAGCTAGCGGGATGTTTTCCCATGGATGGTTTTCCCCGCATCTTCTCTCCCAGCGGGAAGCGAATGGGAGCTCGATCGAGAGAAAGTCATTGCGTAACCACCCCAGCCCGCTGATGATGAGCGGTGTTGCAGTGGATTCTCACGCTCATCAGCCGGCCTATGATCTGTCTCGAGTACCGTTCATCAGAAGAAGAGGAATACTGTCAGTTTAAAATTTGAGATGCCTTATATTTCATAAATGTTGTTAATTAAGAACTCCATGTATTGTTTTTGTTTGATATAACTTTTTTTGTTATTAACTGCAACCGATTCTTCCAAATTAGTACATGGCGAAATAATAAACATAGCTATTATGGTAGTTTTTATACCAATATTGTCGAAGATTCCAAACAATTCGAATATTGTTCACCCGTGCATACTCCCACCTGTCTGTTCACTGAGCTACCAAGTATGTCACCAGGTTAATAAGCGTCTTTATCCTATTTTTTAATTCACTCTTTATCATCCAAAGACCGTCATACTATAGATAGTTTAGGCCCACGTTATTTCTCTTCTTTAGATCGGCCTATCTATTCCAATTTGACTACAACATTATGAAAATAATAACTAAATTATTACAAGGCCTATAAGCTGTATACATGCTGTCCAAAATACTTTAAAATCTATTTAGGCCGTCCTCTATTTATCTATTTGTATGTTTCCCTGTAGCAGACCCCCCCCCCCTCTCTCTCTCTCTCTCTCTCCCCCCTGCCAATCTATCCCACCTAGCTCATATATCAACCAAACTAGGCAGGTAATATATATCTTTCAACGTTTTAATCACACGGAACCCCTGCGATGTAGGAGGAGCTCACTCAAATTGGTGGTCGTAAACATATCAACTAAATACTCCAGTACCAAACCAGCGGAACTAATAGGCAACATATTACGTTCCCTCCAACCCAATAAACAATCAAACATGTAAATCTTTCCCACCCATAATTGTTTACGAGTAAGCACTTCCATTTCCGTACGAGCAGGGCTATGACATATTTATTCGCGAAAAGTGCGAGTTCGAAATGATATATGGGAGAATGAGAATAGTGACAGGAGAACTGAAGTATTTAGGCCTCTATATCTAAAAATGCAATTTTCTAACTCCGTAACTTATTATAACAAGAATTTCAGTAGTCTAGTTGGTGGAATATTGATACCCTGCAAAGGACCCTTGACAATTTTGGTGATATATGGAAGATCATAATAGTATTAGTAATTTTAGTATACCTTTCAAATGGACGGTGTAACATACGCGCCGTATCTAGCAATATTTTTGAGATTCATGTAAGATTATGACAGAAATGATTTCGAAAGAAAATGCATTTTGAGCTCGCACTTTTCGGCGCTGAATAGCAAAATTCGATAATAAACGGTAAAATCTGTATCTTTGATATTTCTTCTTTTCGTACGGAAATGGAAGTTTGTTTTGGCACTTATTTCTCTGAATCCGAACAGGTTTGCGATGGGGTTGGTTAAAACAACTGCCATTACGTAATCTAAGGTCATTGAGGTCAGCCATCGGCTGGAGATGAGGGGGATAGTTGAATATTTCGTCTAGGCTGCAAATTCCTTGATCATTCTGGGGTAAAATTAGGAGATAAGATACCACACCGTATCCGCTCACGACACCATGGGGGAACTTATGGGGTTAAAGTGTGATAGGGGGTATGATTTTGTCCAGGTGTTATGCTTGCATTTGATAGCACATGGAGCGAAGATGTCGGAATAGGACTTTGACCAAGGAACAAAATCATCTTTATTTACAGTAACAAACCTTGTTGAAGAAGCACTCCTTATAGTAAAACAAAGCGAGGTTTACGACGAGACATTGATAAAATAAGCGAAATTGTCGGAGAGAAGAAAGATGGGGGAATGTGAGGTTTTCCTATATAACCATGGCAACATTGTCTGCTGGCCATCTTCAGGTCGTTTGCCCGATATCTCGCCGGCTCTGTCGGCATGCTCGAAGGTGGAGAAGGAGGTGAGTTTGTGGGACCGGGAAGAGGATGTTACATTTTATCTTATGCGGATCCATGAGCTGAGTGCTGGAATGGGTGTGGTAATGATGAGGGGTGAGGATGGGCATGATGGGATGATGGTGACGATGACGAGGAAGGTGAGGGTAACGATTGCGATGACGATGAGGGTAATAATCAGATAACTATGATGTTGGTGGTGATGATAACGATGTTAATGATAATATGATGATGAGAAAGAAAGAGTTGCTTGCAAACGAACAAAAATACAAGCTACTGATAATTATGATAACAGCGTGTGTGACTTTTGTCTACGAACTACAAATATGAAACCATAATAATACATTGTTTCATTTTCAAGACTTGCGCTTCTTTTTTAATTCAGATTGTATGTAATTGCTCCTTTGTATTTTAACAACAACGTTGACCTGATTGTGTGGTTGTATACGTCTCTGTTGAGCTAAACAAGTTTGCAATCCTTTTGCATGCATTGCAATGTGAAAAGAGGAGCAAGGAAGAAAAGTACTGCACAATGCGTCAATGGACAAAAAGAAAGACTAAAAAATGAACGATAAATTTGAAGATTTGTTCCTACTTTGCTACGCTTAATCATAGCATACTGTAATCTGCAATTCTACCAAAGTGTCATGATTTAGTACTTGTGACGAAAATCAAGTTTTGATTATGAAAAAAAGAACATTCACCAATGATGTTTAATATCATGCGAAGAATGTTCATGCCATGCTTAATCGTTCGATCTAATGGACGTTTAAGAAGGTGAGCCATGCATGTAAAGTCTACGAGACTCCCCACCGTGCTCTCTTTCGTGAATAACCGTGCGAAAATAAATTCGAGACTTGTTATCATTCCCCCAACTGCTCACCTATTTTCAAAATTGAACAAAAATAGGGGCTTTTTTACATGCGCATCAAAGTGTGACGGCTTTTACAAGCAATTTTGCACCCCTTTCAAGCCTAAGACTTTCTAACCGCCTAATTGTTTCCCTGTGTTCCTCAAAGGAAATACGTCTATTCTCTCGGTTTGATATTCTATTAGCGCTCGCTTTGGAGACTTAGGCTTGAATAGGACCTGTAAATCTGACGATGTACCAAGTGACACTGTTGTATGATTGTACCTGTAAAGATGACCACTCGATATAAGATGACCAGTGTAGTGGTGAGGTCCAGTCCTTGTAAGTGGTTTTTAGTTTACAGGACGTTCTGGAAGGGGATTGAATAAGGAGCTTGTCATTTTAACGCTCTCCCATCATGTCTTCATTGTGTGCCACTCTCTAGTGTACTTCACTTTCTCCGTCGTGCATGTCTTCTCCTCGTTTCACTTTCCCCACTTCTACCTTTTCCTCTTCCTTATCTTTTTATCAGCATTACTTTTTGTTTGCCCTATTGTTTAATTTCTGTTGTTTTCACCCCATTTCCCTCATTTTCTGTTATATTCTTTCCGTTTTATTCCATTTTTGTCATCCAATAATTTCCAGAATTTAATAGCATTCGACCGCTCCTTTTTCGCTTTTTTATATTCCCTTTTTAAATTGTATTCTAGTTCAAATATAGATAGGGTTCAATCCTTATTGATAAGACAAACCACATAGGTCAACATTTACCATTTATAAAGTTCAGCCAAGTTTATCTTTCAATTGATAGAAGTCGGACCGAATAGAGTCCCACGTTTATATTTCTTTATTTCACTATACTAACTGTGATAGCATTATATTTCCCCTATTAAAAATCCACATTTAGGCCCCGTCTAATTTACATTTAGCTTGTAACATTTCTCTAGAACGCTAAGCTTTCTGATTAGCATGCATTTATGTTATATAGGAAGCTATTTCAAAAGTTATTTTAGTGACAATTACAAAAACAGGAGTAAAAGAGCGATTAGAGCCAGCTAAATTGTGGTTGAGCTTCTGGCTCACAAGACATAACATCACACACAAACTCATAAACGCCCCCCCCCCCCCACCCTTTTCTTCTCTAAGAAAATTCCAAACCTCATTCCTCTCTTTCCCCTGGAGAAACTAATCACCGGCTTTTGACCGTTTACATGAATAGAATCAATTACTGGTCCCAGAAACCCATGAATAAAACCCAAATAAAAAAGGACAACGCTTTTCGGTCATTTCTATGTATCCCCTCTATAGATGAACATTCTCTAAGAGCTGACATGGCTGAGAAGTAAATTAGGAAAGGTCTGCTTGGACCCCTTACAATGGTGGCAACTGATTTGTTGTGATGACACGTATAACGGTCCATATAAATCCAGTTGTTTGCATAGGCTGAATAGTCCTAATTAAATGCTCTATTACGGGCCACTATGTTTTTTCCTTTTATCGCGCTTTTCTTTAATCCAAAGACCTGTTTCCCTTGGTGCAACAATGATGGGATGATCATGAAATGCATGTCAAATTAATGGTAGAAAATAACACCTTCAAAATAGCCATTCTAATAGGACCACACAGTCATGATGAGGAATATTCCCAGGGTATATTAAAAAGTCCAAGATCGGCTTTGAAATTCACCCACCCGATAACCTAAAAAAATGTGAAAAATGTCATTGAGAAACATGAATTGTCCATATCGCCAAGAAATAATAAAGCCCTAACCTTTGTCACACTTAGCATAATGCAAGACCAATTTTCTGTTCTTTTTTTATTATGTTGCTTTTAAATTCCTATGGAAGCACACTCCATCATGCTGATAAGATTTTGGAAAGTATTTATCCCTTTTTTAAAACCAACGTAGCGAGTAAATATTATGAAATATGGTGATGTCCCTACTCATAACATAATATTCATGTTATCCAAAATCATTTTAACCTTCCTAAGTGTAGTAAATGTTCATGTTTGGGTGAAAAACAAATATGCGAAGTTTAAAAAAAAAGAGAAAAAAAGGGGGCTTTCAAATATTTCGGTATACTGTATAAAAAAATATGTATAAATCACCTTGCTTCTGTAAATTATCTACCCATGCAAATTGTATCATTTCAATTTACATAGAATGGTTTAGCAAGCAAGCAATTCTGCCAATCAGACAAATTTAAAAGTACCTATTTTCCCACTTTTTTCCTATCATTGTAGAAACTCAGTGAATTTCTGTTTTAACTGTGGAAATTAGAAGTTCCCAGGAAGATATAGCATTAACCTGATACATTCGATCATATTGTTACATATTCATTAATACAATACAATATAAAGTAATTATGTCCCCGATGTTGCACTTATGTACTCGAGCATGCATGAAAAAAGAAAGAAAAGATGATAACTTTGAGAAGTCGAACCCTCTTCGTTTAGCTGTGAGGTAATCAAAACTGATGACATAATAACTCACATAAAATATTATAGATTATATAATGTAAGTAATATCTTACATCTGTGAAATATTTTGAGTGCTCTTTTAAAGGAGTTTGTTGATTTTATATTTCGAATATCATTAGGTAAAGAATTCTATACATCTGATTCTCTATGTCTGATTCATTTCTGGGCTAATGTAGTGTGAGGATTGACCACATGTAAATTCACTATAAAAGTGAAGAGTCACTTGAAATATGTAGAGCCTATTATATCAGTTGTTTTTTTTATGAATGAATCTTATTTTACAAAAGGTTAAAATACGGAATGGTTTGCACTTTGCCATTTAACACGTACGATTTAACCAGAGCATTTTTTTTCTTGACTTAGTCATTATCGCAGGTACTTAAATAGTACAATTAAAAATAATGAAAGAAATCGTAAGTGTCATTATTTTTCAAGTCTTTCAGTCATCATATGTTTCATAGTAAAAAAAAACTTAATAAGAAATGCTTTTCATTCGATTTCTTTCTTGTTGTAATTATATTTTTAGAGCAATCGAATCATTTCGATTTCCTATGTCTTATGTAGTACAAGCAGCAACACAATTTAATGAATCATGAAGTATATCATTCAAGCTCATACATTCATTCAGTACAAAGACGATTTCAAGTATCATTAACACTTACAATGTATGTTTCATAACTTTATAACACATTTATTCTCTCAAATGTCAAGTACGATTCTAATGTTTTTGCGACTTTTGTCTAAAAGATAATGACTTGTTATTTTTGCTTTTTGGCGAGCATTCAGCCTTATATTTCAAACAAAAATAAATTGTGTAACGATAAAAATAAATAATTCATTCTCTATTGATATGACAATATCTGCAATTATGGTATTAGGGAATACATTCTTGATCTGGCGAATCAAGCTATGCCTTATCCAAACAAACATGTAAGAAAAAAAGGACATCTGTTATTTTCGATGTTTTTCCTTGTTTTGTCAAGAAAAACATCGATTTGCAAGACAAAGTTTGGTTTCTTGAAGTAATGTTTTCTTCATCCGGCAAATGTTTCGTTTTTTTGTGAGTGTTGATCGTCAGAGAGGCTATTGACCGCTTGCTGTCATTGGACGTTGAAGGTTTATCCGTTTGTTTTTGAAGACCACCCTCCAAAACTAATATCCAGCACTCCTCCCACCCAGTGCGTATAAGACCCTAATTATTCAGCCATCTGTCCCCTGATTTGTCAGCTAAGAGGCTTGCGAGCGCGTGTGCGATTTGCATACGCATGACAGGTAGACTTTGAACTGCCATCTCCGCCAATCAGAGCGCTCGTTTCATCGGCGGACACGAGATGTCATTCGCGCACGACACTTGGTTAATTAAAATGTGTCTAGCGGGGCCACTCACGGTGCGTTTGGCTTCGGGTGTTCGGTAGCTAGATAGAGCGCCGAGGTCGCTACGAAGGGCTGAGAGAGAAAAATAGCGGTGATGTCCCCATAGTTGAAAGGGCTCCCCCTTACGAGACAGAAGGAGACATTGGAATGGTCGAACCCTCGGCAAGTAAAGTCACCTGCGAACAAACGACTCATCTTCCCCTAGCCGATCGTGACACGGCTGGCTAGCACCAGCGCGCACCCCGCGACATAACACGCACGGCGGCGTGAAAAGAAACAATTCTCTCTAAACACTGATGCTCCATTGATCACAAAAAGACGGTAACGATTTGACACTCTGTGGTGAATTTGCGACAAACACTATCTCATGGCCGGCCTTCGAATCCTACCCAACGCGGAAACCCTGTGACAATAATTCGGCCAGCTTTTTTATTCCAGCAGTCCCGGGACTTTATACCTCGACGCTTCGTCCGACCGGCCGACGACGACGGGCTCCGACAACGTGAGAAACTTGCTCATATCCCTTGTCATCACCGAGATCATCTCCATCTAAAAGGACATGTTCATCGGCACCTGCCTGAGCTAAGCGGTGTTTACTAGTTTATCTAAATCTACGGTTACAAATCTCTACGGCTTCATGACAGGATTGACGAGATAATTAAGTCGCGTCTTCCTGTTCTCGTCAACGAACGAACCCCAGGGATTCTTATATTTTGCTTACAACTTACTTTTTTCTTCATCTGCTTGCGGAAGCCCAACCTAGCACCACGCGACTTCACGGCGAAGGTTACGGCGTCGACATGGCGCAGGTAAGCGATCCCTTAGCCCATTTCCCCCGATAGCACCCCGCTAAATATCTCTACCCAACCGACATCAAAACTCGGGGCTTTCCTCAAAAATTGCTGAAATAAAAACGCCTAAAATTGTGCAAAAACTAGCCAACGACGATATGCAGCAAGAGGTGGGGTAAGAAGGAAAAAGTAGACGTTGAATTATTGTCAATTAACGGGACAATATCAAGTTATAGATGCCAAGAAAGAATTGAGTAAAGCAATTAGTAACTAAATGAAGGGAGTTATAGAAGTTAGAATGATGTCATTTTTGTAGGATATCTAAATTTCTGTCCGCCGCACACAGGGCAGGGTTATGCTGAAGCGGCGTGACCACAGGGCCAGAGGCAATTTTTTTTTCTCTCTCTCTATCTTTCTCTATCCCATTTTCGTCACCACCACCTTCCACCACAACAGTTCGATGTCCTGACCGGTACCCGTTACGTCCATACCCCTCACCCTCACCCTCATCATCATCATCACCCACACACGCTCTCCCACCATCTCCCTTTCTCTCTCTCCCTCTCTCCCTCTTTCTGGCTGTCTCTCTCCGTCCGCTGGCCAATGACAGAGAATGAACCCTCGCTGAGAGAAGGGAGGGGAATGAGTGCCTTGGAGCTACAGTCACCGGACAGCCAACACTCACACTAGCTATTCAAGCTCGCGAAATCAGATCAGTTCGTACCTGCCCGCCGACCCCTCCACACGCCGGGCCGCTCACCGTTCTACCTCCTCGCACAACACCGTTGCGATTGCTATTATCAGCTTATTGATATATTTTTCCCTTTCTCTACCCTCATCTGTCGGAATTTCACATTGGTTTTATTTCTCTTCAGTTTGTGATTTTACATCTTTATCAGGATTGCTTTTGTTTGTTTCGACACCATGGCATCGACGGCTGTTTTAACAGTTCCTTCTTTGCAGGTTATTATCAAGATCTTTATTTTCGATTCGCTGTATTTTTCACCAAAAAATAGTTTTAATCCGTTAACGCTCTTTGGGGCCTCTTTTGAAGGAGAAAATCGCTCTCTTCGGTGCTTGGGAATAGAATTGAGTTCGCCCAAGGCTGACCGCTTCGCAAGTTTTATCGAATCTCTTTATTTATAAGGACAAAAATGATCGATGAAATTGCTATACCGGATTTTGTTTACCTCTTTATTCTTCGTGCGATTCCGGTTATATTTGCCAATCTACGTTCGTTTATATTTGAACAACGTGTGTTTAAAGTGATGTTTGAGTTGTGCTTGTGAATATTTGTCTTGATGGACTTTTTTCTGCTATATTTTTGTCTTTACAGGAACGTTCTGATTTGATCGCCCACCGGCCGGGTTTCAGCACGGCCTCCGTCGGGGGCAACAGCTCGTTCTCCCCGGCGACACGGCTATCGCATACCCCTACAACCACGGACTTCCAACCGCCGTACTTTCCTCCCCCTTACAACATTCCCCAGCCTCAATCCCAGTTGGATTTTCACCACTCGCATGTGAATGCTGACCCTTACTCTCACCTGAATCCCATACATCCCCAGCCGCAACATCAATATCAGCTCCACCCGCAACAGCGGACCCAGCACATGCTCGGCCGCCGGGAGGAAGCCGACCATCTACACCTCCAGCACCCTGGTATGCAGCTACCATCGGCTAGGGACTATTCAGCCGTGCGTCGCCCCGATGTTTTAGTACACGGAGGACCACACGGACTCGCTCCGGAACAAACCGATCTCATGCTACACCATCCCACGGGTCTTCATCCTATGGACGATGGCTCGGTAAGTCTTGTTTTTCTTTTTCAACCTTCAATCGTATACTTGCCCTTTTTATGGCTTTTATTCAGCTTTTATTCAACCGTACAATGGCGCTACAACTTAATCCTCTCAAATCAATTACAAACTACATGTGCTTAGCAATAAGATCGATAACCAAAAATCATTACCACTGAGGGGGCTCCATTGAACTTTTAGAATAAGGAATGTCATTGAAACCATTATAGTAGGAAACTCTTACAACAAACAACTTGCAACCATGCTGGTTATATATTTTCATGCCATGGAAATATCATACAAAGTACAAACTAGCTTTGTAATGAATTACGAAAATACCCATCACATTTTATTTAATGCAATATTTTTGGTGGAGGAAGTCCTAATAAAAATGCAAATTGAAAGAAATCGTCAAAGAAGAAATGCTTGACCACTTTGTAAAACACAGTTTGCAAACTTTATCAAAAATGTAAGGAGTAATAGGATAAACTACTAAGATAAATAATTATTCTTATCATATTTTATGATCTTGATATTAAACTCGTCAGCATCGTCTAGTTTCTCCCTACGATGGTATTAATTTGAAAGTTGTTTTTTTTTACAAGTAAAATCTTGTACCGGATTTTGCTACCCAACCTTTTATATGTTGCATGGTCTCTAGAAGAGTTTCCAAATAAATAATTATATTTTTAGACGAAAAACGGAACCAAGTATTTGCTGCATTCGTTTAAAAATAATAATAAAACCCCAAGGTTAGTTTTTTTTAAAGCAATACTAGTATTCATCAACATGCCTTCCAATGGACAAAGCCTGGATTATAATTGGAAAGAAGGCTGAGACTCGATGGGGGCAACTTAAAGCAGAATTGGTCAATGCCGTTTCATTATTGAACTACTTATTACCCGTTTTCCGTCCGGGACTATATTCCGTCTGAATAATGGTGGATGGACGATGGTAAAATGAGCAGGGATTGTAAATGCATTGTTGAAACATTGAAAACATTGTTGCCGTAAAATGTGTGTGATTATTGTAAGCCTAGTATAAATTTCCAGGAGATAATATCAATTTTATGTTACTGGCCAGAGATTTGTAAGTGAATAAAAAACATGCAAGTGTAAAATGGCAAGAATATTGATGAAAGTTTCGAATTAGTACTAAAATTCATGTCATAAAAGTTGTAAGTTTCTGTTTGTTTTGTTGGAAAATCATACATATATTGCATCCTTTACGAAAGAAGAAATGATTTAAAAGATATATATGATTGCCCAGTAACTTGTTGTCATCGTGATTTCATTTATTTGAAGTGTATTTTAAAAAATAACACAAAATAACTGTCAAAGAAATACCGGAAAGATTTTGTCGTTGTAATAGTCTTTTCTCAAAGTATGAGTATAAATTCAATATCATTATGAGAGACCTTATTTGATCTCACAATTTCTAAAAGGACGAACTTCAAAAATACAATTCTATTGTTGGTATAAATTTTGTCTTTTACGATTTTAAGATTTCCTGTTATAAGAATGACTATTATGTACAGTATTGTTAGTTTTCGTTTATGAACGAGACACGATTTGGTGAGCCTGCTTGACGCCACACAGTTTTATGGATTTCTATCAAGATATTATATTCTAGTATGCTTACGACGTCATATATTTTTATTGGTATACTTGTGTTGGAATATTTTCATAACTAAACTTATTGCATTGTATAATGGTACATATTCGCTAACAACATGTTGTCTGCAAGTTAGGAAAAGATTGTCGAATTAACGGTAACAGCGAGGGCTCCCCCTCTCGTTGAGGAGCAGTTAACTTGTCCCGAGGAACGTTTGTCAAAACATAATTTGCTTACACGTTAGTTACAATAAGACAATATTTGCCGTCCTCATTCACATTATTTACACATTTTATATAGGTTTTGTCTGGCGTTTAAATCATTTCTTGTACTACTCCTTGTGTTGTTGCGTAATAAGCTCAAGCAGGCTTGACAGTTATGTTTGTTTATCAGGGCGAATTCTTTCCCCGTTAGTGTGAGACTTTATAATTATGCCGCGTTTTTATCGATTTGTGAATTGTTTTCAGTTATTCAAGTCCCAGTTCAGCTGTACTATACAATATAAGTATCTCCACATATTACAGCAAGTGGTAGATTAATATGTACTTGTAAACAATTAGCATTTGTATGAATTGTATGTGACAGGGCTAGAGGTTTGAAGCATTCGGAACAATAACAATTGAAGATTTGATTCCTCTCATTAAGAGGAAGGAAGGGAGCTGTTTGTACGAGTAATTGCCTGTTTACTGCAAGAACAGGACGTTCACGTATTTTATATTACGAAAAAAGGAGTGAGGGGGGTATCTGGCAGAAGGTGCAGTTCTCACCGATTAATACAAAACTAAGTCAGGCTGGCGATCATTCCGGGCACAGTATGTGTCAGCAGGCGCACTTTCTATTTTATTCTTCTTCCAGTATAGCACACCTCCCCCCCCCCCCCCCCCCGACACATCATTTCATAGCATTATAATTGTCTCCCTCTTTTTCGCGACTGAGCAAGCAAGTCCGGTCAATACTTGATATTTTCTATTTGCCATTCGGATCAATGCTTTTTCTTGCTAGGTTGCACAGTCAACGCTCTCGCTGCTCAGCAAAACGCGAGAAAATTGCCGCTTTCCTCCTCAACCTCTATCTCTCCCCCTCAGCACGTCGTAAGTGAGATAGAGCTGTAGGGAACCTGTGTTACTGGGGATAGAAATGAACCAGTACTAAAGGAGGTTGAAAAATGATTGTTGAAGCGACAATATTTTGAGCAACCATTTAAAGTGCAGCTCAACCCCGACGAAATTTTCGTTCAATATATTGCTATACGAGTGATGAGAACAAATTCTCTCCCGTCCTTCCTCCCTTCTCCCCTTCTTTTTTTCTTCATTGACTCACACGTGTACAAAAAGTGAATTCCCTGGTGGTATGAAATTTGTAATTGAATGTCCATGGAAACGGTTTTCTGGTAAATTTGTTATGAAAGAATGGTAAATATTGGGAGATCCTGCCAGGGCGGAAGGGAGTTGGAGACGGGAGAATAGTCGCCAATTTCGAAGGATGACTCTCCCTATTCAGAGTAGAAAAAGGGCAAAATAGAATTACAGATTACAAGCTAGCATTAACCATGTTCAAAAGTATTGTATGCAGGTTTAGATATTGTGATAAGAGGCAGGGGGGGGGGTAGCGTCAAATTGACCAGGCCTACTTGTTTAATCAAACAGTTGAACAGTTAAATATGGAAGACTGTGTGTGAAATTCATATAAATCTCAAGCACTTAAAAATCCCATTGTAACATTTAAGGAATTCCATATCAAACTGACGTTGCCTCGCTTTGTTATCAAAAGAAAGAACGAACAATTTCCGTTTTTAATGAACACAAAAATAGGCACCAGCTTAATATAGAGTTACCGTATCGTTCTAATTATGTGAAAGTGAGTACACTTGCTTAAGTGTGCATAATTTCTCACCGACAACATTAGTAGAGAGAAAAGGAGGAGAAGTCAAAATCACTCTTCTCGATTCTGACAACTTCACACGATCGAGGCGTAAATGAAGCCTCTGCCTGGTTGTAAGTTATCCCGAAATAAAAACCTACCAAAATGCTAGCTGTCATCTAGGCAAACAGGTTGATAGAGCAGACACAGCATGCCATGGCAGTATTAACTTTCCCTTTTCTCATTCATAAGTCTACATTTGCGCTGCCGAATTAAGAGCGCGCCTCTGTCACAAAACCTGCACGAGAAAACCCCAAGTTTTGTCACAGGAGGCGTGTAACAGGGTTTCCAGATATATCTGTGAATATGATATTATGCTGTTTTACGAGCTGTGAAAGAAATAAGTCACCGGCCTCCTCGCACCTCGAGTAATTTCTGCCGCTGAACTGTTTTCACGTGTCAGTCGGAACCCACAGGGGCACAGTGCAGTCATAAAATTCAGCCATATATTACGACTGTCTTGTGTAGCGCTTTAACAAGCGGCGAGTTATTTATGTTCTTTTGCCGTGAACTATAACAGCGATTACTTTAGAGGCTTGTAAAACAACATATTGGTGGACATGGGTGATATATCAATTGAGTATACCGTTACTGTTTTGGGGAGAGCTCCCCTGCTTGATTTATGATAAGCGATCAGGACGACAGTTAAATACGACTTTCGTTCGCGTGGCAGGGAGTAAAACAATATGATAATGACAGTATACTTTTCAAATCGTCATTCCTCACGTTCAACAGGTTGCAGAAAGAAGAGAGAAAACCGAATGTGTATCTAAATTGCTGAGGAAAATGAATATCCTTGTTGTTGACACCCATAGGGGCTTCGCATAAAACGAGTCCAGAAATGAGGCCATTACGTCTGTGGCAAAGACACGCATTATTGTTTAATGAATAATGAAAATCGAATATAGTCACAGAGGATTTGAACAAGACAACATTTCGAAGGAAAGCGTTGATGGAGGAAAAATAATGACGTTAGTGAACACCAAAGGAAGATAATAATTTGTTTGGGAGATTTTAGGCAACTTTGTAGAATAGTTGCTGATAAAATCCCCATGTATGTTAACTGATGAACGAAAATCAATCGATTAATCAAAATTGGTCTAAGACTTCGAAGTGGGATTTTTCTTTAAAAACTATATTTCGATGGCTTCTTATCGAGGGGTAAAGAATGGGGTATGCCATGCTAGTTGGCCCCTCTAAAAATGATTAAAAGACCATTATCTTTCAGTGTCAAAACGGATGAGGCTTTGAATAGTGACATGGGGCGATGGTAAATGTTCGCATTACAACGAAATGTGATTTGAGTTTAGACAGGAAATGAAACACAATTTTGGTGAGGGAAATTGATTAAATAGTATGTGAAGTTTTGCCTCCGGTCATTATGTGCCGTTTACAGAAATAGTTTCATTATAAGCGCAATGGGACTGTGGCAACCTTTTAGGTGCATAACTGAGTTATAGGGTAAAAAGGGGCTCATGTCCCCCCCCCCCCCCCCCCCCCCCCCTCCCCCACACACACATAAAAAACACAATTTCTACTAACGGTAGACTAATAATGTCAACCTTATTCCTAATAATTCTAAAACTATTTCTAAAATGATATTTATATGTCATTTTCCCATTTCACGAAATCATACATTCCAATATTTTGCCGGGGGCGGAGGAACACAGATTTGTGCACATTTATTTTTCGCCTATTTACTTAGGCCTTAGGGTTTGCCATATTTGGTTTTGCCATGGGGTATAACCCGGAACGACCACCCCCCCCCCCCCCCCCCATGGGCAGATGTATGCATGTTGCACTGCATATGCATATTCCTCATATACCTCACTTTCCTAGTATATCAACGTACAAGACTTCATTATTTCAACTTAGTTTGATTTTTACTTCATCTGAAGGAAGTGCTGGTAATTTATTTAACAGATCTTCGAACTTTTCCTGACTTCTAAACACCGATGTTAGTCCAGGGTGAGCAATACATATTGCACCTCTGATTGTCATAGGGGTATATACTTATGATATTATGAAGTGTGTGGTCCTCAAACAGTGACTGCTAAACAGACGTTAGGGGTCCTAGTTCCGACTGGGGTCTCTTGATCTATTTAGCAGCAGTCGAACAGTCGTATGAAGAGAATGACTTGTGTCAAAAAGGGCAACTAAAGCGAATATTTTATTATTTTGTAAAATATATTTACAATTTCTTGCTTTATAAATGAATTGAATGCCATAACAATTAAGGTAAATTTTAATCTATAATAATACATGTATTTAGAGAATTAATGAAACATCACAAAGGAAACAAATTGTTTTTGATGCACAATTTAAAAAACTAACCATGTATCAACACTGCAAAATAATGCCAATAGATTCAACAGTTTTCAATGCCATAAGAGGACCCTATGGACTACACTACAGCAAACTTGGTTATTATATTTTAACTAGACCTATAAAAAAAGTCATGCCCCATTTGTAGTATTATGTACAAACATATTTTAGGGATTATCTAAAACAATTCGCGGACATGTGAAGGAATACACTGGTTAACTACGCCGAAGGGGGGGGGGGCAGAGCGTTTTTATTTTCTACATAGATGATGTGTCTTGGTATTACTATTAGAGACTGATTTGAATAATAACCACAAGACTAACCCTCAAGGCACAAGTAAACAAAGGGAATATACATGCTTAATGAGGGTAATTAAGCATTTGATATTATTCATTCAATGTATTACCAAGAGCGGTCACTTTTAAAGGCAATAATGGTTTGTTTTAACGACTAAAAACAATCTGTCTTATACATAATCATTCCAAGGTCAATTCGAGGGTATCCCCGGTCCCATTCGTCCCAAACCGCGTATGGTTACTCAATAAGCATGTCAACTTGGTCATGCACGGCCTAGCATGTAGCGTGTAAATGGATAATATATTGTGGCTGGGAGTTCGATTTAATACCATAAAGAAGTCGTGGCCATTTAGGTAATGAGCGCAGAGGGGGGACGAAGTCGCTGGTTGTGGAGAGAACACGGGTTCACCGATCAGCGCCGATTACTGGTATGAGTAATGCGCTTTATGATGATGGGGAGACATCGATGATGGGCTAAATACAGCGAAAATATAAAAAATGGGGAAAAGAATAAGGGATAGAGGGTGATATGAGCAGAGAGAAAGGGATCTAGATGAGGGGAAAGTCGTGTTTTGCTCGGTGAGACAGGTGGCTCGCCTCGTAAAAAGGATAATAGTATGTTTAGGATGATTCTCTATCGTATCATCGTTTACGGGCGAAAATGGAATTATGTATTGTAAGGTCGCATTTATGCAAAGTGTACTGGACCCCATCTCTCTCACTTTCACTCTCTCTCTCTCTCTCTCTCTCTCTCTCTTTGTTACTCTTCTTTTCCCTTTTCCGTTGTTTCCCTAAAAATAAAGACCGGCTGCCATTAGGTAAGCCTACTGCCGTAACATGGCTATAAGAATGGTTGATTTATAGATTAAGAGCATTAATGAATACAAGGATGATTCATAAACCCTTACACGAATTGAATAGATATTTATTCTGGTCCAGTAGATCTGAAAAAGAAGGGTATGATTATAAGAGCTGGTGAAAGGTGTCTCTCAGATAACACAATGAATATTGAGCATTATGTATAGGGGCATGGTAGACCAGAGCTCACAATAACAATGACCATAACATTTATTTAGCCGTGTAATCTACACGAAACATTGCGTGGCTGGAAGAAAAACGGTCATTTTGCACTTCAGTTTTGTTATTGATTAATAAATAAACTAGAAAGGAATTCCATTTAATCAAGCTACGTACAACCAATAGGATAGGAATGAAAATTTTACTTTTAGATTGTTTCATAATATGATGGAAATAGATTAAGTTGTCCTTATATAAAATAAAAAAAGCTATTAATATTTGAATAAATATAATGGTACAATAATGATATTTAGAACACAATATTTAGGAGAAGTCGTTTTTGGTACATGAACTAAATGCCCTCTTATAACAAAATGATTTACATAATTCTAGTCTAGAAATCATAAAGAAAAGCAAATGTCAAATTAGGCTGTAGCAGTGCGTGCAATAGTTATGTTCCTGTATATCAAAATCTACGTGTGTTTTCAGTATAGCCATAGTACTGAGGCGAAGTTTTAGAATGGCACAACGTTGTACTGCTGAATAGGAGGATTTCCAAAATGGCGCTCTCCGTTTGGCTACTATACAATACAGACTTGGTTGTCTGTATCGCAAGTATAGGCGGTGTGATCGACACACAGTGTAGTCCATACTCCCAAAATAGTGTTCAAGTTTTCAAAGGGGAATATTACAAGGCGAAAGCGATCCATTCTTGAGAAATATGCGCTCTTTTTTTATTTTTAGCTTTTCACTTCTTCTCCTCACCACCGTACGAGACTTTGCCAGTGTCGTCTATACTCGCGGCCCTTGATGTTGCCGCCAAGTTTGCGGACCGCTTGTTGACACTCCCAACGCCCGAATTGCGCCCGGAGTTTGCCCGCTCGGATTCGGTTACTTGCCGCACCGTTCACGGCTAAAGCAAATGCTCCTCAGCCAGTGTTAGGGTGAAGGCGAAGAAAATTTAGCTCCAAAGGCCGTTCAGTGTTATGCGCAGAAAATCCCCCCTAAATTGAACAGATTTTGAGTGTAGGCAAGCCTTTGTAAGAAAGATTTGACGATGATAACCATTAAGTCTTTTTTTTTTCGTAAAGTGAGAAAAACGACAATCACATTGTGTCATTAGTGCAACATTTAGATAGATGTTTTACACGTCTGTCCCAGTTATGCTTTCAAGCGAAATAAATGTTTTCTTACGTGGAAAACATTTTCGTCCTGGTATGTCTAATACAATGTTTTAAAAATAGTGATTCATAATGTGTAGTATACAAATAACGTTGCCTCTTACTACATATCACCAAAATCTTTTATTCAGTATTCGAAGTAAAAATATTCATATATATATATATATATATATACATTTGGATATGCCGACAATAATTGTGTGTACATACCATAAACTTTAATTTTGTATATATTCATTATAAAATGACGTTGCGCATTTATTTTATTTATATAATTCTGCTGTATCTGAAAGGGCTTGTCGAGAAAATATGTTATCAATAGACCATATTACCCATCTTTCTTAATAAAATTATTTAAATTTTTTTTATAACAGGAATTGTAACAAGTCAACGACTGATAGTAGAGTTAACAAATTGAGGCAATAGAGAGAAGACTTATCTAGGAAAATAATTAAAATATTATGAATGTAAAATATGAACGTTCACAATTGCATAATAAGGATAACAATTATGTAAAGCTTTCGGGACTTCACTTCAAAATACAACCAAAGAGCAAATCCTGCAAAATTTATTGATGAAAGAAAAGGTTTCCATAAAACCCTTATTTCAAGTTTCTTTTCTTTGGTGTCGGTGATATGTTGCCCTACTTCTTTCACCCTTTTTGAAAAATGCAGACATTGAAGAAGAAAAATGTGAATCATACAATTCTGTCGTTGGTGGCCTCTCACATGTATGTCTCTATAGATCAAGGAATGTTCATGATCGATGTGTACCAAAAGGAATTACAGTCATGACTTTCTTCTCATAGGCACATACCGTTTTATTTCTCTTCGAAGTTGACTTTTCTCTTTTCTACGATTGTTGGCTTGGAAATTAATGAAATATTTGATTCGACAAGAGGTTGTGAAGAACAATGTATTTACTCTTTAAATATTTGTTTTGGTAAAAATTTGCCCAACTTTAGGGTAATTGGGAATGAGTAATTTGGGAATGAATCCGATGGCAGGGGTAATATTCTAATAATAATAATATCCGCATGCAGCGGTGAGAGATGGTATTCCGTATCGACCGCTATATAAACCCAGATTTATTATTTTGTATTATTACTATATAACTATGTGTCTGACAAATTTCGGAAGCTTTCTGCTCAATCCAGGTGATATTTTGCTCAGTTTGTCATATTGTTTAATATATGTTATTATCCATTCTATTTTATCAAAATTTAAAGAGCACGTCACTAGATAATATTTCTACAGAATACAATTTCCCAAAGTTGTCTTGACAGTGACACTTATAATAATAATTCTGGTGTTTGACATTTTGTTAACGAATGCATTTAACAGTCTTGCAGATTTACTAGTATGGTTCCTCCCAGACTTAGGGCCATGTATTGAATGAAGGTAAATGCTGACAGGGCTGTGAAGATGATCCTCCATGACAATCACGACATTGACATAGGTGATGAATACTTGATAGACAAAAAGGTATTGACAAGGGCACTATGACCTTGACTCGTCGTGAACGTCAAAAAGGAGAAGGACATTAATATGAAACGTGTCTACCAGAAGTAACTTCTCCAACAACTGCCAGTCGTGTTACCAATATAATCATGACAATAGTGTCATTAATAGCACTGCCCCGACCTTGTTGCTGTGGTCCGAACCTCTTGAAGACTAGGGGCCAGGCTTCGGAATAGTCTTACTCTCCGACCGGATAGGAGTGTGAAGTACAGGGGAACAGAAGGATATACAGGGGGCATGTGTCCCTATTACCCCCCCCCCCCCCTCCCCGCCTTCCCGGTCTGCCTCTGTACGGACATGACGTATAGGGGGCCAGGCTTACTCTGTGGCTGACGAGGGGTGTGAAATCAGGAAATTCACGTCTACCGAATGTATCTTCAAGTACAACTGTTCTGTCTAAATCTGAAGTGGCGGCTACTGGGTTCAAACTCATCGACTCTAGTTATAATGATCGCTATGGGGTGAGCAGCGACTTATTACGTGGCAGCTAACAAATGCCCACGTACCTCACTGGCATGCTCTGACCCATGTTGACGCACAGTGGCGTATCAAGACCTTGTCCGCATGGGGGGCAAAACATTTCAACTTACTGTGATCCATAAACAGGAACAACTTTTGATAAGCAGGCGCGAGCCAAGGTTTGCGTTACAGCATCAGCAAGGGGGAGAAGGCATCGCCCAAAGTAAATTATTTGAAGGAGACAAAAAAGTCTTGAGAGAATATGTACGCCTGTATATATGTCACGCTTTTCTTGACTTACACCGATTCCTATCCTGCGTACTACCACTTAGACTACATTTTATTTTCCTGGACGGAAGTCTGTCAGGAGGAGGGGCAAATCCCCCCCCCCCTCACCCCCTTGCCCCTCCTTCAACTACTCGAGTGTTGACGCAAGTGAGTCAACCGTCATGGGTCGTGAACTCTACAGCTCTTACCGAAGACTTCAATCTTCCAGAACACGACGAGTATTGATAGTATAGAGAAAAGTAAATCCTGATAGAAAAGGTCGGAAGAACAATGGCAATGCATTTATCAATGTGATTGATTTGTAAAAACTCCGTCAGTTAGGTTGGCCTTGACGTTTATAGAAGCAGGTTGCCAGATTATAAGTGTCTGTAGCCATTCCTAGAAACATGATCCACGTTAAATATTCCTCTAAGTGTCCTGGTAGACATACATAGGTAACAAACATGACTTTGAACATTATTGTCAATACTGTAATGTTTTAGACACACACAAATGTCGAAATTGTTACAGGATTTTGCCAACTTACGTAAATACGCGATAAAAATAATTATCTGAATTACTGTATATTTCATATAGCTTCGTTGCTTCCAATTTAGTTTTAACTATAGAAACTTGTGACTCTTCAAACTTTACCTAAAATGGTCGTTGTGAAGTCTTTCTTGAATGATTTTCATGTATCTTATCACAACATTTAAAACGATATCTGTTACATACAGTTAGTTTTACAAATGATTTTGTGCAAATGAATGACAGATTTCTGATTTTCACTCAATAATTCAAAAGGGTTCGTCTAGAGAAACACATTCGAGGGGTCACTATCCACTTCAAAATTGAAACCAGATTGTAAAAATGTAGAAAATAGAATATAGCCAAAGGTCCTGTCTTGGAAGTTGCCAAACAAGAGATTTTCCATTATGGTTATGATTTCCCTTTCAACTTACCTTCTGAAAACCTACGAATATTTCCAAAACTAGGCGAAGATATTATTCTTTGTGAACCTTGTGCGGATTTCATTTTGTAGTTGTGCGTTTTGTCTTGTGTCTTGCGGCCCGGAAGCCTCTCTGATCTTTTCTCGAGATAAACCTGACAACATTCTGCAAAGCTTGGGGACGGCCCCTCCCCCCCCCCCCCCTCTTCTCTCTTTCTTTCGCATCTCTGTACATTGTAATGTTGGAGGCTTTTCATACATAATATTTGGAGGCCCCATTCGCCACAGGCTTTTGTAAGTTTTCTAAGCAGTCTCAGCAGAATTTAAACTTTTCTGTTATTATGGTTTTGAAATTAAAAGTTCAATAGGCTGACTGATTTCTCCTACCTTGGGAGTTTTTAAAAGATTTTAGGACCTATAAATATTACATCCACTTTATGAGGACTTTTAATTTTCGTGCAATAGATAATGAAAATAAATATGGCACCTCCTTTTCAAAAGCTGTTATCAAATGACACTTGATAATTTAATAGAAGGTCTATACAAATTTGGTACGCGGTGTATGGTCTGTACATCAGTATAACATCAGGTAGAGATGGATATTTTTACTTACTCTTGACTATGGGACCACGTTGTATGTGTTATAATAAACATATAAAATGTATTTAATAAACAGCTGCACATGTAATTCATGTATGTATATGTAAATTATGCTTGTTTCCATTGTCAAGTGCCCTATTTGTTACAAAGTTTAAAGATTCAAAAGAACATCAGAATTCTGAGAATCAATATAATAGTTCATGATAAACGATAGACGTACAGGAAATTACATTTATCTCAACTATATATCGAAGCTAAGCCAGGGTTTGAAGTAGATCTTCCTGTGTTTCGTCGTGCCATGACAGAAAGTAAAACATGACAGCTTCGAATTCCAAAATTCATCCTTGTCTGCCGTCTATTGGCGAGAGTTAACGAATTGGGAAGAGCAAACCAGAGCGGGCGAAGGACCTGCTCTGTTCCAAGTCTAGTCTAACAAGACCACGTTCAGCGCTGTATTCGTTATGTTGGAGTGTGCTTCGTTGGTGCGATGAGGGCGTTGCAACCAGAACCATTCCGTCGTTGAACTCGATGGCGGATATGGGAAGTGACGTGGTCGGGAAGTCGTTACTTACCCCGACATCTCGACCACGATTGGCCGGGTAATGGAAGGCTTCCTCGGGGTTTGAAAGCTAGACTACGGTGTCCTCAATTCTATGATCACTGTGATCAAGTCCAATAAGTCCCGGTGGCAAGGCGATACCTCTTATAATAATCCACGCCAAATTTGCGGCTGAGGTCTTGAATTGAATCTCAGGAGGGGGTCCTAAGTCACTGCGAGATCCTGGCCGAGTTTGAAGGGAACGATAACACAAAAGGGGTCGAAGATACGAAGAGGGGCTCTTCTGGTGGATGGGGAGAGGGATGGGTGAAGGAAGAGAGTAGGATGGAGACGTAGAGAGCATGAAGAACAGGGAAGGACACAGGTTTAGAGGGGGTCACATGTATGGAAAGATTGTAGATTACAGGGGGAGGTCGTTGCCCCCTTCTACCGATACAAGACTCATTCAAAACATGATAAAGGAAGGTAGAAAACCACACCAGCGAATGCAATAACGTGAAAAGAATACTTACCTTCGCCCTTTCCAGACTGGTTTAATGTCCAATCATACGGACAGAAATATAAAGTGAGGTGGACAATCAAAGAGCCCAAAAAACAAGTTTGACGGACAAACTTTGAGAAGTAAAGAGAGATGGGGGAATGAATAACATAATCACAAAATCAGAAACCAGAAATTGGGAGCAAAGAGTGGAGAGAGTGAGATCAAGATTGGCTGACTTTTGACCTTTGTACCCCTGAAAACCCAAGCTACGTCCCACAATGACCTGGAATAACCTGGCAGCCCTGAGTAGACTAGAACACAGTCTGTGTGGTACGACCCGACAAGTAGGCGTCTTCATCTTATTGACATAACGAACAGGAATTTTTATCAAAACTTGCCATTATTATCGTAATTTTTTGTCCTCTTTCCCCCTCTTTTTTTTCTATTACAATATCGCTCTTTCTTTGATTCTTTGGGGCAAATTATGACAGGTTTGGTAATTTTATTTTGGTAGCAGTGGTAAGGATCGAAGCTGGTAGCTTTTCTCGATTTGGACAGCTTCTTGGAGGAGTGTCGATTATGAAAATGAATTATGATTCATAGTCCAAGAATGATGCAGAAAATCTAAGGAATGTTTTTACCTCCTTCCTGTATTGGTATTGGGCAATCGTATTCTGTTGTTCTTGCGAAAGAGTAGATTCGAGTTATCTTATAATACTGGAGACTTTTTTTAACCCATGCTGTATAACGGTGTGACGAAAACTGATTTTCTTTTCTACCACCATTATTTTTAAGGTACCCATCATTAATTTCTTGCAAAATAATATGTCCTTCATTTATTTTTTTGGTGATTAAATTAGGCTAGTAGTTTTTATATCAATCATTCGACTCATTATTTTGAAAAGTGAACGATTACATTTCCCTATTACATTAAATGTATTCGTTATTATCATCATTATAATGGGTAGTATTAGTATTAGTAGTAGTAGTAGTAGTAGTAGTAGTAGACGTAGTAGTAGTAGTAGTAGTAGTAGTAGTAGTAGTAGTAGTAACGGTAATATCATTATTATTATTATTATTATTATTATTATTATTACTGTTTTATTGTTGTTAGTGTTGTTTAATATTTATATTATTATCACTATTATTATCGTTTTTATTGTTATTGTTATTATTATTATCATTATCATTATCATTATTATTATCATGCTTGATATTGCTTTTATTATTATCATTATTACGATCACCTTCATGAACTTGATCATCAGTTTATGTATTTCTAAATCTCTAAGTTAGAATTATCTAATATAAACATTTAAATCATTATTAAGTCTTTAAGAGAGATAGCTGCCCTTTAAAACAGCTGAATAAATGTATTACATTTCATCCTCCTTATCTCTTATTTTTTGCCAAAGTGCAGTGATGCTGAAATGAGATAATTATACAGAGAAGGAGTTTCTGGTTTTGAGGTTTTGAAACATTTATGCGGCTCGTCCTCAGTTTTCTCTCCACGTCTTATCGATCCCTTGTTGGATTTCAGTTTTCATGCGTAACGTTATCTCAATACACAGACATTTATCAAATTTTTGCCTTACGCGGCATTCTCAATTGACTCATTTGGTATTAGGCTGACAATCGCAAAAATGATCATCAGTCTTGATGATTATCGCGCTATGACATTTATTGCGTCTCTCTCTCTCTCTCTCTCTCTTCTTCCTCCCTCTCTGCACTAATATTTGCAGTGATTAATTGCTAATGTCTCTCATATCTTTCCGCCACCGTGGCCATATACATTAACCCCTGCTTTTGCTGGTGTACTGAAGAGGCTATCTTTGATAAAAAGGCATTCATCGTGAATGCTGTGCCCATAAATTAGAAATCACGACGCTCATCTCTTCGTTCACTTCAATTACCCCCCCCCCCCCCCCCCCCCCTTGCACTGTTTTCTAAATCACTTCGTTTAGGGTATTTTAGCTTCCAGTAAATAAATTAGTTTCAAATGATAAATATGGGTGTGCAACATGAAAACAGATTTTGGCTAGAAATTTCACCAAGTCGTATCAAATGAGCTTACTTTTGCTCCTATATTAATCGTCCAATTCAAGATCATCGAAAATGCCCCAGCTCAAAATAATCACACACTGTGGTTATTTTTAAACCAGTGTATGAGATTACTCTGACATCAACGTCGAGGTATATACATAGTGCATGATAACTGGAAACTTTTACGTCGAAAGATCCCCCCCCCCCCCACCCCCTGGTTCTCACTCCACCATTTCTCCTTTCCTCTTTGATGTAAACTTGACTCTAACGGCAAATTCATCTTTGACAACTGATTATTGCATCTACTTTATTGAATACACATATGTTTTTTTTTTTTTTTTTTTTTTTTTTTGGGGGGGGGGCACCGTTTATCATGAAAGCACTTCCTCCGTCTCTCCCCACCTTCTAATATGAGGATACATCAAATTATAGGGGTCGCTTCTCATTTAATATATTTTGTTATAGTTTAAAACAGATTATAACATCAATCATGCCATATATATATATATATATATATAGCTCTATTTATGATAACATGAGCCATTTTTGTTAGAGGTTGTTGTCGAAAGTATTATACAATTTCAAAGTAAACGATAAACATGTATCATTTACCTTCTACTTCTTAATCTTCTTCTTCTTTTCCTATTCATTCCTACATTTTGAAATATGTTTTGTATATATCATACTCCTACTGTAGTTATCTTTTTCGTAAATGATATCTGCTCTACCATGCTTGCGGAGAAAGCGTAATAAAGGTTTTCAGTGGCATTTTCCTCTGTAGATGTCATACATGTAGGTGGGGATGGCCGCAGCGAGATTACATGAAAATGATAGAGCGGGACTACGTTAAAAATAACCACGTTAAAATTAGATATGTGGGACTGATGGGGAAATTTGAGGGCAAGATCTCACCTACATCTCGCATGGTTTGGCTATATTTTCAGATACCCACGGATGAACGTTTCTCAAGGTTAGCCCAGGGAGACTATTTCACGAATATGAGGGCGCTTTTCCCGGCCAAGGTGAGAATACAGATTACTAATCATAATTTCTAGGGAAACTAAACGAATTTTAACAACCAACCAGACATGGTGCGATTTCAATGACAGCATGTGAATACTAGATGTTTAGGTGACCACATCTCCTTAATGAAATAGGCTGATTGGGGATAATAATTAAAGATTACAATTTACAGACATGGAGGGAAATACTTAATTTTACTAAATGAGGGGTTCCTCTAACCTTGCTCATGATGTTAGCAGTCCCGGGAATACAAGACTTCACGTTTTTGTCAAACTTATTTGTTGTAGATTGATAAACTAACTGTAGATTATCGTTTTGTCAAAATGCTACATTGTCTGTCTGACAGAGCCATTCACGTCACTGTTTGAGCTCGCGTGGGCCTTTGTTTTGAGATTGATCCTCGTCTTGCCCCAATTAGCCGAAATATACAGACTTGATTTTTGTCTCAAGGGTCCCATAGGTTTACGCGCGTGCTGGGTACAGCTCAATATCTCACGTGTTTAGTAGAATGTGCTGTAGTAGAGTTGATTCGTCGAGATGACAATTTTCACGCCCAACCTCTTCCCCACTTTTCCGGCTGTGATGTAATGCCGATCTAGTCAATATCCTGCGTGTATTATTGAATCTGTCTCGCTGGGGAGCTGGGATGCGTTCATCCTTGAGATACCTGGAAATAGGTTATGCAAAAGCACGTCTAAGGTGCGAGCACACCTGTGGAATTCCTAGTTACCTTGAAACGGAAAGTCTGTTTATACCTGCGACTGCTACGCAAGACATGATGAGAAAATATTTATATTCCGTGCGTGAAATTGAAATATATTGACACATTTTAGCAGCTCTATATTTCTCGGCAATCGATCAAAGACCATTAGCATTATTATCTAGACTCCTGTTTGCTTTCATAGAGTTTTTTTATGGGCAAGAATACGGTTGGTTTATTGTAGACCTATTCTTTCCTTTACTTGTTTACAAATGCACTAAAAGGCGGATCGATCATTGATACAGTCCAATTTTATAAAATCAACACGTTTGCAATAAGTAACAGGAAAATAACAGTGACCTGGTGAGACGTTGAAGGTAGTGCCAGTAATTCTCTAAATATCGGTCTCTGTCTGTTTTTTCTGTCCCCCTATCTCTCTCTCTCTCTCTCTCTCTCTCTTCCATTGTCTTATCAATATCTCTCGCTTTCATTACCAATGTATACTGTCCTTAGATGCATCCACTACAAAATATTGATATCGACAAAATTATGAATAAATACTTAAAATTAATTACATAAAATAAGCGCCATGTACTCTAGGTGTCTGCATGGCCCTGCTTTTTACTGTTTTATCCAACCCTCCTGTATTCTTACAATTTTTCTCCTCGAAATGCTGTGTTTAAGAATCCTTATTATTCACTCCTCACCCTCTTATACCACTTTCCTTACCCCCCCCCCCCACACACACACAAGCCCCTACTTATTTCCCACCCTGAAAATACGATTTGACATCACCAGTAGTCGGAGTCGGTAGCCAGGTTGTCGCACATGAGGGCGGCGGCTGATGGACAGGATTTAAGCTAGATTGTCGGACCACCAACCGTACGGCTTTCTGGGGTATTTTCTCTCTGCCTGTTTGTTCTCGTTTACCCTCCTTCTCTTCTTCCCTCTCTCTCTCTCCATTGACTTACCAAAGCATCTGGATAGTTAACAGGTAATGACAAGAGCCTATGATGGAGGAGATGACGGAGTAGCCGTCTTCTACCCCTCTACCATCATCTGCAGCCGGTCATTTACCCCTCTCCTACCCGCTCTCCTTAAGTCCGACCTAAGTCTAGAGATGAAAATTAACCACACTGGTAATACGAAATTGGTTAAGTGATGGACAGGGGTGGAAAACACCAATATCTTACCCCTCCTTCAAAAGGGAACATCCAGACGTTAATGTCAATTGTGGTGTGTTGTTTATCCTCACCAAAACATACGAAGAATATAGCTTACCACCATTATCACCATTCTGTAAACATCATGTCAGCATTTGAATACTTCTTACGCGGAATGAAAATAAATATATGCCTTGGGAATTACTACTTAATTTCCATCTGCGATTGTATCTAACTATCTACTTTATTATTATTGTTTAAAATCATGATCTTATATCTATGGCTTGAAACACTCACAATATGATACGATTTTTTAACCCAAAGTATGATTAATATGACGCAAACTAAATGCAAATTAAAGCCATTAGTGGCACCTCGTTTATTTTGTTGTTGATGGTTTACGTTTGATGGCGAATGCTTTCCGTGGGATTTGTTTCGATGGAAGATCATCAGAGCCTTCCCATCAGAAAATAGGTATCATGTCCAAGTTCAAAGGTTAAGGTCGCCAGCGATGCCATTCCTAATGTTGGTGTTAAATGAGCCTAAACGAATGCAACAACAGTTTTTTGTTCAACAGATCATGATTTTTTTTTGGAGGAAGATTAGGAAAGGGTCCTAGTCCATTTAATACGCCAGATAGACCCTATTCAGTGACGAAGCTTGAGAGCACTTCTTTATTGTGAATGGCGTTCAAAGGCAACAACTGCCTGCCCTTTTCGCCATCTCTTATCCTCTCTGTAATCTTTCGCGATCGAAAATGAAGTATTCATGATTGGGCTAAATGAATGCCTTTCATCTAAGGGGTGGCGTTTCCATTATACATGTTCTAGGGTATGAATTAAATCGCCGGGGTGTGGGCTAATTGCCCGTCTCTGTCTTTGTCTCTTTCATCAGAAGAATTCCTATTCGGGTAACACGTGCCATGCTGACTTTTGGAGGTATTTTCAGGCTTCCAGGGATTAAAAGCCACGAGATAGGAAACCATCTCCTACAATCATCGGGGCCAATTAAGATATAAACCCTCTGAATGAAAACAGTATGAAGGCAGTTGATTGATTACAAAGATCTAAATTGGAATGGGCAAAATGATATTTATTATATTTCATTATATTTTGATGATAGGGATTTCACACAAAAAAAGAAAAGAATTTTATAGTATGAATGGTTCGTAGGTTTTCAAGAAAAAGAGGAGCATTATATTGTATACGAACGAAAAATAATAATTCCATAAAGAAAAGAAATTTAATCAACAGGATAAAAAGTGTCGGCTAGCAAAAAACTGCGATTAGAAGGATCCAAACTGTTCAGACCATTTTTGTTAAAGAATTGATTTTACCTCATTTTAAGCCTAATATACGCTGACATCGAAATTCAAATGTTGGCAAATGGAACTCAAATATACAGAGTTTATTGTTCACATCTCTCATTATTCACCATTCAATTTTATCACCAAATTGGTGGTCAAAGACAAAGAGATTTATTACAAGTCATTTTCCGCATTAAACCAGATTTCCCAAGTAAAATGAATATTTCTCAATGGATTTGAATGCGATAATGACTCACGTTGAAAAGGAGTTCACAAAGGGGAATTTGGGGTTGGATGTATACGTCGAGAAATGTATTCTAACTGACTTTTGCCTAGAATCAACATGTGGCATAACAATAATGTTCCACACTATCGCCCATGCTTGGTGTGCCAATAAACCACCAAATATTCGCCCCACTTTGAGCTTTGCCGCACGCATTCTCGTCCTCAAAAACTCGAAAGAGAAATGTCGCCATTCGAGGTGGTTAGCGATTGTTCACTTGTTGCTAAAACAAACTCAGAAATTCTTTGATTTCATTCATGGGACCTGTTTGATCTATGAAGCGATTAAACGGAGCAGAATTACATACTTTCGGTCGGGACGGTTTAGTGAGTGTCAAACCAACTGCGATGGGAAAGCAACTGTCAATGCAGCCTGCTAATACACAAATGAAACGATAAAGCATTTCTAATCTTCATCGCCTGTCAAATGGGACATTTAACTGTTCAGACACAGATACATTCAAACCTTTACAAAAAAGTGTCATTCGACTTTGTTTTCGTGTAAAACGTACGTCTGATTTGATCTGTGATAATGTTTGTTGTATTAAGTTTGCATTACAAATAAGGGGACTTACAGCTTATGGAGACAAGGAGATTTAAAATAATTTTGAATAGGAATAGGATGACTATTGCGATTCGATTGACCTTGTGTGGAATTAAAGCCATTTTTAGGAAAGGGGGTATTTTGCCTGTCAGATTTTATCGACTAATGAGAGCCATTTTACTCAATAGTTTCTCCCTACAAAAGGGTCATATAAGGACATCATTTTTCACCCCTCAAATAAATCTTGGTTAAAAATATTCGGTACATATTGTACATTGTTTCGCTTCCGGGATTTTTTTCAATCTGTATCACTATCGTGAAAGTTTACTCAGCTTTTCTGCAGCATTTGTAAATTTGCACAACCTCCCAGTCCACCATGTCCAACTGGTCCCAGTGCAATGGATACCCGCACCGTAGAGAGAAGCATGAATGCACGGCCGCACGGCAGCTGAGTGTGCGGGGAGCTCCGGGGCGGCGTGCACTGAGCGTTGGCATCAATGCTCAGGTAGCAGTAAAGACATGGTACAGCGTAGCGCGCCTAAATAGGTGGCGCCAAAGGATAAAAGCTTTAAAATGGCGCCTGGTTTTCATCGTAGTGTAGGGCCAATAGTGTGGCCTTGCGTCTACCGGATGAACTCGTATCCTACATGAGGGTAACAAGAATCAGTAATATACATAGTTCACAAGGTCATCATTACGTCTACTAAAGGGGGAGATGAAAATAATATAAAGCTGAAGACAAAAATACGAAGGACCTTCTTTTTACCTCGTCACATTTAAACTGTAGGTTTGCTCCCGTTGTTACAACTTTAAAATTGCCATAAACAAAGACGACAAAAATGTTTTAACAGCATACAAAACCTGTTAATCTGTCAGTTTTTCTCTTTCTCAATATTCAAATACCCACTCTTCACTTCTGTTAAGCATTTCTGCTGGCTTTTGCACTTAAATGACATGTACAAGAATATTTACGCCCCAAATCCGGGAAATAATCCACTGCTTTTGGCCCTTCAGGTTCCGCCACCCAAATTATTAAAAACATACTTTTGGTTTGTCAGTCCATGCCATAACGTGATGTGGAAACAAAAAGTCTCGTTTTTCCTTTATCGTACAATTGGTTTCCGTAGTTTATCGCGTACATGAAGTATAAAATCTATTTTGGTATCCATTACGAATCCATTTAGATGTCTCAATCTTCTCAAAGGCTATCGAGATTGATAGACTTTGAGACAACTGTAAGTTCTTTCGTAATGTTTTTATTTCAAGTATGTTTAGTGTGGGCTTAGCTTACATCGCTTTTTTCTCCATTAGTAGGGGGAATACTTTTTACAAATTATTCATTAAGAAATCAATTATTAAATCATTTATGAGATTGCTTTCCTAGTTTCCTATATTTATTGAGATCATAAACCACTTTATAAGAGCTAATGACTATAAGACAGCAGTTATATGTCAGTGTAACATTTACTTTTTTGGAGAGGGATCAGAATAGTTATGCCTAGCAAGATTACTAGATACTATATAATATGTATTTGTATCATACCGGGCTTATCTGGATACATTTGAGTGCGCCCCCCCCCCCTCAAACACACACACTCACATTCGCCCACATATGCCTACTTCCTAAATTGTCAAAATTATTTCCTTCAACGGAAACTGTTGTGACTTTGTAATAGTTGTTATTTGTACTGACAGGCAGAGTTTACATCTTAGCATCCGCATTTATTCCAACTTCTACCGATATGAAATCCAAAAATGAATGACTAATGTAGTAATAACTATTCTGTTTCTCGTAAGAAATAAGCCGGTGCAATTAAATTGTGTATTTTAACATTAGCCTATAAAGGAAACCACTTTCCAAACTTGCAGCAGGAGATAGAAACGAATAATTACAGGCATAGCAGAAGTAGTACATTAGTAGCATTTGTAACTGGAATAATGGAAATAGTAGTAGTTGTTGTAGTAATTGCAGTAATAGCAACAGTATTATCACTTGTAGAAAAACAAGTAGTAGTAGTAGTAGTAGTAGTAAAAGTAGTAGTGTATATGTAGTATCAGGAGAGCGATATATCTCCGTTAGATACCTCATGCACATTTCATTGCTACCCAGTTGTACAGAATTTAACAGAAATTATTTTTCTATTTTATTCTCGAGCCCACTAAATTGTGTTTCTTTTGTTTACGATCGAGCTCATCTCAGCGTAAACGATGTTGCGCTGACAGGGAGGGTCACTTCTATGGCTTTCCCACTATCGGCAACAAAGGGCATTTTAGTATATTTTGCTGCCCCATCTTCTTTGTTGATTGGTTTTTGTATGCTCTCGCAAAACAAGATAGTCGGGGATTCGTTCGACTGAATCGTAGAGACTGACCTTGCCCATGCCAAATGAATAATCTGTCTAGATTTTTAAAGATTTCTATGGACTTTTTGGAAAAAAATTGAATTAGCAACAGTATCAATAAACCGACTAAATAGTAAATACGCATTGTATGTATTAGTATTTATTGATTTTGAAAACTATTCTATTGATATTTGGTTTTTAATAGATATAGAAAAGTGTAAACCTGCAAAATGTGGAATATTGTGGGGGTCGTTGACTGATAAACACTTCATAATATATGAGACATGAGACATGAAAATTATATAAAATTACAAATTCTTGAAAACTTATTGCAAACAATGTACATTTTAGTATACAAAAGGGTCACCACTTGTATAGGAAACGCAATGTTGTTATTAAAGCATTTAGTACGCAAACTAAAGGGTTGTATATCTCTCAAAGGCGTTTATCAAAATATTAGAGTATAAAGCCTTCCATTTATAGAGGTAAGACAGTAAACACATGAAAACAGCATGCTTGTGACGGGTATGCCTGCATACAGAGCAACTATTACTATCAGAGAGCTTTGGCAATTATCGCTACAGGACTGGGCAGAATCGCACGCGCAGGAGCAGCGGGGTAGCTCGCCGCGCCATTCCGCATAACAGCCAGGGGCATGGGGAGCACAATTTACGCATATTTAAGAGGTGGAAATTGATTTCAATACAGGCTTTAATACACGCTGTTTTGGTCCCTTTCAGTGAAGGTGTTGGTGTGTTCTGTTATTAGTGTCACTTGGTGAATAGCACCGACCTCAGCCCAACGCCATTATGAGCATTTCCCTTGTTTTTAGTTGAATGAATCCAGGTAGAAAATGCTTGAAAATCAATTTGCCTATTAGCTGGTTAGCCTGGCTAACGGTTTGCGCTATGTGCAAACGAGGGTTTGGATAATGGCACTTGACTCACCTTCTGTGGTAGGCCTACTAGATAAAGAGTTTCTGTTTCCTCTCTCAATTCCTCTTTCCTCTTCGTTTTTCCCGTTCCCGTTCCCTTCTTCATTTCCTTCTCTTCCTCCCTCCTCTACTCCATTTGTTTTCTCATTCTTTACTAACACAGAACTATAGTGATAAACTTTGCGTTGATTTAGTCAACTAATCTCGATATTTTTTTAGTAATGGGTGTTTATGTCCAAAATGAAACTACGACAACATTTTTTTAATATATAGTTAAGAAGAATTATTATTGAACACTTGTCAAAATAGTCTTTTCAAAAGACATTGATTTTAATGATTAATTGGTGTTTTGTGATTTAAGAAATCGAGAAGCATTCCCTAGATATCCAATTGTAAACCATTTGATACAAACACCAACAAATATACATTTTCCTGACAACCTCATTATAAAAATAGACAATACAAAACTTTGAAAAGAAGGTTGATAGACTGATAAAAGCCAGAAGAGTTCACTTCGCTAAACTAAAATGATGTATTAATCATTCATAGAAAGCCTACGAACCTGTCTAAAACTTACAAAATAAGATTTTAATCATCTTTATAATGATCAATTATAAAACAGAAATATCATATGATATAGGTTTTGCTCACTAACACCAATGTTAAAGGTAACGAACCTTTTGCTATATGTAATGCAATGTCAGATTCAGAAATATATTCTTGTAGAAGAAGTTATCTTTATGTAAAAGCCTTTGTCTTAGTAAGTCCATGCTTTGTGTATCCCATTTTTTTCTCTTCTAAATAATATTTGAAAACTAGTACAAAAGGGAAAAACAACTCACAAAGAAGTTACAAAGAATGGAGAAAATCAGAAAATATAATTTGGTTCCATGCTATTTATTTGAACGGTATATTCTAAATGTTAATATTTACAATTTCGTATTGATTTTGACATCAAGTTGATTTTGCATCGTTAAAATCATAAATTACAAACCTTGAACTTGAAGAGTTGACATTAATTACTTTCGTATCTTTGTCTGAATTCCCCATTTTTCTATTGATCTCCGACCGATTTGACTGCAATTTGTTGGTAGTTATGACTAATGATAGTGGAGATTTGAGATATGACTAATAATTCATTTTTGGTGATGACCTAAGTGGATGACGTGTCGTCAGATATTGGGGGAGGGGGGTAAAACAGAACCTAGGGAGAAGGGAGGGGGACCTCAGTGTTCACCTCTTTTCAATCGTGTTATTACGTAAAATGTTGTCTAGACTCCCTTCTCATTAAAAAAAAATGTTTCAATTTAATACTTTTTCTCATGATTAACGATGTAGGACTTTGCACTGTGTTTTAAAACAGTAAGTGTTTTCATCATTCCTAAAAATAGGACTTGTGTAATAGATTTAAACAACAGTATAAGGCACTATCAGTGTAAAATGCTTCTTAAATGCAATATTGGTGAATTGAATTGATGTAAAAGGGAAAACTGTGTTCGATACCTAACAGGTAAAACTGTTGAAGATAATTCAAAATAACACATGTAGAAGATGATTCATAATAACACATGTAGAAGATGATTCAAAATAACACATTTTTCGGTCCTTATCTATAAGTTAAGAAATATGTGTGTTGTTGTAGGGAATGGGTATGCGAGTGTGTTCGGAGTAGGGAGCATTTCGACAGGTATAGCGGGTTTTTGAAATTTGGGATATCGACTGAGTAACTGAGTTCGGAAGGCAGGGGTGCAGCGTAGAAGGGAACGGGGAGAGATTTGAGAAGAAGAAAAACAGGCTCCCGGAAGTGGAACGGAGTTTGTGTTCTGAATCTTTTGTTGATGCAAAGTCTCCACATCTCGGACACATCTGTTGACGACAGTCAGAGTGTCTCGGCCTACGAGAACGAGGAATAATATTCCAGGCATGTCTTACCCCCTCTCACCGTCTCTCTCTTGCTTTTCCCTCCCTCCTTCTCCTTGTTCCTCTCTTTCTGGTCCATACCTCAGAATTATGGCGTAGGGGCTTTGATTGGGTGTGCGCGACCCTCTTGGTTATCGCAAAAGCGAGGGTCACGCGAGGTCGGAAACCTTATTCCATTGATTCAGAATTCTCCCTTTCTCATGTTTTTCTTTCTCTTCTCGCTTGTCATGCCCCACCACCAGCGGTCGGAACAACGCTTGAAGGTTGTCAAATTATAGAGGTTTCCCCTACCCTCCCCTCTTCTTTTGTGTTTATCACACCTCCTCCTAATCAACATTTTCTGAAACCAAATGTGCCAAACATTCACTTCCATACATACGATACACAGTCAGGAAGTGTAGAGTGTCCACGACAAATCAGCCAGGACCAGAGAAAGGACCTGTATTCATTTGGCTTTTATTCTCACAGACATTGAATGAACTCCTTGTCAACTGCACCAGTCCTAGAATCGAACCTGAAAAGGAAAGCCATTAGGACCATTGTTAACCACACATTTACTTTGGTCAATCCAAGAAATAGCACTGTGTGTTAACACTTTTGGTACCGCATACGTTAACATACGTAAAGCATCCCATGAGTTTTCCAGCTGAGCCAAAATGTTGATAATATAGAAAAAGTTCGGGTTCAAACTGTGTCCTTGGAACTACATGTGACAATGCAGTTTTTCTCGGCCATTTTATTCTTTGAAAATATCATTATAATTCATATAAACATATAAATACTTTAGGAAATAAAATACATTGATTTCATTGGCAACTCTCAAGAACTCGTGATACTTGACACTTATAGGTCCTTTCTTCACTTCCTTCATATTTTAATAATCTTTGTTCAAGTTATTAGAATGTTCATACATAAACTTTGGTCACTACTCTTCATGTGTGTTTCTATAACATGCAATTGACACGAATTTATATTATTTTCCCTTGAAAGGAAATATGTATCCCGTGAATGGGCCATACTGTGGCAGTAGAAGAGACTAAATTATTTCTTGCCATTTTTTCCCCGACATTTACAACACATTAGTGGGGTGTTATTAGGAGAGTAATGGATCGTGTTGTCAGTTTTGTCAATCATGTATCCATTCCAATTCTAATTATCCGCTACGTCTTGCAACACGGGTCATCACAAGAATGGCCTCCTCTTCGCCGGCAAGACGCCATCTTGCTTTCACCATCGCGGCCTTCTTAACCATCTTGTTGTCCTCCTGCCATTCCTACCTCAGACTGGACTGTAGGGGCATTGGCAGTCCAGCAGAATGATTTAGAAGGGGTGAAAAAAAGAAAGAGTAGAAACCTGGAGATCATTTTCGGAAGAATTTGGATAATAACAAGCAAAGATAAATTGAAATGCTAACCGCAAGGAAAAGGAGACGTTGATTTAAATATTCTGCCTACATTTAAAATGGCTTACTCTTTAATTATTTGTCCTCGATGTAATGTCAACGATAATGGATGCGAAAGAGAACCCTAAAAGGAAAACGGCATATATTACGGTGACGAATGGAAAAAAGTGTAACACTTGTGTCTTTATCTCTACTTGCAAACACCATAACGTAGTGTGACGTCATTAGATCTCTGTAGGCCTCTTCGTGTTGACAGAGCGATATCTCTTCGGGCTATACAGACGAGCACTCCTCGTTATGCATGACAAAACGTATGTCTGGTGACCTTTGACCTGGTGACTGACTGTGAGGTCACATAAAATGTCATCCTCGTTCACTGCGATTGGGAATATTTGTTGCGACACAAACATATGCCCTTGCAGTAGTAAGAATAATAATATATACAGCGCTAAATTTTAATTGGTTTTATCTGATTCGTTTTTACAAGGACGAAATTGATATCATATTTCAAAGGACAAACTTCTTCTTTTCATTTTAGGGATATAAGAACAATGACAAAACTAAAGATTTGACAAATGCTTACATTGCTGAGATAAAACAGAAGTCACGTGCTATTTCTATTTTTTTACATCGACGAGAGATGCTCAACCCTAGCCAATTTGCTCGAGTTTACGTCTCATCGAGAGAGCGTTGACTATTGTTCAATGAATAAATGAAGCTCAAATACGTCGGGTACAACCGATAATTGCCCAGTCCGCTTGTCTTGATTAATAAAATACCCAAGCAGTTATCGAAGCAGCTCTCTGCAATTTATAAGCCTGTTTCAAAAAGGGTATCTTTTTCCCCACTGATAAGAGGGCACTTGATGTGAATATTCGGTATATTATTTTCCTTTGTTATCAACAAGAATCTCTGTGTTTTTAGAGCCCTTTTTTATATCACATATTAATTTGTCACTAAGAGAGTGCTGACAGGATTTTCTGGTTAAAACAATATATATAAATATAATGTTGCAAAGTTTGAATGTCAGTTAGCTGTCACCTCAATTCATGCCTTTAACTCAGTTATTTTAATCTTTTGTTCTATTTCTATTTCTTACGTTTAAACTTCTAAAGATGACGTGCTTCCTAAAATATTGTTGGGTACGTGCATGTGTTTTAAAACATAATCGTCCCAAAATGAAACTAAAAGAAATATCCTCCCCCTATTCCTTCCAATAGCCTAAAATAATACATTCCTTTTGAAATTATCATGAGGCTTGACGGTTGATATAAGAACAAATCAGATTGTACTTGGAAACACTTTCTCTTGCCCCTTTTTTGTGTTTAAAGCACAAAAATGTTGTAGATACACACATAGCGATCAATCATGATGGTGCATCCTCTAATCGCATAAAATGGAGCAGATATGAATCCTATTGAGTATTGACTTGCTTAATGAAAGCCTCATATGCGAAATGTACCGATGTAATCCGAAATGGCTGACTGATATACTCCACCAAACCCTCTTTTTTTTTCGCGAAGGGGTTGGCGAGAATATATGGCTATCCTGATCGCCGAATGATCCTTTCCCAGCTATAACTGACAACGCGGCTTTAAAAGACAAAATCTGACTTGCAAATATGATATCATACGCGAGACATTTTCTCTGTTTTTATAATGATCGTGTTCCCTCTTCGATGAGCATAATTTTAAAGGCGGGCCTGACATTTGGCGATGATATAGAGATAAGGCTTTAATGGTTGGATATTAAAGTAAATTGTTGACATTTCGAGATAAGATATACGGAGAAGAAGTGGGACGTGGAAATACACCAGTAGCTAGAATGAATGAATAATGCACGAAAGATCGTATGAAAATAATTATAGGTAAATTAGCATTGCTTGAAAGTTTCTTAAATATATAAGCTCAATGTTATCTCCTTGCAAACTGCATGAATAATGCCCTGAAAACCCTGCATTCCCCAAAAAAATATGTATATCATCATGAGAATCGTGTTGATGAGGAACTCGTTGAGCCTTGTTACTTTGAAAATTTCCAATACAAAGATATTTATATATATATTTATTTGTGTGTATGTATGTGTATGTATATATACATAACTATATTTTCTCTGTCTCTCCGCGTTTTTCTAATGTAGTTCATGTTTGACGTAAAATTGAATGTAGTTTCCCTTAATTGTTGATCTCTAAAACGAATGGGACGTTCTACTTCTTCGTCGATCGTGCTCTCAACCTTTCACAAACCTTTTTACAAGCGCATCTCAATGAACGAAATATTCGCATCCATTCATCTCCATGAGGATACAATATCTGGCAAATTGGATCTGACATCTTGAAAGTGAAGAGGCAGGTGAATGAAAAAGCACTCGGATCATCTGTCTGTAAATCAGCCTGGCTTCATGACACATGTTCTCCAACAATACCTTACTCCATCCGTGATTAGGGCATAAAAGAAGAAGGCAGCCCCTCCTTATTATTGCTCTAACTCGGAACCATGGCCCGACATTATTTGACAAAATTCGTTCCCCAAGACAGAGCATGAACTTGACTTTAATTATCCTTTTCAAATTCAATAGACTGAGATATTTCTCCTTTTATTCATCTTTGTTGTATTCCTGAGGTTGTTGTTATTGCGGTTTTATACCACGAGTTTTCCGGTTGTATCAAGATGTTATAATGCTGAAACATTGGTTGCAAATTTCTTCGTATTCTCAGGCATTTGTCATCAATCATCCACTATTTAGGGTCGTTTAAGGTGACGATATTATTCAAGCCAGCATTCACTAATTGTTGCGAAGCTCTTAAAATCAATAAACTCATCTCAAATCAAATTTGGGGGAAAATCAAACGTTTCTTGTTCCCTGTGAACAAAGGATTTGAGATGAGCGATGAGGTGACTCAACGACTTTGATGATCTAATTTTCTTTGATTGTAGACGGGCAGCCTTTGTTGACATCATATAGAGCCTTAGAGGTAGGCATCTTCCCTCTCTGTGCTTCTCTGTGTAACTTCTTATCTCTCAAAACTGGTCACAAGTCGTGGATCACCTAGGCCCATAGGGAAGAAAGCAGAATGGTGAAAATGAGTGAATGACACAAAAAGGCGTGAATGACACGAAAAGGCAACAGAATCTTCTTGATGCTTAATATGCGTTACTATGCGTACCCTCGGACATCCTTACTACATATATTTTGAATCTTACATTTCTGAGGATTAACTGACATTGCAACAGTCTAGTAACAATATTGTCTCTTCCGTATGATCATGATAATAATTTATATCTCAATTCGCACGGGGATTAGCAGCACAATTGTGAAGATATTTCTTAAGGTTTTTAAGCTCACAACTATTATGCTAATATTACTGAAAGGTAAATTATTATTTATCCCGACAGTGCTATACACATATATCGGGTTCGAAAAAAAAATCTGGTACATTTTTGGTAGAGACGTAGAGTCAGGAAGGGCATCAATCAACGTTTGAGATTGTCTACCTCCGCCCATCTCGGAAATGATACATGGACAGGCATCTTCTTCGACCCCACCCCTAATGTATCTAAACTCCCCCTCTCCTTTCTACCCCTCCCCCTTAATTGAAATCATGAAACAAAACGAAATGTTCGATATGGCAGGGATGGCTTGCTCCGCCCCCGACCCTTTCTTGAAAGCTTTTGTATATCAAAGCAAACCTAGGATCTAACATTCGAAAACTTTTCCGAAAATGTAAAGTGCCCCAGTGTTGGGCAACTGTTTTCCCGAATTTTCCATTGCAAACTTCCCACCCCCCCCCCCCTCCCCCTTCACACCCCGTCTTTGAAACTTGCATCATACACGGTTAAAAAGCTCTAAAAATATACGTGATCTAGGTGGCATTAACTACCCAAATTTTCGAAGTGCATACGTGATGGACACCATATCGGAACTTGTAATTGTTGCTCCCTCCCCCCCCCCCCCCACCTTTGAAAACCGAACTGCATCATACAACGTCAACCTGAATCCAACAATGCAGGGGTCTTTAGGGGCGCATCTTATTGTTGGAAGTGCCCCTCAAATTGGGCACTTTCTTGGTGAATTCTTTCAAGAGTGTATACATCAGTGGCATTCCACCCAGAAGTCAGGCTACACTGAGTGAGAGAATAACCTTGTTAGTGATGTCGAGTGATGGATTGTTTACAGCACAAATCAGCGTTTCAAAACGTGTGATAAACACGGGGAGGGATCAGGTGCCGCCACCGAACATTGATGGTTAATGAACCCATGATAAAAATCTTCCTTTTTTTCATATTTTTCAGCATTTGACCCACTTCTGCATGTCAACAAAATTCCGATGTCGAATGCACATGATTGAAGATTTGTTGCTTTCTCGGGGTTACCATGGTAAATGTTAATTCATGTGCGCTTTTGTTTGTTCAATCTGCCAAATTCTATGATTGCACACTACGTTTTCATTATTTTTTGTCTGTGAAGTCTGTTAGAATAAATATAAACAATTACACATACACGCGTCTAAGCCCCTCCCCTCGATCCCCCACCCTCCCCACCACACACATACACTTTCATAAATAAATTTTCCCTTTATTCGACCATGAAAAAATAATCGAAATATTTTTTTTTTCTTTATGTGATAATCGAAATAATTTTTAGTGATTAAAACTGGTTGTTCCTGTAGTTATGAGCATAGTTTGAAATGCAAATGTTGAAGCGCTTACGTCCTATTAGGTACTTTCCATTGCTTGATTATTAAGACCTAAACACCGATGAATGCTATAAATAGCAACACATTTTTTTTTCTCGGCGAGGAAGCCCAGTTACTGCATGCGAGATGATTTAAAGACATGGCAGTGAATCGACATGAAGTGAGGACAAAAATCTGATTACCATGCATCCTGGAAATAGTAAAGGGGTCATCATAAAATATTTACCGAGATTCTATTGGGGGTTTAAGGTTGGTGAAACGACGGGGCAGACGACGAAGCCCTCGTGAAGATGAATAAGGCGGAAATCCTCAGAATGTTAGCCGCCAATGCGATGTAGGCCAGCTCCACCTGCGTGGGGTTGTAGGACAAAGGCATCACTAGCATAGGGGTATTAGAAGAATCATCTGCTACTGCTAGCTGCTCGGACACAACGCATAACCCCCTCTCCTTCTGAGCCTACCTCTCAACTTTCACTTTCACCATTAATCCCCCATTATTACTTTCATAAAGAGCTTTCAGTATAATGATAATGACTATGTATCATACTGGTGAATAAAACAGAAGAAACTCAGCGCATATTCATTCAATCTATCCACGATAACATGAAGATAATTTTGAAGAAAGTTTTGATGGATAGCCTTTTTTTTTTCTTTCTTCTTTTTGTTTGGTGCAAATAAAGGTAGTCAATCGCTCATTAGCGAGTTAGGGGTGTCTTATTTCAACCCAATATGAAATCGCTGCCTCACTATGATGATCATGATCTCTTAATTGTTTTGTGCATTATGATTAAAAGAACAAAACATTGCCGTTGAATATTCATTTTAATAGCTATTTAGTCATTTGCCAATTATGATGCACGTGTGTCTTTATAGAAATATTTCAGAAAATTGGGTTAAGGGTATTTTTAGTTCCGATTCATTTCTTGCAATCAAAATTTGCTTCGTATTTTTCCAGAAAGGACTAAAAGCTTGGTGTTGTTGAGAGTCACAACACGACCGCTTTAAGACACGGCAACGGTCATCCGTGGTAGCAGGATAGGAGATGCTCTATTACGACGGAGAAGGGAAGGAAAATAATACGCCGGGAATGAAAATAATACTAAGCCAGTGATCAAACAGGAATTCTTAAAATGTGGTGTTGGTGTTTTCGAATGTGTCGTCACCTAGGCCGAATTATCTGGGGACGAGTTAGCGACGACATTGCCGACATAGCGACTCAGCGATAGACTAGTCTTAGCTCGATACTGTCGGGTTACCTCATGATGTTTCGAAAACTGAACAGTAAACGTGTTTGCAGAGGACATTTTTGAATTACCTCGACTGTATACGGATTGGTTACTAGATGCATTCTTATCATTTCAACAACCTATTAATGTTTTCCCTAGATGGTATCGCTGGAAAGATGTCACAAAATGAAAGTGATGTCTCCAGGTCTGAGTTACCTTTCAGTAACGCCTAGCTAATGTCAAGATCGGACCGTTACAAGAGGTCAATGCCTCCCAGCAGTGCGAGGTCATGCTAGGTCAAGTTGTTGGCCGACTAGTTCCGTTTCCGTTGAATGACGTATATGTTAGAGTTGGCTCTCGGACTATTCTTGAACCATCTTGAAATTTGTGGAAGTAGCCTATTTGATGCCACTTTGAATGCATGTTTATAGGTGCGCAGGAAAGTGGTCATGCCAACTGCCATGGTATGGGATTAGTAAACGCTCATACCTGTTTTTCCTAAAACACTTGGCAAGAAGTGGCACATTGCAACATCCTTAGTCATCTAGTCCGTTGAGTTCACTCATTTTGGTATTGCAAAATTACGCACTACGAATCAAGCTAAAAGCTCAATTTCTACATCTCAAAAGCAGGTGCCAGTGTCATAAACATGTTACACATTGTCCCCCTTTTTAATTCCGCTGTCTCATTTGGAATTGTAAAGTTTAGTTTGTACTCACGAGTGAAAGATATCTTCATGTCATATTGCCTACTGATCTAATGTGTGAGTAATCGGGTTTTTACAGACATTTATCGATCTTATATGATTATTTGTGTCTAGGGACCGATCTGTTAAGGTACTGTTTTGTAGGCGAAGACAAAGAGCTGACCACGTGAACGCACCGGTAGACCAACTCACATCTCCCCTGATTTAATTGTTTGCATCAGACGGCTAGGTCAGGTGACCTTCTACCTGCCCGTGTCCATTCGGTGAAACATGACACCTGGTCTACTCAGGTGTGCCGCACTGCAGCAATGCAAGAGTGCATGCCAAACACTGGACACAACCTTCGGCAATCCCTTCCCCTGGAACCTGAGGCTAAACCCGTCTGAGAGATAATTTCCGTTTACCATTGTCTCATTTATTCCTCTTCTCTTTTCTATTTTGTATTACCGATGTAATCGCTTACGAGCTCAAATTGGCAACTCCCTCTACCTTATTCTAATGATTGAATCATGTCCAGCTCGGGTCATTAATTACCCATCTCCGTCAACAGTCCGACGCATTCAAATCCATGTCTGGTCATCAGCTCACAAATTAACCTGGTTACGTTGTCAACTAGATGGACGTTTCCTCTTCAAATTATCCTTCAGACACCTACCGTTAATCACTCCCGATCTGTCATTACGATTATCAGGTGGATTAATTTGGAGGTAAAAAATTAGATGATGAGTAGAATAATTAACTTCGTTAAGACTTCCATCTTTCATCTTAATACTTCTGACATTGACATGATCGTTATGGGCTGTTTGTTCTGGAGACGAAAGTGGAAAGTAAGAACTGCCTGTTGTCGACATGTCACCCGTTGGTGCAGTCAGTGCGTAAGACATTGGAGTCATTAATAGCAGTCAGTAACCACTAATAAAGTGTGACGAAGCAGATGGTGGTATGAGCCAAGTCATCCTCTTTCGTCACTATGGTCACCCCTCCTTTCATCCATCCATTCTTACTCATTCTGCCCTGGTGTGCACCAGCCATTCCACTCCCCTTCTTTCTCACTCTCCGTCTGCCTCTATCTTCATGTCTCACTCACTCCCCAGTCTGTCTCTTTAACTCCCTTTATAAGTGTCGCTTTGTATTCCTTTCTATATACTCCTTCTTCTTCTTCTCTCTTTCTCTCTCTCTTTCTCTCTTCCTCTTTTCTCCTAATTTCTCTGTCTCCCCTTCTCTCTCTCTCTCTCTCTCTCTCTCTCTCTCTCTATATATATATATATATATATATCTGTGAGGATGTCTCCCTTGACTTTCCTCGCCTCGTCTCTCTCAAGTCCATGCATGTCCCACTTGGTTGGCCCTGTTGATGTCGAGTTATCAATTTATTCGCCCGTGTCCCGCGCGTTGAAGGTGTAGATGCATAAAACCCGATTAGCGATGACTGACAACGTCGCTTGTTACTTAATAATCCCTCAGACAAGCCCAGGCTTCAGCACGATCCAGTTCAAACTTAAGGCAGTCCGGCGAACTCTGACGGCAGAGGACATTGCCCCAATTATTCTCCCTCCCTCTCTTTCTCTTCTCCCAGTCCCATCCCACTCCTCCCACTTTCGCTTGGAAATAAAACAAGTCATCGTCGTGTTAGCATTGTCAAGCCGCAAGATGCGACTCCACATCAGATTGAATAAGATGCCTAAGTAAATCCCGGTAGACGGAGTTAAATCCGTCCGAAGTTTCATACATTAGCCGAAGTGACACATCACCTTTTCCTTTCCGTGTCTCCTGATTTCTTTACGCCGGTTGGGTGTTGCTTTATTTCATGCCACGTGATGCAGATGTCAGCTCAAGATTACGACATCGTGTTGACGGTGATACAAAAAAGGATACTCTCATATTCAATTCGATTCCATTTATTAATTTCAGAAAAAAACAAAGATATGATATATTAAAGGAAGTGCGCCTGGGAAATCGCTTTAAAAGCCCATGGCTTCCAAAAAACCACAATCATCATAATGAAACAGCACATGCAGATTACAAACAAAGCACGAAACTAAAGGAAAATCATTAGAAAATTATAAACAAGTAAATAAATATATTTAAAATATTGATGAAGACATTGAACATTTGAGATCAATCGTCTTTTTTTCACAGAGACACCAAATGTTTTGTTATATAATTGACGCAAAAAGGAATTTGGCCATGACTTTTATCAGTAGCATGTTGGAAGATGTGCGTTGATTTATGGTACGATTCATACTAACCCAATGTCCAGAGCTAACACTTTTTCAGTTATTTACGTGTTGGAAAATCATGTTAAACTCAGTTAATGGGGATATGTTTCAAACAATCACTACGATTGCATAACAGAATTAATCATGCTAAATGACCTTGCTTTAGGATAGCACGACGATTAAATAGCATAAGCAGGGACTTCGGGTGAAATATTGTGAAGTGGAATATTGTGAAATAGTGAGACCTTAACAATGAAATATTATGGAATTTATCAATGTCTTCCAAACCGACTAACACATGTTCTTACGTCGTGTTTGCTTTGTCATGTTGTTAGTTGTAGCATACAACGATGCTGAAAGCGTATGTCATCCTACCAGCTCGCCTCCCCGAGCCAGTGTGTTCGTGGATTTGTTGCCAATTCCTGGCAGTTGCCTGCCCTGATGACGGTGTTTAGCTCGGCAGCCAAACGTTGATTATGTTAATAATAAACACGTTTTCGGTGAGTACAGAGGGTGATTTGTGGAGCGTTCTCTACAAATGACTATCAGAGACACTGACCCGTCTACCTCAATCACGTCTTCTCACTCATCTTCACGCATCCATCAAGCCCCACGTCTAGTCTTCTCCCCCATCCGTTCCCTGCTGCCTTATTGAATTTTCCGCATCAGGGTAGACCATTTGTTGACGTCCTGCTGCAGCTGAGGATTTCATTCAAGCAGATCATGATGCTGAAATTAAAAAAGATGTCCATTCTTATGTATGGTTATCTCATACCGGTGATAACATATTTAAAACACGATCGGAAAGATTTTCAAGAACTCGACTATAAGGCAATTCCAATACCCTATTGTATCGCCGATAGGAATCATTTCCATTACGTAATGTTCCCTGTCATGTCAATAAGACAGTGATGCAGAAGCATACTGAAATGACATGACGTTGATTTTTCGTTTGATTCTTCGTTGTTTTAAAAGTGGTCACTTTTCAATCAGGAACATTGCTTTGTTTCTAACTGTATTATTTCAAAATTGCTGCAAAGCAAAAAGAACGACCGCTACATAGAAATCCTTCAGCGTAAACGAAATACATGTCAATGCATCGATAAGCAACATAAATTGTTGCTTTCATAGCGGAATCACTTTCATCTTGATTGATAAAGTTATGACGTTGACTGTACACAAACAAACGAATACGGAAATATGCATGTCCATAATCATGATAACGATCTCCAAAGCATGATAAGACATACTTGAAGACAAATGACCTTCCTTGAACCTCGTTTCAAGGCACGATTTTGAGAAATGAAAGATGGTTACCCCCTTTGGCGATTAATGAATATGAAAGCTTTGCATATCTCTACCATTATAGCATGATTGTGTAATTGATACCAGAACACGGCCACCTCTTTCCAACACGAAATCTCGTATTCTATTTCTCTCTTAGGATAATAACGTAATTTGCATTATTCTAGATGATATCGGCTCTTTGCGGATACTTCATCCGGTCGGTGAGAGGTCAGATCACCTCGTCTCAAATATCCCATAAGTAGAATTGGTTTGGTCGCAAGCTGTTGTGGCAATGGACACCTTCATCCCATGCGACCGGTCAGCGCCCTTCTTTACTCCAAATAGAAAATGGTGGTAAACATAAAGCAAGCTAAAGAGGTTCAAAATGAATCGGATCGTCCCTTCGACCAAGGCGTATCCATTTCACCCTATTTTCACCTCCACGACGCATCCCAACTAATTAAGATGAAACCGCCGATCCTACTGCATGTCGCCGCTACTTTCCCCGCGATGCCTCGACCAACGCTCAGAGCTAGGTTACCTTGGTTTAAAGGGATATGATAAGGGCTTTCGTATTGTGTATTTTCCTCCGAGTCCGAGCCATGAATTACATTTATTTTTTATGATCGGCGACGATGACCAAACAAAATATGACGGCAAATTTGAGGTGAATATTATGACTTGTATAATTGTCATTTTAAGTAAAAGAATTATGACATAATCGGACATAATCGGTAATTCTTCGAAGATGCGTTGATTGGTAAGGCCACGATCAAGAATAATGGAATAGTTGAAAGTCTGGAGGATCATTCGAATATGTCAAAACTTTGCTACAGCAGGAGTGTTTTAGTTATTTTGAATAAAGGAAGTGGGGAAAGGTTGTAGTCACTTTAAATTATTCAGTAACTTCAGTTATTATTATTCATGGAAGACAAACCGGAAGTCAAGGTGTAACTATAAGTTTGTTTTTAAATTATTTAATTGAAAACTTAGCCATTGTTTAATTTCTATTTTTAGGATAGTATTCTAAACATGCAATGGAAAGAAAATCGGAGTGCGCTATTTTTGAGGGTGTTCTATATACCATTAATATTCTGACAACAAATTGTGGTCATTGCAGATGAAATACTGGACGGGTCTAATTCGAACCAATTACCAAAAGTCGCCTCATTTTCAAATCTAAAAATTACTTCAATAAACGTATCCGATCAACAGTGGATCAGAGATCTCATCACATTCAAGTGGAAGATGATCTGGATACGAATAATTTTGTAGCAATTTTACTTTTGAAGAAATCCATGCTTCTTAAGTTCCTTGTCCAGTTATTCGTGTACCTAACGTCTATCCAGTGGAACAACGTAGACATTGGACATTGGTCATACTGGACTTCTCGAATTTGAGTGGTGTTTAGGAGGTTGTCTTGTCCGGACCCCCGGTCACTTCCAATTCCCTCTAGGACGTATCTAGTCCAGATTTGACTTGCAAATTATCCTTTGGCCTGATGATGGAGGGGCGCAGTGTCATAGAGATTAACAAAGGAGAGATTGCCCCGAGTCGCCAAACTGCGCGAAAGAAGAACAAGAGGGGGAGAAAATGGAATTGGTTTTAGATTAATTTCATTTCTCTCTGATGGGTTTCTGATGGGACAATGATATATCTGGCATCCACCTCACAAGTGAAAGGTCCAGGGGATGGTATTAACAGGGGTTTAACGGGTATTGTCCTGTAAATGTTGATGATATTGATTCCAGCAGTCAACTTAAATCACTGTCAATGAGGAATATTTTGTTTTCATCGCAAGTCAGGTTAGCAGCTGATTAGCATACACGTTGCAATTAGGACTAAAAACATTTTTCTGAATTGATCCAGTATTTGAATTTGATTTTAAATTTAGAATATGAATGTATTAACAACAACACATCGCAATAATAACAGTACATAATTATGAACAATCATGCAATGCAAAAAATAATACTGATACATGTATACATAGCAGAGGAGTAATGTTGATTGACCAGTAATGGTTTTAAACGATCTTTAGACATAGCTCTGCATATGTATATGAATTATGATTGAAAATTAAAGGAAGGAATGGAATTGAAAGGAAGATATTCTTCCATAGACATTTCCTTATATTTTCGACCTCTTTGTTCCATATTCTCCTTTGTCTCACCTAATATATATAGAATTCTATTCATTCATTTACCCAACAACATGTTCAGGCAGAGACTGATTACCTCAGCATTTTATATGACTCTTATGGTTATTAACTATGGCAATATTTGTAAATCTACACCATCGGAACATCGTCTATGAGTCTCCTTCTCTCCCGCAATGATTAGTCTCAATATTTATTCAAATTGCAAGATATTTGAGACACATAAACAGATAACAACGCGCGAAATCGAGATTTTCCAGAACTGATTGCGCTCCACCGTACGTCACGACTAGTCCCACATATTAATTACCGTGTTAGTTGATGTTCACAACACAGCGGCGGACATAGCCTCGCTCAGGACTCCGTGCGAGATTGAGGATAACGTTTCGGTAAATTCACAGCCCAACAGACATTTTGGCTGGGTCGAGTACGATCATCAGTGCAGTCCGATGAATATTTTCTTTTCTACAGACGTTGATTTATCCGTTCACAGCGAGCTGATGCTCCTCAAAATCAATCTCATGATCAGACGGCTGTTGCGGGCAACGAGAAATCGAAATGAATATTTCATCCTCGGCGAATGTTTGAGAAAAGACGTCGTTGTGTTATTACGTCCACCACAGATCACTCATGCTGACAAGAAAACGAAGCGAAGTTTCGATCGTAAAAATCATAGAATATGAAATAAGGTCTTCGCTTGGCGAATGCTTTAATTGCTATTTCTCACATTGCAAACACAATCATTGCTTGTTCCCCATTTCGTATTCTATGTAACAAGCTTTTTTTTTGCAATGTACAAACACCTAAAATGCTATTGTGACGTCAATGTAAGAAATACATCGAGGTCTTCTTGTCGCCATGACTATTTACATCGGAGAAATATTTCACTCTCCTGCTTTACTATTATATTTTTAATTGTTGATGGGATGTAGGATCTTGACTTCAAATGGGAAATTCCCTATGATCTTTCAAATTAACAAACATGCCTTAGCTTTGAAGAATTGAATTTTTGTTAGAGTGGTATTCTTTAATGATAGTGTTACACTTGTAAGCTAAAATAGATGTGTTAAGTTGTTAGGGAAATTGCAATCTAGGATTGTTTATAATATATTTTCCCCTTGATTGTGTATATTCAATTATTGTTTAACATTGCACCGTATCATATTGGTTGTCCGAGGGAAAAAGTGGTCATTCTTTACATTCGTCGAAAAGAGGCCAAAAAGTAGTTTTCCCATTCAATTGTGTTCATCGTCAACCTACATGGAGAGAGCAAATAGGGAACTGTCATTGTTTATTAGTGGTCGGTCGAAGCGGGTTTTCTAGTTGGCTTGGGGCTAGTTTTGCGCAGACGGGTGATAGTAAACATGAACTTCAATATGTAGGCCGATTTGATATCGGTAGCGCAAGACTCGGTGCGAGCTTGTGGTCACGTGGGCCGCGCCATTTTTAAATGGAAACTTCTGCGATGTCCATCTGTTGGAGAGGAGATCGGATGGGCGCGCTTTAGGAAACGCGATGCGGTTTTTTTTTCATTAGCCTAAAAAGAAGAGGTTGGATGCTGTAAGATGACATGACTTGAAAAGGTATACGGAGTAGAGAGATTAAATAGAATAGCGGGTTTGACAATACATTTTTTTAGAGATAATTTAATCTCTCCTATGGCCAAGATTCTCCTCCTTCCCATACTATTTAATTTTGTTCAACGTCAATTTAATATAGAAGGGCAGTTAAAGTGCAATAATTCTCTCCTACCTTTTCCGTATTTCTATTTGACATGTTGTTGTTTTAAATCTCTGTTATTACATTGTACACTCTTGATTACCTTTTTTTAAAGCTGTGGTTGCAAATTATTAAGTGTATATATAGGCTACTATGTTTGTAGGTGAGCTCACATTGCGACCTCATTGCATTTGTCTGCATTAACTAGAATTGTTTATATAGCCCTTTTAGAGTCATTCCAAAAGCCATCGTCGCGATAACAAGAATGGTTGTGTGATCCATTAAATATTTCGTATAAAGACAATTTTTAAAGACGATTTCCTGGACTCTACTGGCATGACTGGGTAGATATGTTTCACTAGTTTTTACAAAATCAAAATATTTTTGCCTTTTTAAATCACTACGCGGGGATCCAAGTTATTCATCTAGAGTTTTGTAAATACTTTTTTACCGAAAAAGAACGCAGCAAAGGAATGTTTGAATTAGTGTTTTTACTATCACATTGACAATCATTGAAACCTAAATACAATTTGTGGGAGTTTTCAAAATGGTTTTAAATTTATTTAAGTACACAACCAGTCGAAATTACCTCAACTACTGACAGAATCATCCTTTTCATCATAATAACAAGGGTGTTAAAACCGGGCACCCAGCTTAATCAGTATATTTACAACCAATTGGATAATGTTGGTAAATCGAGCGTCGCAAATTCCCGCCAAGGGCCACCTCACCAACCAAGCGTATCAATTCTGGACCGCACACGTAATTATGATTAGGTTATATTCGGCCATGTTGTTTAAAATTAGTGGTTAGTAACTATGGATTATTACTGTCTCTTAAATTATCCCAGAGGTTTGTGGTTGACTGTAGCAGTGAACATGCAGTGAGGGGTGATAAGGGTCAATGGTAGGACTGGTTCAAAAGTGGGTCCGTTGAACAGCGCGATCAATCCTTGGGATAAAGTCATATTTTCTTGGTACTTGCATGGAACAGTTGCATGGAACAGAAGATTCCTTCGCGATAGTATGTTGGTCTATTGTCAGAAATTCTTTCAGCATCACTTTATTGATTATACTTGCTCAAAACCGGAGACATGTAAACCCCTTGATTGATAAATCATGACCCGGGCATTAACAGATTGAGAACACGTTTAGTGACCAACATGAACGAGATATTCAAGATATGCTAAATAAATGATAGTCGGTGTATACAGACAGAATGTCAGAACATCGTTCTCGTCTCTAATATGATGTAAATGGTTTAGTAGTCTGAAAAAGCGTTTATATAAACTATTTCCTTGCAAAAAATAGTGGCCTATGGTTATGAATATGATGAACCCCACCCCAGCTGTATGGAAATTATCAAAGCAAGACATGTTGCCTATAAAATCAGTCACAACAAGGATGTCATTATGACGATTTACATCATTCGTTGTACATTTCTTTTATTATTCAATCATTACTTCGTTTTATTTGATAAGTAGCTGGATATCTAAATCTTACAAACAATTAACTACAAGGTGGCCCTTCGTACACGTAGCAGACATAGACGGCTTCTTACACAAATCCCTTCCCCTCCTAAATCGACAAACATCCAGCTCACCTTCCAATAACAGCAGAAGCTTTTGGGAAGCTACAAAATGCGATGCAATCCATTTTAGCCTTTCAAATTGCCTCTTTTCCTATTGAATCAGGCGTCTTTAGAAATCGTTCGTTTGACTACAATTGATTTTACCGGTTGACAATTGTGAGGTTTCTTTGGCCTTTGTGATTTCTGCGTTGTTTACGTCGCTGCGAGCTCGGAAATTTCGGCAGGTCGTGACAACACGATGGCAGGACCAAGGCAATCATATAACTATATATATATATATATATAATCAGCATGATCTAGGAAACGAAAATGCTTCGAGGGTAAAGTAAGAATCTCCGACATTAATCATTCTCGACTTTTATGGTTGGATGTGAAAGAGGAAATAATGATGCCGAGGTATTTCGCATGCAGGTCCTTGCTATTCTTTGGTGAACTTGAATAGTTTTTAAGGATCTTTTACAAAGTGTATCCTAACTTGTAGAGGCCAACTATAAAATAGGTATATAGTCTATAGACGTGATAGATAGTTAACCTGTTGGATACGACTTGAGTTTAGTGTAGCACACATTTACCAAAGAATTCTATTCGACTTTTTTCAGGATTATTTTTCGTTGAGTTATAATGGATCTTCAATTCCTTTTGCTTTCTCCCATGCGGTTAACCAGCTTTATTTCATGCCCCTTTCGTCATGCACCCCTCCCCCCTTCTGCCATGGTATTGTTATATTGCTCTGGGATTGAATTAGCACTGATCTAGAGGTGTAAATTAGCAGTGAAGGGCTGTCATTTGATTTTGGTCAATTAGTACTTTAGGATAACAAGGAGACCCTGAAATGACATTTGAATTGAGAGGTGAGGATGCTAGTTGATGATGCGGCGCGTGGAATGCCATTTCCCTTCCCAACATTGATTGGTACTTGGAGAACACAACAACCGGGAAGATGTTTGTGACAAGATTTTATGAATGAGCAGCCCAAGTGAGACGGGATTACACGCCGAGAACAATGGACAAATACCTAACCAAACAAGACAAATACAGCTCAGATCGATTTGCACCGCAATCAGTTATGTTAAAAGGCTCCCCCTTCCCCAGTGAATAGCACCTACGTTGCGAATATCTCACTTTAAACCCCTTCACCGCGTTTTCTTTTCATCCCATTGTTTGACGGATTCCTCACGTCTTGTTTTTCCGACAAGCGAGAGTGTTTGAAATGTCTGGAGTAGCCTTACGTTCCCTGATCTTGTCTTCACTTTGGGGGCTCCTCGTTCGAAAGCGAAGAGGCAAATCGATGTGAAGAGAATTTGTCCTGATAAACGTACGACATAAATATTTCCTCCCCAATGTATGCTCGCGTCACGCGCGCTCTCGAACAGACGACACCGTGGACATGGCGTTGGGATAGTAATCTCCCTCTCTTATTTTGCGCGCGCTTTTTCGAGGACCCGCTCTCGAGAAAATGTCTATATCTCTTCCTTCATCTCTGTTGTCTCCTCATCCAGGCCACTTTCAGTTTCTTTTCATTTATAGAAAAGTAATTCATGATCAGAAACCTTATGTAAAATCACAAACCACTAAATATGCTAAATTTGAAACCAACAACCTTTATGTTAGCTTCATCTCGAAACATGACCTGTACTCTGCGACGCGTTGTAGTTCCTCTGACAGTTGACATTTGATTAACATGAAAAAGGTCTCTCATCTGACAGACTATAAGCTTCCCATTCCCCTTTTTAAAAATGCATTCCTGATGGAGCATCTGAGCGTCTCCAGCCCGCTCCCAGTCGCAGGGCTCTCTCCTAGCTGTTGCTCAAGTGTAACCCTGCCTGCTGTGATAGCACGCCTTCTTGAGATGTCAAGAGCGCGTTTCTAAGACACCGTGAAGAAGAAGTCGCGATCGCGCTTCAAGTTGGACGGATCAGGTATCCCTTTTTATACGCTGTTTAGCGATCGTCCAAGCCTGTTGAGGTTTGGGTTCGTCTCCCAACCATCCACCTTCTCATCATATCATCCTCTATCTCTCTCCAAGTATTCCCCGCCAAACTCATCTTAGGAATAGTCTTTCACGCTAACCCCCATGCAGGCATTTCATCCCAACGCCCTTTGAAACGCTCTTGGAAGTTGCGCCAATCCCTCCCAGTTAGACAAGTTAAATGCATCTCCAATGTTTTGCTCCGTTCCCCTCTATCTACTTTGAAAACGCACACCTACAATTTGGATGAGATATATTCATAGTAGTAAGCATGGTAGTGGCAATTCCTTGCTCTTAGTCTTACAAAATTACAGCTAAGGCAGAGCATTTCAATAGATACAGTGAAGTGAGAAAGAAAATCATCCGGCAATAATATTAATGCGGAAGCCACCGTGTTTGTAATCGCTTTCAAGAAAATAAAGATGGTATTATGATAATCATAGTGGGTTTGGTTTGCTCTCGACACAGCAGCCAGTGATTGAAACCCTAGCCCGAAGATGTAAGACTACATCATTGGAGGATGCTGCGAGAAGAAGCGGGAGGATGAAGATGCATATCCCGAGCTCCGAGATTGAATGGATAAGAAAGTAGGCGAGACACGAAGGGTAGTTGTTAATGACCCTAGATGTATATATTTCATTTGCTAGATACGCACGAGGTGTTGCAAAGAAGGCTTTGGATGTGCCACGGTTTATGCAAGGGAATCCAGGCCTGATCTCACTTAGGCATGCCCAATGCATTCATACAGAGGAACCATCTTTTACAGTTGTGTTCAGATGCATTTTTACACATGCCCTCTTTCCCTCTCTCCTATCCTCTTTGGACTTTGAATTTCCCTCTATGTTAATATCCAGTTATACCTATATAACTTTTATTAGTATAAACTCAGAAGATATACATCATGACCTTCTACCATTCATTTCCTTCCTTTTTAATCGTCTTCTTTCCCTCTTCATTTCCAACAAAGCTTTGCTACAAACGAAACCAGATACTAGTAGTACAAGCAGCAACATCAGCTTCCTCAGAGTGGTAATAGTAGTAGAACTAGCAATGTTCAGGATCTTAGCCGTTCTTGTTGAATTGGTTGCTCGTAAAATTATGTTGTAAAGTGAAATTGCCTATTAGCATTACACCAAGCAAAAGGAACATCAATCGGGTATTTTATCTTTTGTTTCATTTAGGCGCTAGAGCCTCAAAACAATTAATCCGAAGTACTTATTTTACTTGGAATATGATAAACTATCAAAAGCACATGGGTAGCAGGTTGGGTTTCGAACCGGCGAGCCCAGTTTCTAGCACTAACGTAAACTGACCACTGAGCTACATGTACATGTACGTTCTGCTCACTGACACCGTGTGAAGCCTGTGGGACTACGTTAACATCATTGTGTCTAATTAATAGAGTCCATGCCATATCAATACAGTCGTCTCCATATCATCTACGATATGAAGGAGACAAAATCATAAGGAAAGCGAAATATGGAGGAAGTCAGTGATAAAGAAAAAAAAGGAATTTCGTCTCTCGTTTCAGTATCAGAACTCAGAATGAAATAATATAATTAGAACCATACGCCTTCATTCATGATCAAGGGTTATTGGGACTACATGCAATCTACACCGTTCTAGGTTATATTTTTGGCCGATTTTTTAAATTTAAATTCTGAGAGCTGACGTGGTTGGTTTACTTCTTGATGTATCTTTTCGAGATTCTTGGAATGACAGAAGCGTCACTTGAAGTTGAGAGGAACTCTTAAAAAAGAAATAGGGTTACAAATTGATTTATGTAATTTTATTAATTTTGCGTAGAAGAGTATCTCTAACTCTGCATTCTCCAGATTCTGTATTAGGAGTGAAATGCTATTCATACATATTTCGAGCAAAGCCCCTATGATTACATTCTTCATAATATTTCTCAATGAAAATATGAGGGAAAAATGTCATAGTTATTTTAGTATTACACGAACACGTGTATGATGTATTACGTAATATGAGAAGAAAAAAAAATTGATGATGTATTACGTAATATGAGAAAAAAAAATCATAATTATTTTAGTATTACACGAACATGTGTGTGATGTATTACGTCATCCAAACATGATTTATATTGCATAAAAAATATATTATTCAAATTTCACTTGAGTTTATTGTTAGAAAATAGTTGCGATTGTGTCGTAGTCTCAACCTAGCAGCAAGGTCCAAATTCATTATTTAAAAAAAACACGTACCAAATCTATGGTAACTTTAAATTGTTATGAAGAGGAGGTTAATATGTTTTCGCTTTAAAACAACACAGGTGCATACGCAGTATGAAGTCTGGTCTCGTATTTGCACTCATCGTTCCTCACCAGTCATCATCAGACACTTACTACTCAAACTTTTTAGAGTAACAAATCCCCCCTTTTGAAAACTTCCGTCTGCAAATAGTTCCATAGACACAACGTAACCCCTGCCAGCGTAGGTCAGAGGAAGGGGAAAGAGTCTTTATTAACCCTTTAAACGCTGGTGAGGTGTTATGTTCTGGAGGAAGCATTCGGCAGCTGAACCAATAATGTGTATTCCTTCAAGTATGATTCTGACAGAGATTGTATGTGTTGTATCCTCACATAATGGAGTTGCTTTATTTTTTTTAATTTCCATTTACTTTATTGAAAATGTAACTAATGTTGTAACATTTTTGCAAGATGTGTGAAATGTGTTTTTGGATTATTATTTTTTTTAACAAAGCTAGTCGTATTCATTATATTCAATTAATGGTTTATTCTGTTATCATGGTTGTCAAAATCATCATAAATATCACAAACGCTTTATAGGATAATCCTGGGTAATCATCAGATCATTGATAGAAGTATTAATATATTTTAAAACTAATACGACATTAACATTTCTTTTAGAAAAATAGTTTTGCCAAATATCAAACTTAAAGTAGTCCTTGTATTCCAATATATATTTCACTTTTAGGATTTTAAAGGCACGTGCATTCAAAGTGAAGTGAAGTGTTTTAAAGATTTATAATTGTCTACGTGTTACTAAGATAACACCAACCTCGATAGCTTGGATACCTAAGAAAAGTGCACCTCAACTCTAGACGTGAAGGGGAGGCAGCTTTTGTGTTATATACCCGACGTATTTCAGCCGCCATTGTTTGAGCAACCTCGTCTTCATGTTTGCTCGCTATGTTTACCAATTCTTGTCAGTTATGTATACCAAATATACAGAGGTGCCGACTCGCTTTCGAGTCGCGGTGCGCGGTTCTCTATAGCCTCACACACTCGCGCGTGCATACATTTAACCCTGACCGTACGCGTCAGCTTTCACGCGGCTTTTATTGGGCTTTAGAGAAGTCGATAAACTCTCATTCTGCCGCGCTGTGTGCTCTCTCAATACATGCGGTGTCTAAACACCGACGTTTATTTAAACATGTGTAAAGTGAGGTATGAATGGGAGAGGAAAATAGCAAAATCGTCTGGGGAATGTCTTTACTAATGGCGAAACGATGTCGGTTTCAACGGGGAGGCCATGCAACAGGCTAAGTGAAAGTAAACCGCCTGCCCTTCGATAAATAAAGAAGATTTAATGAATGAAAGGAAATAGTGTTTATCCAAAGTAGCACAACCTAGCCCAACAATGAAAACCTTTATAGATCATCTGTGCCGCCTTAACTTGTAGTTAAATGAGTTTATGTTTAAGAGTTACAGCATATTTGCTCGTGTTTGTCAATTAATATATTCCTTAATTCACAGCCTTAAGCATTGGAGTCCTGATGCGTATGATACATTTATACACATCAATATTTGTATGGGGAAAATGTAGATCATTCATATGTTTGTGTGGGAAGCCTTTTGGCATTTTATCTCATCATGGAGCAAATAGAAAACTTTAATCTACATAGCATTACCCCACAACAAGATTGATTTTCATATTCGTAATGAAATTTTGCAGCAGGTAAAATAGGCACAAATGGTGAGGCATCTCCAGTTATTCTCGGAGTTAAAGGGGGTGAACTTAAACATCGGGAATGCGACACATTGTGACGAACTGTACCGAATATTCTCTCCATCGTTATCATCATGACTATGACTACTTAAACAATTCCTAGCTGATCATATTCACGCTTTCCATTTAGGAAGCCTTGAATGTTTTCAAGATGAGTGTATACGGATTAAAAAAGGTCCCCCTTTTCTCCTTTGACGCCCTTCATCTTCGCCGATCCCTGATACACCGTTCCAATATTTCATATTCGTAATGAATCGTGTCACGGGGGCAAGTCTGATGTCGAATCCGTTTAGCAGCGTACACCGATGTAAGTCTCTCTACAGGATTAAACCCTGCGGTCTCCGGTCAGTCGATGGAAGCGCAGGTATGGAGAAAAGAAACCAGGGGTACAGTCAGGGCATCTACGGCCCCATCCCCCTCCCCTCGTCACAACCAGGAGAGACTGGAATAAGGATATTAACATGCTATGAAGTACATGTTTCATTAAAAAAAATGCGACAAATGCCACAAATGACAGGGTACCCTTGTCATGGCTGCGGCGTTTCTTTGTGATGCTAAGCCTCCACTCTTCCACCTTCCGTTCCCCCTTTTTTTGGAAGACCCCCATCTACCGGTCTTCAAGGATTGGTTCCAATCGTGCGCAGGTGAAATTGTGTAATCTGAGTTTGAAGGAGGGAATGACTACTCCGTCAGATTGAGGCTGGAAACAAAATGACAGTTGACAATCTATCATGCCCGTGTTTTATTTTAGTATTTTTTCAATTTCATCTTAATATAAATAACTTTTCTCTATTGGATTAAAGAATGCCTAGAGGGCGTCTTTGGGCCTGTTATAGGCCATTGCCCCATTAATCGTATTATAAGGATTGTCAATGGCTGCATTGGTATACATGTATGAATTCATATCGGATTGTATTTATCGTGTACTTCGAAGATGACCGGAAAGTTTCCAAATGTATGTAATGTAACCACTGTGTCCTCCATTGAACTATCAAATATTTTCTCTTTTTGTATTTTGACGTTGAGGAAATGGCAAGGAATTAGGGAGAGGCAGATTAGGTCGGTGTAGGTTTAGTTAGACAAGCATTATTTCTAATATCCAATGTGCATGGTTGGAAAGGATGACGAAATAGAAGAAATAGGATGTTGAATATGAACAGATGATAACAGTACTCATTAATACGAAATAAAAATAGCAAATATTCCATATTCCACAGCCCAAGATATAAAAATAAAAACCGTAACTTTTAATAATGAACGTCATATTGACAATTTATGTTTGTCGTCATTGTGTTAGTGCCTTAGTGGTTACACTGTTGGTGATCGATAATTAGATATTAAGGAAATCCAAGATGGCTGTTTTAGCAGTGACTAGCATTATTATGCTTTTCGCGAGTTCGTTCTACCAAATCACATGTAACTGAGTTCTCTGACCACGAGAACAAAACAGTGGCGGATTTGCCGACATACTTGCATTCTTATCGCCCAAAATAGCCCAATCCTTGCTCTCGATTCGCCCAAAATGTTTCCGCGCAAAAGGAGGTCGTCCATTCAAGTGTAATGAGATGCTTGATTTGTTTCTGTGCTTCATCATTCGTCAGGATTGCCCTGCAGCCGTCTTGTGGTATTAGAGCTGAACGAAGCCACACATTTTCTTTTTAAGATATATTCATTTCAATTCACAAATATTGGTAGCTGTTTGGGTATAGGGCGTGGACCTGTGATCCTTTTCTGAAGCCTACATATTTCATATAAAATACAAAACTTCTCACCTTTCGGGTTAATGTAGAATGAAATGAAAAATAAAGTCGCTTTTATGATATTGTTATTATCAATTTATTTATTAACTTAAATATGTGAGAAAATGTACCATTTCAACATTACCATGTCTTTGAATTAAAAGAACACAATTTAGCCGTCGCGATGTCTTCATTTTTAACAAAAGAGGGCGATATCAACTTCGATGTAATGTTATTGCTATTTAAACCTTTCTCGCTCTCTCTTTCTCTCTGTCCATCTCTCTCTCTCTCTCTCTCTCTGTCCATCTCTCTATCTCTCTCTCTCTCTCTCTCTTTGTCGCTTCCTTCGTTCTTGTTAAGGTTTTCAGGTCCACTATTTGCTTTATACAGAAGACAAGTAATGTATAGAAAATTGTAAAAATGTTGAACCATCTCCGGAATGAAATATGTTCAGTATGTTCTTGACAAAACGGCATCTGGATGAAATAATTACGAAGATTTTCCTCATCATCATGAGTAGCTATGGTGTTCTCTTTATTATATTTAACATTATTACAAACGGCAGTGATATGAGGTGAAACCTTTTTCTTATGTATTTTCTTTTTCTCTGTCTTTACAGGGTGCACATGACGACTCAGCAAATTATATCCATGGTGAGCATCATCATTCCGTCATCAGAAAAGGTATTTTGATAGTAGTTTACCCATCAATTATGTAATCCATGTTATTATATGTTTCATTGCACTTTCCACCCTGTTTGTAATGTTTATTGTTGTACTTACTAATATAAATATGTATACCAAATTTGTTTTCTTTTAAGGTTATTTAGTACTTGATTAAATATACATACGGTACATTATTCCATCATTAGTTAGTGGGTTATTCCTCATATTCTGCTCGATTTGTACTCTATAAACATTCGGAAGGAGGATACAACGCAAATTTGTGTGAAGAAATAGCGGGGTAGAATATTGTTTTAATTAGATATTGACTAATTTGTATCAGCTTTTATGTCGAAGTTGACATTGAACTTGAATTATGACAACGACTCAAAATGAACGACCCTTCTTTTTTCCTCAATCTTCGCCTCATTCCCTTTCCTTCTGTTTCTTCTCCCCCCCCCCCCTCCTCTCTCTCTCTCTCTCTCTATCTCTATCTCTCTCTCTTTTATATACATTATATATCCTCTTATCTTCTCCCTTTCTCTCTCTCTCTCTCTCTCTCTCTTTCTCTTTCCTTCTCCAATCTTGCTATTTCTGTGTGTGTCTGTCTCTGCTTCTATCCCGTTTTTACTCCTTGTTTTCTTCCCCCTCCGTTTCCATTCTCAATCTCCCTTCGCATCTCCCCTTTCATTTTGACATGCCAATGAAAGCTCGTCAAAAGAATAAAGTAGACATGTAAACAGCTCGGACTGCATAAATACATCGACCGAAATATTATCGCCGTTATAATCTCAATAATGCCGTCCCTTTCTCTATTCCTGGTGCTTTGCGGCTCCCTCAGTCCCACGCGTAGGAATTAGAGTAGTGTACACGGACTTGCATAGCCGCTTCTCTTTTAATGTACCGCATAATCCGTCGATCGAGGGAGAAGGGGAAAAAGTGGTGGAGAAAATCCCTTTACGATCTCCACCGAGGTATGTGCGTCCCGTTAAAAGAAGGCATTCTTAATGGGATTTTAAACTAAATTACCCTCATTCACACGTCTCCTTGTTTCCCCTTCAGTCTCTCCTATGTCAATGTCCGTGTATGTCAGGGGTCGATTCGATCTTACCCGCTTGTAGAAACAACCTGGCGCTATTCGACTAGCTCCAATGCCTAACGAGGTGTGCTCTCACTGACACACCTTCTGCCAATCTTCAATACCCCCTTGTGACTTGGCCGCCGCTTACGGATGCGCACCAACGAATGCACGCAGCGCGTCATGCCTGTATTCTGTGCGCAACCCCAAACGCACACGCACATGTACCATCGCCCACACTTTTTATAACAGTCCTAGCACTGAAATGGCGTTCCCTCGCTCTGATCATTACGAGCGTGTGCGTTGAGCATGATGAAATATGGATAGTCGTGGATGGAGAGCGCGCGAGGGCGATGAAATTATACTTCGTCATCAACGCCTCGACGAACACGCCTAGTCCATGCTGAAACGCCACTGTCATTTTGTGTTTAATGGCACCTATACTCTGTGGCAGCAAAACTATGTGACAGAATGAATTCATCAGATAATTGGTCACAAGATTATTGTAACACACCACCACGGTGTGACCTGTTGAAAGCGCTTCAATTTATTTAACAACCACCCGCAAATACTGTATTAAGATTTCGAAACATACTAACCAAATCTAGTGATGCCCATTTTGATTAATAAGACAGTATGTAAATTTGAGGTGACATTCGGGCAATTTAGCACCGTTTCGAAAGGGGGGGGGGAATCTTCGATTTCTTTGAATTGTGTAGAACTGTCCCCTTAACCTCCTTTTCCAGGGATAGGATCTAGAATAAACATCGATCAAAATAAATAGATGAGGTAAATTTCGATTCCCTATACGTTAGTCAATTACAGAGGATGTACAATGCGGTGCAACCTCGTGAAGTTTAGGAAAAGATGTAGGCCTATACGGTTTTCGAGGATCTACGGTTACTTTTAGATTAATCAAAATGTGATACCCCTGAGAGAGATCTTATAGATGGCTCGTACTCGAATTTCATAACATGTTTGTCTTTTTTACGTTTACAAGTGTTCGGCGATCACCCGAGTGCATTTCTTTTGCTTTCGTCGTCCCCTCAAAGTGTATGCCTTCCGTTGATGGCCTATACCTGATGTCTTTGACCACCCAACTATCTGGTCTACGAAGGATCCCAAAACTATTTATTTTCATAGTCATATGAATGTATAATATCTACTGTCCGAATATGATAAATACTGCCCACTATCACTTGGCTTTCTTTTTGTTTAAACATGTCACCAGATCGTGTATTTACCACGATGTTTTATTCAAAATGGTGGATGATTATGTCTGTAAACGTAGCTCCTTTCAAACGTGATGTTTTCTTTGCCTACCGCTCCGTGGGGCCGCACAATCCCGACTCTCTGCTCCCACTATACCCGTGATTTAGGGCGGAAAATTGATGAAAGGCCATTTGTGCGCATTTTAAACAAGTTATGTACGCTCTTCAAGAAATGAAAAGAAACCACTGCATGTGCAGCAGCAAAGGCCTGTTTTCTTTTCCTTTTTCCCCTCGTTCTTTCTTTTTTTCTCCCTTCAAAATCCCCCGTCTGTTTTTGTCTTGTCTGCCACTCGGCCCTTCAACCACGGGCATTGAACCCTCTTTAATCCCTGCGCACCCGGAATACAAGGGTCCATTCCAAAGAGTCGGGGTAATAACACCCATCTACATTTGACATTACAAATTTTGATAGGGATCTAAATTGTGCAGCACCATGTGCACGAGACTCGACACCAGGTTGGTTTCAATTTGCCGATAACTTTACTCACTTTGTATTTACCCAATTTGCTTCCATAACCATCACTTTCAAATTCGGGTTACAAAGAACGCGGTGTTTGCACTTGTGATGGTTAGAATTTTATTCCCCTTCTTCCTTTGTTCACATATTTATCTTTAATCTGTATCGAATTGTTCGTTTTTGTTCGTTCTTTACGTTGGTAAGGTGCATTTGACAGAAAGCAAATGGCTTTTGATTAAAAATGGAACACGGTCACTGACGGTATTTATTAAATCGTAATAAATTTATCCACGTTTAAGTGGTTAAATTTTGTTTTCTGATTTATGAAAAAGTAAGCGTCAGCTTTTTCAACTGACTTAAATTTCAACATGTTTTTTGTTATTTATTATAATTATTATTATATCAATTATCCATTTGATTCCATGAGTGGATTCATTTTTTGTTCATTATGTGTGTAAAATCAAGGGAAGTCTGACAAAATAAAGAGCTCGACACCTGGTGTTCCATACATCATTGGAAAAACTTAAATCAGGTGTAAATGAGTCCTCTTTTATGAATAATAAGCGCTTGGGTACAAGGTACTTGAATCAGAAAAGCCCGATTTGCCTCTAATGCCTATTTTCACATCTCACTAAGACAATAACGGCCTTGAAAAATGACATAAAAGCTGCTACAAGGCCACAGTATTACAACGTCAAGATCTAATTAAAACAATATTATTTTGGAAAGCAGACTCAAAAAATGCATTGTTTATCAATAGGCACCCATCAAAGGTTGCCGACTTACCACTCACTACTGATCTAGAAGGAAATCAATTCACCAACAACAGCTGTTTAACTATTAATTAGGTCGCGCTCCCTTTAATCTTCAATCGGCTGTTCTTATGGATTATCTTTCACAACATAATCTAGATCTTATTGTTACGTATAATGATTTTTTTTTTTTATAAATTCTGAATTTGTGTAGATTATTATTATTTTGTTTTTTTAATAAATATACTTGAATTTCTCTCTACGGCAAGATATTTATAGGTGTAAAAACTTATACAAAAACAGGAATTTGCCGACTTGATTTAAACTAATTCCCAAAGACTTTCAGAAATAAACCTAAGAATAAGTCAATGACGTATTTCACAATGCGAACATGATATGTAAAGGACGAACAATAGGTTATTGAAATTGCCATTGAATTTTTTTTCTGAAAATCTTAGTGTGTTTTTTTCTTCATTATTCAATGGCTCAGTCAAAAATGTGACAGACAATGACAGTACTAAAACCCCGCCTAACAAACAAAAAGGATAAGAAAGGAAAAGAAACGAAATTAATTTATGTTACCTTACCTTTCAGTGAAGAAGACGTCACAATCACGTCATTTTCTCGGCATCTAAAAAGGTTTGAGGAACATTACCCCGGATGTGGCACGTTTCGTGGGAATAGTAATTAATGCAACTTTGCATAGAGCTTTCAAGCTATTTAAATAGATTCATCATGTCATATGGGGACAAGAAATTACTGTTCTTAGTTGTAATGAACCATTTTTAAAGAAAATGTTCGGATTCTTTCTGAAATTCCTTCTGAAAATGACCGTCAATTAATCACCTTTATGGTTGTTTCCAGTCACCAGACTTGTCATTTCGCATCACTTGACAGCCATGCTTTAGTCAATACTGCAATGGCGGTTTTCACCAAAAAACGAAAACAGATGAGAGAGAGAGAGAGAGAAAAAAAAGAGGAGAAAGTGAGATAAAGAGGGGGAAAAAGGGAGAGAGTGTGAGAGAGAGAGAGAGAGAGAGAGGAGAGGGGAGAGGAGAGGAGAGAGTGAGAGAAGGAAATGTGTTTGTGAAAAGGCTGTTCGAAGTGGTCGCGGGATGACCAATATTTAGCCATTTGAATGAGTCTTGTGTTCACCCTAACGTATTTCTTTTGTGAACGTATTTTTTGTTTAGTGGTGTGGGTGTGGTAAATGTGTGCGTGTGTGTGTGTGTGTGTGTGTGTGTATGTGTGTTTGTGGTGAATACGCTACAGCTTTGGCACGAGTTGCATGCACTTTCAGCCCAAGGCAATGAACTATATGATGCCATTGATCTGATATGATATCAGGTATAGGTCTATAGCTTAGTGGTTATTTCGTCAAAAGAACCAGATTTGGGGAGAACCTCAAATTTCCCATTATGGGGGATATTATATATCTTGTCATTTTCAACATTGAATAGTATGATTCATTCGGCTTTCTTAGACATAATGGGTGATGTATCACTATAAGGCTCATTGCAAGATTATTTTAACTCATGAATCGTACATCCTCATTATTTAAATGACTAGTTATAAATTCACATTGATAATTTAAATTCTCAAATACATGGTAAATCTTTAATTTTCTGTCATGTATTTGATTTTTAAAAATCATTGAAAAGGGATTACTAATGATAGATATCAAAATATAAATTATGATAATAATAATAATATCAATAATGATGATAATGATGATGATATAGTAATAATAATAAGACGAATAACAATAATTTAATAATGATAATGATTATAGTAATAATAAACACTATGGTAATGTAGAATTCATATTATTTAAATGACTTGGTATTCCTTGTCTATTAGATGGTTATTTTTTGAAAAATCCTCTGAATTTCAGCATATTTCTGTCTGCACCTCCTTCTCAGCTTCGAGAGTATCGAATCACTTTGCTGCGTCTCCTCTCCCGTCCTGTGACAAATTTTGATACTTAAAAAAGGGCAAAAATCCTGTTTTTTCATTATCGAATATGTAGCCAGCACCCCCAAACCTTAGAGAACATTTCCCGGCTGGCGCCTGAGTACTGTCATCACAAACTCCATTTTCGCTGGTGCGCAACGTAGCCCGCGAACAGTCGATGCACAGCCCTGTCAATTGATCCAATTACATGCCTTCTGATGCATGCCCGACGTGACTGCTGTAGGATCCTCCTATCTTGCCCCCTCCCCTGTCTTCTCCTAATTATGCAATCATCTATTCCCTTCCCCATTCTCTCCCCTCTTTCTCTATTTTTCTATTTTGAAACACTTCTCCTATGCCCCCCTCCTAATTTTGTTTCTTGTTTAATCTCTTTCGTAACGATTAAAAACGTTTCCCAAAATGATTTTCCAGCAGAATAGAAGCTCTAACCCCCGACCCCAGCCCCAAATGGAAGATCACGAACAGTGTCATGTTAGTGAACCTGCATCGATGCTTCTCCTTCCCTTGCCCCCCTTTTCATTCCCGTCTCCCTACAGGCACCCAATATTGGTTTCTTTTACTCATAAGATTGAATTATACCACGTTTCCTGACCGAACGTAAGGTGAGACTCCGAGCTAATCATCCATATACCTGACTCGCCAACCCCCTTTCCAATAGCTGTGCAGAAATAGATAGACATGTCAACAGGTCCCCGTGTGTTGGGTTCGAATTCCAAATGTGATTAATCGTCTTATGATGGATCAATCACTGGTCGCGTCCCTTGTCTCTAGACCGTGGAAGATCCGAACCCAGTTCGTGGTGTCCCCCAAGGGTCCGAACTTGAACCCTAACAGTGCGCTGTTCCACACGCTTTGGCTATAGTCTAAGGCGATGATGACACAACAATGTGGAAAACAAACACCGGATTGTCTCTGTCGTTACGTATACTGGCAATTGGAAGATGACGCAGCAATTATGAGATGATATTGTATATCATGTTAAAGATCATGCAGGTCATCAGACATCACAAGATGTTCTTTGGAACCTTCAGATCTGGGGCCCATTTAGCAAAACAGTGATAAATGACAGTTATGTTATAAGCTACTGAAATCCTTGCTTCTGATTGGTTATCAGCAGATTTGTCACTGATATTTGTCATTTGTCATTAAAAAAGGCTTTGTGAAACGGGCCCTGATATCAAATGAAAATATACACCCTAAATATGAAGATTCAAGTTATTTGCTCTTACAAAGGTTTTTTGACCAATGCATTGTATCGATAATTCTAATATTCATCATTACAAATTATGTAATTGTCACCCAGGAGAGTTACCATAATCCTTTCTAAAGAAGTAGGGTGTGCAAATGAAGTCTCTATACGTGTAACTATACCAACAAAAGTAGAACCTTTGCCACAACTTAATGTTTAATCTCCTTCAATTATTATTCAATACAGTTTCGGGATCCATTTGTTCGGTCTACCTGAGAAACTGTTCGACAGTTGTGACACTAATGGAATCTCGAGATGATGTTGAATGGTATTCAAATAGTAATAAAGTAAATTAAGATATTCAACATGCATCCTTGGTATATCCATTAAGCCGACGCAAAGGTTTCTTAATAGACTTTATTTAGCATCTATAATAAGCAATTTCATAAGCTCATGTAATGAGACATGCGGCGTATGACATCTTCGTTTCGATTTCTTTGAATATTTCATATAGCTGTCCCTATTTCAGTGTGCTTTCCAATTATTTAGTCCAGGGACTTCTCAATTCTGAATGCATCTTCTTCCCCAATTTTAGGAAGAACCTGAAAGAACTGATAATGAAAATGATAAATGCCCCAAAGCCAAATTGAGCCCCGTAATAACTCGTTTTTCGGCAAGAATGCGATGTCGTTTTGTGGTGAAAGGCACAGCGAAGAATAGATTACTGTCACAATCGGTGCTCCATGGCTGTAAATTCTTTAGATGCTATTGGACTGATTGATAGCATGAGGGTCAACTATTATCACCTCCAAAAAGAGCACATGAACGAAGCAGAAGTTCACGGGGGAAGGGCAGACTGGTAAACTATCCCTGTTTGAGGGTATTTTTCACACTTCTGACCTAGATCGATATGATTGAGTTGGGATTGGGAACGGTAGGCAATCAGTAGATTTATTAAAATAGTTTGTTCATGACATCACCCGCTTTTCTTATCACCCTAGATCTTTGTAATTTGCAACCAAATAGGTTTGCTTTTCCAGCTCGTTTTCTTTTGAGAAGGTAAATGAATTTATCCGTTTCATTCGGCCTTTATTAGATTTCTGTTATTCCTGCAATTCTTTTTTGATCAATCTTCTCCCTTCTCTCTCTCCCTCTTTCTCTTCTTTCCTCTTTTTCACGTCCTATACTTTAACCATTTAGTCTTCATTCGTTAATTCAGAAAGGCATGTGTAAGACTTTTCCATATTTAAAATACGTATTAGTCTGTTTTCTTAGGAAATTCAGTTTTTATTTCTTTTCACTTGTGCATTCTGCTGTACAAAATCAGTCTTCTTAGTTTCACTCTCCCTCTCCCTACCTCTAGCTATAATATATTTGTCTATCTCATCCTCCTTTCTTCTCTCTCTGCCTCTCCCTTTCTCTTTCACACACACACACACGCACTATATATCTATCTCATCATCATGTTCTCTCTCTCTCTCTCTCTTTCTCTCTTTCTCTATCCATGTCCCACCGTCCTTTCAGCATTATTCTCTGGCAATGATACATTACATCCGCGTTGGGCTTGCTCTCATTCTCTTTCCGACCCCCAACATAATCTGGCCTAGAAAAGTTTCCTGAGGAGCGTGACGATATTTGCACCCATGCACACCCCCTTAGCAACAGCGCCATCATTCACGACATTAGACCAGGATCTATCGCTTCAACTGACTGGGGGCTAAGTCCGGTCACTCACCCTCCCCCTGCTGTGGAACCCTGGTGTTAGGGGCCGTTGTGGTTTTACCCCGTTGCCCCCGGGCTTCAGAGTTATAGCCCCATATCATGCCTAACAAGGGGGTAGAGCTGCTACCGCAATTATTCTTTAGTCCTCATTCAACAGTTGAACTTGAGTTTGTGCGAGCTTTAACGCGCCGGCTTGTTTGACAGCCGCTGGTATTTTCCGCCCGTGCGCGAAGGCCAAACGAGAGAAACAGAACACCCATCCGCTCCAAAATGTCCATGTCGCAAAGATTGTTTAGAGATATATGAAACTAGGTTGAATTAGCGCGGCTGCCTGTGTGATGTATTTATATCTCTGCCAATAAAGTCTTTCTTGGAATGTTGTTTTATTTTCTCGCTGTACGTATCGCTAACCAAAAACGCGTCAAAAGTCGTCAATTGATCCTCAGTATGATTTTGTCTTTACTCGTACTTGACATGCTCTATTTGCATTTGTCATACCCTTGTTTAGGTCTAGGACCTGATAGCTGTATTGACAGAATAGTCTATTGCCTTACACTCACCTGTGCGTATACGCGCGCACACACAATCATACACGCACATCGCCCACTCCCGGAAGGTATACCTTTAACATAATTATAAACATAAAACAAAGAGATACGTATCTCTTCGATAAAATTAACGTATTAGTGTAGCATTACTATCGCCAACTAAATTGAAATGGAATTCTGACAATTTTTCCTTTCCAATGTTCCAGGCTACCAATAACTAATTTTTTTAATGAGTCTAGGAAATGTGTCATTTTCCCTAAAAGCATGCTGATAGGAAAATTGTGCTACAGCCAGGTATACTTTCAACTGGTGAATTTAATGAAGTAATGGAACAATTAAAGATGAGGAGTACATCAACAACCAATACAAATCCGTTGTTATCGTTCAACTGCTTGGACTAGAATGATACCACCCAATTCACAAGATATGGAGAATATGATCAAATAATTCAATTTTGCTGGCCACCAATCCCACTTGTTTTAGTTTCGATTATTCGTAATTGCTGTCAAAATGAAACGCTCAGGAAACCACTCTTTAACGTAATCAATACAGACGCGGTTTGTGTGGGTTGCTTTGCTGCGCGTGATACGGGGAATACCAGATCATTAGTAGATTAGGGCTCTACAGATGTCGTATGGAAGATTATGAAACGTTATATGTAATTAAAAAAAAGGAAACACATTATTGTTGACTGTCACGTGTTTGCTTACACTGAATTTAATCAACATTTGGTATTGCGTACGACTGTTTGTACATGTAATTATACTAATTATATGAGTGCCTGTTAAAGCAATGGCGTGCAGTAATAACAAGAAATAAACATGGAAAAATGGGAGACAACTAGTATGTTTGAAGAAAAAAAACTCACAAATATAATAGTTACTTCTTTAATATCATTCAGCTTGCTGATAAGTAAATATTAGTCACCATTAAATATTACTGTTGTCGTGGGTTGTTTTACTAAAAATGTATAAAACCAGGTTTGTACTTTTGGGAATTTTTTTGACACAACTCAACATTTTGGATTCATTTTATATTTTCAAACATGATCAGTTGCTTTATGTTTCATTTCAGTCCAATCACCTTTTTATATCAATGCCGTAGTTTGAAATAATAGAGAAAGAAAAAAAAATCTGTGACCGATAAAAAACATTTCAAGGGAATTATTATAATCGCATCTTTGCCGTGGTAACCTCATCAAGCCACCCGTCAATGTAAACACGGACGCTGTCCCTCTTGCGTCCTCCTCAATACAATCTAGACCCGATTTATGAAATAGAAAATGAGTTGAGGGCGATGTAAGCTCTATCTTTGGCGTGAATCGTACCCCCTCTCTAGGGCCATTGGCCGCTCCAATTAGATAATGCCGCTAAGTATCTCAGCCAATCTCAACCAACGACTCGTGTTTTTGCAAATGAACCTCTCATTCTGAAAGCTCTTTATCTACTTCTCTCTCGTCCTCGTCCCTCTCTATCCCCTCCTCTCTCTCTCTCTCTCTCTCTCTCTCTCCCTTCTTCTCCCTCTCTATCTTCATCTCCCTTCATTATTTTATTTTCCCTCTCTCTCCCTCTCTCTGTCTGTCCTCACTTCCCCTCTCTTTGACACCCTCTCACCTCTCCCATTCTTAGATATTTTTGTTCTCTTTCTCTTTACCTCTTTCTATCTCTCTCCTCCTCTCTCTCTCTCTCTCTCTCTCTCTCTCTCTCTCTTTTCGCTCTCTTTCTTTCCATCTCTCTCCGATAATAATTCTATCTTGTATTACACCCATTTCTCCTCTCACCGGGCAAGTAGGTCATATTGAATCGGATTAACTCAAAATCGGATGAATTCTTTATACCCAACTCCAGAAGTGGATTTGGAAGGGGAAAAAACCCAAGATGCGAACAAATGAAAGGGAAAAGTGAGCAAAATAGGCGAGAAGGGTGTTGGAATTGCGTGAATAGGAACCCTATATCGGTGACAAAAAGGGAAATTGATACTGGGTGCTAATGAATTAAGACAAGTGCTCTAGCAGTCGGCCAATGCTGCCATACAATTTTCTCCTCCGCAGTCGACCCGGCACCCGCGAAGATAGCTACAGCGCAAAGCCTAGTTTTTAATTTCCATCAATCCAATAACGGGCTCATTCTCTTAGGGATGAGGTGGGGGGAAAGGCGCCAAAGAGGTTAGCCAAAAAGTGAGAAAGGTACCCGCATGTAGAGAAGAGAAGAAGCAAGATGAAGGGGGAGATTCGAATGGCAGCCATATGTCATAAAAACGGGTTCTTAAAAAGATTAGCAACGTGCGGCCCTGTATTTAACAATCGCCGCAGATTAATGTCACAGAAAATTTCCGAGATTAATTTGTCAGAGGCGAGTAATTTTGTCATCGATCCCCTGAAAAGAAATTGAAAATAGCGGCGAGAGGATGGGCCCGAGAAATAATTTTAACTACGATACTTAATTAGAAAAAAAAGTATGAAGCGAAGGACTAATGACATTTTCCAACTTTTATCAAAATAACGACTCATTTGCGCTTTTACCTTGTTTTATTAAAAATGGTAGTTTGACTTCTGAAATGAATGCACAAGTAACGTCACTCGATCATCCCTAGAGCATCTACTTTAGTCGAGCTACAGGGTCCAATGATCAGGCAGTTGTTTTAACAAAAAAGTCTGCTTATTTGTAATGAAACTAAAATTAAATATATTCGAATTTGGTATGGTTTACACAAATTTTCAGTCGGCAATGTCGAAAATGTTACCTGCTCTTTTAATTTCACAATAACACGTTAAAATAATAATGGGAATGGAATGTCTTGTAATGGGGGGGGGGGGGAGAAGTTCCTCTTTCTTTTTCATCAATACTTATGTTTCCCTCCGTGACATGACCCAATCCTTTCTCGTCAGCATTCTAACGCTCCTACATACAGTTGACACCCGGAATAACATATTTGTGCTTCATTGCATCCTGGTAATATTTGTGACGGGCTTGACCGCTAGTTACCTACGCTTACCTTTCTGACTGTTTATCGGGGAGCTCCCGGGGTCAGGTACGAAAAGCTCGTCGCTCGGGGGCCTGTTTTGTCGAGTTCCAATTTCATTTTTGCCTTCCCTCCGCCTCTCTCCCACACTCTCTCCCTCTCTCTCCCACTCTCTCCCACTCTCCCCTTCTCTCCATCTCTTTCTTCATGACTCTTTTCATCCCTCGCTTACTCTTTTTTTCCCCTTGCAATGAAAATGGACTGTATGTCTCTCACCTCAGTGTTGTTTGAATTAGGTCAGAGCAAGGAAGCTGGGCATAAAGCTATTTTTCCGCGCCGTTCGGTAGTTTTTCCCTTCCTCTAAGTCTTCTCACTCACTCACTCACTCACTAACCTCCCGGTTGCCCCCCCCCCCCTCCCACACTCGCCCTTCATCATCACTCACTTTGCTGGTGTGATTTTCCTTAACCCTTCCACTGTCTATACTGCTTTTTGTACGACGAGAAGAAAACCCCAGGAAACAGCAATACATCTTGACAAACGGTATGTCAAGTCATAAGCTAGCCTATTGCCGTTCTCGACGAAACCCTCGCCATTTCCATTCACCATAATATACACCAATTTCCACCATTTTATAGATGACTTACGAAATTCTGTTTTCTTAAGCAGTCTCGTACATCATCCCCCCCCCCCCCCAAAAAAAAAAGTACATCAATATTACAATAATGGCGAATAGAACAGGTGTATGACGATGGCAATGATGACGATGAAGACTACTAATAGGAATTGCAATTAAGAGCAGTGATGTTAACATTGTTACTTATAAATATTCGCAGAATGTCAATAGACTTTAACTGAACTGTAGGTATAACAATTATCTGCGTTTAACATTCCGTACAGTTGAAGTCCAATGCAAAACGAAATCCCATGAGAACCTCATAGTGGGATGTGCTTTGCCATGTATAATACACAGTCGAAGAAGAAAAAGGCTGTAAACTTTTGTTCCACTCTTGCCCAACGGCGAAACCTGGTCCAACAATAGCCCACCGATACTCGGGACCATTTCAGCAAGGGGGCGACCCCGGTTAAAATCGCACCCCTCGTGAACTCTTTGCCCTCTTTTATCCGCTCTTGGCCACGGCTAGTGCTATTGTAGAGCCCAGACTTTATAACCTTAAAGAAAAAACGGTAAAGAGTTGGGCTTTGGAGAAAAAAGAATTAAAGACTTTTCAAACAATGAGTACTTCCTCTTTCCCAAATTTTCTACCAGGCTCTCCAAGCTACGATGTTACTCATTGTAAAACATACCCTTTTTTGTTTCTGTTTTTGTTTCCAACTTATTATGAACTTGTCCTGACCTTATGTTAAGTTGAGTATGAGCATCAAAACATTATCCTTTTTCTTCTACTTCTTCTTCTTCTTCTTCTTCTTCTTCTTCTTCTTCTTCTTCTTCTTCTTCTTTTTCGAAATTTCATCCAGCGTGCTGTATGGTCTTCCACAAATGACCGGTAGAAGAATGGATCTCGTTTACCAAGTCCACACTCCTCCAACACCCTCATTCACGACCATTTCGGTCATTATGATAATTATATCCCTTCGCTATCGATTCGTTCTTTAGACGAGCTGCTCGTGAACGGCGTGACGATCACGCCAGCCCACCCCAGGGACGGTCCGGGAGTTGGGCCTGGGACTGGGGTAGCCCGAACGGCAAACATATCCATATCACCCGTAACTGGTGATATCATAATCGAGACAAACGATACGAGCTTGCTATACTCGGCCGCATTAGTTGTTATCGAAAGCCCCCCCCCCCCCCTCCCAACAAAAAGTAGTGATTATGAATAAATTCAAGGAGGCTTATGTAGGAAATGCATGCAAAAAAAAAAAACGAGGACCCCAATCCCCCCCCCCCCCCCTCCCATTGACCCTCCCACAAAAAAATGATCAATGCATAAAAACCTTTTCAAAGAGAGCCTATACTCTGGAAAGAAATGTTAACATAATTATAAAAAAAAAATCGCTGTGATATTCGTCGAGGCTAGAGGTTACATTTTTTTTTTCATTTCCACCCAGCAGAAAAGAAACTTGTAAATAATGCGTTAAAAGACACAGAGTAATGGTAATGGTATCCAAAGCTTAAATACTGTCACTGCGGTAATGATGACATGTAGGCTTCTCAAAGCTATGATGGATATTACGATCTTCAAATTAAGAATGGCAAACATTATAATTTTCTTTCACCACGAATGTTTACTGACTAATGCTATTTATTCAACCATTTCATTTGTCAGTGCAATCAACAGGTTCAACGCTTCACATCCATTTATCTACTTTCCTTCTCATTTCTTCCTAACCCAGGCATCAGACAGAAGAACGAAAACGCGAAAGATGGTCTGGTCTCTAACGTCACATCGCCAAACGATGTCTTCTGTTCAGTTCCGGGTCGTCTCTCCCTGCTCAGCTCAACGTCCAAATACAAGGTCACCGTAGCGGAAGTACAACGTCGTTTATCGCCGCCAGAATGTCTCAACGCGTCACTGTTAGGCGGCGTCCTAAGGAGGTATAATAAATTGTTGTGTGGTGAATTTGTATACACTTACGTATTTGAAGGAGGGCTATAGGGGGCACTTCCCCCACCCTGCTCTTGACATATGCCTCATTAAGAAAAAGAATACCAGACTCGGTAGTAGTAAGCAGGTTAAGAATCATTATAAGTCAATTAAAAAACGCACGAGGTGTAGACATATTCCCAAAGTACTAACTTTCTCTACCCCCACCCCCCCCCCCCCCCCATGAAATGGGTACGGAAAAGATACATTTCTATGAAATTACAAATTATACAAACTATTAAGTCCACGGAAAGATGATCGGCAATCCAAGTTGGCCTGTTTTAGCCAGTATTTAAAAAAACAACTATAATCTAGCTCGTACATCATCATAATATTGTTGCATTTAAGAAACTCTTTGGAATTAAAAATAATGACCGTTTGTTATCTTCAGTATTAAGAGTAGTAGTAGTAGATATCAAAATAGTGGGCATATTTAATACAACGATGCTCATTAGTTCAATCTATCTGAAGCCTAATTAGTATCAGTTCCATGTTTAATATGAGGACTAAAATCCTACTCATAATAATATAGTTCTATATTTCAATGAGCATCTGGGAGCACTGACCTTCCTAAACACGATGCCTTCGACAGTTGGTATTATTAATATATGTGCGGTTTTTATATTATGATTAATAAGACTAATGAAGTGCAATGCACATCATTAAAAATATGATATAGATCAAGGGGAATTTTTCAGCGGAAATTACTTATCATAATGTTCAGAATTTCTTGTACTTTTGTGAATGACATACAATAGAGCTCCAAAGGCTAATAAATGACTAGAAAGTGTAGCATTCGTCGAACAACTCCAATATCGAGAAAGAATGCTAAGTGGCAAGGTTCATTGGCTTATTATTCAGACAAACCACAAAGCCAAAACAAGAAAGAAAAGTTCCCTGTTCCATTAAATTATAACAGCCCTGTTAGGATTCAATAATCCCGCTCCAATAATACAGCTGCATTACGTCAAGTGCGTAGTCCCATTAATTTGTCATTTTGCTGGTGAACGCGCTGAATGAGAGAGTTACCCGTATGAAAACCACAACATGGAGCGGTGAGCCTCACAAGTGCGCCCCCAAAATGCTCTCCTATGACCCGCGACGACCTCAAATACTAAGCTCCCTAAAGATATTCGGCGCCATAGCTTGAACGTTTAAAGCGTTCGAGAGATAAAAATGATTTTATATCAGACTTGACTTGGACAGACAACTTGGACAAGGTGAATTTAAAATTGACACTTTTCAATTTTCAGACAGACGAGGCTTGTTGACTTTTCCCATGGTTTCATAATTGGTGAGGCTGTTAAAGTGGAGACAATTACAGTTGATGATGTAAATCATAGTTAATGAATAGTTTGTAGCATTTGATATATTGGCATTGAATTATCTGAACAAGAAAATGTAAGCTAGTTATTCAGTGATATCCATTTTTAATATTCTGCATTTAATTCCTTTAATAAATACACTGACTGTATTTGCTACATAATTAGATGTATAAACGCCATAGCAGCACGTGTTGTAATCCATTATGACTCATAGCTGAGATGTTTTTCCAAACCTAGGCCACTGCATTGCCTCATGATTATTGTATTAAATTGACAACGCGAAAGTTATTATCATTATTGTACATTAGGTTTTACCCCTCTTGATGGATGTTATGGAAGGATCTTGTTTCGTTTGATCACCCAGAATAGCTCCCCTAATTACTTATAGGTGGGACCGTGGGATGGGCAGCTGATAGAACGCGGGTTTAAAAATCATCGAGGGCAAAAAAAAACAGAGTCACATTCGAATCCCTCCCATTGTATGCCGTGGTTTTAATTGTCAACGATCAAATAGATTCCAAGTTCTTTGAGGTACTAACGATGTAAACTCTATCGTTTTCAATGACATTGGCAGCGATTACACGCCGTCATTTGCGCAGATTGACCCTCGATTCTGAAAAGAAAAGCTCGCCCAACCATTTCAAATTGAGTGCGTCGAACTCGCGACAAAAGATGATGGAAAAAATGGAATATTTGGTGGCTTAGTAGAGATGTGGAAAATAGGTCTCAATACGACGAACAATAGGAGCCAAAAGTAATACGTTTTGCTAGAGTGGCTCTCATGAAAGGCAACGCGAAAATACCGTGCTAACCAGCAATATTTGAATATCGAATCGGTCCTGAAGAAAAGAAAGAAAATGATGGATGTACGCAATGAGGGTAGAACTATAGAGATCAAAGTCGAATATAAAACCTGTCTGTGTATTGACTGGCGAATCTTCCTACTTGATTTAGATAGACTTTGGCAAGAGAGCTCTTACTACAACATCAAGAGCACAACAAAAAAACGAAACAGGGGCTTTTTAATAGCGAGTGGAATTTGTTGCAATTTCGGGATCATTTCTACCTCCCGGCTAGAAATAAGCTTAATAGCCATTTATCATCTTTGTACAAAGAATCAATAGTTGTCTGTATTGGTATCAATAATTGATTTATGCGAAAGTCTTTCGTTCATTATCACTAAGGCATTATTTTGGAAGTATCTAGTGGTTGCGCTAATCTGTTCTTAAAGTGCACTCCCTTTTAATAATCGAAATAAAACCGCAATATTAAGAGCGCATCTTCTAAACATCTGAGGGCTTGAATCAGGTCCAAATCGTATTCATGTCACAGAGGGAAATTAATTTATACTCTAGCTTTTGTATTTATTAAGCGGGGTATTTATGAAGTGTTCACTGTTTCCGCTCCTTCAAGGCACTTTGATTGTTATACTCATTATAAGTGAGAGATACTAATGAACTCTTAAACTATCTGTACCCTTTCCAACCCTTTCATATATACCTCCCCATCACGCAAAGAACAAAATGTATTACATCCTCTTAATAATTAACCCTGTGTATGCTTAGTAACATTTCGATGATCGTTGGAGCTAATTATGCAATATGACAACAATATTGACCACCTACCTTCATTCAAACTTGTATGATATGGGCATAATCTCATTTGTTGTATTACCTCTCCAAAAATAACAAATAAATAAGTATAGATATAGTTTATGAAATTAAATTAGTTTCTCAAGAAAAAAATGAAATATAAACATGCTAAATGAAGTAAGGGAACTTTTGATCTGGTTGTTTACAGCCCCGCGGCGCAATTGAGTTTTGGAAAGCAATACTCTTTATATTTTTGCAGTTCAAGATCAGCAATTGTTAAAACTTTGAGTTTGCTCTAATATCAATTTGGGGGGGGGGAATTGGATTTTCTTTGGATCATAACCGTTATTATCATTTTCAAAAGAAACATACTCCCTTGGTGTTCTGCGGCAAATGTTTTGGTATGAGAAAATTGTCGAGTTTTTAATCATGTTGCTTCTTTTATATATCTCATAATTATAAAATCTAGATAGTGTTGTATGTCAAATGTTTGGTATAGGTATTGTTTCATTTAGCGTATGTTTATGTAATGAGAGAAGAAAAGAAAAAACTTCTTTGGTGATGTATGTCAAATGTTACATGAAGTATAGGCCCTGTTTTCATTCATCCATTTTTCTTAGCTCAATGAAATCAATGTGGATCACAAGAAACAATGTACTATAGAGGGCGCAATACCGAATTATCACTCTGTGCAGAGTATCTTATGACTGCAATGACATTGATCACTGTGGCTGTTCTATCAGCCTCCAAACTAGGCTTTTTTATGGATAAATATGGTTGCAGCATATATTCGCATTATTAAGCCTTTACAGTACAACCCACAGAATGAAGTATGAAGATAGCTGATATGAATGCTTATGAACAATGATGTAAGATCATAAACTTGAATATACAATAATTGAGTTAAAAACAGTAAAGAATAGCTTACTATTTTAATAAAAACATAAATTAAAAAAAAGAATAGCTTACTATCATAAGTATCCTTCGTGTGAACCATAAATCTGATTTTCGTATCACAATCATATTTAATGTATTGGTGTTTAATATTAGGATATTAAAGCAGAAGAACTGAACTAAAACTGCCAGTATTGGCAATGTAGTCTTACTATTCAATACGGGGGTTTAAACGATGAAGAATGTCCTCGTTTGGAATGTAGAATATGAAAACAATAGTATACATTTTCGCGGCATGCGTTAGTCTTCAATATTCGGCAATCACAGCTTAAATTCTAAAATGAGCTGTTATACTAGATGAGACGCATAGACATTACCACTTAATAAATGGGTAACAGTCATTGAAGAAAAAGCCATCCTCCGTCTAGAATGTAGAATATGAATTTAACGGTACATGTATGTATATTTTCGCGGCATCAGTGTTCGATATTCGGCAATCACAGCAGAGGAGGATGACTCGCGTCATCGACGGAATCGAGGGAGTTCGCGGTCCATTTGTAGATGAACGAGTAGGGTTAATGGACCTCGCTACGGGCGAGACAGCTTCCTCGTCACCGCGACTCCGCGCTGACCCTCCTGACCTTTGAACCCTATCAAGGGGTCAAAATCAATATCGCGATGGATTCGAGTCATCAACATCATCATTATCTCCTTCTCCAAGTGCGCTCGTAATGTGTTATTGGCACCATCTATCTCTCCCTCTCCCGCTCTCTAACTCTCTCTCTCTCTCCCTCTCCCTCTCTCTAACTCTCTCTCTCTCTCTATCCCTCTCTCCCCTTCTCTCTCTCTCTCTCTCTCTCTCTCTCTTTACAACCGGTTTTCTCTGTAAGGGTTGTCTAATCAAAATGAATATCAGGCAGTGTTCTTTAATAGAAAATAGTCATTGATCAGTATTTCGAGGGTTTTCTTGGAATGGGTCCCTAGAGGGCGGCATCATTAAATTCATGCAACCGTGTTTTATCAATGAATGAGGGAATGGAAGTTTGGCACTCTGGGTAATAGCAGTTCCAATTTTTTGGTGAATTTATTTATTATTTAGAGATATGTTTCAATGATTTGTATCAGTCAATTATTTTGAATTAATGATTGGTAAATGCAATAGCAATTAAACAAGTTATTATTTTCATACCCACACACGCCGGTATTAATCGAGTTGTATGACATAAACATTGTGTTTTGGATGTGTATTGCTGACAGGTGTCACTTCAATAGATAGTGCCGGGATTTAATAATTAGGCGTGCACAATTTCAAGTGGTTTATTGTTTAATGTTTCCAGCTTCAACTACAATACAGGGAACTCTGTGAAATACACACTGCATGTTACGTTTGAAGGAGAAAGTAGGCTCTCATTTTTTTTTATAGATATTTTGGACACCGCCCCGCCCCGTCCAATCCCCCGTCCCCCATTTTTTGTCTGACACTCCTAGATGCGCCACTGCTGGATAGGGTATGAAAGAGAGCCTTGATATCAGACTATCTACAGGCGGAAGGAGGAAACCCTCGACCTAAATTAACAGCTAGGTACAGTACGGGTCTTCGGCATCGGGGATCATATCGGGTTACAGGAGAGCGCGCATCCCACTCGCACCTGGCCGGTGGGACCCGCTGTCTCGTCGGCTCCGATTCCCGTCTCTGCACGGGCCCGAGCGCACCGCCATACCAAGCGCGATCACCATCCAAAGACCACTGCCCGATTCGAGTTTCATCCAATAAGCACCTCCGCTCCCCGGGATAAGATAACAACTTCATTGACCTGAATAAGGTTTGGCAGAGGTGACCAGGCCGTATAGGTGTCGGGGTAAATTGCTCCTCATCCTACTCATAATTAGGCGGGAGGGGATTAATACACTATAGCTATGTAGGTAAATTGTATTGACATGGAGGGCTATCAGATACCGAAAGGTACTTTCGTCACCCCGGTCAGTGGTCCCACGAAGTATCCAATTTAGGCCATATTTATCCGTCCGCCGAACCCCTGAATCGAAGATGGCGTCATCTACCCCCGTCTCTCAGCTTTCTGTCAAGACATGGCTATATTAAGATCCATTCAGATCGAATGTAATAGAGAATACGTAATACGTGTGTAAAAGTTTATTAAGAGAAATATATGGGCTAAAATGTTTCAATACACTACCATACCGTGATGCAGAGTGGCAACAGCATAGTAGATAGTACAATCTTAATACATAGTAGATTGTACATTGATAGACTTCAAACGTCGATGCTATAGATATTCTCATAAGCATGATCTTTGCCGGATTCCTGGTTACACCATGAAGACACTCAACATTAAAAGGCAAAAATCATATTAATGGGGGAAATCGAAGCTGAAATGTATCATTTCATTAACAAACTGAGTAATTTGCAACCTAGCTTACACTCCAGAAATAGGACTACTGATTCAAAGAGAGCTTAGAATGATGAGTATGGCTACGAACTTTGGGCGCTCCTTTCGTGCTAATGGTAAATACATGGATTTTTTCCAATAATTATCACACTTAAATTACCGAATTGATCCTACGCCAAGTCAAGTAGGTCAGACTAATAAAGTATCAGGGTTTGTTCGTTGTTGCAAAAACAATAATGTGATGTAATGTAAAAATGAAAAACATGTACCGATCTTGTTTGCTTTTTTTCCTTCAAAAATACTCATAACAACATAGAGATTTAGAGTATAGGACACCAGCGAGAACGATTTACAACGGTTGCACGCGTCTACAAAATTCTAAGCTTTGACAAAGTCACGATATCTTGAGAGGCTTATAATTAACTTCTGCTACAATTTTACGAAACTTCAACTGAAAAATGGGCAGGTGGAAAGCCAACTACAAAAAGGAAATGGAAAATGATGAGCATCTTATGCAAACTTCTAAATCCTTCTTAGCTTTTCCCATTTGATTTCTTAAAGATTGTTGTCAAACGCAACCTAATTGCCGGAACAAGGTCCAAACAAAAAGGTTAAGTAGTTCTTAGTAGATGCTTTGTTGTTAGGAATAGGAGGTTCTTGAAAGGGCGACTAGAGCTCGTTACGTCATCCCCTACATGTTTTCCATCGATGAGAGCCGAAATAGGATTTTGTTACGCGTGCCTTTTCCCGCGTAATTCTTCAGCACCTTATTTAGGTTCGCTTCAAGAACATGAATGCGCTCGGTATAGAAACAAAATAACGAGCGGTCATTTATCTCTTTTTCTGAGCCTCTTTTCTCAGCATGTTGAGTACTGTTCATCTGTTCTTTTTTTCTTGTATAATACTTGTAAGTGTTGTTCGTAACTGCAATTCCTATTGTAGTGAACTTAATGAGCGGAAAATTGAGGAGAGTGCAAGAAAGACAAAATACGTTTCCTACTTGGCCACAATGCCCAACGGCCATTCATCGACAGCTTATTTTTCCAAGTGCCTCTTGACTTATATGTTCAATTTGGATTGGTTGTAATAAGGAAAATTCGTGGCAAGCCATAGTAAGGCTTTGCCCTTGTGTCATTTGTAAGAGTAGCAGTGTTTGTCTGAAAATGTGTGAGGGAGAATTATCTCAAAACCACACAGCGTGTTGCTCATCATGGTAATCGTCGCAAAATTATTTGACAAATAAATGCACGTTTATCGTGTTCAATCATTATTTCTCTGCATCAGAACCATTACGTGTGGTCGAAAAACAAATAATCGTTTCATTTACCTAACTCAAAACAAGCCATTCAAATCTAAATAACATGTCGCTTTGATTTGGCTTTGTATAGTAGGACATTGACCACAGTAGTGTGGGCTGGCTTATATAATCTCCAAATGTTTAATAGCATCAATTGTAAAATAATGATTGCCACATGGTGACAATGTTTCAAGATCTTGTCTTTACTCATGCTATGTGTGTGGGGAACGCTTGTATTTTGTGATTCAGAAAACCAATACGATATCATATAACAATTCTCATTATTGTACTTCTCTCTCTCTCTCTCTCTCTCTCTCTCTCTTCTTTCTTCTCCCCCTCCTTCTCATCTTCCTCCATTTTTTTCCTTTCTCCAGAGCAAAATCAAAGAATGGTGGTCGATATCTCCGGGAGAGGCTGGAGAAGATCGGCCTTAATTTACCGGCAGGAAGGCGAAAAGCTGCAAACGTCACCTTATTTACCTCACTAGTAGAAGGTATGTATACAAACAAAATGGATATAATGCTAAATGTATTACTCATTGCGGATACAGTATCGAAAATAATATCGCTAGTGACATTCGTTTGTCTAGCAATGTAGGGTCAACACTGGATCAAAAGATCACGACGTTTCGTGCGCCGCTGCAAACACTTCGTCAGGTGATATCACCTGACGAAGTCAGCACGAAACGTCGTTGACCATACATTGCGAGACAAACGAATGTCACTAGCGATATTATTTTCGATAAAATAGATATGTTTGTAAATTAATGATCGGGTCAACCATACCATAACTGTGACTTATTTGCGCAGGCAGGGTAATTATTATTACCCCCATCATTTGCAAGGTACCCGGTTACACCTTGGTGGGAAGGGCACTCATGTGGATTGACATAATGTAATCATTTTGTCGGAGGATATAAATGCCGGGCTAGGATTCGAAACATCTAATCTTGGAATGAACTTCAATTGAATGAACTACTATTATAGATCACACCACTATATACAACAACACCTTCATCATTGTATTCATAACACATTCATAATGATGCGTCAATAAAATGGTATAACCTAAACGGAACAAGGATTCCCATGTCTATGGCTGTATAGTTCCCTTTTAAAACCAAGACATAATCATGATAAAAGTGGCTGTTGAGAACTCACATTAATCGGTGAAATATTGTTTTTACATTATTTATTGTGAATAGTTATCATCATGATAATGGAGTCAAGATGGAAATGAAGGGGAAAAACGCTTTACAAGAAAGAATATGATATATCCTGTTCCTTATGCTAATGTTTCTCCTCTCCTCCTCCCCTCCTCCTTCTCTTCCTCCTCCTCCTCCTCCTCCTTCTCGGTCTCCTACTCAACAATATATTCCTTCATCAGTCTTTACATCTGGATCATGAGTCTGTCATATCGCCCTTTTCATTTCAAAGTTACACTTAAATAAAACTAGGTGGTTAGATTTCTCAATTCGAAATGAATCTCTTTTAATGACGCTTGGATGCCTCAACTTTCTTTCCGAATGTTTGACAAAAAAATGTTGAAACCCATTAGGAAAATTAAGAGTCGCTTGAACATGTCGTTGTTGATCTTGATATAAAAAAGACGCTTATTTCTCGGGCTCATAAACCTCTGATCTTTTTAAAAATCATTCTTCTGGATAACTTTTCGATTCGTAAATCGAACGCCACTGACAAGGCAGAAATTGCACAAAATCCAGCTTTCAAACCGTCCACCTGCGTTTTAGGAATATTTGATTCTGTTTGCATGTAGTTGTTGAAACCTTTAAAATGCAGTAATCCCCTGCAGGGTTTATAGGTAGCTTATTATCAAAGGCAAACCCCTTAAAAGATGATCTATATATATTTTTAATCTTCTAAATTTTTAAGAGATCGGCTAATCCGGATGTCGATATTGCGATTTGGATTTTGTTACTGAATCTTATAAATAGAGTATAGGCAAAATTCGGCTTCAGAATTACTCTCTTCTTTCTCCTCCTCTTCTTTATTTTTATCCCAATGTGTATTTTATTCTCATTATTCTTTCTCTTTTCTAAACATAATAATCATAAGAGGAAAGCGGAACGGCCCCTTACTGCCCAGCAGTTACGGAAGAGGGATATAGAATAGTGTTATGAATTATAGAGAGGTGGAGACAGAAGGAGAGGTGAAGAAGAAAAGCAATCAGATAATAACACCCCTGACAAAACAAATTGAAAAAAGACATAAAAGTACAAACATATATAACAAATAAAACTAAACAAAACAACGTAAAGCAATACATAATAATTTAATAATCTTCATTTATGTTCAATATCTTAGATAAATATAATAATAATAATCAAGATAAAGTGATCAACATTATAAAATTTGCTTTTACGTATTAAACGTTTTTTATTTCAACCCAAGCATGTGCTTCTAAATTCAGTACAACTTAGTTTTACCAATCGTGGTATAATTTTACCTTGTGACTGAAATGGCAGTATTCCTGCATGTTATTCTATCTTTCGAGTAATGTCGGCCGATTGATAACATTAATAATCGTGTCATATTCCCAGCAAAAGATCTAAAAAAAAGTATTTCCGCCCGCGGCCTTGATGTAAGACTACACATCAAGGTCAGTATCACAGCTATCGTCACCTTGTATGTCACCGATACCAAGGCACTCCGCCATTATCGATTGCATCCAAGGTCACGTGCGTCGACGACTACGTCTAATTGGGCGAGACAAATACCTTAGATAGTATCGTTTACTCATTATCGTAGCTGTGATCTGTTGTCGTTAGATTGTAATCATTTCGCGGTTGGCTGATTATTTTTGTCTTTGGAGTAAACTGAGGTATCATAATTCAGTCCTGTGACACAAGTGGGCACCCTCCCCTCAAGAATGAAAAAAAAAAACATAATAACGGATGTTTCTAATTTTGAACTTCATCTATTTATTGCATTGCCCCTAGTCATTTCTTTTACCAGAGACATACCATTAGTAACATTTCTGTGATTTGACTTTCCTTTCGAAAAATGAAGTGGGTATCTATCTAAGCCTATCTAGGCCCATGTAACCCATGCCATTATTCACTGGAGCGGAATAATAAGTTTTCTACCGATCCGGAGTGAGAAAAAAAAATCCGAAATATGATCGAGGTATCGTTACGTATTCATCTCCTTCTGGCTGGCAGAGTTTAATGGGATAAGCAAAATTGTTTAGTTTGAGAAAGAGATGTTTATTATTTATATTTCCTCAAACAGTAATAGGTCCAGAATATTAAAGTAGAAAGATCCTGATTTTGATAGAAGTGATTTTATTTTCCACCAATTCGTCTTCGAGGCGCACGAATGGGATTCAGTGACAATGAAATAACTCAATGTCAGTCAGAATCCAAAACAACCTCAATTCCCCCACCATCATGACCAGGTATTTAGTGAGTGAAACGATGCCATGCCCAGAGCGACACATTATGATAGCTGGGTCATGACATCACTGCGTAATCATGAATGTAATGCTCAACTAACAGCAATCGGAGTACACGGTGATAAGACACCGTCGCCATCTTTATTACGTTTCTCGGGGTTCCCCGAACACGCCGTGCGCGTTTATCAGTTAGCTCACCCGCGGTTGAGTCATCGCCTCCTTGGCCATGTCCATCCCCGAGCGTTGCCCGAGGCTTGCCTACTCCTCTGCCCACTCGGGGATAGTCTTGAGACGGGGAGATTTCGATAAATTAAGAAGAAAATACCACATCGGCCAAAACAACATAGCTTTAGTGCTATTCAAGTAGCTCGAGTAGACTCGTTCGGCCATTTCCGAAAATTGTTGACGGAGATTTGTTGTCTTCATGAGCGCTCTTTTCCTGTAATGATTGGACTGAAAGGCCATTAACACTCCATTTTAGCTTCCGGTGTTTCGACCTCCAAGAAATATTGCGTCGCTGCTAATTCCCTAGGCCTTAATCTCCCCAAGTTTGTAAAAATATGTGATTATTAACACCAAAACGTTATCATTTAAATGATTCAAGATATGAAAATCGCTAAATTATGATGTTCTGTTCCTCAACAATAACAAAAATATGTCATGTACTTTATTAGTTTGTATATCTTTGAGCGAAGCAAAATTGATATTGCATGTACAGAGCCTTATATCGGAATCAACAAAAGTAATTACCTTATTAACGGCAGATTATGCTGCAAAAAAAGATTTTCATTGTGGTTTTACTTCCGGGATTGATAATTCATTGTTGAATGGTAGCGTCAAAGTAATATTTTAATCTGCCTAAACCTCTGACCTCATGGATTGTGTCGGTTGTCAAATTGCCATTTTTATTTGCATTCGTCATCCGTCATATTTATCAAGAGTACAGGCTTTTGAATGTGACATCATGCATCAATGATGTTGATCGCTCAAATCTTTTAGGATATTGATTTTTCAGATAAGTTTCATAATTCAACTTATTTGGCCTGATTATCGATAATTTCCTGGCTATGGTTTACCTATTCCCTCAATTCTCTTGTTTCTACCTTAATTGGTTTAAGAAATTACTTCCTTCCGAGGTCTATTGTACAGTTGTTTAGAAACCGATTCAGGGATGGTGGGTAGCCTGGAAGTGTCGGCATAGAGGAACTATTCATTGCATATTGTAGTGTGTTCTAAACCAATATATCATTCGTATAGTAAATGTAGGATCGCAGGAAGAAAAAAAAACATGCCTCCCCTCAACAAGAAAAAAAAAGGAAATCGGAAAACTCAGAAAGTTGTTGAAGAGTGTATGGGGAATCGGGCAAATGAGAGAGGATTTGGAAGGAGAGCGGTTTTTCCCCGAGAACCTATCCGCATGAATACGTGGGTAACCCGAGAACTCGCCGAATTCCCTACCCGAATCTCACCTTTCCATGGCCATCACTCGATCCAGCTAAAGTTTTTCCAGCCTGCGGCTTCTTGGACGATTTCTGAAGGAGAGGAAGGAAGAGGAGGGGAAAGACAGTGCTGAGAAGGGAAAAAAAAGAAAATGGGAGTTCAATTCGAAATTTCGATAGATATAGAATAGTGTTTGAAGAAAAAAAATTGGAAGAAACAAAGAAGGGTTGACACAAAGTGAGGAAGAAAAAAGTAGGTTGATTATTATAAATAATAAAACAACAGCAATCAAACCAGAAAAGTGACGAATTAGTATTCCGTTCTTTGTGCTCTTTTTAATAATCCATAATCAGAAACGATATGCTGGCATTCTCGGTTATAACACAACAGTTTCGTTTTTGTCATCATGGGCATTGTCCTTGGTAGCCTTGCAGAATGATTCAGATGGGTTAATATCGATAACAACGATCTAACGATGAGATGTATCGTTAAAAATTGGTTTAAGAACATAGAATTTATGGTTATTAATATTTGCCTTGGAATCCTTGCTATTTGACAGTGTAAGAGATTTTTACGATAAAAATAAAATGTTTGCTGAATTTCCACTCCTATACACCTATGGGCTCTTCCAAATACGAGATCACTGTAAATCAATAAAACATGTCAATTGTTGCAAATATAAACCCCACCCTTTCTTCACACCAAAAGAAATGAAACAAATACCCCCCCCCCCCCAATTTCCCCATTTTCGTTCTTCAACAGTCGAGTATTTGCCCGTCTCCTTTTACATTGTTTTACAAAATAATATTTTAGTCTACCTCCTCCTCTGTCTCTCTCTCTCTCTCTCTCTTTCTTTCTTTCTCTCTCTAGTTCGATGTCCCGCCCTTTTCCCTTTATTCTTTTTCTCTCGCCTTCCCCCAATCAATCCTATCGTTCGTTTCCCTGATTTACTTAGCGTTTCCTCTTCAAATTTCCCCCTCTGAACTTGGCTCTCTGCTGTGTGTTTTTTTCTTCATGTATAATGTTGTTTCGTGGATGTGCCCGTGATTAACATTACTTCCAGTCGAAGAAACCCGAATGCTGTCCGTATCGGGTTTACGGTGAGCCTTGCGGCCGCTCCGCCGGATCGTTCCCGCTACAAAAGGGAGTTCTTACAGAGAGAAAGCCAGGGCCCCATCTCCAGTTTCAATGTTATTGCTCGTGTTAGAGGGCAGGTTCTCCGACATCAATGGGGACAGGAGCAAGGGAGCAAGAAGAAAGATGTAGGGGTAGAGGGGTGGAGAGGGAGGGTAGGGGCACAAGGACATTGGGGGTAGGTGATAGGTAAACTTGATATTTGTTTAGTGAGGTGAATACGTTTATTAAATTTGGTATATTTGGCATTTTGGTACAAAATTCTGAGTTGTCGATAATGAATAATATTTCCGTTTGTACTAAGAAATTACGCAAATTATAATCATAACATTATTCTGTAAGTGTCTTTTCCATTCCTTAAAAGACATATATATATATACTGGTATATACAGGTGGAAAATAATGTTCAGTGTTCAACAGTTGTTTGGCACTCATTTAGTTTTATGCAGTTTCGCCTTTGCATTAATTGTCATTAATTTGTTAATTATTGCGGGGAGGTGTATGCTAGGCCTTACATGGTACATTGTGTATGCAAGGAATAAGGGCAACTGATAACATATTTAGACCTTTAGCAGGAAAAAATAGGCATGAGAAAATTGACGACAAAGTTGTTTTTATAAACCTCCGTATAATGTATTATTTTGTTTTAAATTTGCCATTTGTCGCCATATACATTTTGCTTGCCTCTGTGCCTCTCTCTCTCAAGCCCTGGGGGTACATGCGCAATACGACGCCATAACTATCCTGGTCTCTTCAGTAAAGGCTTAATGCTTATCCTTCACTCCTGTTTCCTTCATCCCTTTCCGTTTCTCCTTCTTCCTTTTCCTTCCTTCTTTCCCTCGAATCTTGCTTCTCATCTTAAGACTTGAGATAACTTGAGCCGAAGCCCCTCGAAGGCATCATGGGCCGCCTATTGCCCACCGGGCGCAGGTGCTATGCTTGCAGCAGCTAGGACGGAGCGCGTCATCTCTGCAGCTACTCCTTCTTCGCCGCATATCTAGAACGCAGAGCGCAGCGGGCGTAAGGTTTATCATGTAGCCGTTTGCGTGGCAAGGTAACGAAGACAAGCAACGTACGAGGATCCACATTATCCGAGATTCGTTTTGCCTCTGGCTAAATTCCCCGTCCCATCCTCTACACGCGGAAGCAATCCCACTGCCTTTTAAAAATCAAAATTTTGGCGTTTTGTTTCACGAATTTCTAGGCCCGCGCTCTCTTGTAAGGGATTAACGAAGTGTTCTTGGACTGAGGGAAAAAAGAGGAAACGAAGAAATGAAGATGCAGTCGGATAAAGAAGGGGAAAACATGATGGATGAGAAAGGGGGAATCATCTTCGTGTACAAATTATTCCCCAATTCATCCTTCATTTCGCATCTTGAAGCGGCTTACCCAAGCCATTTATGATGAAGTTGGTGGTGTAGGACGCTTTCTTGTCCGTTGCCCCCAGGCGAACTATTTGTCTTCGGCGTACTAACAAGCCCTGACACCCATTCGCTTGACCTGTTCCTTCGGTGATTAACCTTAAGGTATTGTCAATCCGCCAAGTGTAAGAAAAGAGACGGCGAGAGAGGGAGAGAGAGACGGGGAGAGAGAGAGATGAAGAATAGGGGAAATCGTTGTAGAAGTCGTAATGCTTATCGGTTGAAGAACGAAAAAGGGAAATCTAAGAATAACAAGTGTGCTGATTTTATGATTATCGAAAGTTTTTTCCCCGTCGATTTTTTTTCTTCCACCAATCCCCCTGGATGATTTTCATGCTCCATATTCATACAGCCCTCCGGGCCATATTACAACAGACCTGACTTTTCATCTTCTCATCGGCTCTCTCTTTCTCTCTCTTTCTCTCTCTCTCTTCTCTGAAAGCTTTGTCTTATCGGTTTAAACCTCCACATTTTCCTATTGCAGAATATTCTTGCATTGTCTTACTCTTTTGAGTAGTCCATGGTATGAATGGAAGAGCGAGGTGATGACTCGGGTAACATGTGAATTTGAGAAAAACGAGGATGAAAATTAGCCTGCACTATCGAGGGTTAACGCAGATATAGAAGTCTTCTTAAACATTTCATGATATTTCCTTGTGTATTCTATACCACCCACACGGCCTGTTTGTACACACATTGAAAATGCATTCAATTGTTTGGAACTCCAATACAACATTTCATATCATGCAGAAAATTGAGAAATGTATTTTAAATTTCTACTTTACACTTGTATGGGATAGGATAGCTGTAATAGCACGTTGACCTTTTACTATCGAAAGTCATAGTTGCATTATGATTGGAGAAGCTTGGTTAATATGGTTGGGATGATAAGTTGGTTACTTAAAATACGAATAACAGGTACATACGTACACACTTACACACACTTGTAAAAACCGACACTTTTTTAAATGTCAGTCGCATGTATAAATATTGATTGAGTTTAAATACTTGACGTATTAAACCAGAAAACTAATCAAGATAAGAAGGACAAAAATGATTTAAGGACACTACTTCTTTAAAGGTCAAGACTTCAATTGTTTGAGTTCCTTCTCTAAATAAATGCATATAAGCCTAGTACAATGTTAACAGAAAATAAAGTACAGATTTTCATAGACCAATGTACAAACATGCTTGATAATGAATGCCTGTACAAGTTCTGTCAGACAAAAGCTGGAAATTCGTGCAATACGTATTTTAAAGAGAACAACTATTCCGGAATTGGGGTTTCGGGTAAACTTCGCATTTTATCTCAGTCTGTGATCTTTGCTGGAGGACATTTTGTTCAAGTTGAGAAGAAGTCTTCTTCAAAACATAATAGGAAATCAATGTGAATTGGTGGTTACTAATCATAACTTGTGTTCGCGCGTATAGTGTGGTGAATGACTCATAACTGTGAGCATATGCCTCTTGTGTGCAGGAAGAAAATTGCTTTAATATGTTCACTATACTGCTTGAACTAGCTAATCAAGATAAGAAGGACAAAAATGATTTAAGGACACTACTTCTTTAAAGGTCAAGACTTCATGCCGATGCTGCTATATGAGTGATTAAACTCCGCGAACGGAACAGGTAAAATCGTGTAATTAGGTTTCCAGTGGAGCACTGATTCACATTACAGTAGTTTATTCAAGTCTTCCATGAAAATAACTTGAAAGCACTGATTAACATTACAGTAGTTTATTCAAGTCTTCAATGAAAATAACTTAAAAGCACTGATTAACATTACAGTAGTTTATTCAAGTCTTCAATGAAAATAACTTGAAAGCAAATAACAAGTGTGTGGTCATTGAATATCATGGCCGTTCAGTCATCTCATCACGACTGTTACGTCATTTCTTGAAGAATCCGCTGAAGGTCGCGACTTTTCTCGCTCAAGTACTTGAAACAGTGACTTCTAAGTACACACATTTTCATTGAAAAGGCAAACTTGTTACATTTTCCAGACGCGAGAAGCACGTCTTTAATACAAAACCATCAGAGTCTCCCCGGCGAACCGTATTCCTGCAGTTCACTTCGTCATTAACGCCAGAGGGCGGTTTAGTCTCGGAAGGGGCTTGCTCGATTGGGAGCCAAGGAAAATTGTTGACGTTCCCCAAAGGTTCCGGGTGTGTCCGGGGGCAGAAACCCCGGCGAACCCTCCCTCTGCAAACAGGCTCAGAAACACGGGACTACCGTGATGATGCAGTTTTTTGCCAAATTAGGACAAGAATTCATATTATTTATTACACTTCATCTCAAATATGGCTTTGATTTTTCTGGCGAATTAACAAGGGAAATTAAGTTAGTTTGGGGATAGCTCACATTAGATGTAGCATCCGTAGTAATCCGAAGTTGTCGACTTGAATCCAAGTCATGATCCTCCTAAAAACAACTTCTTTTTAACACTGCCCTTGTGTTACAGAGACAATCCTAGAGCGATTTGTCTGAACCATCTAATCGTCATCTTCATCGACCTAGATCTCTAGATTCATTGACAATTGTTTTTGGATGAGAAGCGAATGGGCTGACAAATCGGTTAGAGATAAGGCATTACAGATCTCGTAAATGTCGAAATTAAAGATCAGTACTTGATGATGTAGCTACGATAATGTCGTGCCATTTTCTTTAGAATAACATTACGATAAAGCAAGACTCAAATTATAGACTTATCGAAAATATGAATTAGGTATTAAAAATTTCAGTGATCTAGCTACAACATCTTTTCACTAGCTACCATGATTTTTTTTTCTAATTCAGCCTGTAGCAGAGGTGAATGCCCTCAAGAAAAATGCTGCCTGACATCGCACTTTTAACTTATAGGCGCGGAAATGTGCATCTTTCTCTCTCTCTCTCTCTCTCTCACACACACACACTCTCTCTCTCTCCCTCCCTTGTATTCTATTCTGTGTGTTTCTCTCTTACATAAACACACTCTCTTCCGTCCTGCTTCTCTCCCTCCCCTTCATTCTCATTCCATCTCTCCTAAGAATGTAAATCTTTCTTGTTAAAAACCCAATCCATCATGATTAAAATCTCTTAAATTGACTCCGAGTCGCTAATCGGCCTCTGAGATAATCGGGAAGGAAACGTGCACTTGCACCCTGTGTCTAATTCTCTCCAGCTAGCCATTCTTGCCACTGGACACTACCTATCGTGAATAATATATATTCAGCTCATTATAAGCTCGTATTGTCTCAGGCCACCATTAGCAGTGACCAGTGATTGCCACACCGGCCAATGTTCGGCCAGACCTCCATTAATGGCCAATGAATTATTCATGAAGACGTGTGCAAAATATGCTTGAAATTCGCCGACAAAATTGTAAAATTGTAAGGAATAGGGATGCTTTTATTAATATATGCCCCATTTTAACTGTTTCTATATCCTTCTTAATATTTATTCGAGATTTCTATCGCCTAATGTATTGTACGATTAAAACGTCCTCACCGTTATAAAAAAAAAAAGATACAAGAGGAATATCATTTTTTCTATATGCTCTGCCATCAACTTTGTCCGTACGTTTCACATTTTATTCTACAGATTTGTATGATATTTCTGAAACATAGATCATTTTCAAAAGACACAAATGTGTACCTGCAATAAAATGAGAGATATTTAACCCGACTTCCAAAATTATCAAAAGTGATTTTTGAAAGCAATTTAATGTTGTTCTCCCGTTAAAAATAGAAAGAAATCTAATATGCTCACTAGTAACATACAAATGATGACAGGGATTCGTTGTTAATGAATTCACATTCCTCATTAATGAGATGAATCCATTCACTCACTGTGTGATCATTATTGGAGCATTGGAGGGAGGGAGGAGAGGGGGAGAGAGGAGAGGGGGGGAGAGAAGATGGGGAGCGTCTTGGGGGAACAGCGCGATTAGCAGTTCCCCAAGATAGCGAGATATCCCCATGCATAATTCCGATCTCGGTCCTTACAATGAGCGACGTAGACGGATCATTCCGCTATCTCGTCCATATGATGATGGAGGATGGGCATAGTTGTCGCGATAAGAAGGAGATAGATCCTCCCGGAGATACCCCCTTGCTAACGCATGAAATTTACATTGTAATCATGTACGAGCAAGGTAAAGGAGACATGCCAAAAGATGGCAAACTTTTCGGGGATAATGCGTAGCATCATGACCCAATTACATCACGATATCCTACAGAATTATCTGCTCATGTTATGACAAAATTGCATAACTCATTCATATGCTATTTTTGTTTGCAAAGGTTGCATGATTTGTTGTCATAGAAACAATGCAAGTGAAATGCTTAGTAGAGGATTCCTAATTGATGGATCTTGAGTGGTTCGTGCGTGACATTACAGGGACACTAAAAATCGTGCGTAAAGTAGGCTAATCTTTGAAGTGTGTTCCAGTAATATTTGCGTATGGCATTTTACAACGTACAATAATCATCCCATTCCAGATTTCTTTCAGAAAACTGTTTTGAAGGATTACGTTGATAAAACTTCTAGTCATGATGAAATCCCTGCATGAATTATCACCGGTGATACTTTGAGAGACTAAAAAGGAGTTAAACACTCTTCATGCAATTTGTCCCCGCTACTTTATAGCTTCAGATTTAATATTGAAATCAACGATAAAGCCACCCATTAGCAAGATGAAATTCCAGCTTTAATTAACACTAATTCCCGGCAATGAAGGCATGCTTTTTATTGCTAGGTGACTGCGAGTAGGTTGTCAAATACTTCTCTTGCTGAAAAGGATACAGATGTCTAAGCCTGAATTATTTATGATGGGCGAGAGAGATGGAGAAGATTTGAAGATCGTGATGCTATCTTTTTTTTTCTCTGAAATGTTCATCCTCTCGCTTACCTCAAGTACTTTAATTCTGCTTAAAGATAAACTTGAGTTCTGGTAAAAAAAAAAAAAAAAAAAAAATTAATTCTCACAGAATCAAACGAAACTTACACTGAATGTTCAAGATTACAAATAAATGTCATGTGCCAAACAATTTTGGGAAAAAATGTATACTGGCTGAGTAATGAGCATAGCAAGATAAGAACATCAGGTAGTACTAGCCCCGACACCATTTGTGTAGTCCCATAATATGTACATCTTTCTGTGTACAGTGCTTGTTACTTTACCAAGACTGGGCCAAAATTATTATGATTTTGATGACTCCAGAACCTTGCAGTGCACACCAATACATTTTACATAGTCAACTTTTTCTGATCCATTCCACACCTTTTCTTTCACAATGCAATTGCACTTCCAGTACTCACCTTTATCTTAAACGTTACCTTCCGTCCTTCTATCATATTTATCTATCGCCTTGGTGTATAGGCCTATACGTCATGCATAATGGCCTTTCTTATATTATATAGGCCTACATTTATCTACGGGTATCAAAATATGATACAGGTACATTTCAAAAGATGGGTCATAGTAAAAAATGATATTACATGTAGTATAATGATTATTTATCACTTGACAAAAACAGCAGTTACTCGTACAGAGAGAAAACCCCTATTTCTCAGTGAATGTCTCTTTAAAACACTACATTGACCGCTGAAAAGTCGAGAACTTCTCAAATGTAAGTTTATATTTCAATAATAAGAGTGCGTAAAGAAGAATTGGTTTAATGATAAAACAGACCTCTTAACCCACAATTCATATCGTTTTGATCATTTATTTTTTCTTTGCCGATTATATCATTCAGATATTGACAAGTATTCAGACTAAACACAGATGCCGCCCATTTTCTTGTTGACTTCAAACATGTATCTGTTGTCGCTCATGACAACCTAACCCAATTCTTGAAGCTCATCTCTAATCTTCACTTATGAGTGATCAGACTCGCGAGTCCGCTTTGGTTTCGCTATTATTCAACAATGGAACTATACCCTGTTTTTGCATTGGATTCATATATATGTGATGACTAAACCACCGTTTCTACCTCTCTTTTCTGTCTCCCCCTTGCAGGCGAGGCGATACATTTAGCTCGCGATTTCGGTTACGTGTGCGAGACAGAATTCCCTGCCCGGCAGGTCTCTGAGTACGTCCTGAGACAACACTCCGACCCTTCGGAGATTCAGACACGAAGACAAATGGTGCTAGCGGCCAAGTAAGTTCCAAGGGATGCTCCTCGAACGTGATACCGCGTGATACCGCGTGATAACGCTTTCATATCGGTGTTACGGTATCAATGATCATGCCATCTAGGATATATGTTGAAGGGCAACACAATAACAGATTTTGTCAATCTGGTATCATTCTGGATCTCTCTGCAGTATTAAAATTCCAAAATAGATTTATGTACTCTTACATTTTGGATGCAGTTTCCAATTAGGTGGCTACAGAAAGAGTTTCCTTTATATGTGTAGTAGAACACACTTCCAACGAGATTACATCACTTCAATGACGGTCTTTACATAATTACAAAGGGTCGGTTTAATGTTCCTGTTGAATAGAAATTTGGCAAGGTTATGTTATCTTTATTCCTTCTTTCTAATACTTTCCACAGTTATGAAACACTTTAGGGATCAAGCTAAAAGTTTTAGCTTGGGAATGTTTCTTTTTAATGGATTATAGCCGTTATATATTACCAGAATATTGTGATGGTTCTTGAGTTGACTCCACGAGTCATACAAAACATACATTTCATACCAGGAGTTATTAGAATGAAGGGAAAATCACATTTTCTTCAAATTTCTCTATCACTTTTCTGTATTTTCACAGACAAATTACAAAAGAGCTGCAGGACGTGCTATGCCAGGATCGTACACCCATCGGTAACACACGACCGCAGCCCATCCTTGAGCCGTCCATTCAGCGCTGTCTCACGCACTTTAGCCTCATCTCACACGGCTTCGGCACGCCGGCCCTGTCGGCCTCCTTCGCCACCCTGCAGAATGTCCTGACCGAGATGCTTAAGTACATTGAGAAGGCGTTTCCCAACAGTATTCCACCACACCCCACCGCACCCAGCTCCGGTGGCAACGTCGTCAACAAAATGGACGGCAGCCCATCGAAAGGCGACGATAAAAACGACAATCGCGGCAAGGACATTGTATGAGGAAGGATTTTCCGTCGAACAAAAAAAGAAATCGCGAAGAGGCCAATCGCTTCCCAGACGTGGACACATTTTAGAAACAATTTGGACACCTATGTCACGTGACCTGGAGTGGCGCACAGGAGCTGACGGTGCCAAAGATGTTCAAAGGACTATCTTCTCTTTGCAGCAATGTGCTGAGTGGTTTTTACAACAGTTTCGGAGGCAGGGTTAAATACATTTTACATTTAACAAAATTAAGAAGGAAAATTAAATGTGTTTATATATAGTGTATGAAAGATGTCAGAGAAATTTGTTTGATGGATTTTTGAAAAAAGATAGAAGATTGTTGCTGTTGTTTTTCATTTTTGGTTGACTGCCCACCCTCCCTGTACAAAGGTTATTTGATATGGTATAATGTACATAGATGTCATTCCTATGGTGGTCGTTTAATGGCTTGCCTATGGTAGTAAATACAAAGACAATCGCGGACAAGTGCAAATCTGAAGATTTAAGGGGGCGGAAGGAGGTCGCAGTTTTATTTGCCTGTGGTGTTCCGTGTTAGCATGCGTTGCGCTAGCGGGCTTAAGCCCTTCTTCACCGTAGCTCCATTCGACCATGTGCTGATCTTACGTTGTTCATGGACTCTGAGAATGTACGGGTTAATTGGAAAGCTACAGCACACTGCTAGCTGAATTCGCTTAAACAACTCAACCCTGGAAACCTAAACCAGGATATCGACAATCAAACAAGGTAGTTTTTAAGTTTTATTTTCATATTGTGCTTATTTCACGTCCAGATACCCAACCCACCGAGAGCTTTATGCTCACAAACGTCTACCCAAAGATCAAATAGAAAAAGAACTTTGTTACAAGTGCTTTATTATGATTACTGTAACAATTAAATAGGTGTAAACACGATCGCATTGACTTTCGATAAATCAACTCAAAGCAATCGTAGAATCCATGCCCACCATCAGTTAATATTCGAAGATTGATATGACGTATAACGTAACCCTAATGAATTTTATTAGGGTAGTGAAATTGCATTTGAGTTGATTTCTCGAAAAATCTTAGCGATTTTGTTTAAACAGATATATGATACAATTCATTACTGAGAATAATCCGTGAATCTGTGACATGAAAACACGCTCGGGTAAATTGTTAGTACAAACCAGTGGTTGCCCACCTATTTATGTGCCAAAAAAAGAAAGTATTGTATTCGTGTTATATGACAGGATTGTGTTTACATTGTTTATGAAATTATCAAACTATTTTGCAGAAGCGTGACAATCATTTTGCTCTTATATAAGCATTTCAAAGTTGTATTCACCGGGAACAGGAAATACCATGCTATGGATTTTATCATGAAGAGTAGATAATTATGTCGAAGTAGTGTGAATTTATATTGTTATAATGAACGAGGTATACACAAGAAGAGAAAAAACAGACGCGAAATCAAAAACCATTTGATTAACGAGAAGACAATAACAGCAAGTTGGACTCAAAGATGTGTCTTTTTAAATAATGTTATGTTAACTTCAGCTCTTGACAATAAACTGGCGACAATCATTTTTATTTTACTGGTGTAGAAATGTACATAATTTTCAGATTGCTATGGGAACATTGCTCCCACGTTTAGTGTTAGGTATCAGTGGAAATAACAACGTGTTTTTTTAAGTAACAGTCGTGCAAAGCGTGTGTTTCAATAACCTGTTTGTGTTAACAAAATGCGACGAGACCGATTTTTTCTTTCTTTCCCTCCTACGAATTCCTCTTTGTCTAAAGACGGTCAAATTCGTTATTCAACAAGGACCACTGGCCACATGAAGGGCACGTAATGGTACCTTTAAATTTGTCTATTTTCAGGGTATGCAAAGCCTTGGAATTTCTGAGAGGTACAAATTCTTATCCAACTCTATAATTCTCAAAGTTCACCAATTATTGTGGAACTTGTAATCGCATGCTAATGATCTATTTTTCTTGGTTAGAAGTGGATAAGGATAAAGTTCATATGTGGGGGAAACACACTTGTTGGAAGAAGGTTTTGTCGTGTCGTATCGTTCGTAAAATTGTGAATGTGTGAACGCAACCATACTACAGAGAACTGTGTTTCGTCCCCTAGTACGATGTATTGCCGATGCTCCTACTTTTCATAATTCTAAAGTTAATCATCTTCATAACTTCGATAAAATATTATCAGGTTATGAGATGATATGGATATTTTACTTGGTCTATGCAATATGATACAATCGAGAAATGATTTTGGCAACGTAGTATAAGTGCCACCGAATATTCAACCATTATGCTATCTGAATAGGCTTACACATTTAACCGTCCTGTAAAAGAATAGACTGACCTTTCATATATCTTCCAAATACAAATTCAAATGACATGAAATGCAGGAAGCATGTAATCCTTTCCAATAGAAGTGAGTGACGTAACAAATTACTACAAATTTGTAACCAAAGAGGGCAGTCAATTTTAATTTTATTTCATTTTTAATCACAACAACATACAGTTTGTGTTCTTGTTTTATGTCGTGTTCGTTCTGTTTGTGTTTTATATCTAGTCCAGTGTCTGTTTCTATGGCTGGACAATAATATAAACAAACATTGTTTGATAGACAGAACTTTGTATAAATAATTACGGATGAAATGGTTGTTCTACTGGTGAATGGTCTTGTTAACTGCCAAAGTTTTTATCATTGAATGCAAATCGAGAGGACTGTATCGAATCATCCCACCGTATGAATGTGTCGAGTCACGTGACTTCCAAAAATGGCGGCCGGTGTATCGCAGTATTTATATCATAAACGCCATACTACAAGAAATTACAAAACAAATCAGTCCTGAACATTCACGATAATATACTTCTTCATTTATTTAATGAACCGTCATTTATTTAGCCAGTAATTGTGTTTTTGAAATCCCATAGGTGGAAAATAATAAGCGTTTTAGCATACGTACGTGTATTTTAGTTTAAAAAAGCTACGTTTAATGTTTTGTTATTACCCATGTTCTTAAGGCAATTATTTAAGGTCCTAACCACCGACCAAGAACATTAGGTGATCATTCGAATTCTCAATGGTTGTTTATGTTTACCTCCATTTGAATAATGTTTTATCATAGGAAATCAGGTGGCGACTCACAAATAACTGACCGTATAAATATATATGTCTTGCCTTTAAGTATGGACTCCGACGAAAACCTTTATTTTTTTTTGCAATTCAATTTATTCCTTTAAAATAATTTTTAAAGATATTTTCTCAAGCCATGAAGTTTCAACCACCTAGGATTTTAGATTGAATCAGATGACGGGTACACACCTAGTCATATCATACGAATGTTCTTGATTTCTCATTTTCTATTTACAATGTACAGTGAGAATGTTCTAAAGATAAATGGACGTAGTGAATTTAGAAAAAAGGACAAAAAATACATTTTTGCAGATTTGTACGGTATGAGATTACGTGTTGATGAGAGAGAAAATGTTTTTACGTGTAGATTATTCATATGTTGTTCTCCATTTATTGAGTTGGATTTTTTTTTCTCAATAAAAAAAAAGAACTGTAGTTGCCATAAAGCAGCATAGAGTTCACACTTTGCGCTTGCTTCAAGCATTATTTTTCATTTTCCGCACATAGCCAAAGTCGCAACTTCCATATTCAGGTCTAATTCGGGACAAAAGATTTTCTTAAATCAAGTGATAGGAATTTCCCCATTTTCAACATAAGAATAATCAAAACGATATCATTTTGCACTCATCTATGCTCTCACTTTAGTCTTATTTCATTTCTAGTTCTACATGTGGTCAACTCCTTTTGAAGGTGTTATTAATTTAAGGTGGTACATTTTTAAAAGTTTATGTTTTAATATGATCTGTGCCAACTGAATGCTCGATGTCTGCACAAGCATATGCACAACAACGCCAAGACATATTCCACAAAGCTTAATGTCATTTCTCAGATATTTGTTATTTATAAATCAACCCAAAACGTTTTTAAAGCAAGCGTTGTGGAGAGACGATAAATAACATACAAATCTAAAATTGTTTTTAATCCATTACTTAATGATAAAATGCCACGAAATAATTATATATCGGTGCATGAGCATTGCGCCATTGTTTGCCTGCCTCACCTTGTGTTTGCATGTACTTTAAACAATGCAAAATAAGTTCAATCGATCAAATTGTCTTTCGCATATGATTTCATCAGCAATGTGGATCAGAAATTCTCTTTTGAAACAAAATAATAATGGGAAGGTTTTATGAATTTATTTCAACTATTTGTCACGTTGATCTTTTATTTTTCTTCTTGGTTGAAATAAGTATTGCGTTTTACCAACTGCAATAGTTTGTTCTTTTATGCGCAAACTATTACATCAACCTAATCAGTATTCTACCTATTGTAGTGATTCGATGGTCTTATTTTGCTGATCCCTCCACGAGCAATGAAATGTATTGAATGATCAAGGACTGTGGCGGTATCAGCGAAATAATTTGAATGCGTCTGCTTTGTGTTCTGCTAATTTTAATAATGCTCTTTCATTTTGTTGGTTAACTTAATATCTTCGATTGTTTGTGCTCTCAAGTTGTATGTCTCTAAATTTGAAGAAAAAAATGGTGGAGTTGATCATATTTGGGGGTCATCATTGAGTTTGCTTTTGTGATGTCGGAGAGACACTCTGGTGAATTTGGTGATCGCCCGCCTGACTCTGTTGTATTCAGATGGCCATATGTGAGGTGCATCATTATTATTGTGTTGAGCGACAGATATGTCTATTAGTTTGTAAACATTTTCTGTAGATTATTATGAGTTGAAACCTATCTGAGGAAAGATATCGTAAATAAAAGTTGAAAACCGAAATATCTCAGAGATTCCATTGCGTTTATTTCGATAGGGAATTGTTTTCCAAAAATGAATTGATGTGTATGTGTGACCGATGCTGAGGTTGTATATAGGGAATGTGTATGCGGATAGGAGCTACACAATCCTTAACCAACCAGACATGCTAGAACAGAGAGAGAGAGAGGGGGAAATAACTTTAATAAAGAGAACAATAATATAAAGGAATCCATTCAGAAGCACAGGGAGTTAGAGAGAGAGGGGGAGATAACTTAAAGAGAACAAGAATATAAAGGATTTCATTAAGAGGCACAGGGAGTGAGAGAGAGAGAGAGAGAGAGAGAGAGAGAGAAGGCAGGGAGGTGGAGCTATGGGTTTCCTTAGAGGCTGCAATCTTAATTATCAATATCTAATTATGTAAAGACGAATAAATGTCTTAAATAGTTGGGTTTATCTGGTACATTTTTTTTCTTTTCTTTCGAATGCTGGATGACAAATAACTGACCTTGAGGTGCATAACATTGGACAAATGGTTTGTGTCATTCGTCCTATAATTTCAATTCTGATTTAAAAGAAAACACATGTATAAGTGACCAGTCGTTGTTTACTTATAAAACAAAAATAAAAGTACAGTTGTGACATACAAACATACGCAAACAATCAACATTTTTTAAATGTTTATTTAAATTTAGTTTTGCTATTTATCCTTATCACAAACAGATGAATACATTTGTATAAAGATTTAAACAATGTAAGTTGTATTCATAAATTCCGTTACTTGTCCAAACTACTCACCCATTACTTTCATAGGTAGCTTACAGCCAGATATAAAACACCGGAATCATGACAATAATCCCACATAATGATGATAATAATAATTCCAAAAAACTATATATTGTATTTGGCTTTTCTACAATCTTCAAGCTTCAGCAATTTACAAGATGCACCGAGATGCACGGAGTGTGGGATAGGAAGTGATGCACCACATACATTCTTATATTCGAACGGCAAGACATTTTATATGTATATTTGTATCGCCTCTTGCATTTTGTTAACGGAATTACGTGGAATGGCTATATGAATACATCGTGCCTACCAGTGAAAATCATATAATTATAATATTGTACGGTCTGAAATTTAGAAGCTGCAGATGGTTGATAGCAATTTTGTTAAGAAACGTCAGCCACCTTGGTGAATTGCGCCCCTTCGACCACGTCATAAACAAACATTTGAATTCTCTTGCGCGGCTCACATAAAGATATTGTCATTATTCCTCATGTTTTCAGGTCCACTTTTCATACATGCTTTCCTCGACATCGAAAATGTACGTGAGATCACCGTTTGGCATTACGACCGACATCGGTGACGCTGGTCGACCACCATCACCGTCATCATCCCAAGCTACTGTCGACCTCGTCTCGTTCTTTGTGGTAGGGTCGAGCTCGAGTTCGTCTGGAGTAACTTTGCTTTGTCTGTTTTCGTGGACATAGTTTAAAAGAAGTGTGTGAAAATAAAATGGGATCCATGTTAAATGTTATTTTCAATTTTATTCAGTTTGACAAATATGCTTGATAGGAGGGATGGTAGATATTTAGAATAATAAAAAGAAAACGAAAGGAAAACTACAATAGCTGAAGACAGAAAATTATGCAGAACGTGCGTCTCAAGGTCAATTTCATTGTCGCCCAAATAGCCTCCAAGCTTCCCAGCTACCATGAGGTAGAGATAGATAGTTAGACAGATAGATAGTAGGACTTAACTCTTACCCATTTAAGGAAAAACGTTATTGAAGAATAATCATTCAAAGAATTGAATTTTGTAAAGAGGGTACACTTCTCATTTCTAATCGATATAATGCGTTGAATGCTACCATATAATTATCCATTCCAATGACAATAATATAAATAAAATAAGGGTAATATGAAAAGATATTCACCTGTGTGTAAGCCAGCAAGTGACGATAGTGATGGCGATCAACAAGATGAAACCGAGAACGGACAGGCTGGCGATGAGAGCAACTGTCATCAAGTATATTAATATGATAATACTGATAATATTTAGTTAATCCAGGGAATCCTCATCAGCACCAGTGCTGTTCTTCAAGAGGACCCTGCAAATATATTAACCCAGTAATTGCTAGGTACCCATTTATACTTAGGATCGAAAGTGAATTTAAAGTTTTACCAAAGGACATTAGTGCCGGCTGTGATTGGCCTCCTAAACCCTTCAATTGAGCGTCAATTGAATGAACTACTATTATAGCACAACACCTCTAAATAGCATAAAGATACTCATGTAATTACCCATTTTTAATAATGATTCAACAATTCGGTCTCATATAACCAGGAAAGCGAAATCAGTAAGAAAACTGCTTATTCTGGGTCGGGGTCTTGCAAATGTTATCACCGATTTAAAACAACTGGGTCAGTGAAATCATTGTCTCTAAACATTAAAGGGAAAAGTGGTAAGCTCGACACAATCTGACAATGTGAAAATTGATAATATACCATAAAATCTCTCACTTCTCATTTTACCCATAAAACAACCCAGTTGATTTATATTTTTTCAAGTTTGTACTTAGACAGCATTTACAGAGGCTAAAGGAATGATAATGCCCACAGAAGGCCATAACTCCAAATAATGTATTATTTTCGATGGTGATATGATTGCTTCTTTTCAATAAAGCGATCTTACAGTTTTGGTTTAAACATGATATTTATTGGCCTTGTGAAGAGCTCACACTTAGTTATTGACATATTCATATCATACCTATACTTATAGAATCAATACACATGTGGGCATATTTCACTACTTTTAAATGAAAACAGTTTTGAAACTTACCATTCGCTTTTTCACCGGATGATTCTGCAAAACAAACAAAAAAATTATGTGTAATACGATTCTCTGATTGTTTTTCCTCTTCCAAATGTAGCTAGTCAGAAGAATGACAATTGAGTATAGCTTTAAATTATTGACGTGTTTGTCGGAATATAATCTTTGGATACCACCTTTATATTAGAAATTCTTCTCTGAAATATTCATATAATAATCTCTTTTTTTTTAGTAATAATCTTTTAAAGTCCACTCCAAATCCTTTTCGCCCAATTGATCGTGAGCCCGGCAGCCTCTGAGCAGCGCCAGATCGACGTTGCTCTATCCCTTATTGTTGAACGCCAAACAAGGTAGCAGCAACTCCCGTCTTTTAACGTCTTTTGGTATGACACGGCCGGGGGTTCGAACCCACGACCTCCCGGTTGTGAGGCGGACGCTCTACTGACTGAGCCAACACGCCGGTATAAACCTTCTTTATAATGTTTACCTGGTGGATAACCCAACAAAAAACACGTAGATGAAACCTTTTAGTTTATACCACATCTCAGAAGACAGGATTCGAAATATAATAATGTCACATGAATCTAACTGAAAGCCAATTGCGAGTGACTTGAGATGCTAGTTCAGAATAGTGCACTATTGAAGTAATGCAATATACAGTAAACACGGGTAATGTTCGTTAAAGATAATATCTGTCCCTACCAGTTTACATAATACTCATGTATAATTATGGGGTGTGGATGACTCTGTGCTTGGAGCTGTGTTTACAGTACGTACGTTTTCATTCTAAAGCTATACAGTGCGTCCCAGAAAAACGAAACCGAGAATTATCGATGTTTTATCATAGCTTAATCACAAGTATAATTAATACATGACACATATTTGTAAAGCTTAGATCCTCCTCTTTCATTTGATGCAACTCATACGATGCATATTTCACGCCTGAGTGATTAAAAACAATTCGAAGATAGGGTACCCAAAAGTCATTAGGCGGGCGGTATCTGAATTTCAAAGAAAAACAAAAATCACATTTCTAAAAAGTTCATTCTCTGCTCTTTCATATGATACCTCAATCAGAAAAAAATGAGCCAGGAATAGCAAAGTTCTGTTTGTTAAAAGTAATGCTTGCATTTCCATAATTTAATTAAACGATTTCGTTTTCACTGGCTGCCTTCCGTAGCAACAGACAAAGTTGATAAAAGACTTAACTCCGTTTCGTTGACGATCAGCCATGAGCAAAGAAGACTAAAGACTTGAAACATGCATCATATGAGTTGCATCAAATGAAAGAGGAGGATCTAAGCTTTACAAATATGTGTCATTTATTAATTATAATTGTGATTAAGTTATAATAAAACATCGATAATTCTCGGTTTCGTTTTTTCTGGGACGCACTGTATATCACCATTGCCAGCTTACTTTTTTCGCAGTGGATCCCGTCGTAGCCTTTTGGACATGTACAGCTGTAAATGTTGATTGAGTCCTTGCATGTCGCTCCATTCAGACAAGGATTGCTCAAACATTCATCGATTTCTGAAAAATAGTAATATATGAGTTGACTAATTTATTATAATAGACTTATGTTTCATTGTGTCGAAGGTATATCATCACTATTTAAACTAACTGACCGTAAAGATAAAGGTGAGTTCTGGTAATGCTATTGCATTGTGAAAGAAAAGGTGTGAAATGGATCAGAAAAGTTGATCATATAGCATGTAAGTATTGGTGTGTAATGCAAGGTTCTGGAGTCATGAAAATCATCATAACTTTGGCCCAGTCTTGGTAAAGTAACAATCACTGTACACAGAAAGATGTATATGGGACAACACAAAGGGTGTCGGGGCTAGTACTACCTTGATTTCCTTATCTTTCTATGCTCATTACTCAGCCAGTATACATTTCTTCCAAAACATGACATTTATTTGTAATCTTGAACATTCAGTTTAAGTTTCGTTAGATTCTTTGAGAATTCATTTCTTTTTTTACCAGAACTCAAGTTTATCTTTAAGTGCACATTGTGAAATTACAAATATACATTTGTGATCCTAAACCATTTGAAGAAGAAAATCTGTGGTGATAGATTTTGCGATATGTTCCGGTCCGTTATCATGGTAAAACTGTGGTAATGCTTTCAGAGAGAGGGGGATATTGCATGCATTGGTATGATAACCTATATAATGGTAGAACAGTGGTATACATACATTATAAAGTGTATTCAGTGTACCAAGACCAAACAGAAAAATCCAATATGTGTCACGATTGCGAGTTCCCAAATGTTCTATCACTTTATTCCATGGTCCTCGTCAGGAAGGTTAATAAAGTAATATAAAGAAATGTGCTGCCTTTATATAGTTTGGGGGTTTGACATCAAGCTACAAAAGAACAAAATATTAGTAAAGTAAGCCTGTGTAACTCACAATCAGGAGATATGTTACTGGCATGACATGCCTTGGCAGATACCATGGGTACTAAACACCTGACTCCAGGGTCACTATTTAAAAAAAGGAAGTGACGCAATGGCAACATCTACCTTTGCGCTATGAAGATAATATTGCTTTTAATGTATTTAATGTTCTGGAGAAAAATAAAGTCATTCTTACCTTGTTCACACTGACTCCCCTCGTAGCCATCGAGACAGGTGCAAATGTATAAATTAATATAGTCTGAACACGACCCTCCATTCTGACAAGGGCTGCTAAGACACTCGTCAATCTCTAAATGAAAGAAACGAAGGAAGGTTTATATGTGTATCATATTTTGACATTTTATTATAGCATTATTATTGGGAGTTGAGTAAATCATATTAAATTGAGATGGAAAATCAGTATAGGCATACGAAGATAATAAGTTATGATGAGAATTACAAGTCATAAAACCACGCAATTTTTTTCAATTCCAGTAATCCTAGCCTTACCATTTTCACAATTAATTCCATCATAGCCAAGTGTACAGGAACAGTTGTAGAAGTCAGCAATATCAGTGCAGGTAGCTCCATTCTGGCAAGGGTTGCTGAAACATTTGTTGATTTCTACAAAGTCAAAAGAATATCACAGTTAGATTTTACAGGCGCGGTCATTAACATTACATGTATGTTATATCGCAATGTTATCACAAGAAATGACCCCACTAAGCTTGCCTAAAGTCTAATGGACACATCATGTAATACTTTTGACTTTCTAATAACCGTTGACTTACCAATTTCACAGTTAACACCGTGGTATCCTGCTTTGCAAGTACAGTTGTAGAAATCTATTTCATCCGAACAGGTAGCACCATTGTGACAAGGATTGCTCAAGCATTCGTTGATATCTGTGTAAATTAGTGAAAACAATTGTAAATTCACTTTGGAATGGCTGGAAATGTGAAATTTCATGTACTAATTTTAGTAGGCAATAGATTGTACAAGTAAATATTAATTTTTACCGGTCGTGAATAATTGATTATATTTGTATCATAGCTGTTACAACCACTTAGTCTCAGCCAACACAAAACATTGTATGCTTTCTAAAAGAGATCAAAGTCTTTATGGCACTGTACTTCAAAAAAAGAATATAATGATAATGCAAAGCAGAAATTCAAGAATAGAATTTAGTACAGGAGGGCCCCGTTGCACAAAACATACCATTGATGGTAACTTTGCCATCAATGGTAACTACCATGGAAACTTTGATTTTGATTGGTCGTTGAGCCCTGTTACCATGGTAGTTGGAAAGGTTAACATATATGGTAAGTTTTATGCGATTGCATTGTTAAAGTAAAAGTTTGGAAGCGATTGGAAAAGCTCGATCATGTAGCAGATATGTATCGGTGTATACTGTGATGTTTTACATCAAAATAAAACGAAATTGCCCAAGATTTTGTCAATGTCCCATACACTATGCAAAGAGATGTGTATATGGAACTACATAAATATGTGGCATGAAAGTGTGGTCCACAACCTGTAGCTGTTACTTGTCATATTTTAATTATAAGGGCATTTGGAGAGCCACCATTTCTAAGGAATATTTTATTATGATACTCTTCCACACTAACAAAAAAATGAATGACATAGCTCCACTTTTTTCTTCAATTTTGAATGAATGGTGGAGGTTAATTTACCTGACTGCTAAGAAAGCAACCAGACGGCCAACGGATTCGGGTCTTCTCCGAGGGACCTGGTGATGAGGATTAATGCCTTACCAAAGGGCACTGGCGCATCGCCTTGGTTTCGAAACCGGGTCACCGGGTTAAAAGACCACTGCTCTACCGACTGAGCTATCGCGCCTCCCAGAACACAATAGTCTCTTTAAAAATTCGATTTGCTTGTTACGACTTTGACACTTACCACTTTCACAATTGATACCATCAAATCCAGGAATACAAGAACAGTTGTAGAAATTGATTTGGTCCGAGCACGTAGCACCACTTTGACAGGGATTACTTAAACATTCGTTGATATCTGTAAAAAAAAATATCAAGTCGGCAAATGCCTTAAGATTATCACATCAATACACATAAAGCAATTGTGAATCTATGTCAACTGTGTGTAATGAATACCTACACTCTGTAATTGATCATTTTGTTGAATAGGAATCTAATTTCAACATTTCACATAATTATTCAAATTGAGTGATATAGCGAGGAACAAATTGTGATTAACGCAAGCCATGATATTCTGTGTTCTGATTTAGATGATCAAATAGCATGTACCCATAGATGCAACTTTGGAATAGAACAAGGTACATGTCTTACCATTTTCACAGTGAGGCCCATCATAACCAGCCTGGCATGAACAGTTGTAGAAGTCAACAAATTCCATACAGGTAGCTCCGTTGTAGCAAGGATTACTAACACATTCGTCGATTTCTACAAAAGTCAAAGAAACATACATGTAGGAACATTGACATTGACGGTGATCGCAGTATCTCAACCAAAATGCCAAACCGACATCAAAGCGATTAAAAACCGACCGATTCTTGGTCATCAAAGGTAAGGTATTGTTTTTTTCAATCTAGTCAGTGTATATCTTGTGTCGGCATCGTTGGTGTAAAAGCTTAATTCGAATCATCAGGTCATCGCGTCTGGTCGGGTGGTAGGGTTACCCAACCTTTCGTGAAAACATACCCCCTCACGAAATGTTTGTGTAGTAATCCCCTCTCATCATAAAATGGTCTGGTCCAATTTACCCCACCCGTTGTGAAAACCCCAAGGCGAATCTACAAAAGGTCGTGTAACGTGACCACCCGACCGGACGCGATGACCTGATGATTCAAAGTATGCCAGTGACTGAGGTGTCAAAGTTTTAGCGTTATACCTCAGTCCAAACGCCACACCGATCGATTTTAGCCCAGAAAACATCAGTCACACCGACATCTGACCAACTACCGATCAAAAGAAGATTCCATCAGCCAAAATGGCCACAATCTGTCGGTTTGGAATCGGTCTTGAGTCGGTATGGCGGTGTGACTAAGGTATCATTGTTAATGCATTCTTTTTGTTAATTTTACAACACTAATTCATGTAGTATCTTGTTTATTATTTTCGGATTGGTGTCGGTCTGCGTCGATCTGGTCGATTTGACAGGTGCATCGTAAGAAAAGAGAACGAAATATGTAAACATAAGAGCATCGATAAACTACACAATATGTCAAAGCTTTAGTCATCTACAACAAGGCACCGTTATTTTCTCATTTTTGCATCACTAACTTACCATTCTCACAGTGTATACCCCCGAAGCCCGGAATGCACGAGCAGTTGTAGAAATCAATTTCATCAGAGCAGGTAGCACTATTGTGACAAGGATCACTAAGACATTCGTTTATATCTGTAGAAAAGATTATTAAGTTAACGATCAAGCATTCAATTAGAAATAGGTTGAGATAAACATATGTACGGGCGCTAATGGAATTTAGAATTTCAAAAGAAATATTTCATTTTCAACTTTCATATCATGTTAGACATTTTAGAAGTGGATTGATAAACAGCAAAAACGGACATCCTCTGTCATTGAAATTGGGATCTTTTTCTTCTCAACAAAAGCTTACCATTTCCACAGTTGACACTGTCGAAGCCGGGAATACATGAACAGTTGTAGGAGTCGATTGCGTCCGAGCAGCTAGCACCATTTTGACAAGGATTACTTAAACATTCGTCTATATCTGTAAAAAATATTATCAAGTAATCGAAAGATCTGATAGAAATCTTTTGAAACATATTGCAGGACCCTAACAATATTAAGAATACAAGCTCCATTGGTTATTTGTATTCGTTTGTGATTATAACACAAATCATAATGCTATCAAATAAAAAGCCTTCTTAATCATAGTCTTTGCTAAATTCAGAAAATCAAAATTCAGAAAACTCAAGAAGTAGCTTGAGATAAACATTTAAACGAGTGCTAATTGAATTTAAAATTTCAATTACTTATTTCGTTAGACATGTTAGAGAGAGGATTAATACACGGCAAAAACGGATAACCACGGCCACACTGTCATAAAATAGGAATCATTTTTATTCTCAATAATGACTTACCATTTTCACAGTTGACACCGTCGAAGCCAGGAATGCATATACAGTTGTAGAAGTCGGTTTCATCCGAGCAGGTAGCACCATTGTGACAAGGATTACTAAGACATTCGTTTATATCTGTAGAAAAGATTGAGCATTTAATTAGAAATAGCTTAAGATAAATATGTGTACGGGCGCTAATAGAATTTAGAATTTCAATAGAGATATTTCGTTTTCAACGTTCATATCATGTTAGACATGTTAGAAAGTAGATTGATAAACGGCAAATACGAATATCTTTAGCCACACTGTCATCAAATATGGATCATTTTTCTTCTAAACAATGACTTACCATTTTCACAGTTGACACCGTCGAATCCAGGAATGCATGAACAGTTGTAGAAGTCGATTGCGTCAGAACAAGTTGCACCATTTTGACAAGGATTACTTAAACATTCGTCTATATCTGTAAAGAATATTATCGGTAGTCGAAAGGGTCTGATAGAAATCTTTTAAAACATACAAGAATATTACGAATTCAATCTCCATTAGTGATCTTCATTCAATTGTGATTAGAACACATATCATAATGCTATCAGATCTACAGCCTTGTTAATCATTATCTTCGCTACATTCAGAAAAACAGAATTTCAGAAGTAATAGTTCATTTTATGGAAATGCAAGTTGAAAGAAGTATGTTTATAATAATATAACGGGAATTTAATGATAGTTTGTTGGTTATTTCATACCCTTTTGACAATGGATCCCATCATAACCTCGCGGGCAAGAACAGTTGAAGAAGTCAACGAATTCATTACAGGTAGCCCCATTCAGACAAGGATTACTAGAGCATTCGGTGACTTCTATGAATTAAAAGAAAAGTAGTAATAATGATGGCTACTTTGTATAGGATGCTTTATATGTCACGTACGCTGTAACATGGTAATGCTCATTGAGCTTGAACAATATTTCCCTGGTTATAGCCGAGCCTCCAACGTAACTAGCGCTAAAGCTCATCAGCCACACCTGGGTGAAGAGTGGCAAATTCAGACTTGACAATGACAAGGACGTTAATGCCAGGCTGGAATTCGAATCCTGGAACTAAAGTTAAAGTTAAGTGAATGAACCACTATGCCATAACACCCTCATGAAACGTATGAACACGGGAATTCATTGCTCTGTCCGCTGATTGGAAACAAACCACAGGGACAGCAACATGGAATATAATGTAGCGTAGAAGGTAAGGAAAACGTAATAATTAAAATCCTTAGTGCCCGTTGAACACGAAGCGTCATTCCGATCGAACTATTGCTTACGATAATCAAGGACATGAAGAAAATCAGTGGATACACCAGTAATTCAGCACATTAATTGCACACTTTTTTTTCTTAAGCACCACAAAAATCACCGACGCAGGCCTACAGACGCATCGACTTACCACTTTCACAGTTGATACCGTGATATCCAGTTTGGCAAGTACAGTTGTAGAAATCGACTGCGTCGAAACAGGTGCCTCCGTTCATACATGGATTGCTTGAACATTCGTTGATTTCTACGTAATAGACAATAATTATGCGAGAATTGTTACTAACATGTTCTATATCAACAGCATAATAATTAAGGAGGTGATAGTCATGAAAGTACCAGTGATTGAATGACTGCGGGTTAAATTTGTATTATAGCCTCGTTTGGGTATGCAGCCGTAAACTACTAAGGCTGTTGGTGGTGTCTTTTGTGAAGACATTTAGTATAATTACGTTTTCCATTTCCAATCGTATAACACAGAGCTAAGTGGAATCGCTTAAGACCATTGGTGCTCGCAATTGCCATTCATTCACACGTTTAAAGAAAACGCGGCGATTTTATTTTTCCTTTTTTGGGGGCAATTCCTATCTGAAGGAGCTGCTAAGTATTGAGTATTGACACTGTGATCAAGTCTATCATTATCATGCAAAAGTGGCACTTTTAGTGAACAGAATAAATAGTCATTTTTATTTCGAAGTATTCATTTAGTGCTTCGAGATCGTAGCAAATATGGTAACGGAGTTGATATTAGATACAATATATCGGATTGAAGAAAATAAGTAACTTCTATCACGGTTGCATTCCTTACCACTTTGACAATGAATTCCATCAAACCCTTGGAGGCAGGTACAGTTGTAGGAGTCAACAAAATCCGTACAGGTAGCTCCATTTAGGCAAGGATTACTAGAGCATTCATCAATTTCTGTAGAAACAAATGACGATATAAAAAAAGAAAAAGTTATGCTTTATAAACTAGACGGTATTGATAAATCGGCATAATAACCCTGGCTCAAGGTTTGGTAGCTGTTATCAGTGCACAGTTGGTTTTAAGAAGACATTTATACAGGTATCCTTTTATCAAACTTTGATCTAGAGAAACAAATGTGGATTGATATTTCCGCATCCTCAGTATAGAGTGGATAATAGAGTTAGTACTTCTATTAACCCAAACAATGAAGTGTGTATTACGTTATTGCACAGTGGCAAGATACATGTTGACCATCTCACTCCCGTTGCCTTAATATACATTGATCATCCAGTTCCCGTAGGCAATACGTTGATACTATATTACCATTCCACGGTGTGGAAAACGTTTTGAAGGGACGTAAATTTGCACATGCTTACCCACCTCACAGCCTTTAATATACCATTTTCATGCATATTTTAGATAATGGTTTTCATTACGTTTGACAAATACATTCTCTTGTGTAAAAGAAATATGAAGGGTATCGTTTTCATTTACCAATTTGACAATGAATTCCATTGTAACCTTGCGGGCAAGAACAATTGTAAAAATCAACAAAATCTGTACAGGTAGCTCCATTATGACACGGGTTGCTCAAGCATTCGTCGATATCTGAACACACCAACGAAATATGAAATATGAATGAGCAATATGTTAAGGTGGAGTGATGGCTATACTACATATTTACAGGATTGAGGATATAACTTACTGGTACCATACTGAGGACAGATAAGTTTAGGTGTACATCTGCAATGATGTTCATTACAGAGAAGAAAAAAGAGATTTATTTTGGCAAGGAATAATGGAGCGTATCCCATAATAATAATAATAATAATATTGGATATTTATATAGCGCACATATCCACCCTGCAAGGTGTTCAAAGCGCTTCAATATTACCCCTGCTCTGCTAGGCTACCGATTTCGGTGCTCACAGCATTCAAGGAATTCCTTCCTACCGGTACCAATTTACTTCGCCTGGGTGGAGTGTGGCAAATGTAGATCAATGTCTTGCCAAAGGACATTAGTGCCGCGGCGGGATTCGAACCGCGGACCTTGTGATGGACAGTCCGGCGACGTATCCACTTGTCCACGACGCCTCTACATGCATTATTTCTCTCTCTCTCTCTCTAATTTTCTTTCTTCTTGTGCCATTACAGAGGTTATATGAAATGCAAGTTCAAAGGTACACACTTTGACATCATGATAGTGTCTTACCTATCTCACAATTTATGCCTTCATAACCTCCTGCACAAAAACAATTGTAGAAATCAATCGACTCCAGACAAGTAGCACCATTCTGACATGGGTTACTCCAGCATTCATTCACATCTAGAAAGTGAACAAAATATTGACTGAATATGAATTTTTAAAGTTTTTTTTTAACGGGAAGCGTAAGAAACTTGAAAACATTCTTTGAAAAGGTTGGAGGTGTCGTTTTAAAAAGGATATATGTTAATAGGGGTTTACCTGTGTTTGAAAATACATGAATCTTGTCGCTCATTTTGTATTCTTTCTTTCCCTTTCTGCACTGATTCCAGTTACTTGGTTAACATGAAGAACTAGTAAGTTCTCCATGTCTGTCTGATTATTATAAGATTTAATCTGCTCACTGTTTTGACAATGAAGTCCATCATGACTGCCCAGACATGAAAAGTTGTAATAGCTAACAAATTTATTGCAAATAGCACCATTTTGACGTGGATTGATAGTACATTCATTTATTTCTGTTAAACTCAGCATTATCAGTATGGTATAAATTATTTCTGATAAAATGAATGCTTGGCTGTTTGGTTTAGAAAAACAAATATATAACTGCTTAACCCATCCTGTTCCCGGATATAGCATATTCTAAATTTCAGGATAATCGAGTAGCAAAAATGTCCTTCCATGTTGACAAAGACAAAGATACAATGGGAGATAAGTCAGTTGTGATACATTAAAAATAGTAAAATAGCCGAAAGCTTTTGTCTTATGATCATTATAACTCATTTAGATTACAGAGAGTGGGAGTATAGAGATAAAGGGAGAGAGTCGATAGGATAAAAGAATGCAGAATTGTGGCTGTCTCACCATTCTCACAGTTTATGCCTTCATAACCAGCTGAACACGAGCAATTGTAGAAATCGATGGAGTCAAAGCATGTAGCACCATTAAAGCAGGGGTTGCTCATACATTCATTTATATCTGCAAGGAAAAACAATAAAACTTCAATAAAATGCCATACAAATGATGCATGCGACGGCGTTCACGATACAAAGTAGTTGAATTTGATAGTGTAATGGGCGATTGAAGATTTACAAAAGAAAACCTAATATTGAGGCCTTTTCCCCCCTTTATTCTCAGAACAGTCTCCAAATAAAACTATCTTGACTTTGTAATAATTTAAGAATATGATCTTACAATAGTTTCCTTACCATTTTGGCAATGTAGCCCGTCAAAACCATCCTGGCACAAACAGTTATAAAAATCAAGAAAGTCGTAACAAGTAGCTCCATTTTGACAGGGATTGCTAGTACATTCATCAATTTCTGTTAAGAAATTAAGGACCATTTATTACAAGGTTTTTACGGGATTCAGCATTACCAGTCTTCTATAAGTTATACTCTGTTTAATGATGACGTGTTAACTGATTGGTTTGTTATCTATATAGATCATATTTGACAAAAAGTCGCGACTAACTATAATCGTGGTTGTTAAACTTTACACCAATATCCTTAACATATTGACATTGTAACCCATCCTAACCAGGATGACAAGAACAGTTGTAAAAAGTCAACAAGTTCAAGACAAGTAGCTCCATTCAGGCATGGGCTACTTGAACATTCACTAAATTTCTGAGAAGAAAAAAAAATAGATAATGCTCAATACCAGGACTTCCGCGACCAAACAATTCCTTCAGTATCATTCTACAAAAGGAAAGTGAGACCTAAATCATGTTTTGGTGCAGACAAATTCATCGAGAGCCTATATATCGCAATATTAACAGGTGAAGAAAATCTCTCTCTCTCTCTCTCACACTTACTAAGGAAACCAAACAACAAATATCACTAGATATTGTAATAGTGTTGAGATGAAATTTTACCTTCAAATTCTTACCATTTTGACAATGTAGCCCATCATAACCAGGATGACATGAACAGTTGTAGAAATCAACAAAGGCAGTACAGATAGCTCCATTCAGGCACGGGTTACTGGAACATTCATCAATTTCTGAGAAGAAGAAAATAAATGACAACATGAAATAGTTATCACTCAGTGAGAATACCAGTCTTACCGCGACCAAAGAATGGGTTCAGTATCATTTTACAAAATGAAAGTGTGATCTATATCATTTTGTGGTGCACGCATATTCTTCGAAAGCTAATTTATCGCAATATAAACAAATGAAGAAAAAACTGAAACTTACATATCTCATTCTCTGTCCCTATATTTCTCTCTCACTAAGGAAAGGAAACAAATCAACAAATATCCATAACTATATATATATATATAATTATGTTAAAATGTACCTTTACATCTATATTCTTACCATTTTGACAATGTAGACCGTCATAGCCAGCCTCACATGAACAGTTGTAGAAATCAACAAAGTCAGTACAGGTAGCTCCATTTTGACACGGATTACTGGAACATTCATCAATTTCTGAAGAAAAAAACAAAGCATGAAACATCATTCAATGATTAAATTAGTCTCACAGCGACCAAATAATGGCTAAAGGCTCATTTTACAAATTGAAAGACTTATCTGACCTACATCATCAGTGGACACAAATTACACGAGAGCCGATACATCGCATGATGAACAAATGAAGAAAAACTGAAAAGCACACGGCGTTTACAATATTACGGTTTGATTTCTTTCTCTCTCTCTCTCTCTAAGAAAAAATCCATGACTTTGAAATAATACTGAAATGTTACTATACATAGAAATTCTCACCGTTTTGACAATGTAGACCGTCATAGCCAGCCTCACAAGAACAGTTGTAGAAATCAACAAAGTCGGTACAGATAGCTCCGTTTTGACACGGATTACTGGAACATTCATCAATTTCTGAAGAAAAATAACATAGTATGAAACATCATTCAATGACAATCCAGTCTCACCGTGACAAGATAATGGCTTCAGTCTCATTTTAAAAAATGTAAGTTTGACCCAGGTGCGTACGCAGGGGGGGGGGGGGGTCCCCCCCCCCCCCTCCTCAAACTGTTTGTATGTGTGTGTTTTGGAGGGGGGGAAAAAAACTCAATTTTTTTTTTTTGTTGTTATTTTTACAAAAAAAAATTGTAATAATACAAAAATATTTTAAAAAAAAAACAATTGTGGTAATGGGTTACCCCAAAAAAGCTGACTTTACTGAAATATCAATCAGCCAAATTTTCAAATTTTGGGACAAAAAAAAATTTGCTCTAAAACATCGATACTTCTCGGTTTCGTTTTTTCTGGGACGCACTGTACATAGAAATTCTCACCGTTTTGACAATGTAGCCCGTCATAACCAGCCTGGCATGAACAGTTGTAGAAATCAACAAAGGCCGTACAGGTAGCTCCATTCAGGCACGGGTTACTGGAACATTCATCAATTTCTGAGAAGAAAAAAAGAAATGACAACATGAAATAGTTATCACTCAGTGAGAATACCAGTCTTACCGCGACCAAAGAATGGGTTCAGTATCATTTTACAAAATGAAAGTGTGATCTACATCATTTTGTGGTGCACGCATATTCTTCGAAAGCTAATTTATCGCAATATAAACAAATGAAGAAAAAACTGAAACTTACATATCTCATTCTCTGTCCCTATATTTCTCTCTCACTAAGGAAAGGAAACAAATCAACAAATATACATGTCTGTATATATTATGATGTTAAAATGTACCTTTACATCTATATTCTCACCATTTTGACAATGTAGACCGTCATAGCCAGCCTCACAAGAACAGTTGTAGAAATCAACAAAGTCAGTACAAGTAGCTCCATTTTGACACGGATTACTGGAACATTCATCAATTTCTGAAGAAAAAAAAACATAGTATGAAACATCATTCAATGACAATCCAGTCTCACCGTGACAAGATAATGGCTTCAGCCTCATTTAAAAAAATGTAAGTGTGACCCAGGCGCGTACGCAGGGGGGGGGGGGGGGGTGTTTTGGAGGAAAAAAAACCTCTATTTTTTTATTTTTTTTTTATTACAGAAAAATTATAATAATAAAATAAATATAAAAAAACAATTGTGGTAATGGGTGACCCCCAAAAAGCTGACTTTACTGAAATATCGATCAGCCAAATTTCAAATTTTGGGACAAAAAAAAAATTGCTCTAAAACATCGATAATTCTCGGTTTCGTTTTTTCGGACGCACTGTACATAGAAATTCTTACCGTTTTGACAATGTAGCCCGTCATAACCAGCCTGGCATGAACAGTTATAGGAATCAACAAAGTCGTTACAAGTGCCTCCATTTTGACACGGATTACTGGAACATTCATCAATTTCTGAAAAATAAAACAAAGCATGAAACATCATTCCATGAGAATACCAGTCTTGCCGCGACCAAACAACGGATCCAGTATCATTTTACAAATTAAAAGACTTATCACACCTACATCTTCATTTTACAGTGAACACAAGCTCAATAACAGACGATACATTGCATGATAAAGAAATAAAGAAACACTTAAACGTTCATATCTCTTCCTATCTCTCTATCACACTCAGGAAACAAATCAACCAATATCGATCACTATATAATAATGTTGAGATGTAAGGTATGTTATATCCAAATTCTTACCATTTTGACAATCTAGACCGTCATAACCAGCCTGGCATGAACAGTTGTAGAAGTCAACAAAGTCAGTACAGGTAGCTCCGTTCAGACACGGGTTACTGGAACATTCATCAATCTCTAAAAAATAAAACAAGGTATAGAAACTTCATTAAAGTGATAATACAAATTGAAAGACATATCTGGCCTACATCATCACATTGCGGTGAACACAAGTGAGAATACCAGTCTTGCCGCAACCAAACAATGACTTCTGTACCACTTTACAAACTGACAGATTTATCCGCCCAACATCATCAGCTCACACAAATTCTACGAGAGCCGATACATTGCATGATGAACAAATGAAGAAAAAATGAAAGGCACACGGCATTTTCCATTACAGTTCCATTCTTTCTGTCTCTCTCTCTCTCTAAGAAAAAAAATCCATGACTTTGAAATAATATTGAAATGTTACTAAACATAGAAATTCTCACCGTATTGACAATGTAGCCCGTCATAACCAGCCTGGCATGAACAGTTATAGGAATCAACGAAGTCGTTACAAGTACCTCTATTTTGACAAGGATTGCTTGTACATTCATCAATCTCTGAAATATAAAACAAAGTATAAAAACATCATTAAGTGAGAATACAAATTGAAAGATTTTCCTGACCAGCTCATCATTTTTCGGTGAAAATAAATGTAACGACAGCCGATACATCGCATGCCAAAGAGATGAAGAAAACTTGAAAGGCACATGATATGAACCCCTTTTGATATTCTCTCTCTGTCTTCAAGAAACAAATCAACAAATATCCATCACAATATAATAATGTTGAGATGTAAGTTTACGTCCAATTTCTCACCATTTTGACATTGTAGCCCGTCATATCCAGCCTGGCATGAACAGTTGTAAAAATCAACGAAGTCGTTACAAGTGCCTCCATTTTGACAAGGATTGCTTGTACATTCATCAATCTCTGAAATATAAAACAAAGTATAAAAACATCATTAAGTGAGAATACAAATTGAAAGACTTTCCTGACCAACTCATCATTTTTCGGTGAACACAAATGCAACGACAGCCGATACATCACATGCCAAAGAGATGACGAAAACTTGAAAGGCACATGATATTTTCCCCTTAGATTTTGATATTCTCTCGCTGTCTTCAAGAAACAAATAAAAAAAAATCCATCAAAATATAATAATGTTGAGATGTAAGTTTACGTCCAATTTCTCACCATTTTGACATTGTAGCCCGTCATATCCAGCCTGGCATGAACAGTTGTAAAAATCAACGAAGTCGTTACAAGTGCCTCCATTTTGACATGGATTGCTTGTACATTCATCAATCTCTGAAATATAAAACAAAGTATAAAAACATCATTAAGTGAAAATACAAATTGAAAGACTTATCTGACCAACTCATCATTTTTCGGTGAATAGGATAGATGCATATATATTCTTATTAGACGCCATTTTAATTGATAAATATTTGTATGCGATGTATAAGTGACTCACCTGATTCACAATGAATGCCTTCGTACCCAGGTAAGCAGGTACAGTTGTAGGAATCGATGTGGTCCGAGCAAGATGCACCATTCTGACAAGGATTGCTTGAGCATTCATCAATTTCTGAAACAAAACGACAAGGGGGATCGTAGCCTCAAAAGACATGCAGTTGCAGGAATCAATGTGATATTCATTACGGATGATATACGGCTAAACATATTATTTTGTGTATGCAGTGTACACATGTACAAATATAATAATACAATATACAAAATACAAATAACAGATATCCAATGAATTTGTAATCAAATTGTATTGTTACTATACATTGAAATTCTCACCATTTTGACATTGTACCCCATCATATCCAGCCTGGCATGAACAGTTATAGAAGTCAACAAAGTCGTTACAAACAGCTCCATTTAGACAAGGATTGCTTGAACATTCATTGATTTCTGCAGAAAATGGTAAGCACCAACAAGTGATATGCATAAATGGCAGAATATAATTATGCTTCTAGGCAAATGTAGAGATAACTGAGACAATATGTTAATCAGCAAGTTTTGGGAAAATGATTATTTCATACATTGGTAGGAAGGGACGGTTAAATTTAAAGGGCTTATTGTCTGTATCAAAGTCTCAATATAATTCAGAGTGAACAATAAAGCCTAGTCTAGATATGCCGCTGTAAACTTTTAATGATGACGTATAGGTGTTATACGCTTCACATTTCGGTATTTTAAAACACAGAGCTCAGTGAATTCGCAAACGACGTTTATTGTGCGCAGTTGCGATTTAGTTACATGTTAAAAAACGAGCCTTGATAGAGTTATACTCTCTTCCCCTTCTCGATTTCTCACCTTCTACATGTATCTATCTCTCGCTCTCTCTCTCTCTCTCTCTCTCTCTCTCTCTCTAGTCCCTCTCTCTTCCTCTGCCCCCCCCCCCCTCTTACCAGTTTCGCAATGTTCACCGCCATATCCAGCCAGACAGGTGCAATTATAGAAGTCGATGAAATCGATACAGGTAGCTCCATTCTGGCAAGGATAACTTGAACATTCGTTGATTTCTGGGTGAAAGTTAGGAAAGTGTTCAAAAGAAGACGAATTTTGCAGTTATTGATTATTACGGATATTAATAATATATCTGCATACATGGCCATGTCTTTTCTTTGTGTGAGGCACCTGACTGATCGTTTTTCAGACCATTTAAAGTTGTTGTCCAATGCATGCTTTTGTTTGGAACCAATGAAGAAGACATTACCATTTTGGAAATAAAATATTTTATTCGAAATTATATACACCTTATTAAACATTAGTAGAAGTCATAGTAATGTAAATATATGTATGAATTATAGTATATACCATTTTACAGATATATATTTTCGTAGATTTTAAAAAATATTTGTATGCGATGTATATTAGTGACTCACCTGATTCACAATTAATACCTTCGTACCCAGGTGAGCAGGTACAGTTGTAGGAATCGACGTGGTTCGAGCAAGTGGCACCGTTCTGACAAGGAGTGCTTGAGCATTCATCAATTTCTGAAACAAAATGAAAAGGAGGATCGTAGCATACGAAGAGATGCAGTTCCAGGAGCCAATGTGATATTTATGACGGATTATATACGGCTAAGCATAATTTTGTTTTAATTGTACAAATATAAAAATGTGAAGAAAAAATATATAATTTGAAACTTGCACTTCAAAACTTGATTGTATAATATAATTATTGATATAACAAATTATACATGGCTAAACGCAATTGTAGGTATGCAATGTACAAATGTACACATTTGAAGAAAAAAAATTAACTTGAAACTTGCACTTTAAAAATTAAATCTATAACATTAATGAGGCTCTATTTGACCTAGCATTAAAAAAATCTGAATCGTTGGTATTATAAACAAGGTGACAGACTGTGAGGTGCTGTTGTAGGGCTAAGAATAATCTAATTCAACTAGGTAGAGTAAATGCTTACATTATTAACAGAAGCTCCATAGAATTATATTACTTTGATGCCATCAAAGTAAAAAAGAAATAGATATGTAATTTTCTATGAACAGTGACACTGTCATATCCTTTTACTGTCACAGTGTCAGAGAGAGAGAAAAAAAAGGGGGGAAAGGTGAAGGTTTTAATCGTTTATTTACCATTTTCACAGTTCATTCCCTCATAGCCTGGAAGACAAGTGCAGTTATACATGTTGATGAAGTCCGAACAGGTGGCACCGTTTTGACAGGGATTGCTGGAACATTCGTCGATTTCTGTAAAATCAAGGTGACATTGTAAAGCTTATAACAGCATTTGTTTTATACAGCAGGCTTGCGGGTGCACCATGTGAGAGAGAGAGAGAGATGATTGAGGAGTCCTGAAAGAACTCTGACTCGGTAATCTTTCTTGGGGGTGTGTAGTCCTGAAAAGGACTGTTTGTTTTCATTTGTTTTACAGATTTTATTTGCTAGGTATCGGTGTTATCTTCTTGTTGAAGAGAAGATTGAATTCTGGAAAGTGCTATCAAAGATGAACTTTTATTTCTTAGCCTGCTCATTTTGTTCACTTTGTCGTGAAATAATAGCTTCGAATGCCCTTATCCGAAATATGAACGAGAAGTAGCTTAAATGTTTGGATCGTTTTTCCTGCCACATGGGTGTGTAGTCCCAAATGTCCATTTCTTTGTGTAATATTTGTAATTTCCAGCAAAATTTTGCCAACCTTTTTCTTTCACTGTTTTCTTTTCTTCAATAGAATAATAATGAATTTCAATAAACCGAACTAAAAACATGCACGAAACGTGTCAAATGCAACCTTCTTATTTTGTTGTGAGGTAAAAATGCAGGTCTATTCAATGAACTTCCTACCATTTTCACAATGTATTCCGTCGTATCCTGATGTACACGAACACGTGTATCCATTGATGACGTCATAGCAGGTAGCATCGTTCTGGCAAGGGTTGCTGAAACACTCGTCAATCTCTGTTAAAAATTGACATGATAGGTGAAAGAATATGACAGATTAACAATAATATTAATTTGATTTACATGACGCTAAGTATATCTACGATGTCTCTAGGCGCTAAATAGTAAACAATGCCTAATCGGTGCCTGTTGGTCCCCCATGATCCCCTTTTTATTATGTTCATTGAGAGCTGATTTGAGAGCTGATTTGATGAGATAACCACCTGTCAGTGACCTTGCAGGAAAGTCTAATCCCCGCTGGCCAATAACCTATGGTTCACAGTCCGGTGACTTATCCACTAGACCACAACATTGGACTTACCAAATTCACAATTAGTACCATTATAACCATCTGTACAGTCGCATTGATAATAGTTGATCATGTCCAAGCACGTAGAGCCAAACAAACAAGGGCTACTCTCACACTCATCGAATTCTGGCAAAGAAAAGAATGTATTTAAAATTACAATAACATAATTAGATTTGTAACATATTCAATCTACACGGTTTAATGAGTTTTATTTGCAATTATAAAAACAGCCTATTTAAAGGCAATTATTTGGTAACCCTGTATTTTACTCTTTTGGTCAATTCTATTAAGCATGGTGTAACATATTCCGCACCCGTCGAACCTTAACCGACATTATTCCAATTGCTTTCGTTTATGTGAATTAAGGGTATAATAAATATTTGTTCATCCTCATGTTGTAGTTATTACTTTAATGATTTAATTTTGAAAATGTGAGGCTTGGGTTTAAATCTTCTTGATTGCTTCTAATAACTATTTTAAAAAAGCAAAAGAGTGTAAACCTTGGCACTGTCCCCTGGCTTGACTCCACGATCCGTTGGGCTGGCAAACCGCCGACATCTCGCCCACTGGGTAGTATCCGTTATCACACACATAAAAAACGATGTCACGGAAATCGGATCCGGCACAATTTGGCGTTGAATTGTCGAGTGACGGATACACACCTCCGCATGACACGGCTAATAATTTTGGTAAATGGATAGAAAAATTTCAGTTTTAGTATATCTTTTATAGTAAGGAGAGATACATCAATATATCACTGACTGTAAATAAATGTAAAGGCAAAACAAATATTTCATCAGGATTTCAATGATGAAGATAATTTTCATATTACCCAGTGCTTTCCAATCCGGGAATTTGTAGAGCGCCGATATCTGGACCCCGTTTCATCAAACATGTTATCAATGACAAATATCAGATTTTTATATCAATTTCGCTCTCAGCCAATCAGATGCAACGATTCCAGTAGCTTATAACAGCTATTGCAAATTTTTATTGATAACAAGTTTTATGAAAAAGGGCCCTAGGTCCTGAAAGGCCCTGACATCGATGTACATCATTATGACGCAAGTACATCTCAATACATCCTTACTGATAAATGCTGTGCCTAAACAAACATGAAAGATTTCACGAAAAAATATCTCGTGCCATATTGTTTTGTCAAAGGTAAAGCCTAAAACCAATATATATTATAACTACTTTTACCCTAACCCTCTTGATATATTTCAAGTACCCAAAGGAATATTAATCACGTGATCATGTATTGATCGTGCGATTGTTTTTAAATATTCAACGATGAGACTTTTGTTCTTCTTCTCCTTTTTCTTCTTCCTCTTTTTCTGCTTCCATTTTTTATTTTATTTACTTCATTTGATATTTGCAACTGCAAAGTAAGGGAGAATGGAAAATGTCATGTATGACTTACGTATACATTTTGAAACCCCTGGAGAGTATGTTCCATTGAGATTACAATAAATCCGAGTGATGTTACCATCGAGGGTATACCCTTCATCACAGGAGTAGGTCACGTGTGACCCATACAGCCAATCAGAGTTCGAGGGTTCGTATGTCCCGTGCGCTGGTTCACCGGGGTCGTAGCATCTCTGTGGTTCTTTGGGACCAGCTAAAAGAGATATCGACGTATACGATTACAAAGACCTCCGACAATACCACATTGTATATCCCATACAGAAATCATCTTCGAATAACGTAACAGGTCATTCTAATATTCAGCAGGTGTTGGACAAGGCTATCAACATTGTTTGGGTTGATTTGTTGTCGTTTTTACAAACGTAAGAAAGAGATCAATAGGAGAAAAGCCACGATTAACATGAATAAATTGACGTTTCTCACGGCTTCTCTTCAAACATTAATACATGAAATATGTGTTCAAGATTCGGGCGTTGGGGCCTGAGCTATACTGCATGCCATTCCCTCCTTCCTGCTTCAAAATGTTATATATACCAACATTCATTCGCGTTGTAAAAAGGGTCTAATCTAAATGCCATCGACCTAACCGATGAGTAAACGTTTACTTTCTGAATGAACTTACTATATTGGCATAAGTAATCTGCGGTTGAGCTACATCTATCATCATTCCATTTATGGTTGCTAGTTTTAAGGAGGTCAAGGCATTGTTCAGTGTCTGGATTACTCGGTTCGCCCGAGCCCCAATAGAAGTTGGTGATGGGGCTTCCTGCAGGAGAATCGACAAAAAGTGGTCTTGATTTAATAACTGAAAGAACACTAGTGAAGTATTCAAGCTTAGTGCCCTTATAACACGTACAAAGTGGGTGAAAGATAAAGTTTGTTCTGGGACCACTTCTCTTACTACTTCTTCTTCTTCTTTTTCTTCTAATTTTACTACTGCTACCACTACTACATGGACTTCCTCCTCTAGATACTACTTCTTCTTTTTCTAGTTATTATTATTAGTAGTAGTAGTAGAAGCAGTAATAGTAGTAGTAGTATTGGTAGTAGTAGTGTTAATATTATTGTCTTTTTCTTCTGAAATTAAATCAAACAATCAGCTCAAAAATAATACGTTTGTCCAACGCACCATCCACCCAATGCCAAATCTTTCCTGCGCTTGTCTTTCTTTTAGCTCCTATCCACCAGTTCGATCTCGATGAGCTATCCACACTTCTTGCTTTCTCGACCAGGAAATCCTGTTTGACACCGTCATAGATCTCGACAACTCGACCAGATGTACCACTGCAAAATGCTCTCCCGTCGTTCCAGTTTCGTGGGTCTGTTACGAACACTTCACATTTTCCGTCATAGTCGTATTTTCGATATGCGGAAAGGATTAGATTAGATATTGACGAGCAAGCCATGTCTGAAACAAAAGGAGTTCGAAATAAATGTGAGATGAATGCATAGGGAAATAAAGAAGGTGGCAAGGACATTAATGCTATCGAAAAAAAATATCCCTAATGATATTCGTTTGTCTCGCAATGTATGGTCAACAAGGGATTTAAAAGATTACGACGTTTCGTGCGCCGATGCAACACTTCGTCAGGTGATAAAATATAATGTAAGCAAGCGTGTTTTATACTATTCTGCCTGTATACGTACATGGGCATTCTTTGAAAGCATCAAACACACAATCTCCACCATCTTTTCATTGCGCCAGGCATTTCATTTTTTTCCTACTAAATTGTGGCTCTCAGATTATATGAATTTATTTGTAATGTGTTATGATTTGTACTCAGTCATAACATATTTAGCTCACATTTATGTTCATTCTTTCTTTCACATGCCACAAAATTAAATCACAGTGGTGCCGCGAGTGCCGATACCCGATCAGCATTAACAAAAAAAGACACAATTAACAAAATGATTTGCATTGTGCAGTCCAAGAGCTTTGCCTAAGAACCTATTTCTGGGTCTAAATTGCTTGAACAGGTCGACTAAAAATCCCTTCATTACCTAACCATTTTCATACTGCAAGTTTTTAAATATACTTGGAGATAGTAGCATTACCCCTTCACGAATATAGGGTGGCATAGAAATATGATTTGAGTGCGACATAAAAAATAAAAAATAAAACCAGTCACCATGGCAACATAGCCGAGATATTAAACACTCCGACGTCAGACTGCACCAAACTACATGTATACAAATAGTCCGAATATCCGAGAATCAGTTTGGAGTCAGTTAGACCTAAGTCATACCAACTAAAACCGACACCAAACCGAAAGCAGACCAAAACATCAAAAATTACATTAGTCTGGATTCAAAAGAATTGCTCAGTTTGGAGTCGGTTAGACCTAAGTCATACCGACCAAAAGCGACAGAAGTCCAAAACATCAAAAATTACATTAGTCCGGATTCAAAAGAAATGCTCAGTTTGGAGTCGGTTAGACCTAAGTCATACCGACCAAAACCGACACCAAACCGACAGCAGACCAAACAACAAAAATTACATTAGTCCGGATTCAAAAGAATTGCTCAGTTTGGAGCCGGTTCGGTATGTTCGGAGTCCGTTTGGCGTTGTAACCGAGTTGAAAACTTTCAAACTTACCATACTCGCAGATGACGTAGTTGGGGATACCGCTAACCTCATTCTCCAAACAATCGTCATCATTCCAATTATAGTCATGATCCTTGTCACCACCAGGATTTGGTAGACTACTCAAGAAGACACACTGGATGTTATCACTGGTACTACTGGGTTCCTCCCAAGCCCAGGAGAAGTAATCTAGTGGTAGCCCAGCTGCAAGGTTAAAGATAAAGTTGAGTTTTGTTCATACAATTGCATTGTGAAAGAAACGATGTGGAATCGATCAGAAAAGGTTGATCATCTAGCATATAATTATTGGTGTGTACTGCAAGGTTATGGAATCATCAAAATGATAAGAAATTTGGCCCAGTCTTGGTAAAGTTACATGCACTGTGCACAAAAAGATGTATATGGGACTACACGAACATGTGGCATAAAAGTCCGTCCCGATTTGTATGTTACATGCCATATTTAGAATACTAAGGCATTTGAAGAGCCATGCATTTCAGGAAACATTTTTTATCTCATGTTTGTTCACACCTGTATAATTCAATGATATCGCTCACAGATTATTTTTAACCTCTTCCCAAAACTCAACCTTCTCTTTAAGTAGAAGGAGCGAAATAAAAGCCATTAACAAGTTGGTATTTGAAACTCATCAAACTCGTACCCTTTGGAGTACAAATGTTTTCGTTTATGTCGCTATGTCTGAAAAAATAATAGTTTACTAAGAGGATCAGGAAAGAAGAGGTAACAACTCTTTCCAACAAATTAAACTCGTTCCTTTTTATTTCAAAAATGCAATCCATTATGTTGTCGACATTAAGTAGATCTGTAAATGAAGGCAGCAGGTAATTTTCCAGATCTGTTACGTTGTTGTTGGCCATGATAGCAATTATTGTTCAACCAGCGGCTCTTACATTAAAATCGAATTACGTCACAATATATTTTCGATTATCACTGTTTAAGTCTTACATCATGAACATGATCAGATGAGCAAATACCACCTCAAATATCAGGATTTCTATTTCAGTATACAAGGCTTGGAATCTTATCTGGTCCTTTCCACACTCAAATTTGATCGTGTCCATATGATTTCATAAATCTCGGTATAACTATATATATAAGGACTGGCATGAAACCTGACACCAGGGGTGTTTCACAAAGATCCTAAGTTGACTTATCTCTAAGTTGGACTTAAGAATCATGAACAGCCGTTAGCATCTATGAACATATTTTGTAAAAGATATTTTAAAAGGCATAAAATGTTGATTCAAATCATTTATAATTTCTATTATCAAGGAGATTTCATGTTCTTGATGTGGAATTTATAAAAACTCTAAAATACTTGAATTTTCACTATTGAATATATTTTATTTTAAGGCTACAAAATGGCTATCCATGATTTTTAAGTCCAACTTAGAGTTAAGTTCGACTTGGGATCTTTGTGAAACACCCCAAGGAATTTTAGAGACGAAGTTCGTGATCGCAATCATGTAAAAGTTTGTTCTTCCATGCCCGAAAAAAAAAATCTTACAATTTAATCAACTACGGGGTAAAGGGGTACCGGAGTAAAGGAATTCCTTGAATTGTGTGTGCACTTATAAGCTGGTGGCCTAGCAGGGCCGGCGTAATAATGGAGCGTCTTGGGCAGGTGCGCTGTGGATATATGTCCACTATCAAAATATCCAATATTATCATTATTGTTATCATTATTTTATTTGTTTCATTATTATCATCATTATCATCATCATTATTATCATTATCATTATTTGTATTATTATTATTATGACATGGAATCACTCGAAACAACTCTAACGTAACTACTTACAATCATCCCAGTACCAGATGTATCCGTAAGAGCCCCCAATCCAGTGCGTAGTGGCCACGCCCGCCACTTCTCCTAGCTTGTCTTCCAAGAACGTCTGCACGTCTTCATCCACCACAGTGGCCAGCTGTCCTACCGGGCTACCGCTGGCGCACACATCGCGGGCATTCTTCCATGTTCTCCAGGCGCTGTTGGCTCGGAAACAGGTGTTGTTACCGTACTGCCAACTCCCAGACGGACACACGTCAGGACTGCTCAGATCAGCTAGTTAGGAGTTTTCAAAGAATTGTGATCGGGAGGGAGATACCAACGAAACATATAAACTCGTTAGCGTGATCATTATTCATTATGGAACAGGTGAAGACCGAGCACTAATTAGGAATGTCATTTATTTAAAGATGCATTTGGGCCTCATTTAGCAGCAAAGTCACAATTCAAATAGAGTTTGGATATTTGAATGAGATTTTAAGGAAAGTTTTCAGACGAAAAACAATGAATGAAATAAATATTCATTTTATAGGTAGGTTCTTTTTCATCGATTGTCCATTTCGTTTCTTGACTGATAGATTTGGCATTGTATGAAGAGTACGAAGTATCAGAGAATACGAGAATACAGTTAATTTCCTTGTCATTCAATCCAACGATAACCCCCCCCCCTTCTCTCTCTCTCTCTCTCTCTCTCTCCCTCACACACATACTCACACACACACACACACACACACACACACACTGTCTCTCCCACTCCCCCTCCCACTTTTCTCTTGATCTACTCACTCCGATTCGTTTCCATATACATAATACTGACAAGTTAAGTGTCCGACTCGTGAAGTCTGGAGAGGTTTGGGGGGGGGGGGGGGGGGTCTCTTGTTCGGAACACGTTCAACATATCGGTGGGTCATAAAGCCGCCCCCTAAATATCTCTCTCTCTCTCTCTCTCTCTCTCTCTCTCTCTCTCTCTATCTATCTCTCTCTCTCTCTCTCTCTCTCTCTCTCTATCTATCTATCTATCTTTCTATATCTCTTTCACCGTTGTTGCAGTAAAATGCTACTTACGGAAACATTCGGGGCTTTCGCCCGACCATGTACCATCTTCGGAACAGGTCCGCGATACCGACGGATCGTAGAGACGGTAGTTGGTGTCACAGGCGTACGTGATGACGTCACCATAGTAGCGCCCTGATCCGAATACCGAGCCATCGTTTGGAACGGGAGGCTCTGGACAATTTACCCCTGTAAACGAAAATATCGTGACAAGGAGAATTAACTAAAAGATATTCCTAACAATTCCTAACGGATGTGCCAAGCAAAATCAATGCTCAAGATTGTCAATGAAAGAAGTAACATTAAAAATTGGTGCTCCTATCCGCATTTTGTGTCTTTGCTCAGACATCCATTTATTCAGCTGTCATAATTGAGAAAATAGGCATATTTTTGTGGGTAAATGTAACATAAGTCATTATTGAAGGATGCTTTATTGTTGCATTTAAATGGTTTAATTTCAAAAGGTCTCCTTGCACAATTTGAAGTCGTATTTAACTTTACTTTTTCTGATGCTCATCCACCTGATTCATCTCTTGAGCTGTGATCTAACTCTTAGTAGATTATTACTTCAATTTAATTCATCAATCCATCAGTACAATAAACGCATACCCATTATACTATTTTCTTTAAAAACACATTTCTAATACAGATCAACTCTAAATATAAATTGTCGAAAAATTTTGGGTACATGTACATGAACATTAATCACCGAATGTCTTGCACTCATGGGCACCGTTCCCTAACAAGGAGAAGAGATTTAATAACACATTTTACCACACTTAAAGCGAAGGTTGAGTTCTGGGAAGAAGTGAAAAATAATTTGTGAGCGTTACTCATTCTTATTATGCAAGTGTGGAAGAACATCAGAAAAGACATGTTCCCTGAAAAGCATGGCTCTTCAAATGCCTTCATATTCTAAACATGCATGTAACATCGTAAAAATCGGGGGCCAGCTTTTTACGCCACGTGTTCGTGTAGTCCCATATACATTTTTCTGTGTACAGTGTTTGTAACTTTACCAAGACTTGGCCAAATTTCTTATCATTTTGATGATTCCAGAACCTTGCAATACACACAAATTCTTATATGCTAGATGATCAACCTTTTCTGGTCGGTTCCACACCGTTTCTTTCACAATGAAACCGCATGACCAGAACTCAACTTCTTCTTTAAGTGGGATTTAAAATGTTATTATTGTTTCCCCTGGTCACTTGATTTTAAGCGCGCACCATCTCCACTCTTTAGGAAATATTCCTTCAAATTTCAATACAGGCCAATGAAAAAGGTGTCACTGGCTGAAGATATTCCTACCAGGTAACCATTAACTTCACCTGGGTGGAGAGTGCAAATGTAGGACGTTAGTGTCACAGCTAGAGATCGAACCGCAAACCAAGTGACTCACAGTCCGACGACGTATCCATTAGACCACGACTCCTCTATGTATTAGGACACACACTAATTTTGTTTTCTAGTAATCTGGTAATAGGGACTTTTAGATTTGCACGACGACATAGTGGACTGCTACGTGTGCCGTCCTTATAATGCACTGTGATGTCCTTTTAAGGCGCTGCCAGTGCCTTATAATTACGTCACGCGTAGCAGTCCACTATGTCGTTGTGCAAATCTAAAAGTCCCTAATATAGTCCCTAATTAAGGCACTGACAGTGCCTTATAAGGACGTCACGCGTAGAAGTCCACTATGTCGTTGTGCAAATCTAAAAGTCCCTAATATAGGCCATATAAACAAGACGTTTCTAAGTATAAGATAATATGCATTGCTTATGGAATTCTACATGAGTGCGTATAAAGTAGTAGACAACGAAAAATATTCAAAGGTGAAACTCACGATTGCACTGGGGCAATGTTCCGGTCCATGTTAACGAGAGGGCGTCACATATGAGAACAGTAGTATCACTGACGTCATCCATGACGTATCCAGGATCACAGTTATAGAGAGCGTAGTAATCATCTTGTATAACATAGGATCCATGTAAAATGGAAGACGGTGTACTACAGATGCCTGTGAATTCCATTAAGAAGTTAATGGTATAAGTAGGACTTATGAAATGATATTCGATTCTACTTCAGATTTAATTTTCCACACAAAAATATCATCTGTTTTAGCGAGACAGTACTCACAATGTAAAGTCAACATAATAATAATAATAATAATAATAATAGTTCAGTTATTGTATAGCACATAATACGTTATGAAATAACATCTCTATGCGGTTCCAGAGAGCTTCGAAAATGAAAACTCTAGCTTTAGCTCCGGCAGCCTTTTATATCAGCGCACAGCGCATTTCAAGGAATAATCCTACACCAGGTACCCAACTACCTCACCTGGGTTGAGTGTGGCAAATGTAAATCAATGTCTTGCCAAAGGACATTAGTGCCGTAATTTGCATTCTATTGACAATAATTCGCAGTACTGGATCATGGTTACAAAGTACTTCATATGAAATTAGATGAGGACAAATAATTTGCAGGGAGTTAATGACGTGGGGATCATTGATAATCTTGGAGAAAATAATGGAGGGACATACGATTCCCAGGTATATTGTTTGTTTGTTTGATTGATTTTATTTCTGCGTTCAAACATATACAAATTCAAAATTCAAAGTACAAACATTCGAACAGTAACAAATACAATGAATAAAATGTTTACAAAAGTAATTAAATGGAAAATCATGTACTATTATATCATACGATAAACATGTACGAAGCATACAAATAAGATAAGAAATGTGAAATATTTTCAATAAATTAGAGAGGTAATTTAGACCACCATCGTGAGCGGTTAGGCTGGAGATGGATGGCGGCCTGATTCTTATACACTATAGGGTTTTTAAAGTTCATAATGCAATAATGAATAGTGTGAGAATAGTGATTTAATTAAACATTAATTAAAACATAGGAATGTCTGATATGAATACTGAGTGCCAATCACAATCATCATGGGCTATCGTCATCGTTCATAGTTTTTCTTTTTTGATTGATTGATTGATTTTATTTATTCATTTCATATAACAATTGTTTGCACAATAAAGAATATAGTTGACAAAGTAAGATCAAAATTATTAAATGAACCAGGAACCAACTGAAAAGCATAGCTTTTTTTTGTAGGTTCCCAAGAATAAATATACTATGAACATTATTATCATAAATCATTTTAAAGTGTCTTAATAATCACAGTAAAGTAGATATAATATAATAACATATCTTCGTAAACCATTTTAAAGTATCTAAATAATCAAAGAAAATACCAAAAAAAAAGAATGACAAAAACGGGACACAAAGGACAGGAGAATTACATAAAAAGATAAGACAAGACATGACAAAACAAGTCATAACAGGACAAGATAAACAAGACAGGATGGGACAAGACATACAAAAGGACATGACAGGACAAAACAAGACAAAAACAAAGCTGCACACAACCCTGCGACATGAATAACTTTTGTTCTCGCTGAAACTTAATAACATCCCCAATGGATATCATTTACAATCATTTGATGCAAATGTCTTATAACCCTTTCGGAATGTGATATAGAAGTAAATATTATTTGTTTTATAAGATAATGTTTTATTTGTTTTATAAAATGATGTTTTATTACATGATTTTACTAATGACCAGTCATCAGAATTTGATAAATGACCGGTCGTTATCCAAATTACGCGTTAGGCAAAATAAATGCCTGGTCGCGTGTACGCTTAAAACCAATTATTTGATTAGGATCCACGCCGTCATCGTATACAATTTAATAATGATGATATTAAAGAGGGGAATTGTGATCATTGATCATGGCAATATTGGTCATAGTTCATACATATCTTTGTAGACACCTCTAAGACCCTTGAAAATGTTGCATATTTCAACTGAAATAAGAATGTTATGTGCAGCCTGAGTACAAATACTTAATCCAGAACTTGATATGACAATCTCATTTGGGGATTGTCGTGGTTATTTTTCTTCTTCTTCAAAATACAGTATTCCAAAAAGACAGTATCTTCTAAAAATCAAAGCAAGCACGTTTATACATACCAGATGCGACGATATCCCTTCCTTTGTCGAGAAAAGCAAGCACAAAGAACAAAAATATTTTCGCCTTTGCCTCCATCTTAACAATTTCTTATACTATCCTTAAAAACATTCTTCTCGAAGCTTTGTCATCCATAATAAAAATCCTTTTCACTTTAAGCAACTATTATGCAGAAGATAGTCAAACAAATTTGAAAGCGCCGTTGCATCTATTTCCAAATGTCCTGTCAGATGTTACACACCAAATATACTTAAGATAAAGCACGAAGACGACCCCTTATTTTGTTTCATTTGCAGTGTGTTAAAATCTTTTCGGTTATCTTGCTAATCTTGTTACGTAAAGTGCCCTGGCTGATATCAATCGTGTATTTGTGCTATCGGCGTGTGTACCAAACACGGTAGGTATTAGTCCTACCAGATAACAAATCAATGTTGACATGTTTGTCCATAACAACAAGGTCAAACACCAATTTTATCAACCCGCAAAGAAACGAGATATGGCACATATATTTAAAGACCCGATCATTTGTCAGAAAATTTATGGAAGGATATCTTTTTCATTTGTTCGTATCTCGATCTGTAGGAGTGGTAATCACTTTGTTATGTCATAAAGTTTTTACGATTTTATTTGACCAAATTTCTTAATCGGAATATGAAAAACGGTGTTTCATCAAGGCAGGGGCGGCGATTTCTGTTCATGACCGGGGGGGGGGGGGGGGGCGAAATGCGAGGGACGAGGGAGCAGTGGCGTAATAACCAAAAACGTTGGGGGCAGAAAAAAAATCCGCATCAATACCATTCTTACATGTTACATGCAGGCACCGCGGAACATTTTTCAAAGTGGGGGAGGGGGGGCTTAAGTATTTACGATCAGGTAGAGCAAAGCAAGTGGGCGTAACTTGGCGTGGGGTCCAAGAGCAAAGCCCCGGCGGGGGTCAAGCTCAGTGGTTTAAGGCATTTCATTAAGGTCAGATGAGCATCCAGGGGGCTGCCTTAGGGCTCCTGGTGGCTTCCATCTTTTGATACCTTATTTGTGACACTGGCGTGCAGGTCACTAAGTGGAGTGGGGACCGGGCGCGGAGCCCCCAGAAGCTCAGGTATTTTAAGCACTTAATTACGATCACATGAGCATCCAGGGACACGCTTTAGGGCCCTTGGTGGGGTCCAGGGGGCAGATCCCCCGAAAGCTCAGGGGAAAACCATGCCATTCAGCAACATTTGTAAATTACTGGTATCCAATTAGAAATAAACCACCTTTTATGGGAGGGGGGCAATTGCCCCAAGCCCCCCCCCCCCCCATCAGTACGCCGGTGCGAGGGAGCATAATGAACGAGAGGGGTGAAGGTGACGGAAGTGACTATCCCCTCACAGGTTTTCTGAAGTTTTGGTGTATATTAAAAGAATTGTAGTATAAAAACAAGCAATATACTTTCTTTACACTTCACTTTTCTACATTTTGAAGGAAATTTTGCGAGGGAGCGTAGCTCCCGAGTGAGAAGATATTTGCATTTTTATTTGTATAAACGCTGCACCCTTAGGCTCTCCAGAGCCTAAAAGTGTGTCGCAGTCTTCAGTCAGTATTTGCTATACATTTTTTTTCTCTCTTTTTTCACATTTCCCGGGGGGACGATCCCCCCCCCCCCCCCGCTCCTAAAAAAAAATCGAGGATCAGGGACTAGTAAAGGTAGCAGAAGGGGCGTGTGGGTCACATGTCTTGGTCTATATTATTCAAGCTGAGGCGTAGCCGTGGGTCTAGACCATTAGCGGTCACCGGTAACACAGGGGCGTTCTTACTTGTTTGATGAAAAGAAGTTTCACATGGCCATTGTTTACTGTGAGAATGTGGCGCTCTCGCGTCTTCCGGCTTCATATTTTTATTGTTTCGCCGTCTCCCGTTACACCCCTCACCACCGGCTCTCCCCCTCGTTTCCCGCTATTTTCTGGGGGAGGGGTGGGGACGTGAGGCCCCGTACCCAAGTAGTTGTTAGCATATGAAGCAACTGGCAGCACATGAAATTCGACTATAGCATTAGAATGTATGGCTCAATTGAAAAGAAGTGATCAGTCTATCATTAATCACTAAAAATATCTAAATAAGATTCGGGCTCGGAGGTTTGTCTTATAATATTTGAAGATATACTTATTCCCTTCAAGTTGGTAAACATCTGATAAAATCCTAAAACCTCTAGATATTGGCAAAAACACAGGGTAGCCTATTTAAAAAGCACACGTGTTTGATAAGCCGAGAGGGATATGCTTAATGTTCAATAATTGAAATTTTCGACGACCGGTGTAATATGGATGGCCTTATTAAACAATACTTCTGAGGATCTATTTAATCTATAGTGCATCTAAATGCGCTGTTGTGTGCACTCCTAGATTTGCTTTGGAGTAAGCAGTAATATATTTTTGTCTTGCCCCCCCCCCTTTTTTTTTCTTTTCTGTTCTTTTCTTTCTCTTTTTTTTTAAATTCTTTCTCTTTTTTGTATTTTCTTTTCCTTCTTCTTTGTTTCTTTCTCGTTCCTTTCTTTTTCGATGTAGTGGACTTAAACGGACAATTAATGTTCATCATAGAAGAAAAAAATTCAACTGTTCATAATTATCTTTTCATTATTTATTCATAATGGTTATGCTTTAATTAGGAATATAGCCGCGCAGTAATTAAAGCTTGTATGACCCTACACACTAAGAAAAAATGGTGCAACTATGCACCTTTAGGGGTTCAAACCAATGCAACAATAGCAGCACCTTTAGGGGTTAAATCCTGCACCCTTTTTAAAGGTGCTATCCTGCACCCTTCAAAAGGGTGCCAGATTGAACCTTTTGGGGGAAATGTTAGTACCCTTTATGGTTCAATCCTGCACCTTTAGGGGTGCAAACCGATGCAACAATAGCAGCACCTTTAGGGGTTAAATCCTGCACCCTAGTTTAGGAGGGTGCCAGAATGCACCTTTCAGGAGACATGTTAGTACCCTTAATGGTGCAAACCGATGCAATAGCAGCACCTTATTAAAGGGGTTCAATCCTTCACCCTTTAAAAGGTGCAATCCTGCACCCTTCAAAAGGGTGCCAGATTGAACCTTTTGGGGGAAATGTTAGTACCCTTTATGGTTCAATCCTGCACCTTTAGGGGTGCAAACCGATGCAACAATAGCAGCACCTTTAGGGGTTAAATCCTGCACCCTAGTTTAGGAGGGTGCCAGAATGCACCTTTCAGGAGACATGTTAGTACCCTTAATGGTGCAAACCGATGCAATAGCAGCACCTTATTAAAGGGGTTCAATCCTTCACCCTTTAAAAGGTGCAATCCTGCACCCATCATCGAGGAATACTCGTGACATTTGCTCGTACACATATACATATTAAACATGCATGATGTTTCTTGGTTAGTAATCATATAATCAATATATATATTGCTAAAACGTGAATGTAATTGTAACATGATCAGACAAAATAATCTATTGGTTAATGATTGCCGAAGGAAAATACAAATCACAAAATTGATGTGCATTGTCATAATTTGCTTAACAAATCATATGATAAATGTATTTTTATGTGAACACGTGGAAAGTAATCATGAATATGCATGCAATATGCAAACTTTTATTTTGCACCTTTTTGGGTTGTTAGGGTTCATTTTTGTGGGAAGGGTGCAACATCTTATATTGCACCCTTTTTTGAACCCCTTTTCCTTCAATAGGGTTCATTTTTATGTAAAGGGTGCAAACTCTTATTTTGCACCTTTTTTTGCACCCTCTTTTCTTAGAGTGTACATGTTGGAAACTATGTGTACACCCCCCCCCCCTCCCACCCCCCCCCCCCCCCCTCTCCCGAACCCTCCCCTTCGGACTGAATAGCGGAATGGGGCCAATGGGCATCTTAATCATATTATTCGAATTGCCAGTTGATAAGTGATCTGGGCAATATAGTTGTTTGCTGGCGATAAGAACGCAACAAATGATTTAAATACGATCCTAGTTTAATGATGTTAAAGAAGAACCTAGACTAGATTAATTATAGCGTAACGGAAAACTGTTGTTTTAGCAATAACACGCGTTGCTTAATTGGATCAGAAAGATTTGTCGTTTTCTGGTAGGAAGAGATTAAACCTCACGATTTCTTCTCAACTTAAACCCTTAAAGTGTTACCTGACTGAGATACCGGTAATCTCACTCTGTATTTGTTCCTGATTTGTTTTATCAATCTATCTATATAATTCTTGGTACTATTCGTACTATAGTTATCAGTTACATTGTGTTTTAATGTCAAAATTTCAACTATTATTATATTGTGTTCACGTTCAAAACAATTATTGTTACATTTTGTATGTTGCAGAAGAAAAAGAAAAATCAATTCATCTATATATTTAGACTGTTCACAACTTCACAATTTCGGCGTAAATATTCATAAATGAATAATACACGCCAATAATAATGTAGGCCTATAACTTGTATATTGTATTATGTTCTAGACATGTAATATAAAGAGATTTAGTTATCTAAGCCCTGCACCTGCGCGTTAAAACAATACAAGTATAAAACAAACGGGTGAATGGTAGAAACCATTATCATTATAACAAGTATTGATCATAATAACGGATTATTCAAAATTTAAAGAAAAAGTTGTTTTCCATACAAATCATGCTGGTAAAAAATTAGGTTTACCGTTCAGTGACCTTAAAGATTAGACAAGACATTTGATTTTTGTTTATGTTGTTGTTTGTAATTTTTGTCTGTTCATTTACAACAGTAGGCACATTATTTTTGTACATCGGTAATCTAAATTTAAAAAAAAAAAAAGACTGGCAGAAAAGGTGAGAAAGAAATTGGTTAAAAAGAAAGAAGACGAAGAACCAAACATTAATTAGAACAAGAACACTAACGGGGGAAAATGAAGGAAAGAATGTTATTACGCTATGGCACGCCACTTAATCTTTTCTGCTCGTATATATTTTATCATACTTGAATGGCGTTCCATAAATCTTCAGCCTGAAAATGGAAGACGATTTCACTTGCATTTCCTGTAAACAATTGGCTCTGCCGGGAGGAGAGGTACGAGAAGGGAATCTTCACATTATCATAGAAGATGGAAAAATCACAGGTATGTATTTCTTTATCCATATATTATAAAGAACATGTCTTGAATTGCTCGTTGAGTTTGCATTTGGTAATGTGTGTCCACGTATAACCATATACAATGTACGTGCCCACATGTTACATTTTGTGTAAGCGCTATCTATCTCAAATTAAAAGAAAAAGAAAGAGGAAACAAACAAAAATCGACGCTGCAAAACTATGAATTAATTTTACACTTGAATAGACCTTGGATGAAGGGATATGATATTGTGATTGACTGTTTAACTGTCCAAAAATATGGACTGTCACTGGAGAAAAAAGTTTTCTTTCTGACATTAAACTTTTAAAGGTCAAAATTCAAACTCAAAACAAAACAAAACAATTGTTCTTGTTGAAAATGCCAGCATGAGACTTGGGTTGAAATTGAAGTGAAATCAAAATAATCATTGTCCTCATCATATCAGAACTTATGAGAAATCGTGATTCTTCTGAAATATCACTAATTAAATATTTATTTTAAAAAACAGATCATGCATGACTGATTTACATGATGAGTCTTTTTGACAATGTTAATGTTATGTCAGTGTAATAGTTTAAAAGGTGATTTGTTTTACCGGTAGGTGTAATAGATGTTTTGTTTTAGGTGTGCTTTTGTTATTGTAATAATTCTGTATTTTTTTAATTAAAAAAAAAAATGATAATAGATATTGTATGATTCAAATAGTCTTATTTTTAAAAGATAGATCTATATGTTTAATTTGATATTTCACATGTAGAGTAAAGGAGCCGGTAATCGGCCAGCTCCAGTTTTCGGCCGATTGGTTGGATGCAAGGTAAAATCCCTCTAAAATACATCGCATAATAGCATAACGCATATCCCACACATACCACATACCATACCATGCCAGTGTCACTGAAGAACCACATTTGCAATGAAAAATATATCCTAAAATATCACATTTTAGCGATGTAATCGGCGGTCCCGCTACCCGAATCTGAAAAATTGAGTATCTTACGCGTGTCTGTAAGAAATATGGGTACCATAAAATGAGCTTTATTTCAAGTATTTTTCAGATTTAGAGCCCGATTTTGTGCTAGTCGCAAGCTCAAAAGTATCTCATCGCATGTATTAAATTAATGCAGCCGCACACCGCAACGCACACACGATATCTCTGTCTAATTCAGATTCCAATATCCGATCACCGCAGTACTAGTTTTCGGCCTGGCGAGCTCCGGGGAGCTCCGGCGTGGGATATCTGCTCCGCCCGCTAGTGCTATAGATCAGCGCGGAAACGCACGGCGCGGAAACGCACGGCGCGTGCGCGCGCTTCCTATTGACTTTGTACATGCGGCCGAAAACTGGTACATTATGCCGAAAACTGACTCCGAAACAATGAAAATTGAAATGAATATTGTCATGGCAATTCATGATTTTTTTCTGGGATTCTTGTTTTGTTTAAATAATAATAATATTTGCTTCATGATTTGAACAAAAAATGATAATAAATAGGAAGTAAAGGGTCCAAAAAATAGGATTTTGTCTTAAGTGGCCGAAAACCGGCTCCTTTACTCTCTAGAGATTAAGAACAATATCTAATTGCTGTGTTATTATACTTATGTTTTTATACTGTCATTGTATTATGCAGGGCTTTCTTGAAAAGCAGATCCACTGGCTTCCAGTGGAACTGAATGAAACTACCCTGTTGAAAGAAATCATGAATAAATAAATAAATAAATAAAACAAAAATTTCTTTGGAAACAAATGATAAAGTTAAATGATATCAAGATGGCTGAGAAGAATAGCTCTAAGAAGGTGACTACTAAGAAGCCGGCCGCCCACCCACCGGCTGCCGAGATGGTTGCTACAGCATAGACCCCTTGTAGGCCTATATTTAATGATTTAGTGGAGTCTCGTATTGTATAGCTCTGATATCTCGGACATTGCCACTCCTTGTGCTCCATTCGTATTACGTCCTCCTCTGATCTTTAGCCCTTGAACCTTGAAGCAATAATCCCTATTGCAGCTTACTCTGGAAGCTACTCTGGGATGGGGTGCATGTGCAGTCAATATCGAACAGTGAAGTTATAGAGTATGCTCAGTAAAAAGTGGCATGTGCAAGTAAAAACATGGCTGCTCAGTTTACAGGAGCCGAAATCCAGCAGGAGGCTGCAAACTTCTGATAGTTGGGATGGCAGACTCCTGGAAAGTAGCAAGTAAGGGTGTATTTACAGCTACATAGGGAAGTCTTTTCGAGACTGTCAATGTAAGTGCCTAATAAGCCAGTTCACGGTTGCAGTCTGAGCATGAGCAGATAAAGGTCATTGCAGAACAAATTTATGAAATACACTGAGACAAATACTGGATATGTGCTCATTAAAGTTATGTAATCATTATTCATTTATGCACAAGCAGTGCACTCCATGATACACAGCTGGAAGTATACTTTGAAAAGGGAAAACAAAGGCTACTTATGTAGCACCTCCATCGCTGTACAAGTGATAATTTCAAAATGTACAAAGTGGGACCTCTTCATGTTTTGAAGATCTATGGATATTCAAGGTCATTTGGGACATGTGCAAACCGTGAACTGGGCAGCGTTACTCGAAACCGTCATAACTACAAGTTCACCGACATCCCATTGAAACGCGTGTTAAACTTAATACACGCGTTTCAATGGGATGTCGGTGAACTTGTAGTTATGACGGTTTCGAGAAACACTGGCCTGGTTTATAAGGGAGTTTACAGATAGTACATGGTACAAAAGACCCCAAATATCCACAGATCTTTTACGCATGGAGAAGTTCCACTTTGAGCATCTTAGAATAATAACTGCCAAAGTCCTAGATGTGCTTCATGAATACCTTTTGTTTGCCCTCTTGAAAAGAATACTTCCACCTGCGTATCTTAGAATGTACCGTTGGTGCATAAATGAATAATGTTACATAACTTTCATGAGCACATATCCAGTATTCATCTCTGGTGGGTTTTACCTTTTTGGTACAAATGACCTTTATCTGCCAATGCGCAGGTTGTATCTGTAAACTCCCTTATTAGGTAGAATGAGTATTTAAAGGCATTTATATTTCCTGACAAAATAAATGAGAATTTTGTTCTTGACAGCAATCTTGGACCAAGAGACTGATCTGGTGAAGGGCGCAGTAGATAGACACTATGCAGAGATCGTCACTCCAGGCTTCATAGACATTCACCACCATGGCTTAGGTAACTTCTCAATCATGCTTCAGAGACGTTTTTCGAAGTATCGTTTTGCAGAGTTTTCTAATGCATCTGTTAACCGACTTACCTGAATAACCTATTAACTATGATGACACCCACTATTAAGTCTACAGACTTGTAGAGGGCTATTTAAAGATAAAGTTGAGTTCTGGTCATGCGATTGCATTGTGAAAGTAACGGTGTGGAATCGATCAGAAAAGGTTGATCATCTAGCATATAAGTTTTGGTGTGTACTGCAAAGTTCTGGAAACATCAAAATGATCAGAAATTCGACCCAGTCTTGGTAAAGTTACCAGCACCAGTACACAGAAAGATGTATATGGGACTACGTGAACTTGTGGCATACAAATCTGTCCCGATTTTTACGCTGTTACATGTCATATTTAGAATATGAAGGCATATGAAGGCATTTGAAGAGCCTTGCTTTTCAGGGAACATGTTTATCTGATGTTCTCCCACACTTGCATAATAACAATGATAACGCTCACCAATTATTTTTCACCTCTTCCCAGAACTCTACCTCCTCTTTAACAGGTCTGTTCCTGATCGTATAAAGCTCACCAAATTAATCCTCACATAGGGTCAAAATTAAGTTCAAACGATTAGGTTTAAACTTATTACACTTCTGTTTCCAGAACGAATGATTTCATTTTCATGTGCTCATAAACTGCTTATTACATCTTGTTCAATAAGTTTTATCCTATCATCGTCATCTTCATACCTTCCTCTCTGTCATATATTCTTGTATTCTCTTCCTCTATTCTCTTTCGTTATTGTGTACAATCTTCCACAACGATTGTGATTCAGAATATGTGTCCTATATTTCCCAAAAATAAAGTTGTTGAAATGTTTTCTTTTTTTCTCTCTTTTTATACAGGTACCCTCTTTAAAATCCACTACCATGTTCTACCTATGTGTTCCCAATAAATTTTTGTGTTTTCTCTCCTTCTTTTGTAATATTCCTGATCATACTATAAATTGTGAACCGAAGTGTTGCTACCGAAGAACATCTATACTGTATATCTCGTAAATTCTTCTTTTTTTTTTTTTTTTTCAACAGGTGGAGCAGATGATCTTTTATTGTTCTGGCAGCATCCTGGTAAGCCTGATTTAGCATCATAATCCTATTATTTACTGAATTTTTAATCATAATGCTAATTTTCAAATCATCATTTGTGAAGAATATATGTGATTTTGACATGGGTATATATTAGTGTGAAAGATATAAACTTTGTACAGGCTTTATAAATGTACAATAATTTTGAAAATGTTACTCTTGGTAAAGTCTTCACCTTCAAAGCTTATACATGTAAGTCCTAGGATAGAATTTATTTAGCAAAGGAAGACATCTTCATTTCAATATGGAAAAGTTTTAGCCAGGAATGTTATTTACACAAACAATAGTTATACATGTAGGTATATATGTTGATATGGTTTTTGAGCTCTATCAGGATTTGGAATTATAGATTTAGATTTGAAAATGCAGTCAATTTTTTCACTAAATACCTAACAATAAACAGTTTTCGTAATGGAAAATAGTCCCCTCCAAAATGATACATGTTACTATATTTTGGACTTGGACTTTGGTTTGCTTATATTAAAGTCTGATTCAATCATTCTTACTATCTATTATACGCAGAGTACACGCAGCAGAGATTGCCAAAGTATGGTGTCACATCCTTCCTAGCATCCACTGTCTTTCCTGAGGACTTAGAGGGCGGCAAAGTCTTTGAGACGCTCAAGATTCTTGAGGGTATCGTAGGCAAGACAGATCGGGGATCGACGTGTGAAGGCATACATGCTGAGGTATGTTGGTGTTGAAATCTGATATCTTCTTTAAGCAAAATCCAGAGTTACATGTTTTGGAAGAATGGTATCGATTGTTTTGAGCCAGAAGGGTGTTGATTTACATGTATATACTTTAAAACAGAAGTAACACCTTTCTGGCTCTGGTCTGACAAAATTGTCTAAATTTACAAAGATCATGACTACCATTCATTTAACACTAACAAAGTTATAATAATAGCTACATTTATGTTGCGCACATACCATCGTCATCATCATCACATTATCATCTTTGTCAGTCATCTTATCATCACCACGACTAACACCACCACCATCATCATCATCATCTCCACCACCACCACCATCATCATCATCATCATCATCATCATCATCATCTTTGTCAGTCATCTCATCATCACCACAACTAACACCACCACCATCATCATCATCAGCACCACCACCACCACCATCATCATCATCATCATCATCATCTGTGTCAGTCATCACATCATCACCACAACTAACACCACCACCATCATCATCATCAGCACCACCACCACCACCATCATCATCATCATCATCATCTGTGTCAGTCATCACATCATCACCACGACTAACAACACCACCACCACCATCATCATCATCATCATCATCATCATCATCATCATCGTCATCATCGTCATCATCGTCATCATCATCATCGTCACCATCATCACCATCATCGTCACCATCATCACCATCACCATCATCGTCATCGTCATCATCACGTCATCATTGTCACCATCATCACCATCATCATCGTCATCATCATCATCATCATCATCATCATCATCATCATCACAGAGATGCCACCCCTCCCTGATTTTCCGGAAGGATCCCTAAAAAATTGGGGCTCCTTATATCCGTCACTCCATACAGATTTAAATGCCTTCCTGATTTTTTGAAAGATTATTCCTATTACGGTGTATGGAATGGATAGAAACCTTCCTGATTTCTGAATGATTCTTCTCTGATAGCTGGATGTAAAGGTTGGCACATCTGTTATCATCATCATCATTATCATCACACGATCTTCGTCAGTCAACATCGTCATCACCAACAAGACCACCATCATCATCATCATCGTCATCATCATCATCATCATATTCATTTATTACTGATTCTTTCTCTCTCTCTCTCTCTTTCTCTCTCTCTCTCTCTCTCTTCTCTCTTTCTTCTTTCTCTCTCTCTCTCTCTCTCTTCTCTCTTTCTTCTTTCTCTCTCTCTCTCTCTCTTCTCTCTTTCTTCTTTCTCTCTCTCTCTCTCTCTCTCTCAGGGTCCCATAGTGAATGACTTTGGCGGCCTACCCCCTGGTGAGCAGAGGATGCCTATTGATAAGTTCACCCATCTCCTTGATGCCATGCCAAGCTGTAAGATGATGACCATCAGTCCCCATGTAGATGGTCAAGATGACTACCAGAGAACTAAGATACTCCTAAAAAGGTCAGTGTGCGGTCCCATATTCATATTAGTGGTATTCTCGAAAGCAGACTAACTTTAGTCCATGGTTTAATCCACCGACTAAGTGTGGAATGCCAAGTGTCCGTATGAATATGTTTTTAAATAATTTAATCTGTCACTAGATTGAAATAAAATATAATAACATAATTAATAAACAACAATATAACTATGATATAATTATGTTATCATGGTAATTTAGGGACTTATCAAATTATTCAAAAATATATTCATATGGACACTTGGCATTCCATACTTAGTCGGTGGATTAACCCAATGGACTAAAGTTAGTCCGCTTTTGAGAATACCACCCATTGTGTTTTTATTTATGTATTTTGTTTGTTCATTTTTGTTTTGTTCACTTAATGATCATCTAAGGGACTGGGGAAATATGTTTTGTTAACTTGTATTTCACCAAAAAAAACTTGAACTACGATTACAATTGTGCAAAAAATTTAAGAGGGCATTAACAATCAGGAATTAGAGGTTATTTGAGACATACAACCATATAAAAAAAGATAATGCTGTTTAGGAATAAATGGCTACTCATGAATTCTAAGTGTATGAGAAAATAATTGTTAATATGATTTTGCTGCTGTAATCTTAATTTTCCTTGCTATATACTTGATGATTTATTATTTATTCCATGTATTATTTGTTCTTAGCTAAGTATCTTTGCAGAACACCTAGAATAAGTTCAAATTTTTGCCAATTTAAAGATACCATAGTTATGTGTTCTCGGTGGGAATTGAGGGTCTTTGGCTATTTACCTGATAAATGTGTGTTATTAATCATAGAGAATGGACTTGGTTCACTTTTACAACTACGACCTTACATGATGCGCGCATCCAGCACTTCAAGAACCTCCCTGAAGGAATAGCCATCATTATGAATTTGGAATCTACACAATGACAGACATCTTGCTATTAAGTCTCTGGCAGTAAGTTCCCAGTGGGACAAAACTTTGCTGCTTTTTTGTGAGAGATTTATAAACACAACAACTTGTGATTCCATTTTATTATCAGAAACTCTGGTAAAGTGCGTGCGAACTATGACACAATGCACATGAAAGCAGTGAAGTGACGTCTTTAACAGTATTTAACATATATATTTAACTTTCTTTGCAGAGGAATCGTTCCTGCCCTCGGCCACGACAGGGTAGCCAAAGAAACAGAAATCCTCGGTGCTTTGAAACTCGACACATCTCAACAATTCCATATCACACATCTCCTTAATGTATGCAACTTCCATCACAGGTAAATAATTCATTGATGCAAGATGATGTGATGATGTTCAATGATTGCTTTACCGACTGCTAAGAAAGCATGTCTATGTTTGTAAGTATTCAACCGATGGACTGACGGCTTTAAATCCTCTCCGAGGGACTTGATAATGAGGATTAATGCCTTACCTATTAAGAGCATGAGCGTATTGACTTGGTTTTGAATCCTGGACCTCCCGGTTATGAGACCACTGCTCTACCACTGAGCCTTGGCACCTTCAAAAGAGATAAGAGATTACAGTGCATATCAATACAATGTTGCTTTTGAATGTTGGACAAGTATGATTTTCTGGTATGCAGTGCAGTTATTCTTTTAATGCCAATGTTGCGTTGCATGTACCCATGTGATTCAAACCGGACCTGGTCATTGCCAGTTTTATTTTTGGAGGGATGATCTTTGGCAAGACATTAATCTACATTTGACACTCTCCACCCAGGTGATGTTACCCGGTAGGAATGGATTCCATGAATGCCAGAGTCCCTTATCAGGGTTGCTCAGTTAAAGCCAGGCCAAATATAGTGCAGGGTTTCAAAACGTTTGTAATAAATAAACGGTATGTAAATGTCACTGTTCTCATTTTTTGTCCACCTGGAAACCAGGAACTGCTTGTCTATATTCCACGAAGGTAGAATTCACTTTTGCATAATTAATTTTCCATTACAGGAATCCAAGTTTAGTAAATTTTGGATTGACAGATCGCTTTCCCTTGTTGCCAGGATACCATCATCTTGCTCCGCCCACAATAGAAATCATCGGCGACCTCTGTCATGTGTAAGTTTTCCATAATTCTGTGCAGAAAGTATCTGGCTTTTTAATTTTTTCTTCTCTAAACTATGTTTGCAATTGCCCTTTCTATACATTTCTTAGATTTCAATCTAGTAGCTTAAGAGGCACCATACCATATTTGCCGGCGATAAGGCCGCAGCGCCGCATAGGCCGCACCCCCAACTTTGACATTTCGTAGAGGAAAAAAAAAAGAGAGAAGAAAAAAAATGGACCAATCAAAATAGTTGTAATTTTCTCGTAGAACACTCTATTTTTTTACAAAGTGATACCAAATTCATCAATATTCTTATAAATTTACAAGAAGTTCACCTAAAAAATGATCGTAATTTAGCACATCTTCATTGATTTTATATGTATCGCACGCAGATTTGGTATCCTACAATACACCTACCACGATGTGCGGTGTAATCCGGAATTGTGTTTTCGACCTGCGCAGTTGCGTTGCGCGGCATCTGCTAGCTCCGTAAGTAACGGTCTGTCCCTTCTTTTAATTTTTTGGCGATGCAATGGTACGGACTTAGATCTAAATCTATCAGCAGATTTTTATTAGAAAAATAAGTTATGCTTTTTTTTTTTGTCTTCATGTCAACTATGCATCATAAAATTGTTGGTAAGTTGTGTGGAGTTATTCCAGAATTGTCATGTACCATTGTCTAGTCATCCTACCGTTCATAGTCCCATATGTTCAAATTGACGTGCTGTTTTGACCGCTGAATTTTGTTGTTGTAGCGTAAAGGCCGCACCCCGACTTTTTGATATTTTTTCTTTCAAAAACACTGCGGCCTTATCGCCGGCAAATACGGTACTCAGATGCAGGAATAAGAAACAATAATAAGCTGTGACACAAACTGTATGATAAGACTAGTTAAGTTGGTAGCAAATCTACTTTAAAGACTAATACAAACAGTACTCCACCAGAATATAAGCAAAATGTCAGGATTCATCTGTTCTGTAAAGACATAGAGTTAACAATTGAATTGTTCAGACTCCTTGTACATTTGATGTTTTTTGTGTTTTTTGTATTAAAGGTAATACAAAGTTTTGGGAAATTTTGAAAATTGGCTGGATAGTGATTCATTACAATTTTGATATATTTGGATGCCCCTGTGGATGTATTATAAGCACTAGAAAATTTAGCCCTAAAACACTACTACTTTCGAGAAAAATTGAATATAAACATTTACCGGTGCCCCCGGTAAATTTTGATAAATTTCAAATAGCACCTACGGCCATACAATGGTAGCTGTGACCATGGAAATTTCAGAATATGTAGTTGTGATATATAATTTTCAAACAGGAATAGCTAATCGGTTGATTTTAGTCAAGAAACATTGTTTTATAGCTTATTTAATTTATTGGCCTTGAGAGGGAGCTATACAACATGAAGAGTTTATTATTTACAATTTCATAACTTTAGACTCGATTTCAACCGCGACAACGATCAATGAATATTGTTGGATCGCATATGCTTCCAATATAATCATTTGAACCAAATTCATGACCCCATACCAAAACTTTGTATTACCTTTAAGTTGGTAGCAAATCTACATTATAGTATTAATGACTGCTTTGAGAGAAATAGATGTTTTTATACGATAAAAACAACTATTTCTCGAATAATAAAGCAGTCATTAATACTTTTATATGCCAAAAAAAAAAGTCAACTTATGACACCACTTTGGCCTTTCTCTAGTTTATCTGCATGGTTGTTTTTTATGAGTGTATCTTTGAGAGTATAGACTAGATCTAGATCTAGATTCTAGTCTAAGCAAGATATTTTTACAATTTTAGGGGTGGGCCGGCCCTGTGGGGAATATGGAGAAAAACCTGCGCTTTCATATGACACCTCACTTATTGAGTATCACCTTCAGGATCACATCAGATAAAGGTTTGAATCTCGAATTGAAAGAAAAAAAAACTTGACTTTTTTTGCATGGTCGCGCAATGCACGTAGACTGCATAGAGACTGCATTGCGTGCAATCTCTATCTCGATGATGTTGTGTGCTAATTCTTCCCATAGAGACTGCATTGCGTGCAATCTCTATGGGAAGAATTAGCACACAACATCGGGTGCGCGATCAGACACCCTGACTACTACTAGATCTAAGCATTTTCAGCAACTAAACGAACATGTTTATGGATAATTTCACATACTCTTTTTGTTGTTCTTGCTGTCAGCGAGTCTTGCATTTGATAAGTTGAAATCTTGGGAGAGTTTCTTTAGCCATTTTTGTCTTGTTTGGAATTGTCTTGTCTTGTATGAAAATACCAACCAATTCTTCGCACACGTACGGTATCCTCGATCGCTCAAACCATTTTACCAAGACTGAACTATTTTTCCGGTAACCATGGTAACTGGGATTTTAGAACTATTTTTAGAACTATTTTCCCGGTAACCATGGTTACTGGGATTTTAGAACTATTTTTAAAAGCTATTACATGGGTTTGGAATTTTACCGGGAATTTTACAGGAATAGTTAAAGTTTATGAATGCAATTTCGACCAATCAGATGGCTGGATTTCTTAAGTGAGGTATATAATAAAGACTATTATACAAACAGTATTGCACAAGAATACAGGCAAAATGTTGGGATCCATCTGTTCTGTAAATACATATGGTACAGTTAACAACTGAATTGTTCAGACTCCTTGAACATATGATGTTTTTTGTGTTTTTTGTAACTCAAGAATTAAAGGTAGACGGATTGAATTAGGGCCTTTGTTGAATATTTTTGGATGTAAGCTTTAATATGTCACATTCTCAAGAAACAACAAGAAACGCTCTCGACGGTCTCGCCTGCATTACACAATTTGATATGATGAAAAATTGAGGTTGGAACAATAATTTATAGGCAGGGTGGCCTATTAGCAGGCCCCAAAAAATGAAATCCTTTGAATATAATCAGCATTTTGAAGTGAATATTGACTAAGAATCATCAGAAGAATTATTTACTATTAATTGTACCACGATTAAAAATTTAATGGAATATGAAAAAATAACAAAACATGATTTTCTTTTTTTTTATAATCCTCACATACTGACCTAAAATGATTTTTGACCTGGACTTTGTGACTTGGAATTTGCGTCAAAAGATTTGTGATACTTGATAACCCTTGTTTACAAGTTTCATGGAATTTGAACAACACTTTTGAAATTATGCTAAAATTTCAAAATCTTGATGTTGATGGCTTGATGCCACAAAAGAGTCTAAGTTGGTTGACCTGAAATGACCTTTGACCTTAATTTAGTGACCTGAAATTCTACTCACATGATTGGGAATACTTGATAACCCTTTATTCCAAGTTTCATTGAATGAGAACTTATACTTTCAAAATTATACTAAGATTTCAAAAACTTAACTTAGGTTAAGTTGTTGATGTTGACGATGCCGCCACCGCCGTCATCGGAAAAGCGGCGCCTATGTCTTGCTTTTTGCTATGCAGGCGAGACAAAAACTGAAGGTACCTTTAAAGAGATGGTTCATTGAAATGTGGAAAGTGGGCAAATTACACCTCTACAGATTGCTGAGAACACAACATGAGCAAAATACTTTTGAAGCCCTCACTGTTGTGAGGAATAAATTAAGTGCAATGTTGTTACCCTTTCCCGAACCCACTCACAAAGTGAATTGATGGCGTTATTTTACATGCGAAATGATGACGTCACAATATGAACAACCTACATCACACATTCGGGAAAATGTTGGATACCCATTGCAATTTTCAGATATGGGTTAACGTTGTTTGTATATTTACCGCCAGTGGTGATATTTCCTCTATTTTTGGCATTTTTAATTAGATACACTGAATAAATGATACTTTCTACAAATGTTTGTTTGATTTGTATATTTTTTTGTGTCCCACTGAGGGCACTTCAGCGTGTATGTGTCTGATCTGGAAAGGCAAAGGACATTTTGCATGCTGACCTAACGACTCTTTTGGAGTAAAATAGGCGACAAATTTACATAGAATTGTCCAGATATTCATTACATAAATGTGTGATTAGGCTGATTAATTTACATTTTTGATAAATTAAGTAGTATAGGACCTGATAAACCGAGAGAAACAGATCAGTCCCGTTCGTGATTCACAGCCGCTGCTCGAGCGCCGGGCTAGGCTGGCTAGCAAGCTGCGCTAGATGTCATGCACGCATAGAGGTCAGTGTATTGCACACACAATCATGCACAGAGTACGCACGCACAGCTACTAGCTACGGGAAACTTGAATGCTACATCGACGATATTCACTCACTTTTTCGAAGTTATATACCATTTATCTAGACTAACGTCAGATTAAGAACCAAAACCATGCCATGGAGGAGCCTTCTGGAGTATACTCAAGTATGTTTTTGTCCATATCTATATTTCCAGGGGATTTTGATAAAGGTAAACAGCGTTAGGTATAAATGGGTACGGTACTCAAGAGTCAATGCAATACATGTGAATCGCACGCAAACTGCATCTCGCACCGTCGTCAATCATTTCAGCTGAGCGGCCTGCTGTTCATATTGTGACGTCACTTCAAAAATCAGCTGACTTACGATGTTTTCGGGGCGTTGAGTGGGTTGATGTTTCGTCAAGTTCAATCAAGTTTTATAAATTTCGCTCGAATGTACAAGTTACACAAATGTAATGATTTTACTCAGTGTAATTTTTCGATTGCAATGATACCAAATTCAGTCAAGTTTGAAATCAATAAACCATCTCTTTAAATTCATTATAGATCATGCATTTACATGTATATGAATCATTTATATGATGATGGGCATGGCTGCGCTGAGTTATTAACAGTGTTTTTATGTTTTCCTATTTCCTCTCCAGACATCCACTAGCTGTATCCAACGTGCTCAGTGCCAGGCACTACAGTCAGGTAGCCTTCGTCTCAGACTGTACAGCTGAAGCTATCCCTAACATGAAGATGTCCTACAGCAACAGAGAAAGTAAGTATTACTACCACTAACTCAGCTGAAAATTCAGTCAAATTCAACCATGAAAGCTAAATGGCTCAATTTTACTCTAATGTTTTCTGCTTGAAGTATTTGTTCGGGACATATTTTTTCAAGATGATTTGATAGGAATGTGTAATCTAGTTACCGGTACCAAAGAGGTAACATTGACATTTCGAGAGGTGAAATTATACAAGGTTATTAAGAGGTCCAATGTGTAGTTTGTACTCTTTAAACCTAATCACCGCTTGGTGGCAAATTGACTAAAACCACAGTCACGTACATTGTAGATGACGGGCCAAACAAAATATTAAATGACCGTGAATGACCAAGAATTGATTGGTATGGAGGGGTTTTTAAAGCTAAAGACCAGTTATGGTCATGCGATTGCATTGTGAAAGAAACATTGTGAAATCGTTCAGAAAAGGTTGATCATCTAGCATAGACGTACTGCAAGGTTCTGGAATCATCAAAATGATAAGAAATTTGGCCAAGTCTTCATAAAGTTAGAATCACTGTACACAGAAAGATGTATATGGGACTACACACACGTGCGCGACACATGCATTTGTATCTCTCAACAGGTGAGAGATACAAATAATTTACCAAATATATCAATTAGTAGGCGGTTTCCCGTCAACCTTTTTTATCATCATGTACATGTATTATTAAAAACATATTCTTTCACATGATTGGTAATAAGAGCTTCCATTTCATTTTTTGAAATTGGGGCGTTTCCAATACTGGTCTTTACCTTTAAGTCAGTTTGGCGGTGTGAGTGGGGTATTGGTGCCAAATATTCCTGATGCCATTATGACACATGTTCTATCTTCCCTTCCTCTGTACAGTGCAGGTATCCCCTGATGGTAAATATTTGGTGGTGAGCGGTACGACCACGCTAGCAGGCTCGTGCTGTTCATGTCTAGATGCTTTCAGATCTCTAGTTAAAGTCTTTCAGGTGGGACTAGGCAAAGCTGTGGCTATGGTAGCAGAGAACCCAGCAAGGTAAGAGTGAAATAGATAGATAAATAGATAGACAGATAGCTAGGTAGATAGACAGATAGATAGGCAGACAGATAGACAGACAGATAGATATATAGATAGATAGACAGACAGACAGACAGACAGACAGACAGATAGACAGATAGATAGATGGCAGGCTCGTGCTGTTCATGTCAAGATACATTCAGATCTCTCGTCAAAGTCTTTCAGGTGGGACTAGGCAAAACTGTGGCTATGGTAGCATAGAACCCAGTGAGGTAAGGAAGAGGGGTAAAGATAGATAGATAGGCAGACAGATAAATATATAGACATATATAAAAATAGATGGATGTTTGGATAGATTATGAATAAATAGATTAATGGATGGATAGAGTGATAGATAAAAAGATAACTGTACATGTAGGTAGATAGATAAATATGCATGTATGTGGATATGGATGAGGATGGATAGATGGATGAATGGATGGATAGAGAAATTTGAGTGAACAGATAGAAAGATACATGTTGATCTATGTTAACATGTACAATGCAGATAAATGCATACATACACTGTACATGAAACATAGATAAATAGATACCAATAAATGTAGCTAGATTTTATGTCAATATATACATAGCTAGATACCATTTTCAAATAGGGACTCAAGACTTGTACCGGTAAGTGGTGTGATATTTAATGCTCTTCCCTTATCCCTTCATATTAAAATTCTTGAAATTGTGATGATTGTTAAATGTTATGTTGAAATGTAATTATTTTGTTCTGGATTTATATATTTATTTATGTACATATCACCTTTATAAAATGTCCGAATTCAAATTTTATGTATTTTTTACATGACAATAAATTATCTTGAATCTTGAATATTTGTTTTCCACAGGATTGCCAAACTGAAAGGGGTAGGTCAGATCGAAGTTGGAAAGAGAGCCGATCTCCTGCTCTTTGACATCGATCTCAATCTCAAGAAGACATTCATCTGTGGTAATGTCAAGTACAGTGCAACGTGAGAAAACCCTTTCCAAATGTTTTTATAGTGTTCCAGTAATTTGAGAGTTATCGTTTTTTGTTATTTGAATCATTGCATTCTATTATAGAGTGTTTTTCTCACGTATCTACTATACCCACTAATAGCTACCATATGTGCGTTCTAATATGACCACCCAAAATCCTTTCCAAATGTTTTTACAGTGTTCCAGTAATTTGAGAGTTATCATTCTTTGTTATTTGAATCATTGCATTCTATTCTAGAGGGTTTTCTCACTTATCTATGCCAAAATACTATACCCACTTAGCTGCCATATACCGGTATGCGTTTATGACCACCCAAACTCTTGTACGACAAGTCCAATTCTATTTTGTCCTATACATTATCAATTACATTTAAGATTTCACTGTTTCTGGTAAATTTATCAATGTGATAGCTCTACCAGAGTCTGAACTCAGACAAAACATCAAATAAAATATCAGATTCTCATCTGTTTTTGTTGTTCATGATTGCATAATATTATTCAACAATACTTTATGACGTATGGGACATACCTAGAATTTTCCTGATATCAAAGATAAAGATGAGTTTTGGTAATGCGATTGCATTGTGAAAGAAAAGGTGTGGAATGGATCAGAAAGAGTTGATCATGTAGCATCTAAGTATTGGTTGCACTGCAAGGTTCTGGAATCATCAAAATCATAATAAATTTGGCCCAGTCTTGGTAAAGTAACAAGCACTAGGCTACCCAGAAAGATGTATATGGGACTACACAAATAGTGTCGGGGCTAGCTTACCTTGATTTCTTAATCTTTCTATGCCGATTACTCAGCCAGTATACATTTTCTTCCAAAATTGTTTAGCTCATGACATTTATTTGTAATCTTACAAGTTACGTTTGATTCTGTGAGAATTCATTTTCTTTTTTTACCAGAACTCAAGTTTATCTTTAAATATAATAATTTTTTTGACTATTTTAGAAGCTGGTTATTCTACTTAAAATTTTTCTCAAAATTCAAAAGAAGTACATTTATTTTAAAGTATATTATATTGGAATGCCACTTGTGCACGCGTAGACAATTAAAAAGTAACCCCGATGTAAAAGTAGCATTTTTGATATATTCTGTAATGAATATTGGTACACTTAAAGTGGGATTGTAAAAGTTTAAATGAGCTGTGTATACATGTACCTTACGTTGTAGACCAAAAATGAAATCTGTTGGCTTGCAATTTGGAATGTTTATTGTTTGTATGTATCTACCAATATGCGATAATCAAGTCAAAATTAACCAGATATCTGATTGTGTAAATTTAACTGTAAGTAGCTGGTTTTAAGAAGGTAAAGAGTAGAATTGCTGAAATGTACAGGGGTTAGAAAATGTTAGTTGTAGTAAAATTGCTCACCATCGTGTATTAATGTAGAACTTATCCAAACCGAACTTTTCTCTGGAAGCTTCTCAGTTTTGAGAAATAACATACATGTATACAGTATTATTTTTTATAATTCTCTTGATTAAGAATGTTATGCATTATGTTATGTGCTTAGATTCGCAAGTGTGCGCATGTAAACATGACGCCTGGCTGGAATGCTCCCCAGGGAGTGGAGAATGTGTATTCATTGTGTGCGGGTAAGCCTGAATCCGATGACTGGGGTAATAAAATGATCGCAGGGCCCTCAGGGAGAACAGTATGCATACTGATGAGGCTACCCTGGGTAAACAAGACATATTATTATTATTATTATTATTATTATTATTATTATAACATATAAGAGGTCCAAGACTTCTGATTTGACCTAATTTTGTATCATTTTTTTTTCACTCGTAAGCATAGATTCTTTTCAAATGTACTGAAGCTTAGTATACACAACTACAACAGGCTGTACCTCAGGGAGAAAAATACTTCCTACAATTTTTTTTTGGGGGGGAGGCTACTCAAGCTTGCTTGCATGAAACTCGTTAATTTGTTTTGCATCGAACTCTATGCGAATTTGGAGGGCTCTTTTATGACTCTCGGGGGCTCTTTTGGGCATTTCGGGGGCTAATTTGCCCCGAGCCCCCGTGTATTTTACCTACATGTATTACATACTACAGTGGAAATTCATTATCAAGAGCTCTGGTGTAACAAGGTATGCATTATACAGTAACAAGGTGGTTTTGCTGGTCCCAGCTCTTTATATTCTGTGTTTTTTACCCGGATATATGATTCCTGATATAACAAGGTAATTTCCATGGTCCTAAAGGTAAAGGCCAGTTATGGTCATGCGATTGCATTGTGAAAGAAACGTTGTGGAATCGATCAGAAAAGGTTGATCATCTAGCATCTAGCATCTGCAAGGTTCTGGAATCATCAAAATGATAAGAAATTTGGCCCATTCTTCGTAAAGTTACAAGCACTATACACAGAAAGATGTATATGGGACTACCCTATATCTCTCACAGACCAAGAGAGAAACAAATTTACCAAATATATGAATTAGTAGGCGGTTTCCCGGCAAATTTTTTATCATCATGTATTAGTCAAAACATTCTTTCACATGATTGGTAATGAGAGCTTCCATTTCATTTTTTGAAATTGGGGCGTTTCCAATACTGGTCTTTACCTTTAAGGACCTTGCTATAACGAGTTTAGTTCACACTGTACAGCAGTAGTAGTAATAGTATTAGACTGGTTTTACTTGAAAATTATCACACGGTGAACTTATGTGCCTTGAAAATATGTTGCCATTCTATGTACATGTACATGTACATGTAGGTGTAACGAGTGCTGAATATCTTCAAATAATTTTGCCAAACATTCCTCTGAATATTCACATACCTGGGGGTGTTTCACAAAGATCCCAAGTTGAACTTATCTCTAAGTTGGACTTAACAATTATGGAAAGCCATTAGCATCTAGGAAAATATTTTGTAAAAGTTATTTTGAAAGGCATCAAAGGTTGATTCAAATCATTCATATTTTCTTTTATCAAGGAGATTTCATGTTCTTGATGTGGAATTGATAAAAAGTCTGAAATACTTGAATTTTTGCTTTTGAGTATATTTTATTTTAAGGCTGCAAATGGCTATCCATAATGTTTAAGTCCAACTTAGAGTTCAGTTTGACGTATGATCTTTGAGAAACACGCCCACGTAGGCCTATTTACTGTATTGTTTTTTTTTTCTTCCAATTTAATGTTCAGAAACCTTTTCAAGCCAAGCTGAATATGAACTGGGATGAAAATATGTATTGGTGATAAAATCACATATTGCTTTGGAAAATTACTTGTTACCATTGAGTTTTGTTTGACATAACCTCGATATAAGTTGATGTACATGTTGGATTGTAACTTGGGTAAATAAAACTAACATTAGATGCCTTTGTGTAGTGCAGCTACTACATAAATAAACTCTAGTGCGCTTGATACAAAGTATCAACTTTTTACCCTGGCTTTAGCAAAGCCAAGTGATGAGGCACTATAAAAAGCATTCAAGGAATTTTATCAAATCTGGTCCCCATTTACTTCACCTGGGTCGAGTGCGGAAAGTGTAGATTAATGCCTTGCCCAAGGATGTTGGTACTGAGGCAGGGATTCTATTATACTCTTTGGAAGTGCAGCCATTGGTAGTGTATTTTAAGCCCCACTGCACTACTTATAGCTACTTGCGCCCTCTATATACAGTACATGTAGCAAACAATAACTAATCGGTGACCATTGGTCCCCCATGATCCTCTTTTGTTAATTGAGAGCTGATTTGATGAGATAACCACCTGTCAGTGATCTTGCAGAGAGGTCTAATCCCTCCTGGCCAAACTAGTGCAGAGTGGGGCTTTAAGTATCAAGAAATGTATGGGAAGCTATTTTTTTATTTTGCTTATTGCAACAATCATAAAATAAACAGATTACCAAGAATTACCAAATATGGCATTGTATGTGATGGCATTTAAAATGAAAGTTTTTCACTTTGCATTTTTGTATGTACATTTATTTTTCATTATTAGGATTTTAAAGAGAAAGTCCACCCCCAAAATAAGTTTGTTTCGATAGAGGCAGAATAATAAGAAAATCAGGTGAGTGAAAGTTTGAGCAAATTCTGAATGAAAATAAGAAAGTTATGAATTATTGAAGTTGTGATCAATCAAATACAAATTGGCAACTCTGTGACTTATTATACGAGCTCTCCTTCCTTTGCTTTGTGCATAATATTCCATAAAATCATGTTTTCTTCGTTATTGATGACGGAATATATATTTGTTCCTTGCAGGGGGAGTATAGAAACATATTTGCAATTATTATATTTAGGGTGCATGTATGGTTGAAATTTTTCTTGAGGGAAAATGAAAATTTTAGATTTTTTTAGTACTGAGCAAATGGAAGTTGAGCTCGCATGATACGTCATAGAGTTGCCAATTTGTGTTTGATTGATCACAACTTCAAACATCCTAACTTCCTTATTTTTAATCGGAATTTGCTCAAACTTTCACTGACTTGTTTCTCTCATTTTTCTACTCCTATTAAAACTAACTTAATTTCAGGGTGGACTTCCCCTTTAAATGCCAAGGTTTGCAGAAATATTGAACAAATGGAAAGTAATTGTGTCTGGAGTTTGAAACATTATTCACTATGCTTTGTAAAATTTCAATAAACTCAATATTGTATATTCATATTTTAGTCTGGTAGTGTTTGATTTTGATCTGTAATAATAATAATAGGCATTTCTATAGCGCCGTCTATCTAGAAATTCTATTCCGAGGCGCATTCATTATTACCCCGGCTTTAGAGTAATACTAAACTGATATCAAGCTATATGCAGAGCTGCCAACCTTGTACCACCAAAAAAAGGAACCATGAAGGCAAAAAAAAAGGAATTTCAAGCAAAGAAAGGAATCCATTGAAACGAAACTTACAACCACGCACGACAAACTTCCAATGCAGAAATGTCCATTCCTCATGCTGTATTTTTTTCATGTTAGGACCTATAGTTTATTTGCAAGTAGGTATTTTGTTGTTATTTTCGTATTATCAGCGTTTCATTCTTTTTGAGAAAATATTTTTCTCTTCAAGTGTGTTTTAACGATAGTTTTCTATTGAATTTGTGATCAAAATAACATTGTAGGGCAGTCGTTTGACGTGCGGTATGTAAAAAAAAGAACAAAATTATTTAAAAAACATATTTTATGAAGAAAAAACGTACTACCGTAATTGGAGGAAAAAACAGAGTAATTTCGGTAAAAATGGAATGGTTGGCAGCTCTGTGACAGTAATAGCAATCTGATATCAAGATATATGGATGAAAGCAGAAGGATTGCAGACACTTATTTATGAAAGTTTAGAGAACAGATAGAAAATAAGAAAGTTTTAAATTTGGGACATTTGAAATTCACTACCGGTATACACTGGTGACTATAATATCCTTTGCAAGGGAAAAAGTTACTTATAAAGCGCTTACCACCAAAGTCTCTAAGCGCTATGTATATTTGCACCTTACTAATCTTGTATATTATTATCAATATCATCATATGTACGTACGTCCCTAGATCATAGAAAGTATACATATACATGTACAATATTTCATCATCTTTAACTGCACACTTTCAGACTACAGAGAACAAAATCCACGGGTAGATGTAGACAATTTTAGGTTATAAATTTATTCCTAAAATAATAATTATTTACATAGTAAAAGCAGAGACATTGTACAATGGATTAAAGACATAATGATGCCAGTCCCCCATAAAGTTACACATATCACATACTTAAATAAGTTCAATAATTGTTTTTCAAACAGGCAGTGCATTATCATTTACAAACAGTCTGATTTGATAAATGAGAAGTAATCCAACATTTGCTCTGATGATAATATTAATAATACTACTCAATTTTTATATAGCGCTTATTAGAATCACTATAGTGCTTCCAAACTTGAAGATTATTACCCCGGCTTAAGCTGTGCTGCCATTGCGGCGCTCTAGCATTTCAAAGAATTAATTCCTGCCAGGTAACCATTTACATCACCTGGGTTGAGTGTGGCAAATGTAGATCAATGTCTTGCCAAAGAACATTAGTGCCGCGGCGGGTCTCGAACCGCGGACCTTGTGATCGACAGTCCGGCGACTTAACCACTCGACCACAGCACCTATAATTGCTCCGATGACAATTGCTTCAGGCCTTATTCCTTAAAGAGTACAGGGTTAGTGTTAGGGTTGCACTTGGGATTTAGATTAGGATTAGGATTAGGGTTAGGATTAGGGTTGCCCTTGGGATTTAGATTAGAATTAGGATTAGGGTTAGGGTTAGGAATAGTGTTTGGCCCAGGGATAAAGTCAGAAACGGGGTTAGCATAGGACACTGACCACAGAGCAGTTATCGCAAGAGAAAATGTCATACAACCAAATGACAAAGTGAAAATGATACATTACTGCCACCTCAAAACTGCAGGATACCAAAATTTCTTAAAAACAATAAAGAAAACTTTGTATGTAGTCACACAATCAAACAAGACTGCAGACAGGCAACAAGGACCTTTACAATCTTCTTTAATTTAACATTGAAATATTAATTGACTTGATTTTTCCTTTTTTTCTCAAAGGTTTATTTTATATCATGGACATATCTGTACCACAACATATTTTAACTTAAAAGTGTCATATTTTTCTTCCACTAAAAAAATATATATTTTGACCTAAACTGTCTTTTTTTTTCTTAGAATTTTTCTTCTTCTTCCATCTATCACTTTGTAGACACTTACATGTACGCAATAAACAATTTGTGCGAAGGCATTTGTTGCATAACTTGCCAAAGATCAATTTACCGGTACCTCCGTTAATGATATTCCTGTTTACATATATACAAGATATTTCTGACATATAAAAGCTAATGCCTGTGCCATTAATGAATTACATTATATTAATGTACACATACTAATGATCTTAGATGAAAAATAAAATGAGATGAATAGATCAATCTACATTTTTTTATATTGATTTGTTTATTTTTCTTCATGGTCCTTTTCCAAAGTAACAAACTAATTACAACATACATCCTGATAAACAAATTCTATAATAAATACATCACCAACATTAAATACTTGCATTGTCATACTAATTTTAATTAATCATAAAGAAGGATTGCCACAGAAGCTAAGATTGAAGGCGTGGTAATCCTTTATAAAACTTAATAATTCCTACATACAAAAATTATGTTAAAAATGACTGGAGATGGAAAATAGAGCAATGAAAGGGGATAGCTGTGCTGAAGAGATAAAGAGAATCAGAATTGTAACCTGAAAGATAATGTACATACATTATGCAGGTCTCTTTTATTCTCTCTGTTTTATTCATTGATACAGTGAAGATAAACAATCAAGTTGATCCACCTCTTTATATTTTATCCTAGCTTTAGCAATCTCTCACTCTTTTTTTTTAAAACTCATCATTTCACCATCAATATAATGAACATTGACATAAATGTACGACAGTGAAAAGTTTTTTACAAATTACAGCTCAAACTAGCACATATACAATCGGAAATGGCAATGAGTTTTTTGTCAGCAGTGGTTATCTATACAATGAATGACATGTGCATGTAATTCTGCTGGCTGTATGGAATATAGTTTGCTATCAAGGTTAGATTTCCTTTAAGTTTAGAATGAATCTATAAATATTGGAACCTGACTTGGCAGAGGTAATGACAACTGAGTGACACTCATGAATACAAGGTATTGTACAGTGCATATCAAAAAAAGTCTACCCAACTTTGGTAGCTTCTAATTAAAAAGTTATAACCTAGTGACCTTGAAGCATATTTTGTTGTAAAGAGAGAACTAATCCCATTTCAGAAATATTATGAAAAGGGTATCGTTGGACAAAACATATTAAAGTTACTCTTCATCATGAAAGCAATTCCAAAGTCACATTGGTTATGACTTTTCAACTTTTGTTGTAAAGAGGAACTAATAGTTATACCCATTTCAGAAATATTATGAAAAGGATATCATTGGACAGAAAACAAATTACTCTTCATCATGAAAGCAATTCCAAAGTCGGCATATTGGTTATGACTTTTTCATTAGGAGCTACCAAAGTTGGGTATACATTTTATTGATACACCCTGTATAGTCCAATGCCTAGACTGTTTCCGTGTTGCGCGCCCAATCAGCTGAGCCGAAAATAACACACCCTTAACACACCCTTAACACACCCTTAACGCAATCTTTGCCTCTCATTCTACCTCTACGGTTGTTTTTTCTGGGGTCGCGCGATCTGTGCGGGATGCATGTTAGGGGGGAGGACATAGATGATTAAAGAATAACAAACATATAATTACGGACAGAATCTGGACTAGGTATTGTATAGAATATATTCATGCATGCATTATACTGTAAGACTATAACTTGATGCAAGTTATCAATACACTGTACATGTACAATGGTCTATGCATAAATTACACATGAAGTTTAAGTATACAGGAAATTTTTATTTTTGATTTTATTTTATTTTATTTGATATGGTTCATTGATTTTCAAAATCTTCGCAGTCATTAAAACTGAAAAGAGATTTCTATCACAATTATATTGAAATTGATACACATAAAGCAGTAAATGTAAATATATACAATAACGATAAATATTTGACATAATTATGAACTTATTAAGTTTACAGTAGAAATTTAAAATACAATTTGAGCGTGTTTGTATGAATTATTATTTCAAGACATCATGTAAAGTCACATGGATCAGAAAAGGAGACTTTGGGTTACATTTATTTAGTTAATCTTTTTCTTTTCCCGGCATCCACGGGACTCACTTCAAACCACACTATCATTTTGTAATTACTGTTTTCTTGATTTTATCTTGGCCAAATAACAACAAAAATGACAATAATAATAATAATAATAATAATAATTATAATAATAATAGTAATTTAAAACCTGAGATTAACCTTCAAGTATTTAACTACTTATTGATTATCTCTTTCAAAATAAAGCTAAGTTGCCTAGTCCTATCTATGATGCATTGCTCCAATAATTTTCAAGAGCCTGTGTATAATTACAAATGATAAAAAATCATTTAAATGCACTATACAGTTAAACTCTGGATAAATCAAAATTGCATCGATCAAATTTTCTCAAAGTCAAATAATATTTGTATGTCCAAACAATGCAAAGCGTGTGATATTTACACTTCCTCAGTCGTATTTTGCATATTAAGTCAAACTATTTTCTGCGGTCCCAACAGATTTGACACATGCAGAGTTACATGAAAGTGTATTGTCATAAATGCTCTACCCATAAACAAAATATATAGGCAGGGCTACATGTAACAAGCACACAGGCATGCAGTCATAATAGAATTAAGCAGCTCTACTCAGACATGGCATGATGAATTGTCCAAATAAAACAAATACAGAAAGAGAAGATCCATTTTACAAGTAAATAAATGACAATTCATGGTTTGAAGAAGAAGAAAAAAACTGCTAGCAACGAAGGATCCTGATTACTCTGTTTATCCATGTATTGGAATACAGTCATTTGCAAAAGTTTATGACCCTCTGGAATTTCTTGATACATGTATTTCTGTCAATGGGTCGCCATTACATTGCATTAAAAATGGTCCATAGCATACTAACAGGGATCCAATGTCTATGAAATTTATTTAGCAAAAAACAGGTTTTATATGACATTTTGTATCACTACAGCACTGCTACAATCATTTTAGTTTATTCTATTTCAGGAATTTCAACAAATAATGTCTAATTTCATGATGAAACCAATCTTACATTTGATTGTATAGACTTTTTTTTTAAATCTTTACAATTTTAAAAAAGAAAAGTAACAATTTCTTACACCACATCCACTCTGCTATTTCTTTTAAATTCAGGTTTGAAAAACCGGTTCTTACCATTTACCATGCATATATCTATTTACAATATTTACAAAGTCTAGAATCAATTTCAGATGGTATCCCTCTCCTCCTTTAAAAAGATGCCCTTAACTATCTCAATTTTATTAAAGGCACAACGTATCGACATCTGAGAAACCTGAAATGAATTGTTGAAATCATTTAACGATTGTATTATTAGAGGGTTTGTTATTTATCAAGAAAGGTCAGTATGAGGTCATGAGGTGCATATGGAATGCATGTACTCATAAAGCTGTTCGTAAAGTTACGCATGACTTTACGAACGACTTATATATGAAAAGTCAAATGGGATGCTCAATCATTTCTTAACTGCATCAAATAAAGTTGAACTGTGCAGATGTAGCTTAACATTCTTATTATAACAAGCATTTTTTAATACAAAGTGTATGTTTTGCCATAATTTAATTGAGGTTATTGGAAATATAGTCACACTTTGTGAAAACATCAGGACAAATTTGGGGCATCCTATCTGGCACTTCATATTCAGTCGTTCGTAAAGTCATGCGTAACTTTACGAACAGCTTCATGAAACACCCCCAGTTTATATTACAGAAAGCAGGACGCACTAAATCAATGGCCCAAGCAACCAGCAGCACAAGAGATCGACCCTTTCCTAATACCCTCATGCATTCCTTACGTTTTGTTTTAAAGGGATCCGGTAACTTTGTCTCAGATTCTGAACAAAATCCTGGATTTAGCTCATGCTGCAATGATAATTATAAACCTTTAGGTCAGTCAGGAACCCCATGACTTTTATAAGCTGATCGCCTGTCTGTCTCATATTTATGAGTGGAAATCAAAATTAAATTTTGCGTTTGCCAAACGGTTTTCACAACACTACAGTCTAGTGGGGAAAACAAGAATGGTAAAACCGGTCACTCAAAGATTATTCCTTTTTTGAGGCACTTCTTGATCATTTTGAAGCACGATTTTTTTAGAGCTTCAATATTACCCCATATTACAGACAGTGATGTCACGTAGGGCCGTGCCTCTCAGATTTAACATTGTTAAACGATGCCTTTAATACTCTAGTGGGCTGTCGATCTTGTTTGTTGCTGCATGGTTTCTTGGCCGGACATTTTTTCAACTTTCTTCTTTTCTATCTTTTTTTATGAATTTTTTTCGGACTGTTGGTATACATGTACATGCACATAAACATCATATCCCAATTAATGTTACAATTCATCAAGCTTGAGAAAGCAAATGGCTCTACATATAATCAATTAGCTTCACCAATAAGATAATTTTTATTAAAAGTTGATATGCAGCATGATTTTTGTTTCAATCTCTTTTGACCAAATAGTACATAATCTACTTTAAAATTTGACATTCTTTTTGACAAACATATGAATACTTTGTACTTGAAAGAAGTGGCAATCATTTCTTCTCCTTCTTTCTTTTTCTTCTTTCTTTTTCTTCTTTCTTTTTCTTCTCCTATTTTTCTTTTAGAATCAATGCATTCAAACTCCTTTGGGCTTTTGTTGTTTAGTTTTTGAGGTTTTTTGGTTGTTTTACCTTTTCTAGTTATTCTTTTGCATTGAAAATGCAAAGAATTGATAGATGCGTGGAGGTATCCGCACTTTTGTGCAAAACATGGATGAGAACAAAATGTAGAAATAATGGGTAAAGAAATCATTATGAATTTGTTTGTGCATTGCTATGATGTGAATACATTTGATAAGTTCATATGATACTTCACTAGAGGTAGTGCTGTTTAAATCCCCTTCATCCGATATTCATTCTCCAGCCTCCATTACTAAGATATGTAAATTGTAAGCGAATCTGACAAAAGTGTATTGTGCAATATTAAGTATGGATAAGTTTCATAATACCAGTAGGATTTTCCAGTTGCAAGTTTTCCTTCTGACTACGTATGTGGTGATTGGAGGTAACATTCTTCACAAAACGTTTTGTCCATTTGGTGGTCAGTGAAATAATTGAAAAATGCATCAAAAAAAAGTGATCATTATTTCTATAATTGAATACTTTTGGATAATTTCTCAAAAACTACAGAAATATATTCTTTAAAAAGACATAAAAATGAGTTGTGCAATCAAGTAAGTTGCCATGATCAGATCAGTATGTAAAAATATTTTTTTAAAGATCAACAGCTTAATGTAAGCATTTAAAAAGTCTAAACGTGTTTCTGTGTTTCCATTACAATCAAAACAATAAAAGCAGGTTCATTGGCTATTCTTTTTGATTGTCATACTGGGGGTGGTTTCACAAAAACCATCAGAAGTACAAGATCAACAACATCTCTACGCTGACGCTCGAATTGTCCGCTAACTGTTTCACAAAACCATCTTTGCCAATACGAGCAACAACTCCCTCGACAGGACATTTACCGCGACACCAAACCTGTCATACATTACTTAGAATGCCATCTCAAGGCAACTGCAAGTCAAGTTAGTCTATTGGCAGTGAAAAATTGAAAACTGAAAATTCATTTTAAAACTCCTTTCTTTTACTGATCAGTTCTTCTTGGTGTTGATATATAAAAGTATTATACAAGCATACAAACTGTTCTTATAACTGTTTAAATTATTAACGAGTAGTTATGATAAATGTTATTTGTCCATACATCACTATAACAAAGAAAGGTCGTAAAAGATGGAACAGTCTGTAATAGGTATCATGAAACCAACCCCTTGAACATTAACCTTGTATTTGTAATGAAGAGAAATTTGTCAAATATAAAAAATGAATCTGTCATTTGACTTTCTAACTCATAAAGGCCTAACGAACATCATGTCCACAGACACAATAGACAACATAGATTAATCAGGTACAATAATGGCAAGTATATTGTAACCTAAAGATGGTTTTCAATTTGTGCGTGTGCTCATGTTGAATTTTTTTTTTTTTTTTTTTGGTGTTCTTTCCAGAAACTTTTGCGTGCATTAAATGTTCAATAATTTCAAGAGTGGATTGGAAAATTTCATGCCGCAAAATAATTGAATCACAATTGAGACAACACTATATTTTGGGTCAAAATGACAAAATGTTGTTCTTGACGTGCAAAAGGGCCATCTTTAACCATTTACAAGTTTCCTGCTGCGAAAGTTTCTGGTTAAAAAGTAGCATCAATTGAATACAGATACATGTTTGAAATTGAATGTTATTGTGTTGGATACTCAGACAATGTGGCCATTGGTCAAAAGTTGATATTGGCAAAGGTTTTACATAGTTTAAATGATCAGATCAAAGACTAAATATTAAAAAAATAAGATAATACAATGGATCAATCTACACATAAGATTACCGGTATCCTCTTTTTTTTTGCTTGCTGATCTAGTCGTTAATCTTTTCTTTCTCTATCAAACTAAGGCTTTGGGCCTTTACGCCACACTATGTCAGTTCATCACATTTCTTCTATTCGTCATTCTCCTTGCATATATGAATATTCAGGTGCCATCGTGTATAATTTACATAACATTGATGAAAAATAAGAATATTTCCCTGACTTGCACTTCTGATGGATGGCAAACAGTGGGGTAGGATGACATCCCAGTCACATATATTGTATTCCATCCAGCAGAGAATCACTTGCACTCTATCCTCAACAGTTCAACCTCAAACGTCAGCTCTGCGTTGCCTGGTATCGTGCTCGGTAGTCAAGGAATATTTTTGATAAAAAGGGTTTAAAAACATCTTTTGCTTGACAATTGTTTGTGCCAAACTCTATTCATTGTATAATGGAAAATCTTGCAGACCTGTTGTCTTGTAAACTTAATCATTCATTTTGTTTGACCCTTGCTTTCCTCTCACCTCAGAACCTTTGACAATTCTCCCTCGATCGTTAACTAAATGACATTGTATTATTTTTTCATGTTTATTATCATCTCAATCTGATGTTGACTTTCTCTCTATCTATCTGAAATGTGTTTTATTTATGTTTATTTTTGTTTTTTACCTTTTAGTTTTTTGGGAATGACACCAAATCAATTAAGTACAGTCAAACCTGTCTATAGCGACCGCCCAAGGGAAACACAAAAATGGCTTTTTGAAGACTGGTGGTCTTTGAACAGGTTCCTTTAGTACATGTGGTCAATGAGAAACCATTTTCAAGGGAAACAAAAAAATATGGTCTTTGTAGACAGGTGGTCAGTAAAGTAGGGTTGACTGTATAACTTTTCTACCTACACGTAGGTGTACATTAAAGGTTAAACTTTCAAACGCATAATGAGGTCACAGGACAATATTACTTTATTTCGTTCATATGTGAAAGGATATACTCCAGGATAGCCCATTGCACCATAGCCATAATCAGGAGAGCACTTCAGATTTGCCTTCTCTCCTACACTCATCTACAAAGAAAAGGAATTATTACATGATTTTACATAATTAGCACACAAAGATCAACTGACGGACAAGATGAAACATTATCACATTTTTTTCTTTCTGTTTCACTCATTGAATGAAAAACTAAGAACTTCTGTACTTGTGAAATTAATGTCAAAGTAAACAAATATACCATGCACTGAGAGGCTCTAGTTGAAATTATGGATCAAGGTGGCAGGAATAGCACTATTTTCTGAGGGCCGTAGCCCTGAAGAAAATAGTGCCATTTCTGTCGCCGAGGAATCGATAATTTTAGCTAGTGACTTGAAATAGTGCATGATATATTTGTTTTATATTTCAATTCAATTCGTTTTTTATTTTTCAAACCAACCTTCTTAAAAATAATAATAATAATAATAGTAGCGTAGAGTCAGTGAGAGCAGCACAGACGACAGTACCGCGACCGATATCACATTGATCTTGATCGATCACATATATATATATATATATATATATATGTCGTCCTCCATGGTAAAGTGCTATGGTATAGTGCACTATACCATGGATGACGTCACGGTTACATCATAGAAATGTTATGTTTGGTCACATGATGCTCTGTTGACCAATCACTGAACAGGATTTCATTGATCAAAAATAAAATATTGAATACTCCCTTTGGAATCCCCATTCTATGAACAAATGTGGTCATTCTGATCATGCGCCTGTGCCGGAAAAAAAAATGTACCGGTATGTCATAAACTGTGTATGAAGGGTTTATATATATATATATATACTCCCACATTTATTTCACCATTTTGATCAATTCATGAATCTCATTTATTTTTCATTAACCTAACATTGAACATCATAATGTATTAAAGGGATAGTTGAGTTCTGTTGCAGAGGGTGCTACACAAAATAATTTTTTTGTGAGATAATGAAAAACTGAGTGTCAAATTTGAAAGAACATAATATCCAAATGACAAAATCATCTTTGTTTGGTCAAAATCGTTTCAGAGAGGGCCAAAATATCCATTAATATAACCATTTCTAATATTTGTGTACCACCACTACAATAATTTTAAAAAGCTGTTAGAAAACGAAATAGCGCCTTTTACGTTGTATTTCAGCCAATGCCGATGTTGGCTTTTAATAATAATAATAATAATAATAATAATATTTAATTTTTATATAGCGCTTAATACAAATGTCTCTAAGCGCTGTACAATTATACTATTACCCCGGTCATTGGATTCAGTGCTTGCCCGCACACACTGTGTGCACAATCTCCACTCCCTGGGGAGCATTCCAGCCAGGCGTTACTTGACGCTCACAAGCTGTTTGACCAACAATGACGGTCGCATCCTACCGAGTACCCATTTAACACCTGGGTGGAGAGTAGCAAGTGCAGGTTAATATCTTGCCACAGGATATTAGTGCCGTGTCGGGATTAGAACCCTCGACCTTCGCATCTCCAGTCAAGCGCCTTAAACCACTCGACCACGACACTGTGTTGGTTATATCACGCACAACCAGCCGGCCCATGGTTTTTTATATATAAAAAATTAATTAATTAACGGTCACTGTATTTTTTTAAAGTGGAGCTAAATCCGTATGATCGTATAGGCTAAATTTGACACATTTTGGAGTCTAAATTACCGGTAGGATGCGACCGTCATTGTTGGTCAAACAGCTTGTGAGCGTCAAGTAACGCCCGGCTGGAATGCTCCCCAGGGAGTGGAGATTGTGCACACAGAGTGTGGGGGCAAGCACTGAATCCAATGACCGGGGTAATAGTATATTTGTAAAGCGCTTAGAGACATTTGTATTAAGCGCTATATAAAAATTAAATATTATTATTATTCATAGCAATTTTAGGTCATAAAAGGGCACTAGAAATGTCATAAATAAGAATAAGTGCAATTGACCATGCACTTTGAAGACATTCACGGTCTAAAATAAGAACTCAACTATCCCTTTAAGTAATTGTTTCATCCATACCTGAGCGATGCCTTCATCCATTCCTTTCACAACCTCACCCATTCCTAGAGTGAACTTGAGTGGCTGACGTACAATGGATTGATCAAACACCTTGCCACTTGACGTCAGTTTCCCTGTTTGAACAAAATTGACATTGTGTGTGTCATATTCAACATCAATATTTCACAAATAAATGACTGACGTACAATGGATTGATCAAAACCTTGCCGTTTTATGTCTGTTTCCCTTTTTGAACAAAATTACATTCTGTGTGTCATATCTCACATCAATATTTTAAAAATAGTTTTACAAGTCATTGTATTATACCAATCTATAAACAATTAGTTCATTGCAGCATATGTGTATATTGTTTTCTTCATTAAAAAAAATGTTTAGGTTGTTAGATATATTTTTCCATACTGTCAACAACTTACCCACGTAATGTATAACACAAATTTGTCCTTTCTTTGGCCGTGTAACCCCTGTAAATGGGAGAAAGAAAAAAAAACGATTAATATTATACGGTTTTACATTTTGTATGTGTACATGTTAAGGCCAGAGAGAGTATAACGACACTGGAAGTGGAAATAAAGTAAAAACTGTTTATATGGAAAGGAGAGTGAGAACTGCACGTTCCACAACAAATTATATAAATAATTGATGTTAAAATCAGTTCAAATGCATGCTTTTATAAAAGGAGCATATTAAGAAGAAATATCAAAGAAGATAATGCAAAAACAACACAATATAAACTGAGATTTAAAAAATAAAGGAAAATCTACAGCAGATTAGAGGTATAAAGACCAGTATTGGAAACGCCCCAATTTAAAAAAAAATGAAATGGAAGCTCTTATTACCAATCATGTGAAGAATAAGTTTTGACTAATACATGATGATAACAATTTTGCCGGGAAACCGCCTACTAATTGATATATTTGGTAGATTAGTTTATCTATAGGCCTGTGAGAGATAAAAGCATGTGTCGCTCGTGTGCGTATAGTCCTATATACATCTTTCTGTGTACAGTGCTTGTAACTTTACAAAGACTGAGCCAAATTTCTTATCATTTTGATGATTCCAGAATCTTGCAGTATACACTAATACTTGTATGCTAGATGATCAACCTTTTCTGATCGATTCCACAACGTTTCTTTCACAATGCAATCGCATGACCATAACTGGTCTTTTAAGTCGAAATAAAGAAGAATGAGAATGAGAAGAGTCAAGGGATTAAAAAGGAATATAAATCTATGTCTAGTGTTAGACATAAAAATAAATAAAACATCTTATTTTCAATAGAGCCTAGAGGTCTCTGATTTCAGACCTAGATTAATCAAAAAGGAAAATAGATTCTAAAGGTTTACAAGAAAAGAAATGATATACATGTAGGGAGGAAGAATTTGTTAAAAGAAGATTAAAATGAAAGGAATCAAATTACCATAATGCTTAATTTCAATGACTTATGAAAGAACAAACACTTTTGAATTGAATTGAATTGAATTTATTTAATTACAGTAAAACTTAGGCCTACATCAGCCTAAAAAGACTCCTTTTCAGCAAGTCTGTGTTACAAACATAAAACAGATCATACAGACACCAATCTGAATATAAATACGTAGGAAAAACTACTTAAACATGACATATACAAACCAAAGTGAAGAGAGAAAGGTCATAATACACAAAAAGGAATAACATAACAATACATGTTGATGTACACACATTGACAGAAAGTCAGTATAAAAAGTGTCATATATATGAATGAAAATGAAACAACAAAATTAAATTTAATTAAAGAGCTTGCACATCAAATTAAAAAAACAAGCATGAAGGTATATATCAAAAATGTATATGAATAAATTAGGAAGAAGAAAATTAAACTTTAGATTAAAAGGTAACATATTAAATGAAATAACAGACAAAGACATGAAAAGTGTGATTCAAAATCAATGTTGTTGTTGTTGGTAAATGTTTAGTGGCGTTCATTCAGTAATGAATATATACGCCATAAATATCTTCAATTTGATAAGAAAATCAGTTAAAGTCTAAACTGAGAAGAAAGATTTGTAATGAAATAATTAATTAATAAGTAACGCAATTTATTCAGAGTCTCTCTGGATGGTTTTCAACTTCGTGTTTCTGCTTTTTTTTTTTTTTTTTTTTTTATAGTTCAATCTGGTCAGCCCGGTTTCGATGCATGAAAACTAGCTTTGCCCCCGATTTGAAACAGGCTTCTCGGCTACTCGGCGTGCGTGCGCATTGATCTTTTTATTTTGTAACGCACGGTGCCTAGACCACTCATAAACACAGAAACACTAAATTGAGACACATCGCACAGAGGCGCTCCTGTAACCGATAAAATCAATAGGGGAAGAGTTAGGGTAGATCTACATCATAATTGTCTCAGGCATAGGATAAGATAAGAAAAGGTAAAGAGAGAAAGAATGTGAGAAAAGGAGATTTTTTTCAGAAAAGCATTGATATTAGTATAGACCTACACTCTTTTCACAGGTTTCACGGCAGTGCAGTGCATACCGATGGTGGGTTGAGGGCGGGTGCGTGCCTGTGTGAAGTTATCTACCGTATATGAGGATCTGAGACATTACAGTAAATAACTTCACACAGGCGCACATCCGCCCACACCCACCATCAGTATGATTGTGCAGCGGTTTGCTGTGAAACCTGTGAAAAAGTGTATATCCGAAAAATGCTCCAAAAATAACAAGAAATTTGACACGAAACAGACCTAACTTTAGATCTATTGAGGTATTCATAACGACTTTTGACTCATGATCTTTATTTGGACATTTAATGAATAATTACTTCATTTTGGGTATGTTTTAGTAGTATCTCGGCAGCCAGAGTTACGGGACACATTTTAGATAGGTTTCTGAACAAGCGCCTCAGTGTCATCAGCATCATTTTACTTTCCAAGATCAGATCACAGTTTCAGACTCGACTGTACCCGACCATCACAAACACGAAAAACCACACGTGGGACCATTATAAACATTTGTGCTGCTGTACCGCAGTAACTTGAGCACACATATTCGATTTAAACTTACCATCTCCTTGTGATATTGTTTCAACCTCAACGCCCATGGTTTATTTACCCCTTGAAGTGTAAAATATGCTCCAAAAGCCCCCCAAAGATGATATATTTTGAAGTCAATCGCACACAAAATTAGCGACACAAAAACAAGGTTATATAGTCTTGCTTCCAGACTTAGCAAAATCTTACAATACGGATTTTGTTCAAAATAAAAAATAGCTAAAACAGCTAAATTTGCACTTCAGAATGGAACTACAACACATTGCATGTATATATCAGTGGATCAGGATGGGAGCCCGGGTTTGAAGGGCAGGGTAAAAGAGAAGGGCGCAAAAATGCAACTTTAGGTGATCAAGATGAAGCATAGTAGGAATGACTGTACGAGTAAACTAAAATGTTTTATGCCCCCTCCCCCTAATAGTAATACCCAGTCTATATTGAATTAGAAAAATATATTTTAGAGAGTAATGTGGATTACCTTTTGGACAAATGATCGTTTCTTAAAATCTACTCTTGTACATGTTATTTTTTCTCTCTCTCTCTCTCTCTCTCTCTCTTTCTAATTTTTTTTTTCTCCATTTTTTTCTTTGAAAGCTCAATCAATAATCAGCCTTTTAACAAGTTGTACCGGCAACACATTTTCAAGTTTGCTGCTTCCACCCCTCGCACCCCCCCCCCCCTCTTTCTCTCTCTCCCTCTCACTGAATGAGTTTTGTCTTTTAGTATTTTAGTCTTTGATAGCATGTTCATAAACGAAAACAACAAGAAGGTTTTCTACAATCAATCGGTCGAGACACAATTTATATTTTTCATCATAGCATGTTCACTTTATTCATTATGTCAAACCATACTTTGGCTTAATAATCTGAATGAAAATACACTGAAGTTGTACATGTATTTAGATTATGCGATATACTGGTAGGCCTCCCTTCCAGAAATCAGGCAGAATTCATTAATGGTTTGTATATCCAGTGGCCTCAGCAGATAGTTTTCTTAATATATCACTCCTCTCAACTCACAGAACAAAGTAGAGGTGTCGTGGTCGAGTGGATATTTCACCGGACTGTCGATCACAAGGTCCGCGGTTCGAGTCGCGCCGTGGCACTAATGTCCTTTGGCAAGACATTAATCTACGTTTGCCACACTCGACCCAGGTGAGGTAAATGGGTACCTGCATGGCAGGAACTAAAATACTATAGCGCCGTAATGGCAGCCATGCTGAAGCCGGGGTAATAATTTCCAAAGCTCTTTGGAAGCGCATAGACGTTATAATGTGATATGCGCTATACAAGAACCAAATATTATCAATATTATCAAAGTAGGCCATTTGATTTACATTATTCTTATTGCCACACAGATGCCTTTTCCTTGTATAACAGGAATAAAGCAAATCATAACGACTAGATTGTTTGTAAATGTGCATCTCTTGAATTTGTTAAAAGTCACTCACATTGTTTTGTCACAGTGGGAAGTCACATTAATTACTTAAGTCGTCTTAAACACATTTTGATACAATAAAGGTACTATTTATTATTATTCAATGTATTCATAAGTTATATTGGCATTTAATGCCACACAGTTGTACATGCCGTACATTGTCATACATCACAGAGTAGCATAATAAAACTCTGGTCCTGGTCATGGGACCGTGTTCCGGAACAACTAATATGCATGAAGTAAGTCATAAGTCAAGCGAGAACCATTAAATCAGTATCGCATACGATACTGGAGATGATTAATCCCTTTAGCTGGGTTTGAAACACGATTACATACGACGCACCCGATTTCTTGGAGCAGTATCAAATGTAATAGTTAGTTATCCTCTTTCTGTTTATAGGCAAATACTAAAGATTGCCAGGTCGATATGGACAATGGCTATTTGATCAACCAGATAACTTAGTTGCTCGCATAAAACTAAAAAGTCAATGAACAAAGAATTTGTTGTAACAATGAAGTTTTGCCTTCATAGAATTGAAAGCAATGCTGACAATAAAGACTCAAGTTATCACTTACGGTAGTACATAACCATGGCACTAAAATCACTCGTTTGATCCTTAATCAAGATAATAAGTGCTCGTGAGGCAAATTCTGATCCATATTAAATAAATGGTGAACAGAAGGTTTACACAGACTATTAAAGCGGCCTCGTCACTCTTTATTTATGTCCTAATGGATTTCCATTCAGACTCTTGATATTCTCAAAATATTGCTCTATGCATTACTGTGACCCGTCAAAAAATTGATCATAAAAAGTGAAATAATGAACAAAGGTCAAATATAATATAGTAGCATTTAACCAAACTTGCAGAGTAAAACTGCAGTGCAGATTTTCTGATTGACCTTTGTGACAGATAATTTCATGAAACAGTAAAAAAGAAAGTACACTAGAAATTGAAGCTATTATGATTTTCTGGGGATAATATAAGGAATCTTTATAGTCTTGAACCAGAGATATTAAAGATGAAAAACATTTTCATAGTGATATATGAAATGCATAATCAACTTAATGCAAAACTGCATGATATATATGACAATTAAACACATTTGGGATAAAATTGCACAAAAAAGAGAAATATTTTGTAAGCTTATAAATCAAAGATGATGCATATTTAGTAAACATATGACAACTAAGTATTTTTCACAACACTTAATGAAAAAAGGGTTAACATGCATTATGACTGTTGTGTTCTTATTATCCACTGCTCACTTCTTTCATAGAAAGATACACTGATAGACATGTAGGTCTACAGTTACGACGGATGTTCGTTTCATGCATAAATAATCATTTTTATCATGAAATTAGAAAAATTCTTAAAGAAGTAAATCTTATGTACACGTACATATATTTCAATTTTGTTCTTCACGTATTTGAACATGAAAACGCTTAAACAAAATATATCTGACAGCCATAAACCATTATTGATATGGGAAGAGTAATTGCATTTTGTCTTGTTTATAAATATTAAAGATAAACACCATAAAAGAACTAAAATCTAATGAGAAAAAGTAAGAGTGAACTAAATATGATGGAAATGTTTAGAAATTGGAAAACAAATTGAAAAGGGAACAAACATATAGTTGATACAGTACAACAATACACTCGACGGTGGCCTGTACTGCAACTGAAAAAGAAAGTCGATATTCTGGTGTTTGAACGAAGAAAAAAAATAAGTGGCAAAAAATTCTGGCATGGGACATGATTTTAAAGAAGACCCTGTTTTAACAGGAATTACAAGCATATGCATAAGAATTAGAACCTGTCAAAGAAGTGGCCAAAAGTTGGCCAAAGTTGGCCAAAGAAGAAAGGGGAAGAAAAGGAGATAATCAGAGCTAGCGCAGACAAAAAATGACTTTAAAAGCGTCAGTACGATAAGATGCTAAGTATTTTGTTGACATGGCCCTGGTCCTGCTTTCATTGATCACTTGATATATATCCTCGTTTATAATTTAGATACAACAAATTTTAACATGAGGGCAATAGGGCATTGTGCTGGTCTTACATGCAAAACAATCTTATCAATATTATACTCAACAATTAAATTCCTGTATAACCAGAAAATTTTGTGACACAAAACTTTTTTCAAAGATGACCATTTTTATGGCAAAAGTCTTTCATGAATTAAGACAGATTTAAGCCTTGTTCCGATGGCCGTTACCTCTGTGTTAAAGGGATCCGGTAACTTTGTCTCAGATTCTGAAACAAAATTCTGGGTTTAGCTCGTGCTGCAATTATAATTATAAACCTTTAAGTCAGTCAGGAACCCCATGACTTTTACAAGCCGATCGCCTGTTTGACAGAGCTGCCAACCTCCAGAACAGAAAATCAGTAATCACAAGGGTCAAAATCAGTAATTTCCTATGCGGCGCTATGAATCTAAAAAAAAACAGCACGCCGACACGATTATCTGATATTTTTGGTGATTTTACTCACACAGTTGTTAAATACTGATATTCAGGTCATCACAACACAGTTTTCAATGAAAAATGGCTTCTATCAGTACGGAATGTTGTCTCAAATTCAGATTAAAAAAAAAAAAAAAAAAAAAAAAAAAAAAAAAGATCATTTTTTTTTAAAAATCCGTAATTTGAGACAACATTCCGTAATGATCGTTAATTTCCGTACCAATTACGGGAAATCCGTACTTGTTGGCAGCTCTGGTTTGATAATCAAGATATTTTTGATTAGAATTACAAATTTTGAAAACCGTTTGCCAAACGGTTTTTATAACACTACAGTCTATTGGGGAAAACGAGTATGGTAAAACCGGTCACTCAAAGATTTTTACTTTTTTGAGGCAGTTCTTGATCATTTTGAAGCGCAATTTTTTTAGGGCTTCGATTTTACACCATATCACAGACACTGATAGTACGTAGGGCCGTGTATCTTAGATTTAACATTGTTAAACGATCCCTTTAAAGTATACCAGTAACAGTGAACTACCAGAGACCAAGGGAACACACGAATACTTACGTATTAGTGGATCATTAAAACTATACCATATGCATGAAAATAGCTCTCCAGCAAACCATTACAAAAGCACCAAAATGCCCTAGGGTAATTTTTATCTTCGTACGTTATTGCTACATTTTTCCAAAAGTCCTGACAGAGCTTCTTGTTGATAAAATTGTATCTGCTCCAAGTTTACATGCATTGCAAGTCATGAAGTGTAGAACTCTTGTCCCTATGTTAGAAGTCCGCAGTAAGAGAATTCACAGGTGATGCATCTGGGGCCTATTTCACAAAGCTTTTTTTCAATGACAAATTACTAAAATCAGTGACAAATCTGCTGATAACCAATCAGAAGCAAGGATTTCAGTAGCTTATAACAAAAACTGTCACTTGTCACTGATGACAAGTTTTGTGAAACACCCCCCTGATCTCCAGTGTCAAAGTTGAACTTCACAATGAACCAGTTTCTCGAGGTTGTAGATAAGTCAGGCAAGTCAGCTGCTTCTCTATAGATGCTCAATATTTCAACTGCAAAAACGAAAAAAATAGAAGATAAATTTAATAATAATGATAATGATAATAATAATCTTTTTAGTCAACTCCAAATTTTATTAAACCGAAAATGGAAATTCTTTTTGCCCAATTGATCGTGAGCCCGGCAGCCACTGAGCAGCGCCAGATTGACGTTGCTCTATCCCCTTATTGTTGAACGCCAAACAAGGTAGCAGCAACTCCCGTCTTTTAACGTCTTTTGGTATGACGCGGCCGGGGTTCGAACCCACGACCTCCCGGTTGTGAGGCGGACGCTCTACTGACTGAGCGAACAATTTACCCAATCAATGGAATATGATTAACTGATATCAGAAGAGGTGAAAAGCTGGCAAGAAAATAAGAATAATGAAAAGTGTAGCTCACAGTTTGAATAAATTGTGCAACCTTTTTTGCAATCCATGAGTTTATCCCATGATCATTACAAATTGTCAAATAAAACATCGATCTATAACATGCAGTATTTCATGATTTTTTTTAAATTTGCCAAATACTACACTATTTCTAATGCTGTTTGGATTATGTGTAAAGAATAAATAAAACAGCATAGAAGATCATATGGTAATTTGTCAGCACTGCAATAAAATTATGAATGTTTCAATGTAGTAATACAGTCAAATCTGTCTATACTCTATAGCGATCGGCCAAGGGAAACACAAAAACTGGTCTATGTACCGGTAGCCAGGTGGTCTCTGTAGACAGGTTACTTTAGCACATGTTTCAATGAGAAACAATTTTCAAGGGAAACAAAAAATGTGGTCTTTGTATACAGGTTACCTTAGTACATGTTTCAATGAGAAACCATTTTCAAGGGAAACAAAAAAATGTGGTCTTTGTATACAGGTTACCTTAGTACATGTTTCAATGAGAAACCATTTTCAAGGGAAACAAAAAAATGTGGTCTTTGTATACAGGTTACCTTAGTAACCATTTTCAAGGGAAACAAAAAAATGTGGTCTTTGTAGACAGGTTTGACTGTATGACATGAGTGTCATTAAACAGCAAATAACATTGCAATTTTTCTTATCACTTGGATGAGGAGTGTTTCAAGTGAACAATGATGATGCTAAAGCAGGCATACCTCAGTAACAACTCCGGCTGCGATGGTGGAGCCTCCGTACCGCAGCATAAACCTTCCCAACTCCTTATAGTCCTTGTAAAGCTCGAGACATACCGGTCTGCTCGTCTCCAACTCAATGATTGCATTCATCTGTTTGGTGAGGCATCTGGAAAAGAAGGTGAAATTGCAGCAAAGACATTGGACTAAGTTTATAAAAAATAGAGAAATTGTAGAAGAAAAGAAAATACGGGAGTTTCAAAATCAAATACTTTAGAACATGACACCTCCAAAACACTACCTGAAACAAATAAGAATTCTGGCGCTGCAAACTTGAGATTAATTATTGGACTTGCGATTGATTTTGATCAATCATTCACGACAGTATATAAGACGGGGCTCTGAGAATCTTTAGAAATATTCCTTGACTGACATAAGGTACTGGTACAAGGTTTGAATCCCTGTGGCAACACTCACATCCTTTGGCAAGACATTAATCTACGTTTGCACTTTGCACTGATAACAGCTGCCGGAGCTAAAGCTAGGATAATCATTTTTAAAGCGCTTTGGAAGCGCTTAGGGACATTTTATAAGATGATGACTTGGATCCTAATCAAATGATTGGTTGAAAGCATACACGTGACCAGGCATTTTTTTTGCCTAACACGTAATTTGGATCATGACCAGTCATTATCCAATTCTATTGACTGGTCATTAGTAAAATCATGTTATAAAACATAATCTTATAAAAACAAGTAATACATATGATTTTGTTCGGGCATTAGTAAAATTACCCACAACCGGTACCTTCAAAACAGCCCAAAAACCCTCGGCTACCACCTGGGACGTGTTAGACTGTTCCAAAGGTGTGGGTAACTCTTACTAATGCCCTCCCTGCTGTGTATTATTTGTATAATATCATAATGTGTTATCCGCTATATAAGAACGGAAGATTATTAAAGTAAATACGAAGTGCACCCATGACCTACTTTGGTTTCTTCTGTACAACCTCTCCTGTGCTTTTATGAAGAACACTGACTAGCTTCTTGATGACAGCAGGCTCACTCACTGACTGGTAGTGGACAAGTACCTGGGCAAAGATGGAGAGCAATTAAAGAGAAGGTTGAGTTCCGGGAAGAGGTGAAAAATAATTTGTGAGCGTTATCATTCTTATTATGCAAGTGTGGAAGAACATCAGATAAGTCATGTTCCCTGAAAAGCATGGCTCTTCAAATGCCTTCATATTCTAAATATGTCATGTTAACATCGTAAAAATCCAGGGTAGGATTTTTACGCCATATGTTCGTGTAGTCCCATATACATCTTTCTGTGTACAATGTTTGTAACTTTACCAAGACTTGGCCAAATTTCTTATCATTTTGATGATTCCAGAACCTTGCAATACACACAAATTCTTATATGCTAGATGATCAACCTTTTCTGGTCGATTCCACACCGTTTCTTTCGCAAAGCAATTGCATGACCAGAACTCAACTTCATCTGTAAAACAAAACGGTTGTAGTGATCAATAGGATCATTTGTGGAATATGACTTTGAAGGGAAGTCCACCCTGGTATTACTTTGGTTTTAAAAGAAGCAGAAAAGTGAGAGGAACAGTTCAGTGAAAGTTTGAGCAAGTTCCGATAAAAAAATAAGAAAGTTATTAATTTTTTAAGTTGCAATCAAGCGAACACAAATTGTCGACTCTGTGACTTATCTTGCAAGCTCCTCTCCAATTTGCTCTGTACCAGCAATATCAGAAATTTTCATTTTCCTTCAAGAAAATTGTCAATCATACATGCACCCTAAACATAATTATTGCAGATGTGTTTCTATTATTATATATCAATAACAAAGAAAAAGAAAGTTTTTGAAATTTAATATACAGAGCAAATTCATAATCAGTATCAATATCATGAAATCCATATTTTCCTGTAAACAAAAATGGATGCCTTCCCTATTCTCTTTTGTTGTAAGAAGTATTCCTCAATCATCATTTACCAAAGGAAGATGTGTTGGGGTCTAGTGTGTAAGTCGCCGGACTGTAAAGCACGAGGTACAGGTTTAAATCCCAGCCCGACACTAACGTCCTTTGGCAAGATGTTAATCAACAAGTGCAACTCTCCACCTAGGTGCTAAATTGGTACCCGGTAATGCAGTGTGCTCAGCACTGTGAGCATCTGTAAAATGACGCCTGGCTGGAATACGTCACAGGGAGTGGAGAATGTGCACACATTGTGTGCGGGCGAGCTTGAATCTGATGAACAGGGTAACAATATATCTGCAAAGCCCTTACAGGCATCGTTGATGTATTAAGCGCTATATTGAAGCGGAATATTATATTAGCAAAGGAATGATTTTGAGAAGATAAACAAGTTTACTTACTGGAAAGCCCTTAGTTAGAGGGACCTCAATGTTGAAGATGACTACTCTAGCTTGGAACCGTGTCGAGGCTCTGATGGGGTCATGATAGGTACAAATCACACTCCCGATCCTGAAAGGTCGTGAAAAGGTCATGAAAAGGTCATGAAAAGGTCAATATAAAGTTCAAATATATATTTGAACTTTTGCAGAGACCCAAATTCCATTAGATTTCTTTACCTTTACATGTATTGATCAGTGACCTTCGGATGTTTGTATAATTTGTATTTCTTTCTTTTTTACACTTGCAATATCTTTTATATACATATATATTTTTTATTGAATGGATTGAATAAATCTTGAACTGAACTGAAAAGGTCAATAAATTAAATCAAAATTCTGCAGTGGTACAAATAAGTCTTGGACCACTGGATAGGGCACCAAACCATGGTCCAGCTGGTAGAGGGTTTAAATCCCTGTCACAGGACCGATGTCATTTGTGGCAAGACATTATTCTAACTTAGCTTCATACTGTAAAACACACTGTAAATTCTGATGCATTATCTGAAATAAATGCTATTTCACTATTACATGAATGATGAAACAGATAGTAATTCATGTTCATCTAATTTATGCTCTTCATACTTGCTTATCAATTCATAAAATGTCCAGGAGTAGAGCCATTATTCTATTTATGGAAATGCATGCATTCTCCTAATGCAATCTGTCATGTGACCTTACATGGTAAAATAAATAGAAACATAGGCATGAACCTGGAAATGATCTGTTAGACCTACATGTAGATAGTAAAATTTACTATCTGGTACTAACTGTTACCATCTCAATTATTTCCAGAATTTTGAAATCCTGTAGTAACATGAAAAAAGGTCGGTTTCAACAAATAGGCTAACCATCCTGCCAGAGATTCTGTAATCATGATATTTCATTCAATTTGCCAACAGGGGGGTGTTTCACAAAGATCCTAAGTTGAAATTATCTCTAAGTTGGACTTAACAATCATGGAAAGCTGTTAGCATCTATGAACATATTTTGTAAAAACTTATTTTAAAAGGCATAAAATGTTGATTTAAATCATTCATATTTTCTATTATCAAGGAGATTTCATGTTCTTGATGTGGAATTTATAAAAAGTTTAAAATACTTGAATATATTTTATTTTAAGGCTACAAATGGCTCTCCATAACTTCTAAGTCCAACTTAGAGTTAAGTTTGACTTAGGATCTTTGTGAAACACCCCCCTGGTTATAATACGAACACTGGCTATAACTCACGTGAGATTCATCTGATCGACACCTGTGATGACTATGGTAGTGTGATCACCCGCACAGGCCCACCTTGTGTCTTCATCGTGTACTGTGATTACTGCACAATGGAAATCAACAATGGGTCAATAAGCTACATGTGCATAAAGACCACCCAAGGGAGACAAGAAAAGTGCTCTTTATAGGCAGGCGGTCTTTACGTTACAGTGAAACCCGTCTATAAAGACCACCCAAGGGAGACAAAAAAAGTGGTCTTTACAGGCAGGTGGTCTTTACGTTACAGTGAAACCTGTCTATAAAGACCACCCAAGGGAGACAAGAAAAGTGGTCTTTGTAGGCAGGTGGTCTTTACGTTACAGTGAAACCTGTCTATAAAGACCACCCAAGGGAGACAAGAAAAGTGGTTTTTATAGGCAGGTGGTCTTTATGTACAGGTTCCTTTAGTACAGTGAAACCTGTCTATAAAGACCACCCAAAGGAGATAAGAAAAGTGGTCTTTGTATGCAGGGTGTCTTTACGTACAGGTTCCTTTAGTACTGTGATTACTACACAATGGAAATCAACAATGGGTTGATAAGCTACTTGTGCAAATACAGAGAAACCTGTCTATAAAGACCACCCAAGAGAGACAAGAAAAGTGGATTTTGTAGGCAGGTGGTCTTTACATTACAGTGAAACCTGTCTATAAAGACCATCCAAGAGAGAAAAGAAAAGTGGTCTTTAAAGGTAGGCGGTCTTTACGTTACATTTAAACCTGTCTATAAAGACCACCCAAGGGAGACAAGAAAAGTGGTCTTTGTAGGCAGGCGGTCTTTACATTACAGTGAAACCTGTCTATAAAGACCACCCAAGAGAGAGAGACAAGAAAAGTGGTCTTTATAGTCAGGTGGTCTTTACGTTACAGTGAAACCTGTCTTTAAAGACCACCCAAGGGAGACAAGAAAAGTGGTCTTTGTAGGCAGGCGGTCTTTACATTACAGGGAAACCTGTCTATAAAGACCACCCAAGGGAGACAAGAAAAGTGGTTTTTATAGGCAGGTGGTCTTTATGTACAGGTTCCTTTAGTACAGTGAAACCTGTCTATAAAGACCACCCAAGAAAGACAAGAAAAGTGGTCTTTGTACTAGGCAGGAGGTCTTTATGTACAGGTTCCTTTAGTACTGTGATTACTACACAATGGAAATCAACAATGGGTTGATAAGCTACTTGTGCAAATACAGAGAAACCTGTCTATAAAGACCACCCAAGGGAGACAAGAAAAGTGGTCTTTATAGGCAGGTGGTCTTTACATTACAGTGAAACCTGTCTATAAAGACCATCCAAGAGAGACAAGAAAAGTGGTCTTTATAGGCAGGTGGTCTTTACATTACAGTGAAACCTGTCTATAAAGACCACCCAAGAGAGACAAGAAAAGTGGTCTTTATAGGCAGGTGGTCTTTACATTACAGTGAAACCTGTCTATAAAGACCATCCAAGAGAGAAAAGAAAAGTGGTCTTTAAAGGTAGGCGGTCTTTACGTTACATTTAAACCTGTCTATAAAGACCACCCAAGGGAGACAAGAAAAGTGGTCTTTAAAGGCAGGGTGCTCTTTATGTACAGGTTCCTTTAGTACATGTTTCAATGAGAAACCATTTTTCAAGGGAAACAAAAAATGTGGTCTCTGTAGACACCCAAGAGAGACAAGAAAAGTGGTCTTTGTAGGCAGGGTGTCTTACTGTCTTTACATGTATGTACAGGTTCCTTTAGTACATGTTTAAATGAGAAACCATTTTACAAGGGAAACAAAAAAAATGTGGTCTCTGTAGACAGGTGGTCTTTCTATACAGGTGGTCGTTAAAGCCAGTTAGACTGTACTTGCATTGTCTTAAAAATAGGACTACAACATGGAAAACTAGATGGAATTCGACTGCGCGCAGTCGAAAATGATGCCTCCGTCATAGAGCAATTTTACGAACCGAAACGGAAGAAATTTTTCAAATTCAAGTTCAATTGTAATCCATTAACCCTATTTAGCCCGGGGGGGGCTTGAGAAGCCCCCCCCTCGACATTTTTCGCGATAATTTTTTAACGCAAGAAAATCTTGCACTGAAACTTTGTGACTTTTTTCTTTCGAGTCTTGCGCAACTTTTGAAAGAAATTTTTCGAAAATCGGACCTACCATTACAAAGTCACGTGTCCTTTTGTCTTCGCATGTCAGCCCGAAAATCGCTCATTTTTGTGATTTGTGTACAAAACATATGGAAATCTCATTTTTCAAATAAAGAGGTAAAACATTGGTTATTTGGTCTTGTTTAGATTTTAGGTGTTTATTTTGGGGTCAAAATAGTTGAATTATAGATGGAAATGAAATAAAACAACAAAAACAATAAAATACATAAGTAAAAAAAACAAAGAAATACATAAGAAATTATCAAAACTATAGATAACATAAGGAATAACCCTGGTTTTTCAAATTTTTGTGTTGTATTATTATTCCAAATGGTCTAACAAATATATGTAGTGAGAAAGAATGCTTAAATATGAATAATGTCTGATTTATGGGCAAAAATGTGAATTTAGTGACCTTATTTGCATAAATTACCATAAATATGCAAATGAGTGAATTTTTCAAAAAAATTGAAATTACCATAGTATTCTATACACTTCACTTGACATGTATGCAAATTTTCGCGGCGATCGGGCGTTTCACGGCCGAGATCATAGGGGGGGGCCTGAGAAGCCCCCCCCCGGGCTATGCAGTTTCAAAATAGCCCGGGCTAAATAGGGTTAACATGTTCTCAGAATATCGTGATTACAAGCCATTTCTCATATACATATATGACCCTTTGATCTTTGACCTCATGACCCTAAAATCTACTCAGTTCATTGGCTCTGCAAGATTTCCTGAGTTAAATAGTAATCCATCTGTCAGTTCTAATGAGAATGCGTCCACAAGCTATTTTTGCATACATAATGAGCCCATGACCTTTGATCTTATGAACCATTCATTGGCTCTGCAAGATACATAAATGATCTAAGTTTGGCAGGAATCCATCAATCTGTTCTAATGATAATACGATCACAAGCTATTTTTGCATACATAATGAGCCGCATGACCTTGACCTTTACCTCATGACCCTAAAATCTAATCAGTTCATCAGCTCTGCAAGTAACATACATGACCTAAGTTTGGCAGGAATCCATCAATCGGTTCTTGAGATAAGGCGATCACGAGCTGTTTTTGCATACACAATGTGCGCTGTGACCTTTGACCTCGTGACCCCAAAATCTAATCAGTTCATTGGCTTTGCAAGATACATACATGATCAAAGTTTGGCAGGAATCCATCAATCGGTTCTTCAGATAACGCGATCACAAGCTGTTTTTGCATACATAATGAGCCCTGTGACCTTTGACCTCGTGACCCCAAAATCTAATCAGTTCATCAGCTCTGCAAGATACATACATGACCAAAGTTTGGCAGGAATCCATCAATCGGTTGTTCAGATAATGCGATCACAAGCTGTTTTTGCATACATAATGAGCCCTGTGACCTTTGACCTTTGACCTCGTGACCCAAAATGTAATCAGATTGTTTTCCTATAGTGATACACACTATCACTAAGTTTGAAGTTTAAATCTCCAGTGGTTCTTGAGATATCATGATAACAATCTCAATGTATGGAATTTCATAAGTTGACCTCTGTGACCCTTGACCTTTGACATACGTGCTCCAAAATCTAATCAGATCGTCTTCCTATGGTGATACATACTATCCTTAAGTTTGAAGTTTAAATCTCGAATGGTTCTTGAGATATCGCGCTAACAAACTCAATACAAGGAATTTCATAAGTTGACCTCTGTGACCTGTGACCTTTGATCTACGTACTCCAAAATCTAATCAGATCGTCTTCCTAAGGTGATAAATACTATTCCCGAGTCTTAAGTTTAAATCTTAAATGGTTCTTGAGATATTGTGATAACGGTCAAACGGGACGTACGGACGTACGGACGGACAACCCGAAAACATGATGCCTCCGGCACCACCTTCGGTGGCGGAGGCATAAAAATCTTCTCCTTTGACTATCTTTACCATCACTATGAACATGACGGACAAAGAAAAAGGACAAAATATACAGTTCCTCATTCTACCCTCAACAATTGCTGTGGTAGACAACGGAACATCCCTTCACTGCTATTATGTAAAAATGTGTAGAACAGGTGTCACATGCATATTCACCTGTTCTACTTATTTTACATAATAGCAGTGAAGGGATGTTCTTTTGTCTACCACAGCAATTGTTGAGGGTAGACTAAGGAACTGTATATTTCGTCCTCTTTCTTTGTCCGTCATGTTCATAGTGCATGTACCCTGATTACTGGTGCAGGCGAGGGACTCAAACTGTACATACATCAACAAATAGAAGAAAATGAACTTGAAATCCTGTTTTGTGAATTTCACTTCATGTGCTGTATTGAATCAAACACTGTAAAAATATCAGATGGAAATTAACACATTGAATATGAACCCTGTAAACACGTCATGTATACCGGTGGATAAGTCTGGTTCTCCGATAAAACTTCAAGATGTAGGTCCCTTTCCTTGCTTAAATACATTTACAAAGTAAATACATAGTTTTCTACATTGATCCTTTTCAAAACAAGCATCAAACCAAATAACAATTTTAAAAAACTACAATATCTTATAACCCTCTCCATTATATATAATGTATTATATAACATCTAAGAAGATCCTTGTCATCTGATTGGAGGATTGTTGGTCACATGATATTCAATGATTAATCTATTTAACGTCTACGTCATTTAGCGTGCATTTTGGTGATATGCTTATTATGCTACCCGTATTGTTTGCCGAGTTGTGACGTTGTATTGCAGCACAACCTTTGACACATACATTCACAAGCAGGTCAATCGGGTCATCAAGGCGGACAGTAAAAACAGCAATTTTGTGCTATTAAACGACGCTGAACTTGATGTTATATAAAACATTTAATGAATGTTTTTTATTCATACACAGAGCTGCCAACCTTGTGTGACCAAAAAAAGGAACCATGATGACAAAAAAAAAGGAATTTCAGGCAAAAAAAAAAGGAATACTTTAAAACAAAACTTACAACCACGCGCGACACACTTCCAATGCAGAAATGTCCATTCCTTATGCTTTTTTCTCCATACAAGCAGGTATTTTTTTTTGGGGGGGGGGGGGGTTATTTTGGTATTATCAGCATTTCATTATTTTTGAGAATACTTTTTTCTCCACGTATGTTTTCAAGTATATTTTAAACTTACTTTTTTATTGAATTTGGAATCAAATCAACATTTTGGGGTGTAATTAATTTTTTTAATTTTTTTTAAACAACATAATACCGTACTTTGGAGGAAAAGATGGAGTAATTCCGGCAAAAACGGAATGGTTGGCAGCTGTGATAACAGTATAAGAGAAAATATGTGTATCATCTGGACGTCTTACCTTTAATGAGCCCATTCTCCCCAGCAGGCATCACCATGATCTTTTCTCCAATCTGAAGGCTACCCGTTTCGATTTTCCCTGAGACACTCACCCCTGACCCCATACCTAAACAAAAACAGTTAATTATCATAATTGTATTAAATCAATAGTACCTCTAAAGCCCCAAGGCAATTAGCCATTTAATGCGCCATATGTTAACAAGAAGAAACAAAAATCGACATCACAAGTGCCATACTCCTTGTCAACAGGTCCCATTTAACAAAACTTGTCATTGGTGACAAATGACACTATTTGTTATAAGCTAGAGAAATCCTTGCTTCTAATTTGTAATCGGCAGATTTGTCACAGATTTGTGTAGTTTGTCAATGAAAACAGGCTTTGTAAAACGAGTCCCACATCTTTTTAAAGCTCTAGAGTGCATGCAGGGCAGACCTGCCAACCTCTGGAGTTCAAAAACTGTATTCTTTAATCCCAAAAGTTGTATGGTGCTGACAAAAGTTGTATTCTTAAAAATAAACACGGACTGTTACGCGGATCAATGCCTCTTACAGTTCCTACATACAGGAAGAATTTTTTTAATGGATCATTGGTTGAATATGCATGATTTCGTCACAACTGGTGAGATGCTATATAGGACAGAAAGGGCATTTTGCCATTAAAAATGGCACACACACACACAAAATACCAACAACAACAAAAATTATTTAAAAAAAAAAAAAAAATTGTTTTGAAAATCATATTTTCTTGAGGAAAATCGTACTGTCATATTTGCTTCTAAAAATCGTACTAAATACGACTAAATCGTACTGGTTGGCAGGTCTGGCAGGGGTATCAAGTCAGTATTAGAAACCATCCGAAGCAAATGACTGAACTGCTACAAATATTTATGTTGTTGGTTACGTATGGGACATTAGTTACGTTGGTTATGTATGGGACATAACTAGGCGTTGTGGTGTGCACCTGTATTCCGGCTAACAATGGAAGTTACAAACTGATTCAGCCGAGGACGCAGGTTCAAAACTGAGTCACGTCTTTCGGACGGTGACGTTTAAAGGTCGGTCCCCAGATGTAAATAATCATATCTGATTGAAACACGTCTGTAAAAATCCAATACCCACACACACGTATGGGACAAATGAAATACCTCATATTTGCCGACAGATTTACACATTACACTTTCTCTACATAGGTACATGTACCCCCTATATTTTGATATGTGCCAGGACATCATGGAGACAAAGATTACTTGGGTGGTGCATTGGTAAGAAATTCCTTGAACTACAATGATTTTACAGTTAAACCAATCGCATTACAACTAGAAGTGAGAATCATCATAAGTCAATATTAAAATCGTGAGAATGGACTGCACTTAAGGCTCAAATTAATTTCTTTTCCACAGGGCTCTTCCACAAAAAAGCGCCTCTGTGAGGATTTTCAAGGGACTCTTTTATTACTCAGGGGGCTCTTTTTCAATTTGTACCCATGATACTCCTAAATTCTTTGCTATACCATCATTATCTTTATATTATTTCTTTAAGTCGGCATTTTCCCTCTTACAAATTAAACAAAGTACAAAGTAACAAAGGGGTTTCATCCTGTGACGACATTCTCTCCATTTATTCCCATTCGGCACATTATTTCCTCCTCATCATTCAGAGCAACCTTATTCACATTCTTTTTTTAGTCTTTACCATATCCTTCCACAACATCTTTGGTCTTCCTCTTCTCCTCAATATTGATTAACCGGTCGAGGTTCATTATTTGCTGGTCTTTCGGAATCACCAGATTTCAGAGGATTCACGCTTTTCACACCGGTACTACTGGCGCAGTACAGCCACTGTTGACGGCCGCACTGCACTGTGAGCTTCAGTTATTTGTATCGGTAATACTCATAGAGATATGGCGCCATCTCCCGGCGAAATAAGCGTACATTTGTTTACAATATGGCGGCCCAGTCGAGACACCATCAAATTCAAGCGAGAAATCCTGCAGGCTAATCTAACTTACATAGTTCCATTTCATTGGTTTATGGTTTGAAAGTTGGAACTCAATATTGTGTGAAAGTTATAACAGAAAAGATAATCTTTATTTTGTAATTCCACGTGGGCAATTTTGAATTTTGCAATCGCCCATCGCCCCAGTGAAAGAATAAGATTTCTACTCACCCTTGAAGACGTCTGATACACATAACCTCATGGACTGGTCTGTTGATCTCTTCGGTGGCTTCAGTTTGTCTGTAATGGAAAGAGAATGAAGATACAGTCAAACCTACTAAAGGTAATACAAAGTTTTGGTAAGGGGTCATGAATTTGGTTCAAATGAACATATTGGAAGCATATGCGATCCTACAATATTCAGTGATCGTTGTCGCGATTGAAATCGAGTCTAAAGTGATGAAATTGTAAATAATAAATTCTTTATGTTGTATAGTGCCCTCTCAAAGTCAAAATATTGATTTAGCTATAAAACAAAGTTATTTGACTAAAATCGACCAATTTGCTAATACCATTTGGAATATATATATATCACAACTGCATATTCTGAGCTTTTCATGGTCGCAGCTACATGTACCATCGTATGGCCGTAGGCGCTATTTGAAATTTATCAAAATTTACCGGGAGCACCGGTAAATTTTTATATTCAATTTTTCTCGAAAGCAGAAGTGTTTTAGGGGCCAATTTTTTTAGAGCTTACAATACATCCATATGGGCATCCAAAAATATTAACATTGTAAAGAATCACTATCCAGCCAATTTTCAAAAATTACCAAAACTTTGTAATACCTTAGAACACTTTTTTTGTTTCCCTTTGAAATTTTGTCTCAGATTCTGAAACAAATTCCTGGATTTTGCTCATGCTGCCATAATAATAATAAACCTTTAGGTCAGTCAGGAACCCCATGACTTTTACAAACAGATGGCCTGTCTGATTATCAAGATATTTATGATTGGAAATCGAAACCAGATGTTACGTTTTTCGAACGGGTCATAACACAACACTGAGTCTATTGGGGAAAACGAATATGGTAAAACCGGTCACTCAAAGATTTTTACTTTTTTGAGGCACTTCATGATCATTTTGAAGCGCAATTTGTTTAGGGTTTCAACATTACACCATATCACAGACACTGTATTATGTCACTCAGTAGGGGAGCCTATTCACATACAAGCTAGGCTTTTTATTTAGGCTCCCCACATTTTGCATTGTTCTACCCAGCCTGTTATATATACATATTTCAAAAGTTTGTATTTATTTTCCGTACATTATATTTGATTCGAAATCTTTAATTTATTATTTTTTATTTTTTCTTGAGTGAAATCTACTCTTATAATAATATATTAAAAAAAAATATGTATAAAAAAACATTAAAAAAAGAATATAAACTGTTTTTCTATGTAAAATGTGGAATAAATAAAACTTCAAACTTCAACCTTCAAACTGATAACACGTAGGGCCATGCATCTCAGATTTAACATTGTTAAACGATACCTGAACTTACCTATATGGTCCAGTAGGCACGTTTCAGAGTACCATGATGTGAGTGCGGGCTCTTTCGCCTGCTCTGTTAGATTCTCACCAGTCAGTCCACTGCAGGGTATATAAACCACATCAGATTCCTGTTGGCAAAAAACAGAACAACCCTTACTAAAATCTCCCAGGAAATTTGCTGAATAATGTGCGGAAATGTCACAGACTCGAAAGGCTTGTTCCACAAGATGCGGTAAAAGGCAGTGACTTAAAGATAAAGACCAGTTATAGTCATGCGATGGCATTGTGAAAGAAACGGTGTGCAATCGATCAGAAAAAGTTGATCATCTAGCATATAAGTATTGGTGTGTACTACAAGGTTCTGGAATCATCAAAATGATACGAAATTTGGCCCAGTCTTGGTCAAGTTACAAGCACTGTACACAGAAATATGTATCTGGGACTACACGAACATGTGGCGAAAAAATCTGTCCCGATTTTTATGATGTTACATGCCATATTTAGAATTAAGGCATTTGAAGAGCCATACTTTTCAGGGAACATTTGTTATCTGATGTTCTTCCACACTTGCATAATAACAATGATAACGCTCACAAATTATTTTTCACCTCTTCCCAGAACTCATCCTTCTCTTTAATAGTGAGGCAAAATGTTGTAACGACCAATGTAAATAAAATGCAAGTGGGCGTGAGCAAAGGGAAAACTGTTTCTGTGCTTAATACAGACCCCTAATACTGTACTAACTTATCTCAGTATTATATAAGATACAGGATTATGAAGTGCATATTTCAGTTTGTCAATTTTAGCAGGTTTGTTATTTTCCTTCTTTTTTTTTTTCTTTTTTTTACGGAGGATAAGGCTTAGACATGTTAAGATGCACATTGTGCTGTAGACTACAAAGTGTCCAGTTTGTAGGGCATACCATTTAATTTAAAGTTAATTGAATATTTCTTAGTGATAACATTAAACAAGGGAAACGCTCTCGGCGGTCTCGCCTGCATTACGCAATTTGATGATGAAAAATTGAGGTTGGAACATTATTTATAGGCAGGGTGGCCCATTAGCAGGCCCCCAAAAATGAAATCCTCTGAAAATAATCAGCATTTTGAAGTGAATATTGACCATGAATCATCAGAAGAATGTTTACTATTAATTGTACAAGGATCGATAACTTGAATGAGATATGAACAAATTAATTTTTAAAAAATGATTGATTAATTCTCATATTAAGTTGTAAAAACATAATTCAAGTCTACTGACCTAAAATGACCTTTGACCTTGTGACCTGGAATTTGTGTCATATGATTTGTGATACTTGATAACCCTTGGGTACATTTTTCATGGAATTTGAACAAACAATTTTGAAAATATGCTAAAAATTCAAGTTTGTTGTCAAAATCTAAGTTTGTTGACCTTAAATGACTTTTTACCTTAACTCAGTGACCTGAAATTCTACTCATATGATTGGGGATACTTGATAACCCTATAGTCCAAGTTTCATTGACTAAGAACTTATACTTTATATTTGTTGACGCCGTCACCGGAAAAACAGCGCCTATGTCTCGCTTTTTGCTACGCAGGCGAGACAAAAATGACTGATTTATGTTAAGATACTACTTAAAGACTAGATTTCTACTGGCACTCACCTTGAAACCTGCCTGCTTCAGGAACGCTCCCAGCTTCTTGACAATTTCTGAGAACCTCTCTTCAGACCATGACACCGTGTCCAGTTTGTTGACCCCCACCACCAGCTGTCTGACCCCGAGAGACCTCACTAGTAGGGCGTGTTCTCTCGTCTGACCTCCGGACTCAAAGCCGGTCTCAAACTCGCCCCTCGTTGCGTCTACTACTAGGATGGCAGCATCAGCCTGATTACAAATAAATAAAGCTACCGATTCAAGATTTAAGATTTTTGAATGATAATCAAAGTAGGATTAATATACATTTCACTAATTCGACCCTCCCAATATAAGATCGTTAAACTTACATGATGTAACAATCAATGATTTTCTATGTTAAGATATTATTACAGAATTAATTTGAAACTACGAGCTAGCAAAACTTAATAGTTCATTGGCCTGCACAACACATTACTTTGTCTTTGAGAGAGCCCCCTCCCCCCTTCCCCCCTCCTTGCTCAATAGCTTGGAGCTTTTTGCATTAAAATCGCTTATGGTTAAAACTCTACGTGAATTCTAAGTTTCCAATACAACAACTGAATCCCCACTGTCTTCAACTACAAGATAACCTCGAAAGTTAATACCACAAGCTAAATTTAAAGTTTATGACCCCTCACATGATCCTCACTGATAGGGCACACAAGGGCTAAGTAAGGCTGGATCCAAGTCACTTCTTCACCTTAACACTCAATATTCGAACCCGAGGACACTCCCTAAAGATTTTCAAGGAAAGGTCTCCTGCTAAACATAAGGAAATGCTTTTTCAGTAACAGAGTGGTGTCCGACTGGAATAGTCTCCCTCAAGAAATAATTGGCTCGAACTCCATTTGATATCTTCAAGATGAGACTGGATAAGCACTGGTGGTCTGAGCGATTCGAATTGGGTTAATTTAATATGATCAAAACCGTCCCAACTCTGCGCATGTGCAATAAGTTAACCTCTAGAACATAACCAACCCTGAAGAAGTGACCGAGGATTGCAGGATCTACCTCTCCTCATATCATGATGAAGCAATTTTATATTCAAGTTCCTATCCAATACCGCGAATAGCGACTACTTTGTACTTCTACAACTTCACATACCTGAGCGGCGCCAGTGATCATGTTAGGGATGAAGTCTTTGTGTCCTGGTGCATCAAGCAAGGTGACTAGTCTATGTGTCGTCTCAAAGCGCGTCAGACCGACGTCCATAGTGATGCCCCTGATAAAACAAAGTACAATGCTAGATTTAATAGCACTCTTCCCGTATTTCTAGTTTCGAAACAGTTTGACTTTTAATATTTACCTGAAAAGCAGGCTTGTGTTTATATAAGTAACTGTTTCTTATAAACGCTATAAACATGACGGACAAAGAAAGAGGACAAAATATACAGTTCCTCATTCTACCCTCAACAATTGCTGTGGTAGACAAAGGAACATCCCTTCACTGCTATTATGTAAAAATGTGTAGAACAGCTGTCACATGCATATTCACCTGTTCTACACATTTTTACATAATAGCAGTGAAAGGATGTTCCTTTGTCTACCACAGCAATTGTTGAGGGTAGAATGAGGAACTGTATATTTTGTCCACTTTCTTTGTCCGTCATGTTCACAGTGAAAGCACCTTGCCAGTTAACAGACCAAAACTTTTGGAGTATTATTACCTAGGTCACTGTAATGAATTACTGTTTTGCACATTCTCCACTCCCAGGGGAGCATCCCAGCTAGTCGCCTTTACACAGGTGCGCACAAGCTAATTCAATCACATGAATTTTCACATCCTAATGGAAGCCCGTTCGTGCACCTGGCTGGAGAAAAGCGAGTGAATGAAATGCCTCGCCAAAGGACATTTCGTGCAGGGGTCCAAATCCACGACCTTCGTATTTCGAGTCAAGGGATTAAACCACTAGACTATGACACCTCTACGATTGCATGCAAATGTAGGTGTACTAGCATCAAATTTTGGCTCAAGTTCCTCTTAGAGACACCTTGGCCCTGTTTCACAAAACTTGTTATTAATAACAACTGCCACAAATCTTTGATAAATCTGCTCACAGCCAATCAAATTCAAGGATTTCAGTAACTTATGATATGATTGTAACTTGTTATTGATAACAAGTTTCATGAAACAGGGCCCAGGTCATTCAAGGTTGATGCCTTATAAAAGGACAGTAGCATAATCCTTAATTTCAAACCTAGTATCTCTAACTTTCTAAATCACAATTCGAGCTACTGCAAAAACTGCTCATTCACCAATATCCCTGATGTTACATTTGTCTTGCCTAACAAGGAGAGTTTTATATAATTTATGATGTATGTTCAATCAATGCCATCACAGAGAAGAGAAACAATTTGGACTATTATGATGAGTATTTATTAATCCAATCATGTGATATCATCTGCAAGACGATCTCCAGCTCCCAAAATAATCATGGATATTTGAATCGTCAACCAGTGTCTGTCAACAAGAACGTAATCATAGGAAACTCTCGTCGTGGACGAGTGGATAGGTCACCAGACTGTGGATCACAACAAGGTCTGCGGTTCAAGTCCCACCGCGGCACTAATATCCTTTGGCAAGACATTGATCTACATTTGTCACTCTCCACCCAGGTGTTAAATGGATACCCGGTAGGATGCGAAAGCTAATGTGCTTAATAGATTAGCAAGTGTCCTGGAATGCTCCCCAGGGAGTGGAGAAAGTGCATACACTTACCTTCCCCTCTCCTCCTCAGTCTCATCTAGCACCCAAGCATATGCAAACGATGCCTTGCCCTGCTTACGCGACTCTGTCTCGTACTTATGCATAACCCTCTGGTTGACCTGACCCAAGAGGTAGAGAAGATGACCCATCAGGGTGGATTTGCCTGCATCCACATGACCAATGACCACCAGATTCAGAAGCTCCTTGCCAGCCTGCCGCTTCTCAAGCTCCTTGGCGATATCGACTGACTGTATGAGATAGATATGATTCGATAAGAGAGGATAAGACTAGATTGGGTATGATTGGATAACATTAGATATACATTGACCAATCAGGATGGATTTGCCTGTGTCCACTCGACCAATGACTATCAGGTTGAGAAGCTCCTTGCCAGCCTGCCGCTTTTCCAGCTCCTTGGTGATATCAATTGACAGTAAGAGAAGGAGATATCAGAGGAGATTAAATTAGATTAGAGCAGATAAAGTTGGATTAAATTTGATTAAATATAGATTGATCTGATCGTCAAGGTAGACTTTCTAGCTTCTACATCACCGATGACTATCAAGATCAGAAGCTCCTTGCCAGCCTGCCTCTTCTCCGGCTCCTTGGTGATATCAATCAACTGTAAGAGAAAGAGGGATCAGAGGGGATTAAAGGATATTAGGGCGGATTAGATTAGGTTAAATTTGATTAGATATAGATTGAGCCATCAAGGTTGACTTTCCAGCCTTTAAATGACCGATAACAATCAAGATCAGGAGCTCCTTGGCTACGTATTTATTGACGGACTGTAGAAGATGACGAGATTAGTGGTGATTAGATAAGATCAGATTGGATTGGATTAGATTTAGATTGACCCATCAGGTTTGACAAGGTGTAGTCCGTTGCTGCTCTGTCTTTTTTTCAATAGAGTGAAAGAGGTGACCAGAGTGGCAGTTACATGAATGATGAATGTAGGGCTACATGTTATAAATCTGTCCTAGATCAAAAAAATCCTGGGTACTTGCAGTAAAATTGTATTTCAAAAGAAACTGTAAATATTTAAGCCTTTTTTTAATGTCATTTCTTTGATAAGATACAAAGAAATTGAGGCATTATTTGAACCACACATAATACCAACTTGCAACACTTGACACTAGTGCAATGAATAGGTCTCAAACCTACATCTTTCCAATTCTTACACTACAGTGCGTCCCAGAAAAAACGAAACCGAGAATTATCGATGTTTTATCATAACTTAATCACATTTAAAATTGATAAATGACACATATTTGGAAAGCTTAGATCCTCCTCTTTCATGTGATGCAACTCATATAATACATATTTCACGCATGAGTGATTAAAATGAATTTGAAGAGAGGAAATCAAAAAGTCATTTGGCGGACGTTATCTGAATTTCAAGGAGAAAATCACATTTCTTGAAAGTAGAGTTTCTACCCTTTCATATGACACCTCAATCAGGAAAAATGAGCAAGGAAAGTTCTGTTTGTTTAAAGTAGTGCTTGCACTTCCATAATTTTATCAAACAAATTTGTTTTCACTGGGTGCCTGCCATAGCAACAAACAGAGTGACAAAAGACTTAACTCCATTTCGTTGACAATCAGCCGTAGACGAAAGACTTCATGCATGGCTGTTGTGATAAGTTATGATAAAACATCGATAATTCTCGGTTTCGTTTTTTCTGGGACGCACTGTATAACAGAGTGGTTTTGATTACAAAGAAGGAAAAAGTTTACTTACTAAAGCTTTTCTGCCCTCCTTTCTACTAGGCGTTGATGTTGCTGAGGAATAAGCTTGAAGGTCCGATTCACTGGAAACATTGGGAAGGGATTCCCTGCAAACAGAAAACAAGTAATATATATATATATATATTAACCATAAGCTTACTGTATAATTAATACTGTATAATTAATATAAAGTTGCAAGAAACTTTAGGTTAAGTGAATTTCAAACTTTCAAAGATCAGAAATCATATTCTGAAGCATAACAGGTTTGAGTCATTGAGTGGATCAAAAAGAATTTAAATTAAATTAAAGGTAAAGACCAGTAATGGTCATGCGATTGCATTGTGAAAGAAACGTTGTGGAATCGATCAGAAAAGGTTGATCATCTAGCATCTAGCATCTGCAAGGTTCTGGAATCATCAAAATGATAAGAAATTTGGCCCATTCTTCGTAAAGTTACAAGCACTATACACAGAAAGATGTATATGGGACTACCCTATCTCTCTCACACGACCATGAGAGAGATAAATTTACCAAATATATGAATTAGTAGGCGGTTTCCCGGCAAATTTTTTATCATCATGTATTAGTCAAAACATATTCTTTCACATGATTGGTAATGAGAGCTTCCATTTCATTTTTTGAAATTGGGGCGTTACCAATACTGGTCTTTACCTTTAACTAAATCATGCTGATATGACATCTCAAGCCACACACAGTGTGCAATCGACAGACACAGTTTCAAAACTAGAGCTGACTCTTGCAGTGTATTGAACACAAAGTAAACACAGAAAAGGTAAGCCAATCTCTAATTTATTTCTCGCTCTCACCTCAATACATGAGACGATTTAATTCTCCTAAACATATCTCTCACATTGGAGGACCTTCAGGAATAAGAGTCATATGTGATATGAAAGCAAAAGTTTTTATTAACTCTTATCATGCCACAGGGCTAATCCCCATTGTGCCAAGCCCTAAATCCCACCGTGCCAGGTTGTTTGGGAGATAATCTGATTAACGCGATGGTTCTATGAATAGCGAGTGCAAAATACACAGCACAGTCCAATGAGCATGAACAATAACTGCTATTACGAATGCTGCATTGCACACCCACGGCACTCAAGCGATGGCTCTCTCGCCTGTACAAAGCACTATAACGATAGCGTGCATGCAGCCTTATGGCAGGCTATGAGTTAAAAAGCAGACAAACCTGCTACTTCTCCTACTGCTACTGGTCTCTGATAACCTTGTGGGAGAAAGTGCCCCTTTACGTGACCCTGCTCCTTCAACTTTTGTCTCATCTTCCCCTCCTCCGGCTCCTCCTTCTCCTCCAGGGGATTTCCCTTTACTCGTGTCCTCAACGTTGACTTGGAACCCCTGTTTGGGATCTTTGCCTTCAAAGCGGAGCCTCGTGATCTGGGTTGCGGAATCGTCGACGGTCTGGTCCAAGCGTAACCTCGAGTCGAGCTCAGCTGTGTTGTCTGTCCTCTGGGGCCCTTCAAGGAGATATGGACATAATCTTTGAGTTAAGAGAGGGGGGGGGGAGGAGAGAATCACTGCCTTCAAAATGGAATTTATTTTGATCTGCAACTGATACTAGTTATGTTATAACATGTGCATATCCACAGCGATCTAAAATAGAACAGCCACATTCATGAAGGCGCCTATTTATGCTTGTGAACTTGTCACAAATATTAGTAACAATGTCGTTTTAAAAACTACAGATGACAGACAAATTTTCCTTTAAGTCCAAACAGAAAACTTAACATGCAGGTAATGTGGTTCTAGTTTCTGAGTGATGAGAGCTGGGAGACATTGCCAGGTGGAGGGGCATAAATCGACACCTTAAACAAATTTTTAAAAATTATAAAAAAATATAAACTAGATGGAATTCGACTGCGCGCAGTCGAAAATGATGCCTCCTTCATAGAGCAATTTTACAAACCGAAACGGAAGAAATTTTTCAAATTCAAGTTCAATTGTAATCCATTAACATGTTCTCAGAATATCGTGATTACAAGCAATTTCTCATATACATATATGACCCATTGATCTTTGACCTCATGACCCTAAAACCTACTCAGTTCATTGGCTCTGCAAGATGTCCTGAGTTAAATAGTAATCCATCTGTCAGTTCTAATGAGAATGCTTTCACAAGCTATTTTTGCATACATAATGAGCCCCATGACCTTTGATCTTAGGAACCAAGAATCTACTCAGTTCATTGGCTCTGCAAGATTCATAAATGATCTAAGTTTGGCAGGAATCCATCAATCTGTTCTAATGATAATACGATCACAAGCTATTTTTGCATACATAATGAGCCGCATTAAACCTTGACCTTTACCTCATGACCCCAAAATCTAAACAGTTCATCAGCTCTGCAAGTAACATACATGACCTAAGTTAGGCAGGAATCCATCAATCGGTTCTTGAGATAACGCGATCACGAGCTGTTTTTGCATACATAATGTGCGCTGTGACCTTTGACCTCGTGACCCCAAAATCTTATCAGTTCATCGGCTCTGCAAGTAACATACATGACCTAAGTTTGGCAGGAATCCACCAATCGGTTCTTGAGATAACGCGATCACAAGCTGTTTTTGCATACATAATGAGCCCTGTGACCTTTGACCTCGTGACCCCAAAATCTAATCAGTTCATCGGCTCTGCAAGATAGATACATGATCAAAGTTTGGCAGGAATCCATTGATCGGTTCTTCAGATAACGCGATCACAAGCTGTTTTTGCATACATAATGAGCCCTGTGACCTTTGACCTTTGACCTCGTGACCCCAAAATCTAATCAGTTCATCAGCTCTGCAAGATACATACATGACCAAAGTTTGGCAGGAATCCATTGATCGGTTCTTCAGATAACGCGATCACGAGAACAGGACGTACGTACGGACGGACAACCCGAAAACATAATGCCTCCGGCTACTTCGTAACGGAGGCATAAAAAATCTGTGCCTGTGTATAAGATGCACCCCCGACCGACTTTTGATTCTTTTCTTTTTTTTCAGCGGGAAAAAGGTGCGTCTTATTCACAGAGATTTACGGTAAGTTGAGGATCCTCAAGATAATATGCCTTACCAATCTCAGACCTCATTTTAATCAACACCGTCATGTGAGACCATTACTTGAGTATACCACACCAGTGTTGAACACACTCCTTACTAAGGATCACATGCGATTTTTCGAGTCCTCCCAGAAGCGGGCCATGCGCATCATGTTGGGTCAGCATTACACAACTTAAGAAAACACACTCACAGAAACAAAACTTCCTACACTGGTTGACCGTCGAACCCACCTGTGCTTGAAATTCCCACAAAAACTCAATGCCCCTTCATCAGAATTCCGAAATATGGTCCGAACTCGAGACCCAAGTACAAGTACTACCAGACAAAGCAACACCATCCCTTAAATTAAGCATCTATAGAATAAATAGATAAGAGCAGCCCGACCTCATATTTCATTGAACTCCTGAACAATAATTGATAAAATATATTCCTTTTTTAGCAAACCATAATGAATGCTCACCTGATAATTTTATTATACCAGTATTCAAATTATGATCGTTAGAATTAATTGATTTAATTATTTATTTAAAAAAAAAAATTAATTTAATGTTTGGATTTGCATTGTCTGTTTTTCAATTATATTAGTTGAAATTGAGTTTGGCTTTCTCACATAAACAGGAAAATTGATAAGTTGAAATAATTCGCTGCCTATTTAGTGCAATATTCTGTGTTTATCAAAAACTGGTTTTAAGAATTTGGATAATTTATCATGGATTTTTTTTTTTTCATTAGCAATTTGTGACTCTAGCAGATTGTAATCCCGCTATATCACTTACACATTAAAAATTAAAAAATTAAAATTAAAAAATTCCATTTTATCATCAAAAGAAAAATACAAGCTGGAAGTAACATGTCTCCTTGATACTGGATTACATTTCATTTGTTTTACAGTAATATTCCTTACTTTGATTCAGAGGAATGAATGCACCCTGTTGCCGCTTCTTCACAATATCATCCAGTGAAGGAGTTGAGAAATCAAACGGCTGAACTTCTCGCCAGCTCTCTTCCTTGGATTCCTCCTTTCTGCTCTTCTGTCTCTCGAACGAGAACTGCCTGTGGAGGACTCGCCGTTGAACCCCGTGATACCCAATCCTGCCTTGCGCTATCATCTTCGCTTTTGCAGAAGCCGTTTGACATTGATGGCAAAGAGCGTTACCGAAGGTGGACACGGTAGCAGATATACCCGAAGAGTTCAGGATAGGTTTGGAATGCATGGTAGATTTTGAGGAGGTATTCTTGGCGGGTTGCATCTTATTTGATATCCTTGATGAATTTGATTGCCGGTTGTTCCTGGAGTGGATCCCTGAGACGTGCGGTTGAGGTTGACGCTTTTCATCAAGTTGCAAAGATGTGGAATGACTTGGAGGTCGAATAAAAAAATCAAAGCCTGGTGTAACACGAGGCCTTTGAAGACCTTCTGAAGCTTCCATGCTACCTTTCTTGTCAGTGACGTGACGACTACTCAGAGTTCCTAACTCTAACATTCCTTTCTGATCAGCCTTTGCTTCTTTTGTCCCGAACATTGTTTTACTTGCAGTTGGGATGCTTGTTTGCTCAGATTGTGGATTTAAGAGACTAAATGCTGAAGATTTATTATCTGATTCTTTCTCATTTTTCTTTCCTATCTGTGACCCAAGAGGATGTTTAGGAGAACTAGGTTGATTAGTATTAGCCAAATCAGCACAAGAAACACCGCTCAATGTGGTGGTAGTGCCTCCTGTCCCACCCACAATCTCAGACAAACTACCCATTGCTGATGTACCGGGGGAGGAAGAAAAGTGACTGGATGCAAGGTCTGCTAGAGATACAGCACTAGACGGAATAGACTTGATTCCAGGTGCTTCCATGCCACTTTGCTTGTTGGTCAGTAGAGATTGTGTGGGAGATGATGACAAGTGACTGGATGCCAAGTCTGACAATGATAGGCCACTAGATGGAATAGACTTGATTCCAGGTGCTTCCATGCCACTTTGCTTGTTGGTCAGTAGAGATTGTTTGGGAGATGATGACAAGTGACTGGATGCCAAGTCTGACAATGATAGGCCACTAGATGGAATAGACTTGATTCCAGGTGCTTTCATACCACTCTGCTTGTTGGTCAGTAGAGATTGTTTGGGAGATGATGACAAGTGACTGGATGCCAAGTCTGACAATGATACATTCCCTGAAAGTGAAGATCTCAAACCCGAAGTGTGACCCTGTTTGTTCGTTTGTGGAATGGTGGACGATGTTGGTCGAAGACCACTCGCTAAATCAGCGAGGGACAAGTTTGCTTGCATAGTATTCTTCGTGCTGCTGAGTGGTTTCTGACAAGGAACAATTGATGAACAGAGCTGACTTGATGCCAAGGCACTTAATGATACATTAGAGGGCACAGAGGATTTTTCCTTGACTTTGATAGAGCTTTGTCCACAGGCTAAGTCTGCCAGTGAGGGGGCTCCAGATTTTTTACCAACAACTCTTCCTCTAACAGGTTTCAATGGCTTCCCAGTACCCATATCAGTCAAGTGACTGGATGCCAAGTCCGATAGTCCCATAGAGGGTGCTGGACCAACTCCCGTAGAGGGTGCTGGACCAAGTCCAGGTGGATGGACACGCCCAGATGGCTTTCCTAAAGCTGCATTAGTTCCAGTTTCTTGCATACGTGACAATTCTCCCAGGCTGACTCCACCTGCTTGCATAGACAAACCAGCCTTATCTGGGAGTTGACTTTTCATTTGACCTTGCATTTGACTTTGAGGACTGTACGCCACATCTTTGAGGTAAAATTGCATAGTCCCTTGATGATGTCCACTACTATCACCCAAGGAAACCCTCGTTTCAAACCCACGTCCAGTGCTTTCCTTGCTCTCTGGAAGAGTACTACTGCTTCCCATGTCAAAACGGCCCAAGTCATTGTCAGCAGCAACTTTATCGTAATAAGACTGAAATTTACTAGGCACAGATTGGTTTGCAACTGGTACATTCGAGAAGGAAGATGCATTTCCCTGTCCTCCATAAGAGTTCATCACATGGGGACCTTTAACCTTTGACTTGTGTACATCACTATCCCTACCATCCCTACCTAGACTACTCTGTGCGTAAGCATCTTGTGAGTTAGGATTGCTTTTGGTAACTAATGTTGGGTCTTACCTTACCGTGGCCAAGGTTCGCATGCATTAGGCAGGAGGTGAAAGGTCAGCAAAGAGGTCAAGGGTCAGCAGATGACAGGAGTTCCATGGTAAGAAGAAGCAAAACGGCAGAGAAAGAGAATGACAAAAGGGCAAAGAGTAAGCATCTAGGAATTATGTGATACTATAAGGCAGTAGCTAACGTTACTAAATGTGATTTCATGCAAGAAGAAAGCCAATAAGAAATATCGACGGAATACATTGATGTATAACTACAGGATCGTCAGAGCCAGACAAACTTAATTATATAAGTGTGGCACAAAACCTCCTGTCCAAATTTAAGTGGTTAGAAAAAAGGGAGGTTCTTTTTGCAGAAGACAGAAGACTGAAAGATCGTAAAACACATTCTTTGGTAGCAAAATTTGGCTCATATTCTACTAAAATTGAGGTATAACCTTTTTTCTAAAATCTGGTTTAACAAAGGAGGTTGGTCGGAAATTTCCTTTAGTGATTAGTAGGTAATGGGCCTTTGAAGTCAGTTCCTACTTTAATCAAATCCTGAACCTCAATCATGGTATAACACGATACCTATCCTTAACCCTAAAATCAACCCCATATTGAATAGCAAGCCAAGCCCTTACCCATTAACTTTGATAACTGAAATTGGGGTAGTTTTAAGCAAAGGTCACATCACCAAGAACAAGATATTTTAGGATCTGAAATAGATAAAAAATGGAGGAGTTGCCTTGATATTCACCTGTTCTTGTGTCTATCTTTGTCTTGTGGTTGGTTTCTTGCTTGTTTAAGATGGCATCTAGCGCTCGCTCGTAGTCAAACTTGTTCGCGACCACTGCATCGATGAGGACGTGTTCGGGCGTGGTGTCTCCGACTACATTGCGGATCTCGTCAAGGCACGACTGTAGTCGAGCTGTTGTAAAAAAGAGAGAGAGAGCGTGTCACTTCAGTATTACAATGCAGATTTGTAATAATAGCCTATTCTAGTGGATACGTCACGTCAATGGACTGTGGATCACATACATGTAGTTTGCGGTTTGAGTCTCGTGAGTTTTCCTTTCATGACTTTTTTTCTTCGAGTCTTACGCATCTTTTAAAACAATTTTTTTGAAAATCAGATGTATAGTTACAAAGTCACATGATCTTTTGTCTTTGCATGCCAGCCTGAAAATCGCTCATTTTTGTGATTTGTGTACAACACATATGGAAAATTAATTTTTCCTAAAAAGAGATAAAACATTGGTTATTTGGTCTCGTTTAAAGTTTAGGTGTTTTTTGGGGGGTCAAAATAAAATACACAAGTTAAAAAAACAATGAAATACCTACATAAGAAATTATCGAAACAAGAGATAACATTAGGAATAACCTGGCTCTTCCAATTGTTTGGTTGTATTATTATTTCAAAAGGTCTAATGAATATGTAGTGAAAAAGAGTGCTTAAATATGAATAATATGATTTATGGGTAAATATGTGCATTTTATGACCTTACAGTATTTGCATAAATCACCATAAATATGCAAATGAGTGAATTTAAAAAAAAAAAATTGAAATTACCATAGTATTTTATACAACTCACTCCCAGATCCTAATCAAATGATTGGTCATGCACGGTCATGTGTGATTCATTTACTAAGCCTATTGCACGCTGTTTCATAAAAAAGCGTTCAATATTTCCCAGTCCTATTGCACTATTTTTCAGTGCGCATTAATGCACGTAGAGGTTAGAGCGCTACTGCGTGAGCATGAGCCTATTCTTGCGCAGCACTATGCGTAAATGGGTATAGAGGTATAAAGTGCGCTTGCTATATCTATAGCTATGTGTGTGCACTAAATTAAGCATTATTAAACTTAAGATTTATTTGTCAGCCATATACTGTCACAAAACAATCTTGAATGAATTCTTTTTACATCAAATAACAAGGATCAAGGAATTTCGTTGTATAGAACAAAATACAAATGATGCATGTTTTCATTCGTTCATTATACGATCTATCCACCCTCGTTGATGCTGTGTGTATCTATCGCACTCAGTCTAACGGCTTCGTGCAATAGATACACACAGCCTGAACTCTAGTGCTGATAGATCGTATAATGAACTCATGCGCATGCATCATTTGTATACTATACACTTCACTTGACATGCATGCAAATTTTTTGCGGCGATCAGCCATGAAACGGCTGAGACCCCCCCCCCCCCCCCCCCCCCCCCGGTAAAAACATGGTCTAAAATAGCACGATTAGAGGGTTAAATGGAGATGTAAATGCAATCATACCTCTTAATGTAGTAGAAAATGAAGTTATTTGACTCATACTCTGAGTCAAAGATATAGGATAAGGGTTGCAATTTGCTTTCAAGTTTAAGCTGAAGTGATACTAGATTCAAGGTTAAGATTAAGAAGAGCGTTGGGTCCAGGAATTTCTTGAGTGAAAATTAGAACTGTGGGTATCAAGTGACAGCAGAACAATTGTCATCTGAACATAAGTCGTGAGTTTCTGCGCGGAGTACTCGCACTGTTGACAACTACTCAAGTAAGATTTCTTGGCCTCGTATACACGGCCGCCATTTTTTCCCCCTCCACCCGGCACTGTGCCAGTTAAAAAGGTTTCCCAGCTCAATCATATACAGGGTGTCACTATCAACTCACCACTCAGAAAATAGGACTAAACTAGCTGCCAATGTTTGGATTTCTGTTTGGACTCGGAGGAAAATTTGTCTTTCATCTTTAGTTTTAAAAACAACATTTCACAAGCACAACTCGGTGCCTTCAATTGCAACTCGCAGTAAAATTGCGTGGGTTTTTTCGAAGATGGACCTGGAGTGCTTCCTACGACGTCAGCAAAAACAAATCAATCTGAGCAGCGCCATCTCTTGGCAACTGTTGGCGTTAATATGATTCATCTTAGCAAGAAGTTATGAGTATGGCGTAAATTCACCCCCCCCCCCCACCCCCCAGTAAAAAAAAAAGGTTAGGTATTTATGGTATTAATTACAACCCCCCCCCCCCTCAAAAATTCCTGCCGTGTCTAAAAAAAAAAATAAAAAAAAAACATGTCCGCCAAGTATTCAAGTATCCGTCTGTAAACCTGGGCATGTACTCGAGTACCTCATTACACGCTTATGCACAGCCTGATCATGAACACATACCTTCATCTACATCACTGAGTTTGGGTCTTTCATAGTTTCTGGAATCAGCTAGCGGTTGTTCGGAATCACTGTTTCTATCATCCTCTCCGATATCTTCTAGATACGATGAAAGCTCATGATGACCACGTCGGTACAAGAATTGCTCAGCTAAAGAAAGAGAGGTCAACATTTGAAGAGGTTTTTTATCAACAAATGATAATAATAATAATATCATTTAATAATTGCAAATATATTCTACTGTGCTTTGACACGACTACAAGATGTGTTTTTGACTTTTATTTAATAACAATGGTGATTTCCCAATTTCTAACTGCAAGTTATTCAACGTTTGGAAGATGCACATGCAAATGCTCGATCTCCCAATGTTATATAAGTTTTATGTGATGGGGTTTGCAATAATATAGTATCTTGGGAGCTATGCTGGTTGTGAGTATGTTTGCCAGACTTGAGTTTTAACATATAAAGAGGTTTTAACTTTTAATATCCAGTGGAATAATACCCATTTGAAAATAGCCAAATTTGTTGATCATAATTTCCAGTTGGTAGACGATAAGAATAAGGTTTGCGAATAATTTTAAGTATGTAGAAAAATAAATCCAATTTTGTACAAGTTTACCTGTGGAAGGTGATGCACCATACATGAAATCGTCCTCCACAGAATGGCCATAGACATCATCATAGCCTTCATAATCTGCGAGACAATAATTAAAATTCACAAGATAGGATAGACCTTTTATCTCTGTAGTCTGTACATTTATAACTGAATAATATAAATAAATAACATTTCCAATTCAAAAAGGCCAATGAATGCTATTATTTAATATTTTCAGCACTTGACTTGTACATTGTACCTGAACAATATAAATAAATTAATAAAACATTTATTTCTCTAATAAATCATCAAAATCTAAATACTAAATTAAAGACCTTGACCGGAGCAGAGCATTATATAGACAAATTATATACCTACGGACTCGTGAATATTTACTGAATATGAAAATGCAAACTTCTCGAGATTCCACGGCCTCTGAAAGAAGTATTTAGCATCCGAACCCCAGGATTCACGGATTTGAGAGGGGCACCCCGGAGATTTAGTTTCGGCTGCGCTAGCCGGTGGCCGTTTCTACCCGTTTCTGATGACGTCATAACGTGTAGGTTATTTGGCCACTCGGTATTGCAGCTGGTTCTTCGCATGGTGGTCGGTATGTGAAGTTTTCTTCTCTCTTTTTTTGTTGTTGTAAATATCAATGTCGAAGCTGTATTTGGACATTTTACGATTAGAATGTTGACATTTTATATCTGTATTAATTTCACGCTACGTAATATGGAATATCAACCCCAAATTTCCACTAAATTAGATTGAAACGAATCATTTGCCCGCGCTGCTGGCTGCCTGCCTCGGTCTGCGATTGCACAACTTTCAGCAATCTATCGCTGAGCCTCGCGAGAGCACTCGGGCCGCGGCCGGCCCGGCCTGACTTGCCGCGCCGTGTCATGCTGGTGGTCGTGGAATATTTCTCGAACAAAACTAAGTTTCGCTCGCTTTTATCGCACAGATAGCCTTTCCTTTTGCATGGTTTACCAGCATTAAATCAAAGAATTATTTAGATCTACATTGTTTTATTGTCTAGAATATAGTCTGTAAACAATGAAAAATAAGAAGAAGATGAAATGGAGATTTTGAAGAAGAATTGGGCCTAAAAAAGAAGAAAAAGAAAACTAGGTAGTTGGTAGAATCTAGGCCTTGGACTCGTGCCGCCCAGTGGCAGTGCACTGCAGTACAGTGAAGCCAGGAACTAAATTATTTTGAATTGATGTCAGAAATCACATGGGTGCCTCTTCTTGATACTTACTCGTGATGAAAACACTGTTTTTTATTCAAATCAAAATGGTCTAGAGACTAGAGTCTAGATCTAGTGTTGTTGCCAGGGATGATTATTAAAACAAAATCATCGGTCATTTGTTGTTGACTTTGCTTCTTTTTTTTTATCCGACTACAGATTAACTTTGCTTTTTTTTTTCTATGAAACTAGCCTCAAGTTGTTCTTTTTGTTTGGATGTGGGTAAAATCCTTATTTATATGCATACGGTGTAATAATACTTTGAAGATGTTTGTCAAAATGCGAGCAAAATATTTACATTTATTTTAATAATGTACATTCAAGTTTAATTTAGTTCAATTTTGATCATGACATTCATATTTTTTTTGTTGCAATTTTCTAAATGATTAATATTCATTGTGGAATGAAAAAATAGTTTTGGCGAAGGGATGAGATGCTTGGAAATGCCGAGATCATGATTGCTAACTATTTAAATGAACTCTCCTTCACCTTTACCGCATATATTATATTCCCAATCTTATTACAGGTACAAAGGTGTACGACAAGCTTCGAGAGGAATGGCTGAGGACCAGACTGATGAACGACATTGGGATGATGTCCCCACATGCCCAAACCAGCAAGGTTGAATCATTCCACAACATCCTCCTTCACTTTTGCCCCAAGTTGCTTGTATACTCATATCAAGGGATGAAGTGCAGGTAAATTAGGCAATTAATTCATCAACATTATGCTCCCCTAATATAAATTTAACAAGAACGTCACAGGGGGCAGTGTTGTTTCTTCTTCTTCTTCTTTTGAATTTGATTTTATTGGTTTTATGTTTTAAAGTTATTATTTTCTTTTTGTTATGCAGGTTCTTTCTATTTCATATTTTGTTGTTTTTTTTTATTTTTTTTTATTTATTATTTGTAACACATGCTTTTTACACTAACTCTTGCCTTCACTTATTGGAGAGTAGGTAACGAGTTTATGATGATAGACATTACATTACCAAAAAGATAAAATCAACTGTCACAAGTATGTTATTCATGTGACCTTTATTTTTAACTTCACTCTTTTCAGATTATATTTGGCTGTCCTACATTGGAACGAAAATTGTGATAGAGCCCAGGCTGTTGATGCCGAAGGGAACCCAGTGTACAGGTTGAAGTATCCACGCTCGAAGGAAGGAGGCCACACAGTGGAGAGAGTGCTGACAGTTGGCACATGTGGTAAGTAGCCACATGTCTAGTGAATGATATCAATATTCAACAAAAGAGCTCAATTATATATAGAAATCTTTTATTACTTCATGATCAATAGAATTCAAATTAGTAGATTCTTGTGGCCTATATGCCCTTAATTTAATCTGTTGATTAAATTGATAATTATAAACATGTATTGGGTTACTTTCTGCAAATGTGTAATATTGAATAGCAAGCAGAAACAGGCATATATGTCAGTCCCCAAGTCAGTGAACTACCTATTCAGCAAAGAACATGTGCATGCCATTGGTATTTGATTGGTCATCCACCTACAAATAGTGTGTAAAATTAGGTAATTCAATATTTGTGAGAAAAAGAGTTTTCTCTTCTTATGTTCTTATTTTTCTCTTTTCCTTTTTTCCTCTTATCAAAATGTATTTCTTTAACACCGTATAGATGAATTTTCAAGGTATAGTTTTGGATTTTATCTTGTAGGTTATGTGAAAGCCCTGATGAGAGTTGTCGTAGAACTGGTGGAAAACAGGGAGCAGCTCAGAGACAACATGGAGGAGCTACAGCCTCAACCAGCACGGAGTGCCTCTCATCATCACCCCGACAATGGAGAAGCCGTGCAAGCTTTTGAACAACATCATCGCTTTGGCGATAGAAACTAGTTCTTTTGGTGATAGAAACTATGATGAATGTGTCAGCTACCTGAACATTAACCACTGATTGTTTTATTTCAGTACAAGACATGTTTTTCATAGACCCTAAATTATGTTTATGCCAGTATAATTATGGAGAGTAACATGGAAGTACTCTATGCAAGTGAGTAGTGGATTCCGATTCTATGTGAGTGTAAAGCACTAGAAACTTGTCTGTAAGCTTGTACATACTTACACAAGCCAAAGTCCATGGTACACATCAATAGTCATTGGTTTTAATAGGTAAAATACTTATTAAATTTGTAAAACTTACATTTTTAGTTCAATTAAAAACAATTTCTGAAGCATATGCACTAGATTTTCATAAACACTAAGTAAATCACTGTTGATCATGAATTTGGCACCAAATATAATCTGATTTTTCTCACAGTCCTTCATCTTGGCCAATGCTTTTTGCTTCTTATTTGCAAAAAATAAAAAATTAAAAAATGCATTTTTTTTCTTCATCTAAACTGTTCTTATTCAAGAACCATTTGATGTATTGCACCAGATATGACTTTATTTTTTGTTTTTGATTTTTTCCCTTTTCTGCCGAGGTGAATTGTGTTATTCATTTTCAAAGTTAGTAGTTTTAAAGATCATGCCATATTATCACAGAAGAGGAAACATTGTGATGATACTTCATCGCATCCATACTTTTTTTCCTAACAGCGGTTTCCTGTTTGTCCTAAAACCTGGTTATAAAAGATTGAAAAATAATCATCCTTGCAGATATAATAAAAATAGTCATCTATCCTGTAAACTTTACATAAAATAAGGATGAATGTAATGTACATGTTGCATCAAAGTTTTTGTTCCAATGGTGCATCATTTTGAAATATATTGCACAGAGAAGAAAATGATTGGAGGGAAAAACCGTCAATGGGATGTTCTGAGAATATTTTGAGCAAAGGTAAACAAAAATTCATCTAAAGGAACACAAATCTTGTTTGTTTATTTCTATTATAGGTGTCTTGTAGGAAGCTTCATAATTTAAAGATGGAAATTGCTGTGAAAATGAGAGTGAGATAGAGAATGTGAAGGAAGAAGAGGGATAAAGATAGATACCAATAGGGATAGAGTGAGAGATGTGAATGTGATGGATGGAAGAGGAGAAAGAGAGATTGTGAAAGAGTGAGAGATGGGAATGTGATGGATGGAAGAGGAGAAAGAGAGATTGTGAAAGAGTGAGAGATGGGAATGTGGAGGGTGGAGGAGGAAAAGAGAGGCAGAGGGAGAGAGTGAGAGATGGGAATGTGGAGGAAGAGGAGAAGGAGGGACAGAGTGAGAGATGGGAATGTGGAGGGTGGAAGAGGAGAAGGAGGGACAGAGTGAGAGATAGGAATGTGGAGGGTGGAAGAGGAGAAGGAGGGACAGAGTGAGAGATGGGAATGTGGAGGAGGAGAAAGAGAGGAGGGACAGAGTGAGAGATGGAAATATGGAAGAGGAAACAGAGAGAGGAAGTGGGATAGAGAGATGGGAATGTGGAGGGTGGAAGAGGAGAAAGAGAGAGGAAGAGGGACAGAGTGGGAGATAGGGTTAAGGTTTATCCTTTTTGGGAGGATAGATTTGATGCAAAATAAAGGATTTCCTGGATTTATTACGATGCTTACCATTTATCACACATTTGAAATTTCGTCAACCGCAATTCCCTTCTCTTACTCTCATTATTCCTCTGTCTATCTTTGTTGTGTCCATGCTGTTATTTCTCTTTCTCTCAATTTCGTTTTCTCTTTCAATTTCATTTTCTCTTTCTCTCCCCTTTTCTGACTCGGCAGGTTGACTGTATATGAAATGCTCAAATTATTAAAACAAATTACATTGCAGGGTGTATAACAAAAGAGAAGGAACAAGGCATGTTGTGTTTTTTTTTGTTTTTTTTGTTGTTGCTTGTTTATATAGATTTCAACATTCTTCCTCATAAGAAATCGTTGCTTGATCACAGTTTTGCAAAAGTTCGAATATCAGCTCTTGGAAATTAGAATCAAATGTCGAGATCAAAGTTCATAGCAACCATACCATCATGAGAAGTTCAAACAATAGTATTTGTGATGAATATGAAGATGAAAGCCGATGATCACAAATAACGTACAGAAGATGGCTGACAATCACATAGAAGATGACAGTCATTCAAAGTTCGCAAGACAATAGTTGATGTTACATCCTCATCTCAACCGACGCAGGATGGTCCCTTTGTACTGACCACGTCCATCAGGATACGCTTCCATTATTGAGGCATGGACACATGCTGGCAGTTGCACCCTGATGTCCTTCCCGAGCCAGCCCCAACACCATCTCACGACTTTCCTGTAGGCCACATACCTGTATTTTCTGTAAAATAAAAAGCAATAAAAAAATTTCATTATTTTTCTTAGGATAGATGATTTGATGTCAAAATATTAATTCTTTATTAATTAATTCAGGAAAATAAAAATGATTAAAAAAAACTAAAATGACCAAGGGTTAGTCATTGTTTGTCGGGCGGTGGGGGGCAACATTCAAAATCGCATATAAAGTTTGTGTTTCATAACTACAGATTATTGGGGGGGGGGGGGGGGGGGGGGGGGGTAACATGCTAAAACTCACAAACCGGTGGTCATTCTTGCCTATTTGTATACATTTCCTGAAAAAGTGCCCCGAAGCACCTGCAGATAAGGCAGCTAGTACACCAGTGGTCACCAGGCAAGAATTTTGGTCAAAACTAATAATTCATCTTGCGGTGACTCAATTCGTTTTGAAAAGTTTCACCCAATAAACTTTCAAAATCAATCCATTTATTTTTTTGCCCTTGCCAAAATGATAAAAAAGGAGAAACATAACTTACTCATTGTTCCTGTCCCCAAATGCTTTGGCTGCTCGGCGCCACCTATCTGTGTACTCCATCCATCCGATGTACAATGTTGTCGCATTTAGGATGGCCGGCTCAAACTCCTCAGAATCCACCAGACAACTTGAACCCTGTCGATCAGCCTCTGGCTTGACCTCTGCAATTTCCTGACAACAGACACAATCACCTTCATTGAAAGATGGAGGCACACGACATCTTCCACATGTACACCTTGAAATACAGAAAGATTCAAACAAAAATCAATACACCTACTATAATTTTATAAATATTTTATTACAGCTTCCTGATAAATATAAAAATGACATCGTTCTCGTAGTCGTAGTATGGTAAGAGTGCCCAAGGCAGTGCCTATGTCTGCGCACCCACGTAAATGCGCGATATTTATAGAACAAAACATCAAACTGACACCAATTTTCAATCTTAACCTCAACAATTCATTTAGATACCAAAATTTGTGAAAATAATTGGGAAGATTAAAAATGAGTTTTAGCAAGTTTCATTTGCCACCCTGAAAATTTCAATCATTGTCAAAAAAGAAAAGTCTGAACAGGGGGTTGTCCCTGGTATGAAACTTCACTGTGCTTGATTGAATTGCGTGCAAAATAGTGAGTGCGCAGACATGGGCACTTTTCAGTTTTGCTACACAAAATGACGAGCCCGTCTGAAATTCGTTAAAAAAAATTGTTCTTGTGAATAATTTGTCGAGTTTTTTTGTTTCAGTAATAGGGTGTCTGATCGCGCACCCGATGTTGTGTGCTAAAATTCTTCCCATAGAGATTACACGCATCCCTATGCAGCCTACGTGCATTGCGCGACCATGCAAAAAAAGTCAATTTTTTTTTTTCAAATCGAGATTCAAACCTTTATCAGTTGTGATCCTGAAGGTGATAATCAATGAATGAGGTGTCATATGAAAGAGCAGGTGAATTCCAATATTTCCAAAGGGGCGTAGCCCCCGAAATTCTAAAAATATCTTGGTCAAAACAGCAATTTAAACATTGTGTCCTGGCTAACTCTGAGGTTTGTCACTTTTGAGATATGACGCCCCGATCGATAAGTAGTCCCAGTCCTAAGGAACAATTCTATGTGATTATATTTTCGCTAGCCCCCAGGGATCACAACTGATAACAGTTTAAAAATACCCTTCTCGCTATTTGGTGGAGCAGCTAATTAGGGGGCGTGCGCTCCGCTCAGTCCAAACCATGGTTACATCGCGTAACATCTCCGCGCACGAACGAAACCCCAAATTCAAGTGACTGAAATTATGGTTGGAAATTCCCTCGATAAACCCGGAAGTGAATGCACGTTATAGTCAATGGCAATATCGCGGAGACAACGTGCGTTGTCTCCGCGATATTGCCATTGACTATAACGTGCATTCACTTCCGGGTTTATTGTGCGACGAACGCCAACCATACTAGTCAATCGCACATGTCGCGGAGACAGCGTAGCTCATGCTGCAAGTCGCGGATTGGCTTAGCAGCATGCGTACGATATGCATACGCTTGCATATCGCGCGATACAGCTGTTTGGCTAAATTTAGCAAAACAACATCACTCTGCGTGGACGTCTTTTTCGACGATTTTGACCAAAATGATATGAATATACCAGCGTGTTGGAGGGGCTGTAACTTTTGATAGAAACATCGGTGAGACTTGAAATTTGAAATGTATTATTCTGATAACATTTTTTATTCAAATATCAAACAAAAATGGTGAAAAACGATCCCAAATTGAAAATTGAAAAATCGTTCAGACACCCTATCAGTAATCATTAGAATATGAAGAACGGAATAACAATGATGATTCTAAGAATAATATCTTACTGTGTAATGAAATCGAGGTCGAATTTTAGGTGCGCAGACATAGATCTAGAGGTCTAGAGAATCATTTTAACAAGTTAACTTTAGAATTAGACATGCCATTTATGACCGAGTCTAGAGATCTACGGTATTTGATTTCAATTTTGGGGGGGAATAAATATTTAGAATGCACAACAAATTCAATAAGCTTATAAGTCTTAATTACCAATCCTCGACATTTTCATGAAGCCGTTTTTGCGTTGTTGGCCCTTCCAGCATGCATCGCCAACATTTTGCCCAGGTTCACCACGAGGTAAAGGCTCATACTCCCACTCGACGATACGCCCGTGTTCTCCGGCGTCTGCATCACTTGCATCGCTGTCGGTATCACTGCTGCTGCCAGTACTGTCCGGACTGTCACTAGACCCTACTACCACTGACACTGTCATTTTCACCGCTTTCCCCGCAACTGCCATCCTCCTCACACTCAAATTCCATAACTAAATCATCTTGTGCATCTGCCCTGACGACTGGGGTAGCCATTCTCTTTAGAAAGACTTCTCAAAACTTCTCAAACTTCAATCGATAAAAAGCAGAAAGGATTCACGGTACGCAAAATCAATGTAGATCTCGAACATCGCGCGGCGAAGAATTATAGCAAACAATTCGAGTCTACACGAAATGACGTCACCCAAGTCCGTGCGGCGCGGGGGCTCTTGACCGAGGCGAATTTGGGAGGGGGCGGCAGTTGTACTGTAATTTTCATTTTTCTCAGTAATGAAAGGGTATTTAATTTTTTCTTTCTTGTATTTGTATTTTGTGTTTCATTAGCCGTCTGTGGATGTATGGTTGTTTACGCTCCGGTCGAGGTCTTAAATTAAGTATCCTTCTCCTCCTCCTCCCCCCCCCCCCCCCTCTCTCTCTCTCTCTCTCTCCTCCTCCTCCTCCTCCTCCTCCTCCTCCTCCCTCTCCTCCTCCTCCCTCCCCCCCTCCCCCTCCCCCTCCCCCTCCCCCTCCCCCTCCCCCTCCCCCTCCCCCTCCTTTTTCTTCTTCTTTATTTGAGAATCCTTGCAAAATTTGGCTTACATCGAAAGGGTGCGTTGTGGTGCGTTGCGGTGCGGCGCAGTGCGTTGAAAACGGAGTACCGTCTTAACACACACTTTCGGGATAAGCAGGGGGTCTTTTCTCAAAAGGGTGCGTCGACTAGTCTTTCACATCAGTCGTTCAAATGTTAAAGGAATAGAAATGTTGTTTTATAAATTGAAATAATAAAAATTGAAACTACTTTTTACGTAGTCTTGCAGATCAGGCGTTTATAAGAATTAATCAGTAAATAAAAAGTAACACAATGAAATAATTAACTTAAATATTTATTTTGAACTAAAGAAGGGCATATTATGTGAAAAAATGTTACTTTCCTTAAAGGGGAAGTCCACCCTGAAATTAAGTTAGTTTTAATAGGAGTAGAAAAATGAGAGAAACAAGTCAATGAAAGTTTGAGCAAATTCCGATTAAAAATAAGGAAGTTAGGATTTTTGGAGTTGTGATCAATCAAACACAAATTGGCAACTCTATGACGTATCATGCGAGCTCAACTTCCATTTGCTCAGTACTAAAAAAATCTAAAATTTTCATTTTCCCTCAAGAAAAATTTCAACCATACATGCACCCTAAATATAATAATTGCAAATATGTTTCTATACTCCCCCTGCAAGGAACAAATATATATTCCGTCATCAATAACGAAGAAAACATGATTTTTATGGAATATTATGCACAAAGCAAATGAAGGAGAGCTCGTATAATAAGTCACAGAGTTGCCAATTTGTATTTGATTGATCACAACTTCAATAATTCATAACTTTCTTATTTTCATTCAGAATTTGCTCAAACTTTCACTCACCTGATTTTCTTATTATTCTGCCTCTATCGAAACAAACTTATTTTGGGGGTGGACTTTCCCTTTAAATTTAAATGTGTCTGGATGTGATAACAACCAATATAGATAGCATATATGCCAGTGAATACATTTTTCAGATGGTTTATATTAAAAGATAATTTCAATTTGTTTTAGCAAAATGTAAAAAAACACATGAAGAAAGCATGTGCACCCCTACAGTTTTTCAGCAAGACTTAATGAATACATAGACGTGTGTCTGACTAAGTAAAATGGCAATCAATTTTTATTTGTAATTTACTCACCACACCGCAACGCACCCTTTCGATGTAAGCCGCAAAATTCAGTGTTAAATCTAATCATCTGGCCTCTTTCACTTCATTGTATGATTGTACAAATTACAATTGAAGTGACATTTAATTTTGCCATAAAATTTTGGGGGCTCCCAACACTTTACAGAGGATTTAGTTTAATTTGAGGCTAAGTTAACCTTATCCTAGTCCTAATCTTTAATACTAGACTAAAGTAAAGGAGGGGGTTTTCGGCCACTTAAGACAAAATCCTATTTTTTGGACCCTTTACTTCCTATTTATTATCATTTCTTGTTCAAATCATGAAGCAAATATTATTATTATTATTTAAACAAAAAGAGAATCCAAGAAAAAAATCACGAATTGCCATGACAATATTCATTTCAATTTTCACTGTTTCGGATGCAGTTATCGGCATAGCGAACCAGTTTTCGGCCGCATGTACAAAAGTCAATAGGAATCGCGCACGCGCACCGTGCGTTTCCGCGCTGATCTATAGCACTAGCGAGCGGAGCAGGTATCCCACGCCGGAGCTCCCCGGAGCTCGCCAGGCCGAAAACTAGTACTGCGGTGATCGGAAATTGGAATCTGAATTAGACAGAGATATCGTATGCGTTGCAGTGTCCGGCTGCATTGATTTAATACATGCGGTGAGATACTTTTGAGCTTGCGACTAACACAAAATCGGGCTCTAAATCTGAAAAATACTTGAAATAAAGCTCATTTTATGGTACCCACAGGGTTCTTGTTAATTTTTCTGATAGCAGGCTATTTATGAAATACAGGAGGCTACTAAAATTGCAAAAGAAAAATCTCTGTGCGCATAGCGCACATCACCATGTGCGCGAAGCGCACATCACGAGCGCGAAGTCCCTTGCGGCCGGGGTTCAGGGCCCGCCCAAGGGCCCTGGAAGCTTTAGGGTTTTAGATGCTCTCTGGTGCTATCTTAGCCTTATTTTTGAAGATATGACCACACTGTATGAGCCATAGTTTAATGATAAAGATCATGAATATTTTGGCTGAATAACTTACTTTTCATATGATATACAATATGAAATGAAAATGCTCCATTATTGTTTCTGATAAATCAATCATATTTGTGATGAATCTACAATTTTGAATTACATGATAATGATACAAGGTAGTCCTGGGCAAAAACGGTTAACTGACGTTTACAGGACCTTGTCAGTGAAGAAAATCGTTTGCGATAAAAAATTAAAAAAATTGGAACACACATAAAAAAAAATATGACAAAATTGGATTGGTAAATGGTTTGCAGGTATGTGACAGCTGTCACAGGGGTCTGGTAAAGACTTCTGATCACAGTGAGGTGCAGACTTCTCACTAGAACATTCTGTAATAGAAGCACAACCATTACTTTTTCGTAAGACTTAAAAAAAAATTAAAAATATCGTTCATGAATAAACTACAGATAAGTTTTACATTTTGTTAAATCCAATGGAATGTATCATTTTGTGTAATTACTGCTTTGTGATAATAATAAATTAATTGTAAATCGTTAGAAATTGTTCTGAAAAAAGAAGAAAGATTTTACCAGCGTATTTTCATTCTAAATAATTTTTGGGTGGGATTTAATCTATAATACTTTTCTCCACAGCCGACAGGGACACCATTTCAGGATTGCCAATAAATTAATTGATACGGAATTATTGTGGTCACTTGAGCTCCTTTGTTAGTGTGTGTGTGTGTGTGTGTGTGTATGTAACACTGATTTAAAAGACAAAGTAGGCTACTAGGACAGGGCTCGACTTTATCGGGAGCCCGGTGGCCATTGGCTCCCTGAAACCCCTGCGGGCTCCCTGAAAAAGTGCTTGAGGAGCCCGGCTGGCTCCCTAAGTTTTTCTAGTATCAGCCACGAAAAATGCTGTTTCTTACCAGCAATTTAATCCATGTTTTAATCCATCTAAAAACCCAAATTCCGCAGTCAAAATCATGAAATATGCGCTAGGCATTCCAAGGCACACTTGGCTCAACTCCAGCGCGAATAATGAGTTGCAAAAGAAAACACATCGAGATCAGTGCAGGAATACCATGCATGATAACGTTATATCTCCGCACTCGTAACGAGTGCGCAATACATGCGGCATTGTATTTCGGTGCACTCAGAGAATGTACACACTAAGACAAACGCACGTGGTCGCTGCGTTGCCAGAGCTGAGTGTATGTTTACGTCGACTCGTGTTTGTGATACATGTGCGTTTGTGATCGTGAGTGCTTATTCTTCAGCGTGCGTACCTGGATGGACTTGATTATTGTTTGAACATAATTTTACGAACTACAAACTTCAAAGGCGTGTGTTAAAAGGGGTTGATTGTTGTTTTGTGAACATATGTACGAATTAGGGAGATTCGTGGCTAATCGTTAAAACGGCGTGTATAAACGGTCAAAGGGACTGAAAAGAATAAAATATGGAATAAAAAAGTTTGACTTGAATGTCGTTGGACTAACTTAACGGCAATCAATAAATGAATTTATTATTTGTTTCATATGTTTTCGCAAGGTTTGTGTACTACTATAAACTGTTGTGTGTTTTTTTCTTACAGTTTATGTTTTATGTTATTTCACAAAATGTTTTTATTGTAAACTGAAAGTAATTTAGCCTTCCATGGGTTGGCTGTCATATAGTAATACGTCATTTGATTAATTTAAAAAAAAAAAAGTATTTGACTATTTCAATCACGTTTCGTCTGCTATTACGACTGAGCTTTCATTTGCAAGATTTCATTCATGAAAACAGTGAGTCACGTCGACACTTTCTATTGCACCAAAAGTTTCCAAATGTGTAATTCTTGATGAGGTGAAGATGCTGCTAAGTTTTTTTAATTTAATGATTTCATTGAGTGAGAATTCATTATTTTGAAATAGGTTGAGCAAAGATGAATGTCCATTTGCGTGGAAACTGAAAAATGCGTTGAAACAGATTGAGCAAGGATGAAATGATCATATTTTGGGAAGATTCTGAAAGAAAAGTTATGTTCCTCGTGGTTAAACATCTTTTCCAAAGTTGTTTTTGTCAGTTACTTTCCTCTCTGAATATGATATTATCGTTTGCTCAATCTGTTGAGCAATAATGAAGATTGCATGGATGATTGACTGAACATATTGAAACAGACGGAGCGAGGAAGAGTGACTATATCTCATTCTGATAAAACCTTAAGTCCAATGTTAGACTGTTACTGTAGCCAAAGGGCTTCATAATAGTTGTAAGATTAATTCTTCAGTACAGTCAGTTAATCCTCATGGTCACATTTACACTTAAAGAGAAGGATGAGTTCTGGGAAGAGGTGAAAAATAATTTGTGAGCATTACTCATTCTTATTATGCAAGTGTGGAAGAAAATCAGTTAAGACACGTTCCCTGAAAAGCATGGCTCTTCAAATGCCTTCATATTCTAAATATGTGACCCGGCACCACAAAACCAACAAAAAGTCGCAACCAGCGATTCTCCGTAATCAGCTAAAATGTCAATTTAGGTGAAAAAAATAGATTTTTGTTTTTTTGCATTTTCTGAAAGAGTGGTCTTTTCTGTACCTAGTATCAAAATTTGGAAGTCTAAAACATAGTAGAAGATGTGTTTTAAACGGTATTTCTAGACCAGTTTTTTTCGCACAGCCTTCGGTCTCTTCCAAAATTTGATCACTTTTCCCAAGCGAAATTATCGTAGTCCGGAAATGGTCGGTCGTTGCTAACGGGTCGTGCTACGCGGGCTGTGATTGGTCCGTTATAGCAATCAGTGCGGCGCGCCATTTTGTTTGTATCCGCTTTCACATCCGAGTTCCAGATTTGCGTTCGTCTTATATTCTCCGTTAACGACTTCGAGTAGCTTGAGTTGTTGCATTTTCAAACTTGTGATAAATGATGAGAAAGAGTTGTTGCATTTTAAACTTGTGATACAGGATGAGAAAGAGTTGTTGCATTTTTAAACTTGTGATAAAGGATGAGAAAGAGTTGTTGCATTTTATGATACAGGATGAGAAAGAGTTGTTGCATTTTCAAACTTGTGATAAAGGATGAGAAAGAGTTGTTGCATTTTCAAACTTGTGATAAAGGATGAGAAAGAGTTGTTGCATTTTTAAACTTGTGATAAAGGATGAGAAAGAGTTGTTGCATTTTAAACTTGTGATACAGGATGAGAAAGAGTTGTTGCATTTTCAAACTTGTGATAAAGGATGAGAGAGAGTTGTTGCATTTTTAAACTTGTGATACAGGATGAGAAAGAGTTGTGACATTCCCTAAATAATTTTGTTTTCATTTCTGTGCTTCCAAATTTATTCTCCCATAAGAGTTTTGAAATCAAGTTCTTATTGTAAACACACATTCACACTCTTGATATCATCATTTTGCTTACAGCTATCATAATTCTCCCCCTTCTTTTCCCTCTCTGTCTCTCTCCCTCTCTCTCTCTCATTCTTTCTATTTTTCGTTATTCTATGTTGGTGTCTTTACTGTGTGTCTCCTGCCTTTCTTTATTTTTATACCACTTTCTGGCTGGTATTTATGAATTGCTTCCATTAATTATCATCAGGATGGCTACTGGAAATGAAAGAGCAAGTCATAGTAAAAATACTTTGAACCTCCTGTGAGAAAGAAAACAGTATGGGAATTAAGTATAAAGCAAGTTCATAATGTGGTTACAAATAATTGCCCAGATGTATACAAAACAAGATAGGTGACAAGCAGTGTTATGTAAGGGGGAACAAAAAGACTCCGGGTCCACCATGAATAGGCATTGTCTAGTGCAGGTGTCTCGGCACTATGTTGCAGTTCACTTAATCTGTCCAATTACAACTCTATGCATTTACAACATAATAACTTTTGAAAGACTAAGTCCACACATTGAAACCTCAGAAACATAATGAACAGACTATGTTTGACCATCAGGCCAAATTTCAGCCTAATCTGAAAATCTCTTCATAGTGGTTGCTATGGCCTTTTGATTCACCCTTCTATTGATTTCCCTGTGGTTTGCTTGCTCCGCATGCTTGAATAGCCCCAAACTTTAAAGCTCTCTTTCTCACAATTTAATACCAGTAACCTCCCTTACCAGCTCTTTTCATTCACTAAATTGAAAGGCTTAGGAAGCTTCAATTTGGACAAGTAATATACCATTTTAATGAGGAGAACTTCTTCTTTCATAATCAGATGAAATCAGGAAAATAATTTTTTGCGACTTTTTGTTGGTTTTGTGGTGCCGGGTCACATATGCATGTAACATCGTAAAAATTGGGGGGCCGGCTTTTTACGCCACGTGTTCGTGTAGTCCCATATACATCTTTCTGTGCAAGTGTTTGTAACTTTACCAAGACTTGGCCACATTTCTTATCATTTTGATGATTCCAGAACCTTGCAATACACACAAATTCTAATATGCTAGATGATCAACCTTTTCTGGTCGGTTCCACACCGTTTCTTTCACAATGCAATCGCATGACCAGAACTCAACTTCATCTTTAATAATACACCCCTCCCTCAGCTAGCTCAGCTCGGCTCACAACGCGCGCTTTTCTTGCGTAAGCTAGCTTGCCGGCCTGCGCTTGGCTCTGGCGCACTGGGCATATACTAGATAGCTCTGCCCCCGCGTGCGCCGCGCCGCAAGTCCATATTTTAATAGGGTTTTATTTTACGATCGTTTCGGAGACGTTTCATCTCATTTCTTTACGACCGTTTTCACAACCCCGCGCTATGAAAGCGTGTCTTCGTGAAGCTTGTGATAACAGAAATTTGAGATAGCGACTTGACCGAATATGATGTGATTTTTGTATTATTAATTTTTTTTTTTGGAGAGGCTTACAGCCGGCTACGATTGCCGTTACAGCCGGAAAAAATAGCCGGTTGCCGGCTATTAACAAGAACCCTGACCCATATTTCTTACAGACATGTGTAAGATACTTGATTTTTCAGATTCGGGTAGCAAGACCGCCGATTACATCGCTAAAATGTGATATTTTAGGATATATTTTCCATTGCAAATGTGGTTCTGCAGTGACTCTGGCATGGTATGGTATGTGTTGGATACGTGATATGCTGTTATGCGATGTATTTTAAAGGGATTTTACCATGCATCCAACCACGAAGAAGAATTACACCCAAAGCTCGCGCATGCGCAATGCGCTCTTCTGTTCGCTCCATTGACGTCATTTTTCATTCACAAAGTGCTAGCGTCACGATGCTCGTAGTTGATTGGGTGTTTACTCATTTCATTTGCATATTTTCCCACAATGTTAAACCTTTAAGTGCGATTATTTCTGCCTGCGACTTCTCGATTACGTTGATAACAAACTTGTTATATTTCCATCCCGACTTCGATTTTTGAACAATTTTTTCGCCATCGGTGTCATCGATATTTCTAGGTACTTTCATCAAAATCGTATGGTGGTTCTTTGTTTCGGTAAGTCATTTTTTTTAAGATTTCGTCGGAAGTTTTTGTAAAGGATATGTATGTGTAGGTTGAAGTGTGTGTAAAGCTACGTGCAAATTGTATGTGAGCCACATGAGTGTGAAGAGAGCGACATCGTTGAAACCACATACACTGAATGTGTCTTTGGTCGCCATTTTTTGCTTGGTGTTCGAGTTTAGGACGCTCCTGCAACACGGCCGCTACAAAACAGGCTGCTCGCCTGTCGAGTGTAGTGCACCAGGTACAATACACCACGCACAGTGTAGCGAATCGCCCATGCCTCGCAGCTAGCAGACAAGCGAGGGTCGTGCGATCAGCCAATCAGCGACGCGTATTTCCGTTCACTGAGTTGGATAGGGGATTCTTCAACGTGCCAACGAATCGGCCGAAAACCGGTGATGGTCGATTACCCCCTCCTTTACTCTAGTAATAACTAAACAAAAGTTTGAAATAAATATCATCTTCATTTCTGATTTCATTTTTAATTTCAGCTTGGTTTCTTTTTCTTCTCCTTTTTATTTTTTTGAAAATCCTTGCAGAAAATCAGGCAGCTTCCCAAAATCCAAATCAATGGCATGCAAGTGCAAGTCAACTGCAATTTCATTATTTGGTATCAGGCGCTAGTGTAGCAAGGTATCCAAAATATAGCCTACTAAAACAGACCCCAAATTTCAGACCCCAAATTTTGTGGTCATCATTACCCTAACCCTAACCCTAACCCTAACCCTAACCCTAACCCTAACCCTAACCCTAACCCTAACCCTAGAGATAATGATAAACACGAAATTTGGGGTCTGAAATTTGAGGTCTGTTTTAGTAGGCTATATTTTGGATACCTTGCTACACTAGCGCCCCGATGGCAGCATAATAGCCTCGGCTTACAGTAAATACTCACTCATTCACTGCACAGCCGATCTGGGTGTTGTTGTTGTTTTTTTTCTTTTCTTTATTCAATTTCTTTGAAATCACCCATCAATTTACACATGACATTGCATTGTACTTGAATACTGACATGACTTTCAATAAGGTGGGACTTCAAGGGGAAAAAAACTGCCGATCAGCAGAACATTATCAGAGTTCTCAAAAGCACAAAAATAGGCGGCAATAAGATTTACTCACCTTCATCATAGTTCTGCCCTCGAATATTTCTATGGCGTGCCATTATTTATCTCTTGGGCTGGCACACGGCAAATTGAAATAACATCATCTCATCTCGACATCTTTCTTACGGGAATTTCACCATTTGCTGACGTAAACCACGCATGCGCAATTAGAATCGGATATACGGATGCACTTTGCGCACGTAGCTGGCGCAAAGCTCGAGCTACGTACCTCGAAATCATAAAAATGTGATATTTTTGAGATTCTATCACAGGGAGCACAAGAACAACCACCAAATAAAATGTGTTGATTGCGTACGAAAATGGGGGGGGGGGGGGAGGAGGGAGCGCTAGTGGTGATCGAACTGCTCCCACGTCCCCCCCCCCAAAAAAAAAAAAAAACAAACAAACAAACAAACAAACAAACAAAACAAAACAAAAACAAAAACAAACAAAAACAAACAAAACAAAACAAAAACAAAACACAACAACACAACACGTTCCACGACCAAAAACAAAAAAAAAACAGAAAGATGGAAATTGATAAAAAAGAGAAGGAAATTGAAAGGGGGAAAGATAGATGAAAAGGAAGATGAAATAAGCAAAGAAAGATAGAAAATAAAGAAAACTAGAAGATAAATGACAGGACAGACAGAATGACACCAAGGCCTGTATTAATTTTGTAATGCACCATACGTTGTCTTCCGATTATAACTTTGAAATATTATGGAAGAGCTGTAAACCATTTTTTCCCCTTCTATTTTTTTTTTTTTTTTTACATTGGCTATAGAAAGGCAATAGAGTAGGATGAGCAATGCCAGTTTAAGGGGACGGGGACGCCTTAATTTTGTTGGAAACCGTTAACAATTTTGCTTCAAGTTCCTGGCTCCCGCGAAAAAAATATTGAATATCACCAAAATATATTGTACTGTATTAATCATCCCAGTCGAGAGTCTGGGCGGAGGGGGAGGGGATGGTGTGGGGGCAGTCAAATAAATTGCTGTACACACACTTGACATTATTTTTTTTAAACCCTTACTATACTGGGCTATTTTGAGCACCTCAGTGACTGGGGGGGGGGGGGGGCCTGGGAGGCCCCCGGCCCCCCACCCCTTATGATCTCGGCTGTCGAATGTCCGATGAAATTTGCATGTGTGTAGATATATTTACATAAGGAACAAGATGGTATAATTATTTTTTTCCTAATATGCAAATTATTATCTGAATTTTTTTTTGTATACTCTATGTTGAAATCATTTTTATAATAAAATTGTGTTTCATATTGTACTGTTGAGAAGGATAAAATTGTTAATAAATACAAAAAATACAAAAACATCCTTTCAAATGCATAATTTATTTAACCAATAGCATGGAAAACATTTCTTCTATTTTGTGTATTAGTACTCAAATAATAATTGATTAATACCAACTTTACTATTTAACAGAATCAAATCTTTCCAAGTACCATTTGTAATCATGTGCTTTCAGAGGCGGTTCTCCCGGGGGGGCAGGGGGGCACAGTGCCCCCCCCCCCACTTTTTCAGATACCCCAAAAGTGCCCCTTTTTACATAGGAAAAGTGCCCCTTTTATTTTGTAAGAAGTGCCCCTTTTACATAGGAAAAGTGCCCCTTTTACTTTGACAAGTGCCCCTATTACTAAATAAAAGTGCCCCTTCCCCCTTTTCACCTCTGACGAGTGCCCTTTTTATTTTTGACACGTGCCCCTTTTCCTTCGACATGTCCCCATTTTCCTTTGCAATAAGTGTCCATTTTCCATTCTCATAAATCTTGAAATTATCTTTAATAAGTGCCCTTTTTAATCTCTAGTAAGTGCCTCTTTTCAGGTACGAGAAGTGCCCCTTTTCACTTTTGATAAGTGCCCCCTTCACCTCTGATAATTGCCCTATTCAAAACTGAGAGGTGCTCCTTTTACTTTGACAACTGCCCCTTTTTTCCTTTGTAAGAAGTGCCCCCTTCTCCTTTTAATAACTACCCCTTTTTTAAACTCGGATGAGCACACCTTTAATTTTAACATGTGCCCCTTTTTTTCTTCTAATAAGTGCCCCTTTTCCTTATGATAAGTGCCCCCATTAAAAAGAGAGAGCTCCTTCCCCTTCTCATAACTACCGCTTTCCCTTTCTAATAAGTGCCCCTTTTCCTTATGATAAGTGCCCCCATTAAAAAGAAAAAGCTCCCTCCCCTTCTCATAACGGCCCTTTTTTAAAATTTGAACGGTGCCCCCTTTTCATTCAACAAATGCACATTTTCCTTTATTATAAGTGCCCCTTTTACATTTTCATAAGTGCCCCTTTTCATATTTGGTCAGTGCCTCTTTTCACCTCTGATAATTCCCTTTTTAATAATGATACGTGCCCCTTTTCCTTTCTAATAAGGGACCTGTCTCCTTTTCACCTCTTATAAATGCCCCTATCAAAATCTGATGGGTGCCCTTTTTCCGTCAACAATTGCCTATTTCCCATTTTCGTAAACGCCTCTTTTTCATCAGGTGAGTGCCTCTTTTCAGGTGAAAAAAATGCCTCATGTTCACCTCTTATAATTATCCTTTGTACTTTGACACGTGCTCCTTTTCTTTTCTAATAAGTGTCTTATCCCTTTCGATAATTGTCCCCTTTGAAATCATTAAACATGCCCCTTATTTAAAGCGACTAAGAGCAATTTCCCCCAAAGTTCGCTCGCTGCGCTCGCTCGCATTTAAAGATGATATAATTATGTTAGTTATCAAAGGTCTTTTCAGTCTTCCGTTAAGAGAATGTGCTTATAACCCCATCACGATTGGCTTTTTTCCTCTTTATAAGATGTAATTTTTCGCACTGTGACCTCGCAGATCTTTAAAATTTTTCTCGCTCGCTTCGCTCGCTCGTAAATGCATATTCAGACATCCCACCCAACTGTAAAGTATGATGCTTAAGCGATATCTTGTATGATGTATGAAGAGAAACAAATATTGAAATCATCCCTGATAATGTAATCACAATGCAGGGGTATGTACCAATGTCTAAAAAATAGTATATTTTCGCTTTGAGATTTCCCACTGTAGGTGCCCTTTTTTCTTCAGAAAGTGCCCTTTTTTGTTGGTGCCCCCCCCCCCACTTTGGAAGTCGCTCGACCGCCCCTGTGTGCTTTACTGTATAAATTCCAGCTACACTCTTTTTTTTGTACATAAATAATTTTTATTTCCACAAATAAACAAAAAAAGAAAGAAAATGCAATCAATTATCAATAATTCATGGCATTTTACCCGGTCCCCAAAATAAAAAAAACGTGTCGATGTGCTAAATTAGTGCCCTTTTGTGGGGCATTGATCCTCATCACTGTCGTTTATGACTTAAGGGCGTAGGTCCCCTAGTTGATAAGCATAGTAGCATACTCATGCTTTAGCCGTCACGCAAAACAAACACTGGCAAATTATTATCCAATAAAATTTGAGAATGTATACTATTATCTAGATCTATTAGGAATAAATCTTTGTCAAAATAATTCCATAAATTGGGGTAAAAAATAAATATTCCAACTTTATAAGCAACAGTGTAGTTGATGTAAATAAAACTGAAATAAGGACTTGATCGCAGTTGGTTATAAATATAGTTTTTATATTCAAAGTATTTAATCGAGAACAATAGAAGATAATATGAGGATTCAAAGTCACATGCCAAATATTTCAGTGCCAAAGGAAAACAGACTAAAGTATTGAAAATGCCTTTTTGACATTGCCATGCATGTGCATGTATATTGTAAACCTTGTTCATTACATTGTAAATTCACATATTAGTTTGTTGTTGAACTATCGTATTTTATTATAAAGATCACATCGTTTTAGCTGATGCTACACCCAACAGTCTGTTTACTTCGTTCTCATTTTGTCCATTTTTAGAATCCCGTAACACATACACCCTAAATATAACTATTGCAAATATATCTCTATACAAATAGATAGATATAAATGGTTTATTAAAATATCATCACAGCCAATGGCTAAATTAAGATCCATTTCACAAAGATACAATACAATTGCAATTCATACTGAAATAACACAAAATATGACATTAATCAAAAATCAAACATAATATATAGACATTTCATAAAAATTTATTGATCAAATTCAAATTTTTGTTAAAAACGAAAGAGAAGGGGAGAGGTGTAGAAGAGGAAGAGTTGGAGTGATGAGAGAGAGAGAAGGAGAGAGAGAGAGAAAGAGAAAGATGAAGGGGAAGAGACAGAAAAGGGGTACCTTATCATTATATATGAGGGAAGAAGGCAAGAAACATTTAGCAATGCAGAAAATCGAGATAAAAATTATCAAAAGTTATTCACATAGTTCAATCATGGACTGAAATTCTAAAAATATAATTTATATCAATATTACATTTTGTTAAGAAGATGTACAAAGTAAGGAAGACAGTTGCACTGGAAGTGTTTTGTTTTACATTGGTATAGTTTAAACTTTGATTGAGATCTTAGAGAATAAGTGTTTTTTTATCTAAGAGGTAAACATTCTTTAAAGGCCCACTGCACTACTTGTAGCTACTTGCGCCGTCTATAATAACAAACAGTGCCTAATCGGTGACCATTGGTCCCCCATGATCCTCTTTTTCTTATGTTAACTGAGAGCTGAGTTGATGAGATAACCACCTGTCCAGTGACCTTGCAGGGTGCTCTAATCCCTCCTGTAAACTACGGCAGATAAGCTTTAAATTGTGGGTGTTTGGCAAGTGCATAACTGCTATACATAACTGCTCACGTCTTGCCCATAATGAACGTAAGTTGCACGTTTCCAATGCTACTTCATAACTTTCATATACTGACGTCCTAAAATGATTTTGCAAGCTCGTTACTGAATACGTTCTAAAGTATATACATGATTTTTTTGGTTAAATTACCATAGAAAACCGGTACCCCGTAATCTAAAATCGAACGAATGTATCGTTTAGTAAAAAGTTCATCTAGAGGCAATCCATACTTCTTAAAATAAATCTTTTCCGTCATCAATAACGAAGTATTTGAAAGTTTATGAAATTTTACGTATTTATAGGCCTACAGAGCAAATTTGAGTGGAGCTCGCATGAAACGTCACAGTGTTGCCAATTTCTGTTTGATTGATCGCAACTTAAAACAAATCATTACTTTTTTTAAAATTTTAAATCGGAATTTGCTCAAACTTTTAGTTTATCTGATTCTATGGGCATGTTTTCACAAATGTTAATAAATAGCCTTATCTCAAGGACAATCGTTTAAAAAAGTGATTATTTGCAGTCGGTATATTCGACCCTTTATCAAAATATCGTGGAACCGCGGAACGACGTGAAGTAACACGACCTTTCATGAGTATTGGAGTAGGTTTTGACGAAAAGTCGTGCAACCCAACAAACCGTCTCGACGCGAAGACCCGGGGGGAGGGGGGGTCATCAAGCCCTAACAAAATGTATGACCCCCCCCCCCCCCCCGATGTAACGAAGAAAGCCGTTTCTACGAACACTCGGTGAATATGGAGAGGGGGAGGAGGTGATAGTTGTGCAAAAGAAAACCCTTTTAAAAAGCTTCCTATATTATATACAAAACTACAACTACAAAATTCATAAGGCGTCGGTAAAATAAAATTATGGCTTGAGTAATCATATAGCTCCGATTAGTCTCATTTGACAACGCCCCCTATCGTCAGAGTCCAGCCCCTAACATGATAGCATATGGACTTTTACCCCCAAAATCGTTAAAAATTCTTTTTTTTTTTTTTTTGTTTAACAAAAAGCACATCCACCCCGACGTACGATGACACTAGCTCTTTCATTGGAACCGTCATGTCCCATTGACTTTTGAAAGTTCACCCACCGTAATTTGGTCAAAATAGGTCGTTAGCTCGCCATGGGCTATATAACACATTGTGTAACAAGTCGAACTTTGGACGCAATTACCACGGGACTGTAAGATTATATAGGTCAAGCACACAAAGAATAAGTAGCATGAATTATTAAAGTTAAGTTCTGATCGGTTCATTAAGTCCATTTCAACCAAACCCCCACCGTAATTTTTCCATTCAGTTTTGGCAAGCATTTTTCCGAGGTAAGCAAAAACATGAATATTCATGATCGCCATGGACTATTTGATTATTTACAAAGGGGTGCAATTTTGCACCGCATCAAACTCCCCTACTTTAAGTCAAGTATTTCATTCTATTAATATGTAGTTTGGTAGGTTTTTTTAATAACTGTTTAATTATCAGATATCAATGATAGTTTAAAGATGGAAAATGTTCTTGTATTTTATATTTAGCAAAGCAATCTCACATACAAATTCACTACCAAGTGTCGTCTAATCCGCCGATTGCCGTCTGCTATATACGTCCAGCGAGCGAAAATGAGACAACCGGAGCAATATGAATGCAAATATGTGGAGGTATTACAGCACACTCCGATGAATTTAGAATTGGATGTTTGCCAGAAAGTCTCAAGATACCTCCCAAAACAACACCATTAATCATGCTCTTTCTTGATAGGCAAAAGCTTTAGATTCCTACCTATCAAGTTACAGAAAGGCGCCTCTAAAATCGTGCCATACTTTTTAGCGAACTTGCTATTCAATAAAAGCAATTAAATTAGTGAGAATGGGTTCGATTTTTTTTATCAAAACAATCATTTGAGCTTTACATGCTAACTATTAAACGGCAGGGGCAAAGGTATTCAGGCACACTTTTCATTTTATAAATTGATACAATGATCTTGCATGGTACAACAGAGTGACATCTTTCTAAACGTATAATTATTACGAGAAGAGGAATCGGATGATTGTGAGGGCGTGTGCGTATAGTGCGAGCTAGTGTGTATGTGTTTGTTTGTATGGCGTATTCTGAAAACCATTCTTCATCTCTTTTTTTTTCTTGAAATACATCAGCTGAAGACAAGAAGAAAATAATTAAGGTTTTTAAAAAAGTAAAAGATGTTTCAACTATGCATCACGAAGATACTCATTTAAAGGTGAAATCAACCCTGATCATTATTAAGTTGGTTTTAATAAAAGGAGAAAATGAGAGAAACGGTAAGTGAAATTTTAGCTAAAACCGATATATTAAAAAAATAAGAAAGAGTTTTTTGGAAAGTGCGATCATTCAAACACAAATCGGCAACTCTGCAACATAATCTTGCGAGGTCGATCCCCTACTTTTTGGCTTGTACTAAAAAACTTATATTTCTCTTTAAGTTTAGGAAACTTCACTCATACATTCACCATTCAGATCAAATGATTATTGCAAATTAGGTCTCTATACAACCCCTGTATTTAAATAAATATATCGCGTCATCAACGAAGTAATTAAAAGTTCATTAAATTTAATGTAGGCCTACCCAGCAAATTTGAAAGGAGCTCGCATAATACGTCACAGTGTTGCCAATTTACGATTGCCTGATCGCAACTTCAAAAAATCATAACTTTATGGTTTTAATCGGTGTTTGCTCAAACTTTCACTGACCTGTTCCTCTCATTTTCTGCTTCTATTCAAACCAACTCACTATCAAGGTAGACTTCCCCTTTAAACATTTCCGACAAGATACATTACTTTCAATCCACATTTATTATTAAAAGTTTGGATACCTTTTCTGGGGACGTTCTTTGTAATGTACAGACGGGTTAGAAATAGTGCAACCCTATAATGGGCAGCTACAAAAATATTATAAACATTCATATTTGAACGTGTCATTACTGAAAGTATGCCCTTTAAAGGCCTTTTTCAACAAATGGGCCGTCACCAAATGATCGATTAGCCGTGAATGTTGTTTTCTTAATTGACAATGATCTAATTCACAGCCCTTAATAGAACAGGCTAGTACTCGTGATGCTCTTTTTTCCATCAGTGTTGTCCCAGATGGAATAAGAAGTGTTCATACGATTCTCAATAGAGGCTGGTACCTGGTAGTTAAACAGTTCAATGTCTGTTGCTAGTCGCTTGTACAGTGATTTTAATTGTAAAGAACTAAGTTGCGAGTAGTACTTGTCAAAAATTGCTGAGCGACTGCTGTTAGTTGGGTTTGAGGACTCGGGAATCTTTATATTGTCACCTTTGGTGATTAGCTGCATACTAACACGAAAATCTTCTTTGAAGATTTCAAAATGGCCGATATAATCGTATGGAACTTGGCACGGTGAGCACAGACGAAACATTTCCCGCCAGTGTTCTTCGGCAGGATCGGCGAGCAAATTCCAGGGGTCGCTGACGTAATCAAAGAAATTACCAAAAGTGACGTTGATGTTCTGATCCCTTGTTTTTCCCGCGTTTTTAGATTTGTTGACCATACGGGGCGCATAGTGAGTTTTGATGGCATTATTCACTTCAAATTTATCGCGAAATGCTGACAAGATCCGAGAAGCGGCTCGCGAACAAATACAAATTTAATGTAATTTGATAATCTTTCTTGTGCATCTTTCGGGCTAAATGTACGAAATGTTGGTATGTACTTCATGGCCTGAACGGCCTCGTGACCTATATCTTCTGTTGAATTGATATTCCCATTGAGCAGCAGGAGCATACGTTTCCAAGTTGTGCAACCAGTTTTAGGCACGTAACAGAAGATAATTTTGTACTTGTCTAATACAAAGATGTTACCCGTTTTTTTAATGTGGGTGTGTCCAGACTATCAACGATCTCTGAATATTTCTTGGCGCCTAAACGATCACAAGTCTCACGTAGATGTGAACGTCTTTTATGTTGAATATATTCTACAGAGAGAGAACCGGGCATCTTTATATGAAACAGAAGATAAAAATGACATGTGAAAACAATTGCCAAGTAAAGAGCTTTAAACAAGTTACATAATCAATTGAACTTCATTATGGTTTTGTCAATATTTGTATATCGTGGGCTGCCAGCAGGAAGGAGGTTACATCCTTTTTGCGGGCAGCAGGCGAAATTTTGTCTGGTAATCATTACATTATGTATTTCTGTTGATTGTAGCCTTTTTGTAGAAAACAAATCGAACAACAAGCCATAATGTGTAATAGTAAATCGTAATGAAATTGTAATTTATTTGCTTGCCTAGAAAGAACGTAGTCTTTGTCGTATTATACTAGTCAATCTAGGCAAAAAGGTGATACTTTTAGCAGAATGGAGATACAGGTTGTACGAAAAAGACGTGTTTTTCACGTCATTCTCCATAAGACATTATTTGCTAATAAAACAAGCACTGTTCAGTGACCCAAACGTTTTGATATGTATAACATTGAACGGTTTTTTTTAATATGCATAATATAAACGTATACAAATTTGTGAACATATAGATTTTATACTCACTTTTGTATTTTTATTCTTGGGAACATTGTTACGCATCGCTCCAGCTGATGGCTCATAACGATTTCTTAGATAAGAATTGTCAAAAGATCCTACCGTGTCAGTTATAACGAAAATAAGGGGGGAAAAAATCAAATTATGTACTATCAGACTGAAGAGATACTCGATTTTAATAAAAATTAAGAAATCAAATCATGTACATGTAAGTATCACCAAGTTGGAAACATAGTATATCATTAAAGTAGAGTGAAAGTAAAGAATTTCCCATACGCTTTGTACCAGAAATGTGCAATGCAGTAACTCATAATCCATAACGCGTCTGGGAATGCGACTGAGTCTTAGGAGGCCGTCTTCAAGATATTTGGGTGTTCATTGACTCGTATAACTCACAGAGGTATAGTTCAGCTTTAATAGACATGATGGAAACAAAATAAAATGATAAATAAAGAAAAAGATGTTAAATGAAAAAGAAAAAAAAAGATCACCTTCTCAATCAAGATTGATCGAAACAAACCATTTAAAAAATAACCCCTGAGGCATTTATAATGAAAAATATGAAGATATGAATGGGAGTGGAAGAGATGTTTCAACAAAAATAAAGAACGTCGAAAGAAAGAGAAAACATAAAATGTAATATAAATATATCAGACAAAGAAGAAGATTGTATAATGTGAAATCATGTCAGAAAAGATCATAGAGAAGAAGAATAAATGAACATGAAATACTGAATATCCGAATGAGCATCGAGCCTCATACTATGATTAGGAGGTCTAGTTTTAATTTGAATGACCCGATTGCGAAAGAGGTTGCCCATAGACGAAAATAAAACTGCAATTCGCCAAAGAATTCACCTCCCACTCAACATTGGCGAAATTGAATGACCCTTACGCATTTCCAAATTGACTAAACCAAGCTTTAATTTGAATCTGCACGTTTAGAAAATTCAGTGACTCGAAACGAAATTGAATGCAGCAAGTTTAAAAATGACACAGGGGAGCAACGAGTGGAGAAAATTTGCTCGAACATGAATGCACGTCAATGAAATGAAATTGATTGCTGCTTTTACGAAATTGGCCGGGAAAACCTATAGTAAAATAAAATATATTTTGTCTGATTCCATTGAAGTTTTGTGTTTTATTTAATGAATAGGCCTAATTTTTTAATATGTGCCATTTTACTGTTTTTAATTATTGGATGGTACCATTAAAGCAGAGTAGAAAGATGTATTTTCCAACCACGCCAAACTGCATGTTAAGCGTTGGTCACATCCCACCGTGCGTGTTTTTAGTCCGTACGGTTTTCGGGGTGGCCACGGCCGCCACGTTTTTCTGAAAAGGTTGGGAGGGAGTGGCAAAGGCAGGGAGGGAGTACCGGCAACGCGCGTCACACGCACTGTGTAAGTACGTGGCCCGCACGCCACGCCTGGCCGTGAACGGTTGCGTGCATCGTACGTTGCGCATGTGGTAAGTGCGTTGTACGTGCTTACAACGTGCTTACAACGTACAGTCTCCGTACCGTTGCCACGTTATCGTACGGAGGCCGTACTTACAAGTGCTGCTCACGTCTGCATGTGTCTGCATGCTCCCAAATCCGTACGGAGGCGGTACTCGCCACGTACGGATACCCAAATTTTGCCCACAGCACGCACTTGCAAGTACGGCGGGTTGTGACCACCGCATTACGTATCAAAATTCTGCTAAATGAGTTCATGTTGTTTTTCAAGAATCAGGGCCACTGCTTTCTGCTCCACTTAACGCCGGTGTCTTTGTCAACTAAATGTATTCGAAGTTATGGATGCTTCCTTCCCAGGACGGTGCCGGTATTGAAGCATTTCATTTACCTGCTATCATCTGTTTACAGTTTACTCCAATTGCCAGAACGCAAATTGCATTTTGGTTTGATTGTTTCGTTCAATAAAGTAAGTCAATCAAATACTATGTTCTGCACAACAAAAACAATGTGTGTCCCTATCGTACATGTACTGTGCCTCTCCCCTCACTGTGTCATAATTATTTTACACATTCACATATTGGAACTACCTGCCCGTGAAAGGTTTAAAATTCACAATTTGTAAATTGTCTTTCAAAGGGGGGGGGGGGGGGGTGAGGGGATCTGACACGATTCGCCTATGTCGATACCCATTCCGACACAGCACAATATTTATTGGGACTTGGACAAATGAAATATTCAATTAAGTTATAAACAAGCGGAGCTGCTTGATTGAGATCCAGTTAACCACCCCATTCATCCAGAATGTTCCAAGGACGCCACTGCCATCTTTCTCAAGCGTTGCCAATTTAATCACAATGAATAGGCCATTTTCGTAATGTAACCAAATTTAATGCATATGTCTTTGTGAAGTGCCTCAATACAAATTATTTCATTCACCTGATAGAAATAATAGTATTTCAATAGTCAGAATGCAACTGCATATATTAAGTGTTACTAGGTAGGTCAAGCCATAATGTTTGTCCAACCTGGCAACAACTAATGTATGCAGTTAGGATTCTGTCTATTGAAATACTATTATTCTTATCAGGTGAATGAAATAGTTTGTATTGAAGCACTTCACAAAGACCTGTGCATTAAATTTGGTTACATTACGAAAATGGCCTATTCGAAATAGATGCATGCCATTATAACTGCTTGTCACATTAAAATGAAACTATTTTGAATACCATTTTTCACCCAATAACCCAATTATGTCTATCGTGTGCTGACTGCAAGTCTCGTGTGCAGAAATTTGTTTCAAATATCATTATCATATTTAGGTGATGAAAAGGCGGGGATGAATCGAAAAAGAAAGGACACTATAAGGAGGTAAAACTCCAACTACGCCGAATTGCTATTTGCGTAACTTCCGAGCTCTCACGACCGGGTCTCGTTTTGTTCTTGTTATTAACATCTGGGGCAGCTGATGGCTTCTGTATACAAACAAAGAGGGGGTCCCATAAGGGTCAGTATAGGAGCAATAGTTCGTATTATTTATCACTCTGAGTACACGTTTCTATGGCAGCTTAAAAGTGCCACCCAGATGTCGAGATAATTCATCTCATCATGTCGACATACTGTACAAAAGATGATCAGATGTCAAGATCTAGGATCTAATCATGTCGACATCCTTCAAAACAGATGATCTGATGACAAGATCTATATGATCTCATCATGTCAACATCCTTCAAAACAGATAATCAGATGACAAGATCTAGGATCTCATCATGTCGACATCCTTTAGAAAAGATGATCAGATGACAAGATCTAGGATCTCATCATGTCGACATCCTTCAGAATAGATGGTCAGATCACAAGATCCCGGATCTCATCATGTCGATCTTGGATGTTGTCATAATCTGAATGGCACTTTTAAGCTTCCATACGTTTCAGTATTACAAAGAAGTATTCTACTAATGAATGTGGTGTTCGAATTACCCAAATCAAGAATTTTATAATGTAAGTACGGCAGAGGCGATGCTCCCGGGGGACAGGGGGGGGCACAGTGCCCCCCCCCTTCTAAGTACCCCGAAAGTGCCCATTTTTACATAGGTCAAGTGCCCCCTTAATTTTGTAAGAAGTGCCCCTTTTTTAATAGGAAAAGTGCCCCTTTTACTTTAACAAATGCCACTATTACTTTGTTAAAGTGCTCCTTTTCCCCTTTTACCTCTGATAAGTGCCCCTTTTATTTTGACACGTGCCCCTTTTCCTTCGACAAATTCCTATTTTCCTTTACAATTAGTGTCAATTATCCATTCTCATAAGTGCCAATTTTTTATCTTTAGCAAGTGCCCCTTTTTAGGTACGAAAAGTGCCCCTTTTAACTTTTGATAAGTGCCCCTTTTACCTCCGATAATTGCCCTATTCAAATCTGAGAGGTACCCTTTTACTTTGACAAGCGCCCCTTTTTTACTCAGATAAGCGAACCTTTGCCCCTTTCCTTATGATAAGTGCCCCCATTAAGAAAAAAAAAGCTCGTTCCCCTTCTCATAAATGCCCCTTAATTCACCTATGAAAAGTTTTCCTTTTAACTTCAGATAAGTGCCTCCTTTACCTCCGATAATCACCCCTATTCAAATCTGAGAGATGCCCATTTTACTTTGACAAGTGCCCCTGCCCTCCTGCTTCCCCTCCATCTTGAAATATGCGCCTTGTCTCATATATTATCGCGAACTTCGTGACAAAATTCGCGACGAAATATGCGACTACTCGCATATTTTTTCAAGCCTTTGCTAACAAAATATATTTAAATGGTCTCTGAGAACAGACTAACACAAAAAAATCATGCATGATTCTCCAGCCATGATTTTGGGCGCCTTCATAAAGTTCAATTCTTCAGGGGTAGTACTATATTTTAATGTAGAGATTATTATCATTTTTAATATGATCAAAGCATCGTTTGGGTTTTTTTTTTAATGTAAAAAAGCATATTTTTGTTCGTTATTGTTCTTCTGTGAAGTGTTTTGGATGAAAAAGAAAATGTACAAATTTAGTTTTTAATTGAAACTGATTTAACTTCTGAGTGATGTAATTTGTATTGACTTTGTATTGATTTGTACAACCTCTGTTTAGAAAAAATAAACATTTTATCAAATAAACCCCCCCCCCCCCCCCCGGAGGCGAATTTGCGATTCCCAAACCATTCAGCTATGGGAGACTTTATGAGCGACGTGATTGGTCGAGAGAAGAAATAAATATTACTCATTTACTGCACGTTCGGGCTCGCTCATGCACAACCGACACAGACACACAAACACTCACAATGTTAGTCTGCAAGCACAGACTCTAATTTGACACTTTACGAAAGATATCATGTCTGAGGGAAGTCTATCTACATGAAATGGCCTACTGTAGTCTCACGATTCAGACTCTGTATTTTGCACAAGTATGTGCCTGCAAACTACTTACATGCCTTAGAATTCTGCTACTGAAGGTGTGTATCAGTAACGCATAGAGAGAGATGGGTCAGTGAGATGGGTCGAAATGAATTAATTTAATTTTGGAAACTTTCTCTAGTTTTACCATTTTAATCTGTTTGAGGATTTCTGACCTGGAAGTTTTGTAATGCCTAATCCTTTAACCAAACTCTGAATATTAGAACAACTGCTGGGCCTCTCTGCAACCCCTTTTTTCCCTCAGACTCAAGCTCTCATTTATACATAGACATCTAGACTAGTAAAGTTAGATCCCCCCCCTCCCCATCCCCCAATAAATAATGTTCCATTTTTTATTTTTTATCATAGGTCTATAGATCTAGGGTCTAGATCTAAAAAAAAATTAAAAAATCCTCCAATCGATATCTATATTTCATTAGAACATACTTGTATCTAACTTAAAAGATCTATCATCTAAATCAAGGGTGGCCAACCTGCGGCCCGCGGGCCACATGCGGCCCGCGAGGTTTTCTGGTGCGGCCCGCGAAGCATTGTAAAAGTAATTATAAAAATAGCTCATTTAATGAAATGCGGCCCGCATATCAGCGATGAAATGGGGTAAAACATTTAGACACAGCTATCTCTATTTCCATAATTTGTTTTCATCATTCACAACATATTGACTCGTTACTTGGTTGATACAAAACTCCTCAAATTTCCTCTCATTACATTACATTAACGACATCAACATCATTCGCCGTGTAATAGGGTTAATTTCAGTTTGTAATTTCCGCACGCAGTAACGTTTGAAAATTTTGTGAACAAATGGTGTGAATCGAGAAATATGTTTGAAATGCCATACTTGTCTTGAAACTTACAACCCTTTTCTCCCGAATTTTCTCATGAATCTTAATTGTTAACTGGATAGTCCCCTTCCCTCTCCCGCCCCCCCCCCCCACTCAGTGTTATTTAGGGTACGCATATTATGCTCGTTCCCTCTTTTTGAAAGCACCCCCTATCTGAGGACTGCCAACATTTCCGAACCCCCTTTCGCAGGCTTTTCGCGGGCTTTTCCTGCCTTAGAGACCCCCCCCCTAAATCAGGAAAAATGCTCAATATACCCCCCTAAATTCGGAATAATTTCTCAGGAGTCCAAAGAGATGAGAGAAAAAACGAAAAAACACCCCCCCCCCCTTTTTTTTTTTTTAAAGAAATCTCCGGGTGAAAAGTCAAATACACCCCTTTTTTTTACAATTCTCGGGCCGGACTTTGTCGCACGAAAAGTACCCCTTTACCGGACATTTTGGCAACACGCATGCGGTCTTTCCGACCCCTGAGTGGGGGGGGGGGGGGGGGGGGGGGGGGCGGGTTCCCTCTACACCGCGTTCAATGAGATGTACAGTGTACAACTACTAAAGTTAGGATATTCTTTCTGCTGTGTCCTTGATTTTGTAAGAAATAACAACTACTATGGCATCGACTTCGAGATCTGCGAAGAAAAGAAAGTTTTTAATGAAGGAAGATTGGTCTCTGAAGTATTTCTTCATAGAAGAGAAAGGTAAACCACTTCGCCTCACTTGTCACCAGAGTATGTAACGAAGGTTAACAACATAGCAGAAAAGTGCAAGCCCCAGCCAGGAGTCACACTAAAAAAGTTAACCTGATTTTTCCCACTGATTTTGTTTTTTGCTTGGTTTTGGGGGGGAAATTGGAGGTGTGTACACGTATTGCATGGTGTATGTGTGGGAGGGGGGGAGACCACCTACCGCCCGCCAAGTTATGCCAATTGTTAGATGTGGCCCGCGAGCGTTAAAAGGTTGGCCACCTGTGATCTAAATCTACATGTAACTTGTGTTCTATGTTCAAACAATGCATGGCTAGGCTCAACAAAACACTCAAGGACTGCACATACGCTATGTTGTCAGGTACAATGCACTTCACACGCGAGCTAGCTACAGGCACATACAGGCCCACTGTTATCCATTGTTTATGTGCAGCCCATTCATGCAAACATCATTCCAAAAGTCATAGACACGGATCTGATCATGGCGACTTTATAATAAAATAATTAAATACAGGGTCTAAATATCTACTTAGATCTACATGCAGATTTGGAAAATCATTTTGAAGATTTGATGGTTCACTCGGACTTGGCCCCGAGCGAATTGCCGGCGAATCTTCCCGCCTCGCTCAGTACGCCATGATGAGATGGCTCACGTCGATGTGGGCGTGTCCTTATAACTTTTTTTAACAAATCACGTTGCTCAAAATGTTTCCCAAAGCTGAATGGTTTGGGAATCGCAAATTTGCCCTCCGGAGGGTCTACGAAACACATGAAAGTATGTGAAACAGACCTGGGTGTTGTTTTTCTGACGCAATTTAAATTGAATGGTTATAATATACATTTTTGCAGGTGTGTTGTAATTGTTGTAATTTATTATGCTATGTTATGTATATGTTTTATCTTTGTATAAAAAAAAATTAAAAAGCACCAAAAAAAAAGGAACATCTTAGATAGTGAACTTTGCCCCCAACCCACGCTGCGGTGCATAATCTGCGGTGCATAATGCGCAGAACATGACAGCGCAATAATATAAAGAGTCAGTAATGACATTTTAGTCATTATTGTTTGCGGCGTGTTTGGGTCGGTTGTCATAATCGTTAGCGTTGTTTTTCAATCTCGTATAATACCAGCATACCTCTTAACCCAAGGGTAATTTTCCTACAATCAGCACTGGACTAACGTATAATTAACATAAACTGATTTTGGAACATTATCTCTAAGATTTCCGCATCGATTTGACGTGCCAATCAATAATGGAACAAAAATATCAGGTAAGCCTAAAATGAAATACCAAAATAGTAATATTGCTGCCAGTATTGCATTTGGAAGAGGGTTCACTACTTACGTTACATTTTTCTTCCTTGTTTTAGACTGTACATATATAAATACTAACGTTAAAATCTTCTTCTTCTCCGTTTGGTATTATAATGACAAACAACCGTTTATCGGAGAGAGTAAATGAATTGCGTATTAATTTCAATATGCGTCAAATGATCAATGACTATACCCGTATTTCTCCCAATAGTAAAACACTAATAGATTTAATACTTGTTTCTGATGCAATAACTTGTTTCAAATCAGGAGTTCAAACAATTGGAATCAGTGATCACTCTTTGGTTTACTTGGTAATAAATGGAAATATTTCATTACTAAAACCTCAAATAAGCAGGTTCCGATCATTTAGAACTTTTGACGAACATAATTTTAAGGAAGACTTAAATAAAATAGTCTGGTCAGAATCTGGATCTGACAACGATGTGGAACATCTTTGGCAGAACTTTAAAGCCGCATTTCAGGAAGTTAGTGATAAACACGCCCCGTATGTCACGGTTCGTCAGAAACAAACGGGGGTACCGTGGATTAATGACGAATACATTCAGTTAGCCAGACAGCGGGATTATTTTCATAAAAAATCTTATAAAACAAATGAGTCTCAATATTGGGAAAAATTCAAGCATTTTCGTAACAAGGCAAATAGTCTGAACAGAAGACTAAAGAAACAGTTTTATCAGAAGGAATTGGAAAAAAGCGGGAACGATGTTGGTCAAAACTGGCGCATACTGAAAAACTTATTGCCAAGTAAAAAGAATATTAGTGAAATGAAAATAATTCAAAATGATGAATTCATCACGGACAAAAATACTATTGCTGAAATCTTAAATAAAGCTTTCAATGAATTTGCACAGAATCTAGCACAGGGTGCTCAAATTTTGGTAAATAATGTAAATAACATGAATACTTTGGTTTTGACAGATAAGAGTTTTGTTTTCGAAGAAATAAAAGAAGAGTTTGTACTTAAGGAGTTGCAGCATCTTGATGTAAAGAAAGCATGTGGCGTTGATGGACTGCATCTGAAAATTTTGAAGAAGTCTGCTTCTTATATTGCTAAGCCTCTTACAAAATTATTTAATAAATCACTTGAAACAGGTCAAATCCCAAAAGAGTTTAAAAAAGCAAAAATAACCCCAATTCATAAAGGTGGTACTTTTGAACCACAAAATTTTAGACCTATTTCGCTTTTACCAACAGTCTCTAAAATATTAGAAAAGGCAGTACATCAACAGCTTTATGCTTATTTAAATAACAATGATCTATTATGTGATCGCCAGTCTGGTTTTAGACCTCTTCATTCGACGTCAACCTGTTTGACAGAAATTGTCGACTTTCTTTTAGATAATATGAACTCTGGTAAGATCACTGGGGGTCTGTTTTTGGACCTACAAAAAGCGTTTGATGTCATTCCAATTGATTCAATCCTCGATAAAATGTATTATTATGGTATAAAAGACTCTGAGTTACAATGGTTTAAAATGTATTTGAAAGAAAGGCAACAATGTGTCTCAATTGCAGGAGCAACAAGTTCGTTTTTAAATGTCAAGACGGGAGTCCCTCAGGGTTCCATACTTGGGCCCCTGATTTTCTGTCTTTATGTCAATGATATAGGTAATTTACCTTTACATAATAAAACAAAGATATGTTTATATGCAGATGACACTGCTCTTTTTAACTGCGATAATGATATGATTGGTATCCAGGCAAATTTACAGTCCGATTTGGATTTAATTACAGAATGGCTCCGACTTAATCGTATGTATTTACATCCACAAAAGACTAAGATTATGACTTTTGGTAATAAACGTAAATTACAAAATAAAAAAATGACAATTCAATTTGAAGGTGCATCCTTAGAGCATGTCGACAATATTAAATACCTTGGAGTAATTCTCGACTCTCAATTAAATTGGACATTACATATTCAGTATATCTCTAGTAAAATCTCACGTTCTATCGCTTGTATTAGAAGAATCAAACATTTGACCCGAAACAAACAACTGAAACAGTTATATTATGCATTGATATTATCATATATAGATTATTGTTGTACGGTATGGGGAAATTGCTCGAAAACTAAAATAACTCGGTTACAGAAATTGCAGAATAGATATGCTCGTTTGGTTTTGAATACAGATTATTCAACTACACAATGTTCTTTATTAACTACCCTCAATTGGCAATCTGTTGAACAAAGAATTAAATATCAAAAATGTATTTTAGTCTATAAGATATGGAATGATTTTGCACCAAAATACCTGAAACCATTGTCTGTTTTGCGACCCATTGTTTATAATACTCGCCATACCACCCAAAACCGTCTACAAATACCATACCCTAAGACAGAATACAAAAAACGTTCCTTTTCATTCACCGGAAATTCTTTATTTAATAAGTTGCCATTGTCCGTCCAAAATTGCAAGTCACTAAACAATTTCAAGAAACAATGTAAACAGTTCTCTAACATGCTTTAACAACAAACAAAAAACACACGAGAATCTGGCCTACTGGGGGGGGGGGGGGGTCTCGCCGTGCATCCCACGTGCGCCTCATGTAGTATTCAAATGTATAAATGTTTTTATATATTGAGTTATATTGATGTTTCAATTTATGTTATGTTCTTATGTTTTATGTTATTGTTTGTATCATGTGGAGGGCTCCGTTGGAAAGCAGTTTCTTTTAACTGAATCGGACTACCCTCCACTGTTTTACCAATTGTAATAAATAAAACATGAATAAATAAATAATAAATAATAATGGCTATAAGTCAAATTTGACTATTGCTGCCAATTTCATCGCATCTCTTTCTCTTGTCTTGGTAAAAAAGAAATTCCAATCTCATTTTAATTTAATATTAAGTCATAGTCTACCCAGTGTTATGTAACAAAATGGGAATAATATTTCAAATTAAACCACGATCCGCACACAGTTCCAACTCACGCTGTTTCAATACGGTAGATTATAATAACAATAAAAGAATAATTCCATTTATATATCGCAGCTATTATATAAGTATACTCTACTGCGCCTAATGCAGAGTGTCGTATTATTACCCCGGCTGAGCCGCCATATTCAATGAGTCCGTTTGGTAGCCATAGTGTCAACAATTTTGGGTTTCTAGTATGGGGTGTCTAAAAGAATATGCAACAAGATTTTGATCTTGAAAAGTGAAAATCTTCCTCAATGAACTGTCATATGTGATAATGTAGTAGTGTATCCAAGCCTTAGATTAAGCAGCCAGGAGCAAGGGGCAATTTATTTTTAAAAGTTGCCCCTTGCCCGCGGGGATTTACCAGAGCAAGGGGCAATTTCTTAAGAACCAGGGGAAAATTTCCAAAAACAGATAATGACAACTAATTACACAACTTAAATAAGTGCAAAGTAGTTAATTTCATAATGTGAATATGGTCTACGATCAATTTAATAACTTTTTAATCTTAACAAGATCAACAGGAAAGATTGATTAAGAACATCAACTTGCACATTAAACAGTAACTTCAGGAAGCTCCAACACCGGCGCCGGTGTTGGAGCTTCCTGGAGATAATTAAACAGTAGATCTAGATCTAGACTATTTTAAAGTAACTCAAAATATTGATGAGCAAATGAATAGACGCACAAACCTTCCGCCACACTCTCGGCAGTAGGAGCAAATTTGGAGAAATTGTCTTTTTAATTGTTGTATAACCAAAGAAATAAGAAGAAAACTGACCAAATATTCGTACTAAAGGCCCGGTCTCCAGGAGCGTTACTGGAGCGGTGAAAAACATTCATCACCGCTCGTAACCGTTCACCACCGTTTAACAGAAGTTGGCCCCCGTTAAGGCAACGCCGTATACGCTCGGCCACCGCTGATGGTCCCTCCTACCGCTCCGAAAGTTTTGAGCTGCACAAAATATTGCGAGCGGTGAGGAGCGGGCAATTTTCCGCTCCGGCAAAGTTCACCACTGCTCCAACAACGCCCAGTCAAAGTTTGGCACCGCTAGACGCAACTTCGTGGACGCTTTCGTCCGCTAGGCCAACGCAGAAATCTTGAACGCTGGACCACCGCTGCTTCGCCAGCTTTGCAAGGTTCTGGAATCATCAAAATGATAAGAAATTTGGTCCCGTCTTGGTAAAGTTACAAGCACTGTACACATAAAGATGTATATGGGACTACGCGACACGTGCGCGATATTCACAACGTTTCTTTTACAATGTAATCGCATGACCATAACTGGTCTTTATCTTTAAGTGAGGTATATAATACTAAGTGCTACGGGCACAAAGGTTCGTACGAACGACAATTTCGTACGAATCTCCCTGTTTTTCCATTGTCTTCCCGAATTTCCATTGTCTGAAAATCGTTTGTACAGCGTTCGTAGCAGTTCGTAATGGCATTTGTGACCGAGGCTTATTATTAGGTGATACGTACGTAGACGTATCACCTTTTGATTTCGTCAAGATTTTTCTTATTATTCTTCCTCGAATTTGTTCGCAGGATATCTCAAGACTGAATAAAGCCATTGTCATTAAACTTGCCATGATGATAGATCTTAGTCTAACTTAGAACTGCATGACTTTTCAGTGACTCAAGGTCATCGTGACGTCATCTAGGCGCTATTATGTGAAAATCAACTTATGATCATATCTTCATAACGGATAGTCATTTCTCATTCGTATTTATCAGGATTAAGATCAATATCTGTCCGGTCAATTTCACTTCAATAAATGCGCGCAAACATGCGCGTACGCGAAAGTGCGCGCGTTAACGCGCGCGTAAAATTTAAAATTGCTCAAAATCGTCTTCAATTTTTTTTGCATACGTTTTATGCAATCATAAGCATTTCATAAAAAATCGCGCAAACGCGCATTTTTGCGAGTTTTCGTTTGTCACGGCCGAACGCAAAATAATTCCTCCCCAATAACTTTTGACAGGATATTCCTCATAATGTTCCAAACAATTTTATACCATGTTTATCTCTTTATCACTATATAATAACGGAATGAGCGTCCGTTCAAAATAGCTGTCCGTACGCGCGAGTTTTGTAATACATAGCATATATATGGGCAAAAACATGCCTATAACAAGTCCATTATAGTCCTTTGGTACGTTTGTTTACCGCCAATTTATTTTTCATATTTAGAACGGGTTTGAGTCGGAGATGTGATTTCATATCTCATTTGGACATTAAGTACATCTTGACGTCATCATAATGGCCTTGGAAGTCAAAATACAAAATTGCATATTATGACGTCATTATATTTTTGGAAAATTTAGTGTATTTCTCTCAATATTCATCAATTCTCTGCTAGATTTGAATATGTTGTAGACGAGGCAATTGTCCACTATATCAGTGACACTGATTTTTCATTTTAATGATGTCATCAAAGTAAAGAATTCAATTAAGGCCCAGAATTTTCTTAATTTGCGTGTTATGTCTATGGAAGGTGAATTTCGTTTACATCATGAATCTACATGACATTCATCTTTGAGCACTATCTAGCTTATTTGTGCTCTATTTTATCCCAAATTTGGGTATGTTATAGCTGAGACCATGGGCTATAAAAAATGATGCCTTAGTTTTGAGCAGATGATGAGATCATGCCGAAATTTTAAATTGAATGTTAAAATTTCAAATTCTGTAGAACTTTGCAGAAATTATGAATATGTCACTTATGTCCTATTTGTGAAATTTAAATGTTAGCAGTGTCCTAGTATTCTAATTATGCAAGTAAACCCATTTACTTTCTAGACTTTACTGTCAGACACTATTGAGTGACTGACTGACTTCTTTTTTCACTGGTAATAAAATACATAAAATGAACTTTATAGGGAACATGAGCATTTGTCTACAACAATAACCCACTTCTTGTAATGGCCCAAAATAAACTGATTGAATTTCTGCGCAGCACAATATAGGTAGAACATGACGGGTAGAGCATTTCATGGAATAAGATGAAATTGTGAAAATGCATTCTTCATTATGTCAATTAGGGTCAAAGGTGTAACTGCTTATTGTACAGGGTCAATGGTCAAATTGCATCAGTCTATCTTCCATGGATCCTTAATGGTCAATATGCTACACAGTTGAAACTTTACATATGGATAGACCATAATAGGAAGAGCATTTTAGAAGATCATATACAATCGTGAACATGCATTCTTCATTATGTAAAACATTAGCATACGTATCACCTAATTCGTCAAAGTGACGAATTAAAGTCTAGTTATCAGTGTTATTATCATTATTATCATCGTGCAACAAGTACGTTTTGAAAATGTTATGTCCCAAGCTACACTGTAAAAAAAATAATAGTCGAAATAACTCAATAAAATTGAGGAAAAGAATTGCCTTATTTTTATTAAGTAAATATTACCTACGGCATCTTAAGTAGAATTTACTTATTTTGCTGAATAAATTTTTACTCAGTTAAATCAAGTTACATTAACGTAAATAATTTAAGTATTGTAATCATTTTAGATAATTAAAAAAATCTATGATAGGATTACATAATGCACGATTTGGTACCCATCTAATCTAACAAGTAACATCCCCTAATCACTAACACTACTTCTATTTAAGATTTAACCGTATATATATATATATCTACCACCATCACAAACTATTATATACGCTTCAATTCGACACATATTGAAAGGCTCCAAATTTTATATATTTACTTGATCGTATCATCTTAAAAGGAAAATTAGTTGAGAATTTCCTGAAATATCAAGTTTTGATTGGTTTTTGAACTGGGTAACAATTAAAAATTGTCTTGTCTTTGCTTAGCCATGTTAAATGAATTAGTAAATGTTTTAAAGTCCTTAAATTTTCATTTAACCACAAAAAAGAATTGTTTTAGTTAAAAAAGAGTTTAATTTGGTCTTAATAAATATTCATAAATTATGTAAATATTTCTATTACGCACTGCATCGGTCCTTACTTTAAAAAGATAAGAATAATCAACATAAATTGTTTGAGTAATACGTATAATTTCTGATTTTGAGTTAAAATTGCTAAATTAATACAAGCTGAAATTACTTAAAGTTCTGATGTATTTGATTTTACTTAAATATTCCACGTATGTTCTACTAAATTGAAAGTTTGAGTTAGCAAGACTTAAATTTAGTGCGTAAGTGGCAAAACTAATGTTTTCAACTAAATTCTACATGGAAAAAATACGTAAAAATTACCAATGAACAAATTCTTTTTTACAGTGTAGACGACTTAGCACAGGCACTCCACAAGGCTGTGTGCTCTCGCCCATCCTTTATACCTTGCTTACTAGTGATTTCTCTTGTTCGACTGCTTCATCTTGTCACGTAGTAAAGTATGCAGATGATGCTTGTATCAATGGCTTGATCACCAACAACGATGAAGTTGCATATAGGGATACAGTTGATAAGTTTGTTTCTTGGAGCGAAGAGAATTCACTTGTTCTAAATGCCTCAGAAACTTTTAGAGATATGAGTGTGAGGTATTGTGAATGGATCTTTGAAAGCGTGTTCACTCGTCACACAACATAACTCTTATTTTTATTTTAGCTACGAGGAAGCAAGGTTGCACTGACAATAAAATACATGAAAGAAAGTATTCCCTTTTCGTTATGTTTATTGAAGTATAAATATAATGGACTAACACTTGCAAGTGAAGTCTGGTGAATAAATGATTCGGAATACGAATCACATGAATGAGAATTGTAGATATTGCACGGAGTTTAAATGGTCATATAATGATGAATAAATGCAATGAAATGAATAGAGCTTACGACAGAGTGGAAATGAGGTCGAAAGTCCAATGAAGAAGAAGAGAGATGAAAACGAAGGAAGGGGCTCACGCGATGATGTGCGGAGGCTTGAAGGCGGAGATGCAACTTCGTTGTCGTGGCTGAAGAGCCGTGAAGAATCTCTACGCTGACGCTCGTAATGAAGATGTGAAGAAGCTCTCAGGCGAGAAGAGAAGAGACGAGATGTGGCGCTCGACGACGGAACAGTGGGTCGTTCGATGTCGGAGGCGAAGAGTAGAAAGGTAGACATGCAAAGCCGGCACTGGTGCTGAGTAGTAATAGTTGCTCGTTTGATGCGCCGGACTTTGATGAAGAAATGTTTAGATGAGCTGCGGTGAAATGATGAGCTCGTGAGTGGAAAGAGCTACCGGAACGAAGAAACTGGCAGCTCCCAGCGGAGAGTCAGGCGCCATGTCGGTGCTGACTATAACGTTCCACCGGGAGACTGCAGCCCGATGAACACGGCAGGGAAAGAGTTGACGTGCCGTAGAAAAGACGAAAGGCACAGAAGAATACAGCCTGGAGAGGAAATTGCGGAGACGTCTTGACTCGACCAAGGTGAAAGCGGGAGTGAAGAAAAACCTCGTGGAGTTGAAAATACGCGGGTGAAGGAATGCGCGGAACCACGATGCTCGATTGGAGGAATGAACACACGTGGTCCGAATAATGAATATAAATAAGTAGCGTGATGGAAAAATACTGGAGACATGCATGTACGGTTAGTAGGGCGAATGTAAGAGCCGCTACAAACTCATGAAAATGATGTTTGACTACAGGAAAAATGGTGGCACAAATAACGTGCCCCTGTACATTGATGGGAAAGCCATACAACAGGTGGCTGAATGCAAATACTTAGTTTTAATTGATAACAAACTGAAGTGGGATAGTAATACCAAGGTAATACTAAGCAAGGGCAACCAGCGTATGTATTTTCTAAGAAAGATGAAAGCATTACATGTGAAAAGTGAAACAATGTTCCTGTTCTACCAGGGAGGTGAGACTTTAACTCACATGCCCTGGTTCTACCAATGTGTCATGCAGTCAGTCATCTGTTTCTGCTGTCTATCGGGGTTCAACAGCCTTAGTGGGAAAAACAGAGCAAAGTTGAATAGGATAGTGAAACATGCCAGCAGAGTAATTGGGGTCTCTGTGAAAGAGCTGGAAGATGTTGCAGAAAGAGCATTATTGGCTAAGCTGCAAGTGATTGTAAATGATTCTAATCCATCACCCCCGGCATAATGAAGTGGATTTGAATAGATCAGGAAGAATTAGGTTACCTAGAATAACAACTGATAGGTTTGACAGGCTTTCATCGAAAGGGTGCGGTGCGGTGCGGCGCGGTGTGGTGTGCTCAACGCACCCATTCGATAAAAGAGGGGGGGGGGGGGCTTTTCTCGAAAGGGTGCGTTGAGAGCGGAGTACCGTTTTAACACACCCTTTCGATAAAAGCGGGGGGCCTTTTCTCGAAAGGGTGCGTCGACTAGTCTTTCGCATCAGTCGTTTAAAATGAGGATCTGGGACAGAAGGTATATAGTTGCCAATTTAAGTATATCGAAAATGTATTAAAGGTATTACAAAGTTTTGGTATAGGGTCATGAATTGGGTTCAAATGAACATATTGGAAGCATATGCGATTTTACAATATTCAATGATCGTTGTCGCAGTTGAAATCGAGTCTAAAGTGATGAAATTGTAAATAATAAACTCTTTATGTTGTATAGCGCCCTCTCAAGACTGATAATACTATAGCTCTAAAAGAATGTTTCTTGACTACGATCGACCGATTTGCTATTCCCGTTTGGAAAATATATATCAGAACTGCATATTCTGAGATTTTCATGGTCGCAGCTACCAATGAATGGCCTTAGGCGCTATTTGAGATTTACCGGGAGCACCGGTAAATTTTTTATTATTCAATTTCTCGAAAGCAGATGTGTTTTAGGGGCTAAATTTTCTAATGCTTATAATACATCCACAGGGGCATCCAAATATATCAACATTTAAAAGAATTAATAAAATCCAATTTTCAAAATTTCCCAAAACTTTGTATTACCTTTAAATAAAATGGAATGGTCTTGATTACAGAGTGGTCTCTTTCGTTATTATTATGTTGATGGGGGAGACAGAGAGAAGGAAAAAAGGGAAAGGGAAGATAAAAGGAAAGAAAGAAGAATAAGAAGAAAAGAGGGAAATTGGGGGGGGGGAGCGAAGGGCTCTTGCCTCCTCACCCGCCCCCACGCCAAAAAAATAAATAAGAGAGAGAGAGAAGGGAAAGGGAAAGAAAATATAAAAGGAAAGAAAGAAGAGGAAGAAGGAAATTAGAGGGAAACGGGGAAAGGGCGAAAGGCTCTTACCTACCCCCCCCCCCCTCCCGCCAAAAAAATAAATAAGAGAGAGAAGGGAGAGGGAAAGAAAATCTAAAAGGAAAGAAAGAAGAGGAAAAAGAATAAGAAGAAAAGAGGGAAACGGGGGCGAAGGGCTCTTGCCCCCCCCCCCCCCCGCCAAAAAATAAATAAGAGAGAGAGAGAGAGAGAGATTTGAAAGCGAAAGGGAAAGGGAATATAAAAGGAAAGAAAGAAGAGGAAGAAGAAGAATAAGAAGAAAAGAGGGAAACGGGGGCGAAGGGCTCTTGCCTCCTCCCCCCCCCCCCCCCCGCCAAAAAAAATAAATAAGAGAGAGAGAGAGATTGGAAAGCGAAAGGGAAAGAGAAGATAAAAGGAAAGAAAGAAGAGGAAGTAGAAGGAAACGGGGGAAGGGCGGAGGACTCTTGCATCCCCCCCCCCCGCCAAAAAAATAAATAAGAGAGAGAGAGAGAGAAAGGAAAGGGAAAGAGAAGATAAAAGGAAAGAAAGAAGAGGAAGAAGAGGAAAAGAGGGAAACGTGGGAAGGGCGAAGGGCTCTTGCCTCCTCCCTCCCCACCCCCCTTCCGCCAAAAAAATAAATAAGAGAGAGAGAGAGAAGGGAGAGGGAAAGACAATCTAAACGGAAAGAAAGAAGAGGAAAAAGAATAAGAAAAGAGGGAAACGGGGGCGAAGGGCTCTTGCCTCCTCCCTCCCCCCCCCGCCAAAAAATAAATAAGAGAGAGAGAGAGAGAGAGAAGGAAAGGGAAAGAGAAGATAAAAGGAAAGAAAGAAGAGGAAGAAGAATTTGTGTCCTGCCAGTGTCACAAATAGATATAAAAATATGCTCATCTGACGATAATTTGATGTATAAAACCCCTCACCTTCTTTGGGCTCCGCCCCTTAGATCCAACACCAATTTGTCCTGCCAGTGTCACAAATAGATATAAAAATATGCTCATCTGACGAAAATTTGATGTATAAAACCCCTCACCTTCTTGGGGCTCTGCCCCTTGGATCCAACACCAATTTGTGTCCTGCCAGTGTCACAAATAGATATAAAAATATGCTCATCTGACGATAATTTGATGTATAAAACCCCTCACCTTCTTTGGGCTCCGCCCCTTGGATCCAACACCAATTTGTCCTGCCAGTGTCACAATTAGATATAAAAATATGCTCATCTGACGATAATTTGATGTATAAAACCCCTCACCTTCTTGGGGCTCTGCCCCTTGGATCCAACACCAATTTGTGTCCTGCCAGTGTCACAAATAGATATAAACATATGCTCATCTGACCGTTATTTATTGCCCAAAACCCTTGAGCTTCCGGGGGCTCCACCCCCTCGACCCCACGCCAATTCGTGACCCCTGTGTCACAAATAAGGTATAAAATGATAATAATTTAATGTACAAAACTCCTGAGCCTCTGGGGGCTCCGCCCCCTGGACCCAACACCAAATTGTGTCCTGCCACTGTCACAAATAAGGTATAAAATTATGCTCATCCGACATTAATTTTGATGTTTAATACCCCTGAGCTTCTGAGGGCTCCGCCCTGTCAAAAAAACGTGTAAAAAAACACGTTAATTTTACCGTTTTGGGGAGATAGCCCCCCCCCCCCCCCTCCCTGGCGTTGTTGAAAATTGGACGTAAAGTTGCGGAGTCACGTGACCTTTTGTTTTTGAATGTCAGCCCTAAAATCGCTCATTTTTGTAATTTATGTACCAAACATATGGAAATACCATTTATTCTTTTTAAAAAAGAGAAAACATTAGTTATTTGGTCTTGTTTTCAAGTTAATGTGTTTGTTTTTGGGTCAAAATAGTTGAATTGTGGTTAGAAATGAAATAAAACAACAAAAACAATATAATACATAAATACAAATTATCAAAACAAGAGATAACATAGGGATAAACTGGCTCTTCCAACTTTGTTATCGTATTATTATTCTAACGAATATATGTAGTGAAAAAGAACGCTTGAATATGAATTATATATGATTTATGGGTAAAAATGTGAATTCTCTGACCTTGTTTGCATAAATTACCATAAATATGCAAATGAGTGAATTTTTCAAAAAATTGAAATTACCATAGTTTTTTATACACTTCACTTGACATGCATGCATATTTTCGCGGCGATCGGCTGTGAAACGGCCGAGATCTGAGGGGGGACCCCCCCCCCCCCCCACCCTCAAGTCTACTTCAATCACATTGAAAAAAAGTATGACTTAAATCACCTCTCTCATCATTCATGTTTTTAATATTATTTATTATCCTTCCGTTAAACAAGTTCATAGAGAAAATACTTATCTCTCTGCAACATTAAAAAAGAATCTTCGTTAATTATGTCTTAATTTGTATTGATAGCCTTGTGGTCGCCAACAGTGGCGTAGGTAGGGGCGTCTCCAAAGGGGGGTGTGGGGTGCGACACCCCCCCCTCCCCACCTGTCAGGATATTGTCGGTAAAATTGCGCTGCCGTCGGGAAAAAAGAGAAAAGGAGGAGGGGAACAAAGAGAGGGAAAGGAAAAAGAAAAAGAAAGAAAGAGAAAAACGAAAAAGAGGGAGAATAGGAAAGAAAGGAAAAGAAAGAAAAAAAAGGAGGCAAGAGCCCTTTGCCCCCGTTTCCCTCTTTTCTTCTTCTTCCTCTTCTTTCTTTCCTTTTTTCTTCTCTTTCCCTTTCCTTCTCTCTCTCTCTTATTTATTTTTTTTTGGGGGGGGAGGAGGCAACAGCCCTTCGATCGCCCCCGTTTCCCTCTTTTCTTCTTACTCTTCTTCCTTTTCTTTCTTTCCTTTTATATTTTCTTTCCCTCTCCCTTCCCTCTCCCTCTCTTATTTATTTTTTGGCGGGAGGGGGGGGGGGAGGTAAGAGCCTTTTGCCCTTCCCCCGTTTCCCTCTTTTCTTATTCTTTTTCCTTTTCTTTCTTTCCTTTTATATTTTCTTTCCCTCTCCCTTCCCTCTCCCTCTCTTATTTATTTTTTGGCGGGAGGGGGGAGGTAAGAGCCTTTTGCCCTTCCCCCGTTTCCCTCTTTTCTTATTCTTTTTCCTCTTCTTTCTTTCCTGTTATATTTTCTTTCCCTCTCCCTTCCCTCTCCCTCTCTTATTTATTTTTTTGGCGGGAGGGGGAGGCAAGAGCCCTTCGCCCCCGTTTCCCTCTTTTCTTCTTCTTCCTCTTCTTTCTTTCCTTTTATCTTCTCTTTCCCTTTCCCTTCTCTCTCTCTCTCTTATTTATTTTTTTGGCGGGGGGGAGCAAGAGCCCTTCGCCCCCGTTTCCTTCTACTTCCTCTTCTTTCTTTCCTTTTATCTTCTCTTTCCCTTTCCCTTTCCCTTCTCTCTCTATCTCTTATTTTTTTTTGGCGGGGGGTGAGGAGGGAGGAGGCAAGAGCCCTTCGCCCTTCACACGTTTCCCTCTTTCCTTCTTATTCCTCTTCTTTCTTTCCTTTTATCTTCTCTTTCCCTTTCCCTTCTCTCTCTCTCTCTCTCTCTCTCTTATTTATTTTTGGCGGGGGTGGGGGGGGGAAGGAGGTAAGAGCCCTTCGCCCTTCCCCCGTTTCCCTCTTTTCTTCTTATTCTTCTTTCCTTCCTTTTATCTTCCCTTTCCCTAATTTCCCTTTTTTTCCCTTCTCTCTGTCTCCCCCATCAACATAGTAGTACCGAAAGAGACCACTCTGTAATCAAGACGGCGTAAATATTCATAATTGAATGACACACGCCCTTAAAACTAAAACAACAACAACAACAACCATTCCATTTTATTTAATACATTTTCGATATACTTAAATTGGCAACTATTACCTTCTGTCCCAGATCCTCATTTTAAACGACTGATGCGAAAGACTAGTCGACGCACCCTTTCGAGAAAAGGCCCCCCGCTTTTATCGAAAGGGTGTGTTAAAACGGTACTCCGCTCTCAACGCACCCTTTCGAGAAAAGCCCCCCCCCCCCCTCTTTTATCGAATGGGTGCGTTGAGCACACCACACCGCGCCGCACCGCACCGCACCCTTTCGATGAAAGCCGGTTTGACAGGCCCTATATTATATACCCTCTAATTCTATCTCTCTCTCTCTCTCTCTCTCCTCTTCTTCTGCTCTCTCTCTCTCTCTCTATCCTACATCCCTCCTCGATCTCTCTCTCTCTCTCCCTCTCTCTCTTTCTGTCTCTCTCTTTCTTTCTGTCTGTCTCTCTCTCTCTCTCTCTTCATATCCTGGAAGTACAGGGGGTGAAGATGGGTCGGTTTGTATAAGGTCAAGGGGGAGGGGGTCCTCCCTGTTGTTATGGTTGGGTGGTTGGTAGTTTGTAAGTGACATGTGGACTTATCAATTCAATTCAATATAACAATATTTTCAATATCTCACACTGCACTTTTCCTCCTTTTCCTTTCTTTCCTCTCTTTCCTTTTCTCCACTTTTCTTTCTTTCTTGTCTCTCTTCTAGCCTCTTCTATCTGACATCAATTTTCTTCTTTCAACTGTACAGTGTACCTACCATCTACATGTTCATGTACTAGCATACAGTTTTATTTGTACTTCTTGGCATGCATAGCAGTGTTTCATATATGTAACAGTACTAAGCACAGGTGCAATATGAATAATGTCTACTACAAAGCTATGTTTTGAATGAAATTGTATATGCATCATCTCACACTGAACTGTTCCTCTCTTCCACACTCTCTCTCTCTCTCTCTCTCTCTCTCTCTCTCTTGTCTTTCCTCTTTGCCACCCAGTATGATGTACATTTAGTTTATGTCTGCTACCCAAAATAAACAGTTTTTATCTGGATTTTTTAACAATTGATGAATAATTGATTTTTAGATCTTTGCTGTGACTTGTTCTATTTATATGTTACATGACATTGATTGTTGTCATGTACATTTTCTGCAATTTATTTAAGCTAGTATTGTCTGTTGGGAGCCAGTGGAGTACAAATAATCAAAAAATTCCCCTGGCTCTCAACAAAAATAGTGGGTTTGTTACGTAGACTTCTTGGTTAGTACTTTACTAAATGTAGCTGGATTCAGAAAGTAATAAAACTCCACATATCTTTGCTTGAGGTTGAGGAGTTTCTTGGTGTTACTAAAACATCATGCTTATGCTGTGCATGATAGTGGTCAAGTGCAACTTACCACTCTCATATGTACAGTACATAAGGCAGTGTATGAGGGTTGAATGTGTGCATGGTTAATTACTCAATAATATATCACACACTCTGTGTGCCAAGAGTACTGTGTTGAAGCAGGGATATGTGAGTTACATATCCCTGGTTGAAGAGTGCTTTCTGGATGGTTGCTTCTGAATGAATGTGCATGGCTGTTTAACAATGAGCACATACAGGTGTAAGTTATATTCAAATTAGGAGTGCTGCATAACTTCAGCTCATAACATTGCATCTCCCTTTCTTCAAAATAAACAATACAAGTTTTTACTCTAAACAATTAAAAACTTTTCATCCTCTCATCCCGTCCATCTTTGCTTCTTGTTTTACTTACAAGTACATATTAGCACTTGACAAATGTCTTGAAAATACACTCTGTTCAATCTTTCCCATATTCCCCATTTAAACAATAAACAAAAAAAAATAGAATCCTCAATATCTCACACTGCACTTTTCCTCCTTTTCCTCTCTTTCCGAATCGTCTTCTTTCTCTAATGATTTTATGAACCGTAAAAGCTTCCGCGCTTTGCGCGGGAGGGGGGGGGGAGTGAATTCAGACGAGGATTATTTTCGAGAACGGTACAACGAATCGTCTTCTTTCTCTAATAGTGTTTGTTGTTTGTTCGTTTGTGTGTGTGTGCTTGCGTGTGTGTGTGTTGTGTGTTTGTGCGTGCGCTATCGCGCGCGTTTGCGTTAATTCGTGTGGGCGTGTGCTCGTGCTAGTATGTGATGGCTATCGCCGATCATCCCCCCCCCCCCCCCCACACTCCTCGGTACGGATTTACGCCCCTGGCTTTCTGTGTACAGTGCTTGTTACTTTACCAAGACTCGGCCAAATTTATTATGATTTTGATGACTCCAGAACCTTGCTGTGCATACCAATACTTACGTGCTACATGATCAACTGTTTCTGATCCATTCCACACCTTTCCTTTCACAATGCAATCGCATTACCAGAACTGGAGCTTATCTTTAAGCTTTGTTACGCTTTGCCGCCGCTTTGCTCGCCGATTTCATGCGCCATCAATTCGGCGTCGGTGTGAACTTAGCATAAAAGACTTGCGTGGTTGGCAAAATGTAAAGGATCTATGTTCGGCAGTATCTGTGGGAGAATGTACTGAAGAATTATGCATTCAAAACATTTCACCTTGGTGTTACGCTCTAGTGCACTCGAACGTCCGTCGTCTGTGTGGGAGGTACACAAAATGCCTCATTGAACTTTTGTCGAATGAGGCCGGGTCAAATTTGTTCATATGCCATCACGAGGTGGGGCTTAAAGATAAACTTGAGTTCTGGTAAAAAAAAGTTTATCTTTAATTGTGTTGAAAGCATATCCTGGTTGTACGAACAAAACGACCCATTGTATCAATTAATTATGCTACATGCAACCAGGGATATGTGAGTTTTAAACTCACATATCCCTGATGCAACCAAATGAGTTAGTAATAACACGGCATCGTTAATTGCGTGGTTGGCAAAATGTAAAGGATCTATGTTCGGCAGTATCTGTGGGAGAATGTACTGAAGAATTATGCATTCAAAACATTTCACTACCAATGAGGTGAGGGATATGGGCCGATAGTGAGGCGCTGATCCAGGGGGTCGAGCGGGCCTTGCCCCCCCCCCCCCGCAAAAGAGAGAGAGAGAGAGAGAGAGAGAGAGAGAGAGTGAAGGAAAACAAAAGGGAAGAGGAGAGAAAGGGAAAGAAAGAAGAGAAGGCAGAAAAGAAAAGGGGGGAAAAGGAGATCGGGGGGGGCGAATGTTGCCCCCCCCCCCCTTTCATAAAAAATAAGAAAGAAGGAAGGAAAGGGAAATAAAAAGGAAAAGAGGAGATAAAGGGAAGGGAAATAAGAGGGGGAAAAAAGAAGGGGAATATCAGTTGCAATTTTCCCGCTTAAAACTGTGGATCGAGGGGGTGGTACAATTAAGGCCCTTGTTTCTCTCTTCCCTCCTCCCCCCCCCCCCCCCCCCCACCGCCAAAAAGAGAGAAGAGGGAAAGAGGAGAGCTAAAAGGGAACAAAAAGAGAAAAAAACCAAGAAAAGGGTGAAAAGGGGAGGAGTACGTGCCCTCGCATCCCCCGAGTAAACCTAAAAGAAAGAGAAGAAAGGGAAGGGCAGTGGCGGATCCAGGAGGGGGACCCCTCCCCCCCTGGGGAAAAACGTGTAAAAACACGTTAATTTTAGCTTTTTGGGGAGATGCCCCCTCCCCCCCCCCCCCCCCCATGGCGCTCAAGGGGGGGGGGGGTGTAAATTTGCAAATTTTCCAGAGCCAAAAAAACGTGCTCACTGAAACGGAACTATGGAAGTTATATTTTAATAGCGTGCAGGATTTCTCGCTCGAATTTTTCGGTGTCTAGAGGCTGCCATATTGTAAAGAAATAAACACCTTTTCGCGGCAAGATTGCGCTATACAGAGTGAGTCAAAAAAAAGTTTACACCTAGACAATTGCTAATTATTTTAAAAATCATCTATGAACAGTAAATTATTATACATCTTATGAAAGAGTGTTTTATCCCAAATCATTTGGTACCATTTTTGTGTGGTATGTGTTCACGCTTGGATGAACACGAGGCATTGTTTGCGACAGTGCAAAAATCGACTTGCGCCAAAGTTGCTTATGTGATGTTTGAATAAAACAATTTGGATTTGGGTATTAATTCGGTAGATCCAAATAATATCCCTAACAAAATTAATCATGCCACACATATCAAATATCGAATATCAAATATCAACGAACATTTGTGCGCGTGTGTGTGGGTGGTGTGACTTTGCCCTTTGCAAAAAGCATATGCAATGCATTTCATTATTTTAATTCATTCTCTCACTCCACTAATCCCAACTTAATACATACTGTACGCATCACTTTGGCGCAAGTCGATTTTTGCACTCTCGCAAATATTGCCTCGTGTTCATCCAAGCGTGAACACATACACTTTGAAAAACTGGGCCTTGTTTTTTGTCTCCCCCCCAAAAAAAAAACACCCTTTTTGCTCATTACGCTACTGCTGGTCACAATTACGTACCAATATTTGGCTCGCATAATTTCAAATTTGGACCCCCCCCCCCCTAAAAAATCCTGGATCCGCGCCTGACGATAGTCATTGTGTTCAGATGTTAGGGGATTTTGGCTGCTGGTATTATTGTCAATAAATTCTAGCATAATGGGACATGGTTTTGGTCCAAAGATTCTTGAAAGAAAGTGACAAAAGGGTGGCTAATTGTCAGCCACATTTTTTGAGCACTTTTCCACAAATACTGTCCGGTCTCATACATTTTCTTGGATTAGTGTATTTGAAGCAGGGGGGTGAACCCCCCCCCCCCCCCCCCCCTCCTCGAAAAATCCTGCATACGCGCTGATTTGAAGTAAATGACAACATCACTGTACTGACTTACAATGGGGGTATCATTGCACTGTTTCAGAGTATTTACAATCATATTACTTTCGGCATCAAAACATTTGTCATCAAATCTTGCATAAAACGTATTAAATTCATTGGCTGTATCATGAACGGGTCTAGATTCTGACACTAGTGGAGATTTCTGCTTCTTGTTATCACCTGTCATCATTTGCATACACTTCCAACCTTCACGTGGATTATTAGATCTGAATTTACTTTCCAATTGTTCTCTGTATTTTTCTTTCGCATCAACGATTTTTTTTTAATGTTAAGATTTATGTCACTGAGTTCATCATCATCCTGTTTTGATAAAGCCCTGTTTCTTTGCACAAACATATCCTTCAAATTCTTCCTGACCCATGGCTTTCGGTTTGGAAAAACCTTTATTTCTTTATCCTTAATGTGTACATCTTTACAGAACAAGATATAACCGTTGACAATTTCGACTGCTTCATCCAGGTTTGAAGCGCTAGATATAAGTAGTTCCCAATCTGTGATATCATTCAATTCAATTCTATTCAAGGTTTATCAAAAAATATCTTCGCAGCCGTGATTGCTGAATTGCGATACAGTTCACGAATAAAAACATGCAAAATTACAAAATATACATATCAATTACAATGAGCATAGATTGACATAAATGAAAAATAAAATATAAAATATATAAACAGAGAACCAAAGGGTTCAAACAGTCCTGGGTTCAAATGATAGTTTCAGAAAAATGGGTTGTTAAAATTACATCAGGAGTTTAGCGATTATTCAAAACCTTTGTAATCGTCTAAAGATTATATTTTGAATAAAAAACTCATCTTTGGAGTGGTGAAAGAAAAGTTTGTTCATTAGAAGTAAATCATCGATTTTCAATATATACATGGTAATAAGTTAAATGTATTGAACAAAGTTTTTAGGAAAGTACATACAAATATATAGATATATCGAGAAAAAAATGTCTCTTCTTGAAAAAGCAACAAATGGTTACATTATTTAAACAATGCAATTTATATCAATTTCCATAATAACATGTTATATATTATAAGAGATTAAAATTCTGTGTTTAATGGCCGGACTGTGTAAGGTATGGCACTTTTTCGGTAATATTCTGTCCGACATCTAGTTTCTATCAATTTATCACCGTCTCGGAGTTGCCGACTAGATGACCTCACCACTTGGAGCCAATCACGAAAGTTTCTGAACAACTGTGAAGCAAACTTCCTGCACAATAAGCCAGTTTACGGTTGCAGTCTGAGCATGAGCAGATAAAGGTCATTTGTACCAAAAAGGTAAAACCCACAGATATGAATACTGGATATGCGCTCATGAAAGTTATGTAACATTATTCATTTGTGCACCAACGGTACGGTCTAAGATACGCAGGTGAAAGTATTCTTTTCAAGAAGGCAAACAAAAGGTACTCATGAAGCACATCTAGGACTTTGGCAGTTATTATTCTAAGATGCTCAAAGTGGAACTTCTCCATGTGTAAAAGATCTGTGGATATTTGGGGTCATTTGTACCATGTGCTATCTGTAAACTCCCTTATTCAAGAGATCATATGTTACATGAAAGCAATGCTTGATCGTACGATTGATATTGTGTACCAAGTATCATCCTCAATGCTCTCCTCTGTATGGTTTCGATGGCTTCGATTTGTGGCAAAGTTAATGAAGAGTGCCAAACAATTCAACAATATTCCAATATCGGACGAATGTATATGAGGTAAACAAAGTAATAAGATCTATGTTGGCATTCCAAATCGCTTTAGCAATCGTATCAGGTACACTTTCCTGGAACCATCGGAAGACGGAAGTAATATAACTTACGTGGTTATCCCACTTGAGGTCGCTTCTGATAATGATGCCAAGAAATTTGACCTGCTGGCAATCTGGTAGCTCCTGTAGTTGAACCTGTGCTAGAGGTAGCTGACGATGTGTAAAGGCGACCCATAATAACTTGCACTTAAGCGGGTTTAGTCGCATATAGGATTCCTAACACCACTGCTCGAATTCGGAAAGGATACGCCGGAGAGTACTTTGTTTATCTAGCCGGCAGCTTTGGGCAAAAGTTCGATCATCAAAGCCTCTAGCTGACTTGGGATGAACTATACGTGCTTCATTTACAACACCCAAGAATATCAAAGGACCAAGCCGTGTGCCCTGAGGTGCTCCTGCTTTGGCAGTAAATGGGATGAGAGCTGACCTAGGTAGAGCAACCTGCTGAGTGCGTTTAGTGAGAAATGAACACAACCACTGGATGAGAGAAGGTCTAGCTCCCGTGGCATACAAGTTGTTGATGGCAAGATTGTGGTCCACAAGGTCAAAGGCTTTTGAGAAATCTGTAAGTAGTATAGAGGTGACAATGTTGGGCTTGTCAGCACTTGACTGTAGGTAATCCATGAGGCTCAGTAGATAGTGGCTCGTAGACATACCACGACGGTTGCCAAATTGCTGAGGATCGATACTTACACCAATATCTGCCATGAACCATCAGTATACAAAGATTTCAAGGAGCTTGGCAAAGTGGTTTGTTAAAGCAATTGGGCGTAACTTTTCAAGTGATGGTGGTGATTCCTTCGGAAGTGGCACGATGATAGATTTCTTCCAATGGCTTGGCACTATGCCCTGTTCAAATAAGGCATTCATGACGTGGCACAATAGAGAGCTAATAAGCTCTACGGAAAACTCACGGATCAGTCGAGAAGAAATGCCATCCGGTCCTCCGCTTTTTACAAACTTTTCCAAACTTTTTCATAAAATGTCTGAAGGTTTCCAGACGCTGCTTTGTCCAACACTTTGATTTTCTTTATCTGAAGCTTCTTCCTTTTGATCAATTACCTATATTTCGGTAGGATCGAGATGCACGGTAATGTGATCTGGCTTGCCAATACCATGACGTACGTTTGCCTTGTAGGCGTCCCTTATGGAGCAGTAGCACCGATCCAGAACGTTGTTTCCTCGTGTTGCGCAGTCGCAACTTGATGATAGTTCGGTAGGGTATTCTCCGGGCGACAGTGGTTAAAGTTCCCTCACACCATGATTGGTGCATCAGGGGATGCCGTTGCTAAGGAGTTAACCATGTCCAAAATCGTAGCTCATGCGATCTCCATCGAGACGGACATATACGAGCAGAATAATGATTTGTCCAAACTCACGTGGGAGGTAGAATGGCTGTAATGATAAGTATATAATTTTAATATTTGGTTCGCATACTAGAGATCTGATAGTAAAGTTTCTACACCACTTTTCATTCATGTAGATAAATACACCGCCGCCTTTTGACTTCTGTGTCGTTGCCTGTGATCTATCCAATCGGATGAGCTGAAAGCCGTCAATGTCGATGGCGTCGCTCGGGATAGGTGGAGTGAGTGAGCCATGTTTCGGTAAAGCATAAGAGACAAGACTCCCTAAAATCACAATTGTATCGCACTAAGCCTCTTATCTCATCGGTTTTGTTAGAAATAGATCTGAGATTCACCATAGTGATAATCGTTTTTTGGGGGGTTTTATTGGTCAGAAAACACAATGATTTACAAAATATGCGTTACATCGTTTTGCAGAAAAATAATAAATAATCATATTGTTTCACACTTACAATCTTGTGGTTTCACATTTCAGTGTAACATTAAAAAAACATAGCATGATACTTCTGTATACCCCGGCCGCACAGACGATACGACCATCAGACTAAATGGAAAGAGAGAGGCCAAGAAGTAAAAAAACATTTATAGCCCCTCCCCCCCCCCCCCCCGCCGGTCCGTAGTCGGCCCGGCTGCACCGCCGGGGCATAACGCATGATATAATCTGACCTTTTCTATTACATAACAGAACATAGTACATCAAATACACCACAACATGAATAAAACAAAAAAATGTAATAAAAACAAATAAATCTATCCCTTGAAACGTTTTGCACATAATATAATATATAACATTTATCATTATGCAACGCGGAAATACTTGTTGATGTTTTGCCACTTTGCCATATGCTTCTCAATTTTTTTTTCTTTTTTGCAATATCTTCTTCTGTGGATTTATAAGACAAAATATAATTATTAAATTGTTTCAAACTAGGTATACTCTCTTGATATTTACAACGTAGAATAAATGGTTTACCAAGTAAAATAAGAAAATTAAAAGCTGAGGTGGCTGGACTTCTTGGTTCGGTAATTCCAAATAAAATGATTTTACTTGTAAGAAAATAATCGGGATTAAAATCAGTCACTCTTCTGCGTAGCGCATTCCAAAAGGCTGCAATCTTAGGACATGTACACAATAAATGGTCCGTTGTCTCGGGTGTCGCATTGCAAAAGAGCACAGCGAGCTATTCTTTCTTCCAATACGTGCCAGCCATTCATTAGTTGGGATTAGATTATTCAAAACTTTAAAGTGCGTAATTCGGAGTCTGGAGTCAATATTGTAACATTTGCTGGTAGATTGAAGAGATTTGACACTTGTTGCTCATTCATATTATACAGCTCATTGAAACGAGTAAATACTTTAGAAATTTCTGGGTTACTAAGTCTTAGAAAGGTACGATAAAGTTGCTTCGTCATTATGTTATGGATTTGTTTGAATTCGGAATCACAGAAAACGGTAGGAAAATCTTTTAGATCTTTAACAAGATGGTGATAGTTTTGCTGCAAAAAGTGCTTCCATGCTCCTAGTGTTTTTTATAACAATCTAGCAATACAAAATACTCAGTGAATTTTAAATCCTTTTCTTTACAGTCTTTCCAAAGCTTTCAAAGCTAGCAGGAATTTCAGGAATTTGATCCCGGGATTTGATCAATTTTTTTATGATATTCAAGGTATTTTATAACCCCCTTTTTACATTTCTCAGGAGTCCAAAGGGAGAAAGAGAAAAAAACCCACCCCCTTTTTAAAGAAATTAAGAGTCGAGAAAGGTACCACGAATCGTCTTCTTTCTCTAATGATTTAATGAAACGTAAAAGCTTAGGCGCTTCGCGCGGGAGGGGGGGGGCTGAATCCAGACGCGGATTAAGAGTCGAGAACGGTACAACGAATCGTCTTCTTTCTCTAATGATTTAATGAAACGTAAAAGCTTAGGCGCTTCGCGCGGGAGGGGGGGGGGGAAACTGAATCCAGACGAGGATTAAGAGTCGAGAACGGTACAACGAATCTTCTTCTTTCTCTAATGATTTAATGAAACGTAAAAGCTTCCGCGCTTTGCGCGGTGGAGGGAAGGGAAACACTGAATTCAGATGAGGATTAAAAGTCGAGAACGGTACAACGAATTGTCTTCTTTCTCTAATTATTTAATAAAACGTAAAAAGCTTCCGCGCTTCGTGCAGGAGGGAGGGGGGGACTGAATTCAGACGAGGATTAAGAGTCGAGAACGGTACAACGAATCGTCTTCTTTCTCTAATGATTTAAGGAAACGTAAAAGCTTGAAGCGCGGGAGGGGAGGTGGGGGAGGGAACTGAATTCAGATGAGGATTAAAAGTCGAGAACGGTACAACGAATTGTCTTCTTTCTCTAATTATTTAATAAAACGTAAAAAAAGCTTCCGCGCTTCGCGCGGGAGGGGGGGGGGGAACTGAATTCAGACGAGGATTAAGAGTCGAGAACGGTACAACGAATCGTCTTCTTTCTCTAATGATTTAAGGAAACGTAAAAGCTTGAAGCGCGGGAGGGGAGGTGGGGGGAACTGAATTCAGATGAGGATTAAAAGTCGAGAACGGTACAACGAATCGTCTTCTTTCTCTAATGATTTAATGAAACGTAAAAGCTTCTGCGCTTCGCACGGGAGGGGGGAAACTGTATTTAGACGAGGATTATTTGCGAGAACGGTACAACGAATCGTCTTCTTTCTCTAATAATTTAATGACACTTTAAAGCTTCGGCGCTTTGCGGAGGAGGGAGGAGGAAATCGCCCCTCCCTGCCCCCCCCCCCCCACCCATTACGCCAATGCTGGTCACCATTACGTACCAATATTTGGCTCGCATAATTTCAAATTTGCCCCCCCTAAGAAATCCTGGATCCGCGCCTGCCCTAGGCTTTCCAGAAAGGACTCAGAATTGTCTATTTGGTCATAGATAAATGTTTTTTAAGTTAATTCTCCTTTAAGAGAAAACAAGGAATATGACTTACAATTCGCATCCTCCCCCAATGAAACATTTTTGTTGATGTTCCTGTGGTAGTACTATTAGCCTTTACAATCATGGGTGGCCAACCCGCGGCCCGCGGAGCATTGAAGAAGTGATAATAAAAATAGCTCATGAATGAAATTCGGCCCGCATACCAGCGATGAAATAGGGTAAAACATTTACAAACATCTCTATTTCCATAATTTGTTCCCATCATTCACAACATATTGAATCGTTACGTGGTTGATAAAAAAACTCCTCAAATTTCCTCTCATTACATTAAATTAACGACATTAACACTCGGGGGGGGGGGTACTCACATAAATACGGGGGTGTGCTGCTCTAATGGGTGACTTTATCACACAAAAAAATCCCTAAACATGAGTCCCACTTCTGACAAAAATAGTTACGTGGTTGATACCTTGAAAAATGGGTCCGTTTCTTCAAAATTTTCGGGCGTTTGCCATGCAAACACCCGAAAAACATCCAGAAAACACCCGAAAACTGTGGAAAATGGGTCTTTTTTCGAGAAAAATGACCCCTAATAATGGGTAGGGGTTTCGAGGCTTGAGCGGCACACCCCGTCCAAACCAAATCTGAGTATACCCCCCCCCCCGACATGAACATGAACCGTGTTTCTTTCAGTTTGTACATATACAAATTAATCTTGTGAAACGAGAAATATGTTTGAAATGCCATACTTGTCTTGAAACTTACAGCCCTTTTCTCCCGCCGTTGAATTTTCTCATCAAATCTTAATCGTAAACTGGATATAGCCCCATTTTCTTTACATGCACCGCGTTCAATGAAAAAAAATTTCCACTGATTTTTTTTGTTTGCTTGTTTTTGCAAAATTGCAGGTGTGTACACGTATTGCATGAGTGTTTTTTTTTCGGGGGGGGGGGGGAGAAGACTACCTATGGTCCGCCAAGTTATGCCAATCGTTAGCTGTGGCCCGCGAGCTTTAAAATGTTGGCCACCCATGCATCATTTTCTAAGTGATGGGACTCAAAATAAAGAGGACGCATCTTCCTGACGAAATACTTAATCTTGATGTTACTACTTGCAAGTGTGTCGTCTTATTTCGGAGTTCATTATAATAAAACACTAGTTTGCAGCTGTCAGTATTTCTAAATATGTCCAATTCTTTTACTTTATGGTTGTCAAATTTGGCATGTGCGTGCATGTATGTATGTATGTATAAATTTATGTACATGTGTTTGGGTATGTGTGTGTTTGTTCGTTGTGGTGCGTGTGTGTGTGTGTGTGTGTGCGTGTGTGTGTGTGTGTGCGTGTGTGTGTGCGTGTGTGTGTTTGTGCGTGCGCGATCGCGCGCGCTTGCGTAAATTAGTGTGGGCGTGTGCTCGTGCTAGTATGTGATGGCCATCGCCGATCATCCCCCCCCCCCCACTCCTCGGTACGGATTTACGCCCCTGATGGGCGGACAAAGAAGTGAAATCCTATTAATAATAATAATAATACGTAACATTTATTAGGCGCTTAATGCAGGTGTTTCTAAGCGCACCATTGTCTGACTTAAAATTACCAACTAAAACTTGTAGTAAACACAAACAAAATATAATCTGGTCTTCTATCGTTTGAGAATGTTTACAGCTCATACAGCCCATGGGATGCACGCAACCAAATTGGAAAAGGACGCGAAGGAGCATCATTGAAAATATGTGTAACATGTTTTTTTCAAATATCATTAGCAATTGAAGCACAACAAACATGTTATGACCCAAGCTGGCATTTTGGCCCGACAAAAATGGCGCTAGATCGAAAATACACTTTATATACACCTCTGATGAGAACAAACATGTATTTGTACAATCCCCTACCATGATCAGGGGCGGATCAAGGAATTTCTTCCAGAGGGGGGGGGGGGGGGAAGGGGAGGGAGGGGGGCACACGGGGGGGGGGGGGGGTTAGAGGATATATATATATATTTTTGTTTTGGTCCCCCCAAAAAAATCGCAACGACTCAGCCAGCCGCTGAATAAGCCGGGAGGGGGGTCGGGTAAGAGCACATTTATTTTTTTGGCTCCCGAATATTTAAAAATCGCGCCGGCCGCAAATTCGCTCGGGGGGGGGGGGGAATTTTTTTTTTTTTTTTTTTTTTTTTTTTGGCGGGAGGGGGGGGGGGGCACGTGCCCCCTGTGCCCCCTCCCCTGGATCCGCCACTGATGATTACATCTGTGAGTCTGTAAACAAAAAGACAATTTTCATCGAAGTAAAATATCTTTGACTTCTATCTTCTATATAAGTAATACGCTAAGGCTCTGCGGGGGGCGCGACGTTTCCGCGAGCCTTTGTATTCTATTGTTGTTTAATGAGATCGCCGACCGAAGTTGGTGCGGCTATCTCCTCCTGAACCCTCCCCTCGGGGTACCCGTGCCCGGTGCCATCGTCCGCGGGAGAGTCTATAATACTCTGTGGAATTGGCTATACTCCGCCCGAGGTCCTCCTCCGTGTCGACGTCCAGGGCGAAAACAGACGCGATATGCATAATGCAGGATATGCATGACGACAGAGATACCTCATGGATATTCAACATTACATCCGTATCAAAGAGACACATGACAGACGACGAGCAACTCACATTATGTTGCGTATTAAATGCTCTATGCAAAGGGCGGGATTACCCCCCGAGTAAGCCATCTTGCTATTGTGCTTTGTACTAGCTGCACAAGCCAGAGAGATACACGGGGCTAATTCCCGTCGACGTCCAAACTTAGAGACCTATTTCCATCATGATTGCCGTGATTTTTATATAGTTTTCGTGAATGGAGGTATGAAATCAAAGCTTATTTTATGATACTACGGCCATGTATACTAAATTTTGATTATCATTTTCTAAAGGAAAGTTTTCACAAGAAAACCATTGGACTGACAGTTCAGTCGCAAGCTGCCTTCAGTCAACACACAGTGCAGTGCTGCTATGCAGTGTGTGTGAGTTGAGTCTGTTGAGATGAGCTTGCAGGAAGCTCCAACACCGGCACCGCGCACCGCAGGCGTTCGACGCCTGCGGCGCCGGTGTTCGAGCTTCCTGGAGTTACGCTGTAGTGTGTGTGAGTTCAGCTGAGCTGAGCTTGAGTCGAAGAGATTTGACACTTTGAAATTGTTATCTGTTGGTTTGCATCATTATTGCCGCGATTTCAATATAGTTTCGTGAATAGATTTACGAAACCTGAGCTTAGAATTAGTAAAAGTATTACTAACGTCTACGTTTTTAAACGACGTACTGTCTGATTTTCTTGTGAAAATTTTACTTTGAAAAATTATTATCGAAATTCATGGTCAGAAATAATCACAATCTAGGGTCTATAATGTTACAGTTCTTGCATCAAATCAATGCATGAAAACTTAGTTATTGAACTGGAATTTTTTTTTTTTTTTTTTTTAAATAGGCAATTATGAAAAAGGAAGCCTGAAACCTTAGCCTACTAAACAAATCTCAACAAAGTGTAGGCCTATCCTTTTATGAATTAATGAAAAAGTAGCCCAAGAAAAAAGAGCCCCCGAAAGTTGAAAAAGTAGTCCCCGAAAATTTCCCAAAAATTTGAAATGGAGCCCCCGAAATGAAAAACTTAATTTTTTGCCTGCGCCCCCCTCTACAATCCCGCGGATTTCCGCGGGTCCTGAGTTGAGTGTATATATAATATAGGCGTGGGGTCCACGGGTTTCAAGGGGCCATAAACCCCCGAAAGCTCGGGGGGGTAGGCGTTTAATTAGGGTCAGATGAGCATATTTTTCATACTTTATTTGTGACACTTGCGGGTCACTAATTGGCGTGGGGTCAATACGTAGAGTTGCGTATTGTTGCGTACCAACTACGCTGGCCTACGTTACTATATGCTGAGGGACGGAAAGGGGTACGCAAGATGAACGAAAAGAATTCAACATTTTTTTCGCGTACTTTCGGCGTAGAAACTTGACGCAGAAAGTACGCCTTTTTACGCAACACTACGCTACCCTACGCCAGATCGACAAAGCAGTAAAAGCTTTCCACACAGTAAGCAACCATAAGCAAACCTGTACGCCAGCCTACACATAACCTACGCAGGGACTGTTTTCCCATTAATACGCAGCCTAATTTCTGCGTAGTCGGTACGCCACACTACGGAACTCTACGCAGTTCTAGTGGCTTAAAGAATAACTACCGGTACAGCTGGTAGATCGATCAGCTAGGCGGTTGGAACCTCGGAGAATCCACTATGTTGAGCTCATACATAAACTGGGGTTCATAATGAGATCAGGTTTCCATGACCATAACATTCACATTTGGACAATATGAGTACAGTTATCACCATTTAGCAACAATCCATGACACACAACAGACGTTTCAAGAGGAGCTATGCTATAACTACAGAGTAATTAATGCTTGCTTTTGTGAGACGGGGATTTTTTTTCTAAAAATGTTACAAAGATAGTAATAGAATCGGTGTGCAATAAGCGTGTATATAGCTGCTGCTGCTATCGCTTCCGCATTTTAAAGACAGATATTTACATTTAAAACAAATACTCACAGGATAAAAATATGTTCGAATTTCACTATTTCTATCACAAGGGCGATACATCTGGCGCCATAACAAGGCATGAGCACACATACTCTTATCTTATCTTACATTAATTACTGCCGTTATATCTGGGGTTATACATAATAAGACCAATTTGTCGAAGTTAGAAGATAGCAGTTCGGATAATAACAAATTCAGATTTTCGCTCACCATCTGCACCATTATTCAAATGTTTGAAAATATTACCTATTTATCAACGGAACGGGTTGCACAGATGACGACCATGCCCTTGTTAATGAAACGGCCATTTCAGCAATCGGGCGATTTGATTTGATTTGATTTATTGGTTTCTGCATCTTTTTTCTTTTTTTCATCATACATTTTCATGAACATAATATGGCTTGATACAATATTTTGAGATAATAAGCGATATTAAACAAATATATTGAATTTAAACAAATATATTGAATGCATAATTCGTCGCTGTTTTCACGAAGTGACGGTATAGTGAAAAAAAATTGCATTCACTTTGCGTTACGATTTTCCTCACTACCGTCACTTCGTGAAAACAAGGACGAATTAACATACATTAGATGCAGGAGGGCTACAGAAATAAGCAAAGTAGCTTGACGTGCCGGCAGCCCTCAACTTGGATAAAACAATACAAATAAAAACTAGACTTTAATTCGTCACTTTGACGAATTAGGTGATACGTATGCTAATGATTTACATAATGAAGAATGCATTTTCACGATGTCATATTGTAAAATGCTTCTCCCATTATGATCTATCCATATGTCAAGTTTCTACTGTTTAGCCTTGATAATTATGGATGTATGGAAGATATATTGAGACAATTTGACCATTTACCCCAATTAACATAATGAGGCCTACACATACACATTACATATTCCGTGGTAAGAATGAAGTAAGCGAGGGAAAATGAAGGCAATGACAAACGAGTGAGAGAGAGAATATGGCCGGGTTCAAATTAAGTTTGCTTTAAATCAGACCGAGTACTGAGGATCTTTTTATGTGCCATGTTTTCGTTATTTGACGGTTTTTGACGCTACATAGAAATGCCGTCTTTTGTCACCAAATATTGTTCAAATAGCATTGTAGAGACGATGAACAACTACTAACGCAAAGTCGTTAGCCATGAGAATGTCAATTTCTATCTCGTTCTGCTAAATAACCCGAACAATAGAATATCAACCGAGTGGAATCAACTGTTAAACGAATTTATCATGAGTTCTGAAACTTCAATTTGTTACTGCACGTCATAATAGTATTAAAGAGCAGCAATGGCGAACGATTGTCGCTAAAATTCAGAAATTGTTGCTTAGATTGTTTACATTACCATGAGATACAAAACAACATGGAACTATGATCGACACACATGATATTGTTTTGAAAACAGTCTGAAAAATTGGAGGTAGAATGAATATGAGATAATGTGGTCATCTAAACAAGTGCATTATGTCCATGTTAATCCCCTAGTTCCAAAATCATGATTGTATTCTCTATTTATTTCTCCTATATAATTTATTTTAATTTAAAATAGAAATTCTAATGTTTCGTCTTTTGGCTTGATAATATTTCAGCAACGAATTGACAGTTTGGGTAGACATCTTGGATGTATCATAGCAATAAATTCTTGGCACATGAAGTATTGTGTATACGATAATTATGATCAGAAGAAAAAGCATACAAATAACTATAAGAATAATAACAATAACACATACTTACTATAATAATGATTATAATTACGATACTTACTATAATTATAAATATAACAATGATTATTATGATACTGCTGCTATTACTACTCCAACTACTACAACTAGGAAGTAGAAGATGAAGAAGAACGGGGAGGAGGAGAATCGTTTCAGCGAAATTAGTGGTTATACTCTCTATATATGATTAAGGCATACACTCATATTTAAATCATAATCAAACAGGCATCTGCTGAAGTTTTTAGATGCTTACTATTTGCTTCATGTTGTTGAGAATCGCCCCCGGCTGGATCGCACCCTGCTTCCCTGAATCAACAAACTTTGAGAAAAGATTTTTGTCTCCCTTTAATTCAAAGTCGTTTTACAAACTTTTTACCATCGAATAATACCCGCATTCATTCAGCTAAACTTGACTCGAGGTTATTTTCGGCTAATTGTTTATCGTGTATTTTGTAGAAAGATACAAACCCTCGTGTAATTTCAATAACGTTGGAAATTTGGATTTGAATTGGGGCCTTGAGCAAAGAATACACGTTTAGATGACCAAAAGTGCGAGGTAGTTTCCACTGCCCGTGGGATCATAAAATATGTCATCTAAATCGTTTGCCTGTAGGTCTGGAGTATCAAAGGTCCATAAATTTAAGATCAGACTTGCGAAGGGTCATTTTATCCAATTTTGATCTGAACAAATTTGAAGCATAAAAAAAGAATCAAAAGCAGTTAGAGAAAAGACATCTCCAAGTCTCCAGCGGTAAGACAATTAATGACGAGCACAAGTGAAGACCAATCTTAGACGCGTTAATAGTGACGGCAGACTTCTGTGGGACGTTTAAAATTTTACTGCGATCATTTGAGTTCGATCGTCATCACAAGTGCGTGTAAAAACTGAAGTTTGATTTGGACTCGTCGTCTTTGACCACAAATTTCGTCATGATCCCGTCATCAAAATGGAAAATAAATGTTACAAGTAATTAAAAAAATAACCTCAGCAACAGCACAATAATTTTTGTTTGAGAAATTCGAATAAAGATGAACGATATTTGGTCCAACGTGCATTGTCAGTAATTACTTAATCAATTAAAATCTATTAAAATTAAAAGTTTTGACTTGAACGAGCAATATGATGATATCGGAAAATCCGATAAGCCAAAAAGATGTATGAAATAATATATACAACTCATACTTAATCCACTTATTAAAAGAAATTGGATTATCCGGGCACTTCCTTTTTTGCATTTTTTGGATTCCTGATACTTTCCTCAACAATACCTGTTAATTGCAGTCAATTTTGACACATAATGATGGAATAAGCGGGCGTCAAAGATAACAACACGCGCGCGCACACATTTGCAATTTTAAAACAAAAACATGCCTATGTTTAATTGGTCATAAAGTTATGACCAATTAAACATAGGCATGTTTTTGTTTTAAAATTGCAAATGTGTGCGCGCGCGTGTTGTTATCTTTGACGCCCGCTTATTCCATCATTATGTGTCAAAATTGACTGCAATTTACAGGTATTGTTGAGGAAAGTATCAGGAATCCAAAAAATGCAAAAAAGGAATTTCTCCGTTCCACGTACGTTATGCGCGCAAATACGCGCGCACCGACCCGCACGTGGGGAAATTTTTGAAACGCTTAAAATTGTCTGAAACGTATAGAAAATTACTTGGTTTGGGTTTTAAGCACTTTAAATTCTTATTTCTTTTTGACGCGCGCGTACGCGCACGTTTGAAATGGAAGGCGCATGTGGGTGGGCTAATGGATTTAAGAGCCAATGCGTTTTTTTAGTTAATTTACTTTTAATTAAGGAACTTTACATAACTATCTTGATCTAAGGAGACACGAACGAACGAACTGATTACTTTTAATACACTATATAATTTATATATTCCTCATTAAATAAAATTATTCCTCAGTCTAAAGATAAGCACTTAATATTCAATTCCGATTTACACCAATACAACACCCGTTAAAATAATAATTTCATATTCCTCTTTTCAAAACTACAGTTGGTCTTCAATCCCTTATCAGTAAGGGAATGAAGGAATGGAATGAACTCCCACAAGACATAAACTCAAGTAGATCACTTAAGACGTTAAAATTATTGTACGAATCAATGTTATTAGGTTCCCTCTAATGAAATGTTATATATATAGGCATATGCTATATTATGATAAATAAGGTATATGTGACCCCCGCCCCCTTTATATTTTATATTTTAAATTGAAGTCTTAGGCATGTGTGTGTGTGTGTGTGTGAGTGTATCAGTGGTGTGTGTGTTTGTTTGTCTGTGTGTGATAATGTTTATTCGTTTATCTTAAATCTCTATTTTTTTGTTTCACTTTTTCTTCTTTTGGGATACCAAGTTACAAGCATTTTTCTTGTCGGTGTTCCTAACCATAATTTTATTTACTGTTTATTATTTATTGTTAGGTAGACGTATCACTTTTTGATTTCGTCAAGATTTTTATTATTTATTTATTTATTTATTTATTATTTATTATTATTCTTCCTCGAATTTAATCGCAGGATATCTCAAGACTGAATAAAGCCATTATCATGAAACTTGCCATGATGATAGATCTTAGTCTAACTTAGAACTGCGTGATTTTTTAGAGGGTCAAAATTATCGTGACGTCATCCAGGCGCCATTTTGTGAAAATCAATTTATGATCATATCTTCATAACGGAAAGGAATTTCTCATTCATATTCATCATGATTAAGATCAATATCCGTCCGGTAAATTTCAGGTCAATAAATGCGCGCAAATATGCGCGTACGCGTTTGTGCGCGCGTTAACGCGCACGTAAAATTTTAAATTGCTTAAATTTTTTTTTGCATACGTTTCAGCCATTATAAGCATTTCATAAAAAATCGCGCAAAACACGCATTTTTGCTCGTTTTCGTTCGTCACGGCCGAACGAAAAATAATTATCCCTCAATTTTTTTGACAGGATATTCCTCATATTTTTCTGAACAATTTGATACCATGTTCATCTCTTTATCACTATTAATAACGGAATGAGCGTCCGTTGAAAAAAAATATCCGTGCGTGCTAGCTCATGTATTACATAGCATATATGGGCAAAAACATGCCTATAAAAATTACATCGGGATGAATAAGGACTGCCATTTTTTAGTACCATGAGTTTAGTACATATAAATGTAATGGCATGTCAAACCATTCAAAAGGGATATGACCCGATTCTGATAACTAAAATCTTTTGCTTGTAAATACACAGGATAGGGGTTAATTAACAATCAAAGAAACCAGACTTTCAAATTGAAAAAACCCCGGAATGATATTAAGGACGGCATTTGTTCCCTCTTGAAACGCCGAACATACCGCGTAGTGTGCAGCTGAATATACAATGGCGTCTTATTTTGCTTACAAGCGACAGATTCCTTTATTTTTGTATTTTGTCATCAAAATAAACCATGTGCGGGGTTTAGAGTGAGGCAATAGATTATACATTTAGCCTGACAGTAGTGAAGTAAGAGAAAGAACTCAAGAGAAGATGAAAACACAGGCACTGAAAATGTGTGAGATGTCATGGGACATCGTCTGTTCAGGGACGTGATAGAGAAGGACAGGAATCAAGCCGCTCTCCTTTGACCCCATGCTCCAAGCCGCCGAAAAGTTATGCGCTAATCTGCAACTGTTGACCAGGTGGTGAGATAAAAGAGCGCATGAAATTTCAGGATTTAGAATTCCTACATCAGAAAATGTTATCACTGCAACTGTTCGCTGTCCCTTCCAATGATTTCTCATCCATTGTTGAATGTGTAAAGAGTAGAACAAGCGAACACAAACTTGTGTACTTTCATCCTTTTTTAAACTTGAAAAATACAAAAAACACGCGAAAACACGCATTAGCAAACTTAATGTTATTGAAGATTGTAAATCATGGATCAAATAACGGGACATTAAAGCATGCACAAATTAGCGCATCATCCTAAAATATTGAGTTTTTGACAGGATGTAATTTTTCTTTTACCAACTCTGGCGCACAAATTGAAGGAAGGACGGAGTTCTAAATTTGAAAATTTGTTTGATGCACTATTCCCAATAAAATCCCCATATAAAGTTTTTGATTTACACTGAAATTTTGCCGGTAATTTAATATTTTGTAATAAATGTAAAACTGGTGCCTGGCTTCCGAAATTCCCCGCAGTGGAAGCGCGGTTCGGAGCATGGAACTTCAAAGCCAAGTGGAATGTTACACATCCCATTGTTACGCTTTAGAACTCAAGAATGCGTTTGAATAAATTACAAGAGTTTCGCCTCCTTTTCTTTCACCTCCCTGGTCTGCTTGTGCAAATCATGTCCATATTGTGATCTCAAACATCTCAGCAGCGTTCGGAGAGCTCTTCAGGTGCTATGCCGTGGCTGTATTTAAGCGTTTTGTAATTTATAATAATCATTACTTCGAATGTGTCCAAGCATTGAATTTTGATAACCTAGTCGAATCAAAGCTTCAACTTTGCAATAATGAAAATAAAGTTAGTTTTTAAAATCAATGAATATCTACTTTAACACTATTATGACGTGCAGTAACAAATTGAAATTTCAGAACTCATGATAAATTTGACAAGTTGATTCCACTTGGTTGATTCTATTGTTCGGGTTATTTAGCAGAACGAGATAGAAATGGACATTCTCATGGCTAACGTTTTTGCGTTAGTAGTTGTTCATCGTCTCTACATATATGTTTCATCTTTATTCAGCGTAATAAACAAAGAAGTATAAACATTTGAACCCAGGTCCATGACACAATGTAGTATACAATACACAACTGTGTCACTGGCAGGGTATACAAGACAAGTACAACATGTACAACATAGGAAACATATAAAGCATATATAGAAAGTGGTTAACAACATAATGGAAAGAGAAGTACGAAGTTGAGATTCCTCAACGGTAATAGGCAATCCGATTCTATCTTTGGCGATCTTAAATACCAGTATAAATAGTAAAAATGTAACCATGAATAAGTGCATTATGCTTGATTTTGCGACAATGCACTAGTTTCTCTGGCATGTATTTTATTACCATGATTTTGATAATAATACTAGTTTGTTTTACGAATGTGGGTCATGATTATTTACACCATCATTTTGTGGCTTGCTTGTTTTTCTATATACTCGGATAAATATTATTTACACCGAACGTAAAATGATATGCATGGAGTATTTAAATACTAAATGGTTTCTTAAATATAAACATTTTTAGATTTGTTCATAGTAAAATTGCATGATATATATGTTCATAACATGTATTGCATCGTTGTAAACATCATTCGAGCATTGTCGTAAATATACATATTTTGAAGAAAAATAATGAAATGAAAGTACCTCTTCTTCGTACATGCACTGTTATTCCTCCTTGTATGATTAATTGTATACAAAATGCAATGACCCTCTAAATAGGATGGGTTTTTCAACATGTTCAGGGGAGGGGGTGACTATTTAAGCACCTGGGAGTCAGAGACTTATATTATTTACACTGAACGAAGAGTGATATACATGGAGTATTTAAATATTAAATGGTTTCTTAAATATAAACATTTTTAGATTTGTTCATAGTAGAATTGCATGATATATAAGTTCATAAAAGGTATTGCATCGTTGTAAACATCATTCGAGCATTGTCGTATTATAGTTATACATATTTTGAAGAAAAGTAAATAAATGAAAGTACATCTTCTTCGTACATGCACTGTTATTCCTCCTTGTAAGATTAATTGTATACAAAATGCAATGACCCTCTAAATAGGACGGGTTCTTCAACATGTTCAGGGGAGGGGGTGACTATTTAAGCACCTGGGAGTCAGGGACGGACATGTACCCCGTGTCAGTCCACTGTGGTTCATTTCTGAGCTTGTAGATTCCGTAAGATGTCGGCTAAGCGTCTGACAGACATGCTTAATTTGTTTTGATACCATTATCAGTTTTAACATTCCTTTTAATGCTGCTCTATTTTCTTCAGAAATGTATCCCCTTGATCCAATTTCTACGCACCATAGTGTACAATTATAACCTGAGCGTTTCAGGTTATTAACCAGGGGTGTGTACTTAGTAACCTTGTACCTATGGCTATTCGTCATGTTATTCTCAAATGGAACTGTCAATTCAAAGATGAATATTTCTTTTTCATGTGGGCGAAAAAGGACCATATCAGGGCGGTCTGATGTTGGTAGTATGTTTACGGGAATAGTACTTCTGTTACTTGTCATGCTACCTGGTAAATCGACGTTTACACGTATGCTCTCGTTTGATACCAGTTCAGATGATTGCACTACTTGCCATATGTAGCTCAAAATACTATCATGCCGCCATGTATACCGGCCTTGAGTTAACATCGTTTGACAATGGTTTAATACATGATGTAGGGTTTGCGTATTATTGCAAAGATCACATTTGCCTGTTAGGCGCTTTCCCCATCTTTGTAGATTTCGGAATGTAGGGAGTGCATCGATGGAAGCCCTAACGGCAAAACTTAACACTCTTCTGGGAAGATTATATATTATGCTTTTCCATGATATATCGGCATTTTGTTCGTTTAACAGGTTTAGGTATTGCCCTTGAACCACCAGCGTTTGGGTTTTACTGACCCACTTCTTATCCCTTTCTTCCCTGACGTCGGATTTCACTGCCTTTAGGCTCAACATTTTCCAATTGTTATCTGACATTGAACTAACGACCTTTTCTACAACGACGGCCGCTACTACATTTCCATAGGATTTGTTACTATAACTTAACTCACGATCAAGTTTTTGTTCAACAGCAGCCTGGACCCTTGTGTCAGCTCTTGTAAGACCATGAGCTATGCTCATGCAGTGGCATTCAAAATATACCTGTGACAATTGGGGAATATCTAATCCACTTGGACTGTGGATTATTGCAGGCGTGGCTCCGCGTGGGGGAAATTCTAACCACTTTTTCACGTACCTGCTACTGAGAGCATCTAGTTTAAACAATTGAGTTTTGGTGAGGTCGTGTACCGTCAAGAGAAATTTAATAGATGACAAAATGTATTTATCATATATCTTGAGCTTAAGTTCTGGTCTCACAAGAGTTGACTGTACATTTTCAAGCATTATTCGAACCTTGTCATGGATAAGGTCATACGCCCCCTGAGATGTACCTTTAAAGGTAATGTATGAACCTAGAAATTTTTCTGGCGAGTCTTTAACATTGACAAGAACATTTCCATTGATTGTAAAATTCACATCCTTTGGTTTTCCACCCGAGATAGACATCGATTTACATTTGCTAATTTTAAGCTGAAAATTCATGCTCTCTGTAATTTGAGCAATTTCATTCAGGAGCTTTTGATGCTTCCTTTTATCCGTGGTTACCAGAATGAAATCGTCTGCATAGGGGAGTGTAATGTATTTGTGACCATTAAGCATATACCCATGCGTATTCTCGTATTGCTTTAATCGTTCTATAATTGGGTTAAACACCAAAATGAATAATATCGGGGAAAAGGGATCACCTTGGAAAGTTCCTCTTGCAAAACGAAACTTATCCGATCTCCAATCCGGTCCTTGAACATAGCCTGAGAGACGGCTATATAGATTGGTCACGTAGTTGACTATAGGGGGCGGGATTCCGTTTCTCTCGAGGGTATGTAACATCATTTCGTGATTGACTGAACCGAATGCATCCGCTAAGTCAAAAAATGTTATATGCGCAGTCCGCTTGACATGGCGAGCATGCGCAATAATCTCCCGAAGACATAAAGTATGATCTACGCATCCGCTTATTCCAGGCAGGAATGCTTTCTGTGTTTCATTGTCGATAAGTTTATTTGCAATAAGATATTCAATAGTTCTATCAGCCAAAATTTGATGAAATAGCTTTGATACACATGATGTCAAGCTAATCATCCTAAAATTTGAAGGGTCGGTGGTATCCCCACCTTTATGAATCAATGATATTCTACAATGAGACCATGTTTCTGGTGGATCTCCGAAGTGGAGTTGCTTTGAGAACAGTGTTGCCAAGAAGTGGTGGGTTGATGGAAGCCTTCGAAGCAGTCCATACAGGATACCGTCATCACCAGGGGCTGACTGTGGTTTCTTCTTCTTTAATAGCGATCTCAAATGTTTCGGCAATACAGGGCTAAGGTCAAACGGGGTAGGTCTGTCGGTCGGAATGAATGGGAACCAATTAAGCTTTGTAACATCCAGTGGCGTGCTGCTAGAATATTTCTGGGGATAATACTGATTGGCATACTCTGCCGAAAAAGATGGACGTGCAGGATCTGTTGATAAATTCCCCTCTGCGGCTTTCTTTGCAAAAGACCAAAAGTTGTCTTTGATCTGCTTCTCTTGGAAACTCGCCGACAATGCTATTTGAACAATATTTGGTGACAAAAGACGGCATTTCTATGTAGCGTCAAAAGCCGTCAAATTACAAAAACATGGCACATAAAAAGATCCTCAGTACTGTGTCTGATTTAAAGGTACTATGTCCCTTTTGCAGCCAACCTCAAATTCTGTAGAACTTTGCAGGAATTATGAATATGTCATGTATGTCCTATCTGTGAAATTTAAAAGTTAGCAGTGTCCTCATATTCAAATTATGCAAGGAAACCCGTTTACTTGCTAGACTTCACTGTCAGACACTATTGAGTGACTGACTGCATGGCTTTTTTCTTCTTTGGTAATAACATGAAGAGAGTTGTAAAGGGTACATGAGCATTTGTCTACATCAATAACCCACTTCTTGTGATGGCCAAGATTAAACTGATTGAATCTTTGCGCAGCATAAATCGTATGACCATTCGGTACAATTGTCTGAAAATCAAGACTATTACTTTTGGGCTCTATAGCCCAAAAGTCGATTTGACAACTAATAGTCGTACATTTTCCCACTTGAAGACATTTTCGAGCCCCACCTGTTTTAGGGAAGTTCTAAATTAGTATTATCTTTCAAATGCAGTTGGAATTTAACTTTTTCATTTTTTTGGCCTGCAAATGGGACATAGTACCTTTAAAGGAAACTTAATTTGAACCCGGCCATATTCTCTCTCTCACTCGTTTGTCATTGCCTTCATTTTCCCTCGCTTACTTCATTCTTACCACGGAATATGTAATGTGTATGTGTAGGCCTCATTATGTTAATTGGGGTAAATGGTCAAATTGTCTCAATATATCTTCCATACATCCATAATTATCAAGGCTAAACAGTAGAAACTTGACATATGGATAGATCATAATGGGAGAAGCATTTTATATAACAATATGACATCGTGAAAATGCATTCTTCATTATGTAAATCATTAGCATACGTATCACCTAATTCGTCAAAGTGACGAATTAAAGTCTAGTTTTCATTTGATGTTATTTTATTGTTGAATTAATAAATACAAATGTATATATTTTTTGAGAAATAATTGTCGGCGACTTCATATGTTCAAAGTTTAAAAATTACACTTCCCGTGATGTTGAATAGGTTCTGCGCTCTATAAATGTATTATTATCATTATTATTATTATGTGTCTAAATTATCTTTCCCTCTTCCCCCACAAACACAGCAATTCCTGGTGCTTGTCCTTTCGTGCGTTGTCATGCTGGCATACTATTCCCTCATGGTGAAGAAAGATAGCATAATCGACAGACAAGTAATGACCTCAAGCAAGACCAGAACCTATCCGCAACCTGTGCTTCAAAGGAAATGCGTACCCGTGAACAGTTTGGTCTTCATCAAGACCCACAAAACTGGGGGCACCACCATTAGTTCCGTTTTGAACAGATACGGTGAGCGGCACAACTTGTCCTTTCTCGCCAACAAACGTGATCCTACCAGAGGTCATTTCCGCACTGTCCTGGCCGAGAACAAGACCATCTTGCCACCACTTGGAGTACCCGATCAGGATTATGCAAACTACAAGAACTATAACTTGATGACATTCCATATCATTTTCCTAAAAAATGAGGAAAAATTGAAGCAGCTAATGAGTCCAGAACCGAGATTCATCACCATTTTACGTGACCCAATCAAGCAATGGGAGTCAGCTTTCTTTTTCTTTAAAGGCTACGCTAAGATGAACGTCTCAGGGAAAACAAATATCGAAAAATTGGATAACTTTTTTAAACAGCCACTCACGTATTGGAAAAAAAAGGGGAAAGGTTTATTCAGAAGCCAATATAGAAACGGACAGTGGGTAGACATTCTCGGAAGTTCAAGTTCCATAAATGATAATATGACTCATGTACAAGAATTGATTGAAGAACTTGATAAAAAGGTACAATTAGTGCTTCTTACTGACTATATAGATGAATCGTTGGTACTTCTTAAACGTCTCCTGTGCTGGGAGTTCGAAGATTTACTGTACGTTAAGATGAACCAACGTCCATCAGATTTGAGCGCAGTGATAAGCGAGGACCAGCGAGAGAAGATTGGAGAGTGGAATAAAGCAGATCTGATTTTATATAATCATTACAATCAAACTCTCTGGAGAAAGATAGCTGATATTGGTCCAAACTTCTACACGGATTTCGACGCATTCCAGGAAATGTTGGACAACTATGGTCGATGGTGCAATATTACAATGGAAGTGGGGAAAGTGAGGAAGGTACCTGTTACTAGAAATTCTTCAGATCTTTGTCAAAGACTTGTAGCAGATAGAAAAAAGTACCTTCGAATGATGATGGAGCGCCAAAGAAACCAGACCAAATTTTCTATGAATGCCACTTAAACCTCTTAACTAATACTGGTATGATGGGCCTTTAATAGTATAATCTAAACTTAGACTGGGGAATATAAAGCAAATTTGATAATACCATTGAACTGGGTGGAGGTAGATTTGTTGATTATAATTCATCATGACAGTTGTGCAGATCAACTGACACCGACGGACATTTAGAGTAGGGTGCCCAATTACCTCCCCGTAATGTAGCTATTTGGGCCAGATAATCATTGTATTTCAATCCAATTCTTAATCGAATAAGCATTTATTTTCTTCACAAGCACAAAATGAACATAATTCTCATGAATATATATTTACAATGTTAGGTAGGAAGGAGGCGAAATTCACTTAAAGCACAGGGCTTGTGGTGGGGTCGCCATAACAAAACATACTACATAAAAAGTACATAGGCTAAATAATCATAATCATTATCGTTCCCCTCCTCTTTTTTCTTTTGAAAATATGTTAACCACTAACTTTTATCTCAGATTTCACAAAGAGAAAAGGTAAGGTTTGTACCCCGTCCGATATAGTGACATTTTATGTTTTCTAAATATTCAGATAGTTATGACTCCCAGTTATTAAAATTAACTTGAATTTTTGGGGGAGTGGCCTCCAGAACTGTTGTCATGGTAACGCATCAAGATAAAAATGGATTTTAAAAAAAAAATCGACACGTATGAAATTTAACAACATGGAAACAATAAAAAGCATCTAAGTATATGTATGTTGAGCTTCCTATTTTATGGAATCAAAATCAGAGCCATTTGAGGACACGATAGGGTTTTTAAAAAAAGAGTCGTTATTTTAGAAATGGTGCGATGAAAAATAATATCTTGGGGAAAAAATAATTTTGTGTATAATTAATATCAAACATCACATAAGGGTCTGAATACAATAATTAATAATTATCTGGTTGATTCGGATCCATTCAAAAGATTTTAACGGTTACAGTCGTGCCTCGTATGCCCTATTTTGCCATGCAACCCAATGATGCAAGCAGGTCTGCTTGGGTTATAAGAGAATCCATATTTATGGCATAGATGAAGATAATGAATATGTAACTCCCATCCCCTATCCAGAACAATCAACTAATGTTTATTCATGTTAGCTAAGACCATTTGCTATCAAAACACGCATGTTTCAATGTTTCAATGAAGTTTGTTTGTTTGTTTTTAAAAGTTGGTGGTGGATGTGGCCATTTAGACTGTTACCATGGTATACGTATCACATCTAAAAATACAAGGATTTTTGAAAATTGTTAGTACTTTAGCACCATGGAAACAAATACTATACACATGTATTATATATATATATATATATATATATATATGTGTGTGTGTGTGTGTGTGTGTGTGTGTGTGTGCGTGTGTGCGTGTGCGTGCGATTTCTTATTGAAAAAGAAAATGATTTTTGATGAGGAGTTGTTTACACGCAATATAATTTTAATTCAAGATATTTTTGCTGAAAATGGCATGCGGGCAATATCTCATTTTCAAAATTTGGGGTTAAAAGGAAACACAATTGTTGATGTATGGAATATTGGGGAAGCTATTTTGAGAAGCGGAAAAAAGGATAACTGGAGTTTAGTGGATGTAAAAGAGTATGATATTTTAATGCAGTTTAACAATACTGTGAAGCTCCTCAGAAATGTATTATCGAGGAAGGTTTATGAATATTTTATAGAGAAGTTACAAAATTTATTTGTCTTGAAGATTCATGATGGACGGGAATTTTCTGATTTTTCAAATAAGGTATGTAGGAAGATATTTAGTAGGCCTAGGAAAGTTACTCTTGTTAACAGACTAAGAGAAATTCAGTATAAACTGCTTCATGGAGCAATATATAATAGAGAAAATTTGTTCAGATTCGGCTTTGTTGTAGATAACTTGTGCTCATTTTGTAAGCAAAACATAAAAACATATTTACACTTGTTCTGGGAGTGTGTACATCTTCAAATATTATGGCAAAATGTAATAGCTTAGTTTGAGCTAAGGGAATTAAGGTCTATCGACTCGATAAATATTCATTTAGGGTTGTCTGGTAACTCCCCACGAATAAAAATGTTTAATACAATTATTTTTGCGTTGAAATATCGGAAATATAGATGCAGGGGAAAGTCCGTAATATTGTCTTTGGGGGAGTTTCAAAAAGAACTGTTAGAATTTAGGGAAGAAGAAAAGAATATTGCAGGGAGGGCAGGTAAATTGGCCTTACATTTACAGAAGTGGGAACGAGTAAAGTTTTCACGAACTTTTTTTAACTGGACTATTGTAGCCTCGTTTAAATGATTTTATTTTAAATGTTTTAAATAGATTGTTTCGGTTTTGTCTGTCGCTCCAATTTGGGGTATTCTGAGGGGGCTAGGAACAGTGTGTGGTGGAAGTGTGGTCGGATGGAGTGTGTGTCGCATGATGGGGAGAGGGGGGGGGGGTAGTAGTAGTAGTAGTGTGTTTGGTTGGATGGGGTTATTTGTTTTATGATACAACTGATTTCATTTTTGTTTTCATAAACTGTACAATGTATGTAATGTAAATGTTTTGAATTATATCAAGGAAAAAAAATGTACCTTATTTCTAAAAATTAATTTGTATTGTTTGGAATCGTAGTAGTGTGTAGTGTAGTAGTGTGCTTGGTTGGATGGGGTTATTTGTTTTATGATACAACTGATTTCATTTTTGTTTTCAATTGTACAATGTATGTAATGTAAATATTTTGAATTATGTCAAGGAAAAAAAGTGTACCTTATTTCTAAAAATTAATTTGTATTGTTTGGAATCGTAGTAGTGTGTAGTGTAGTAGTGTGTTTGGTTGGATGGGGTTATTTGTTTAATGATACAACTTATTTCATTTTTGTTTTCATCAATTGTACAATGTATGTAATGTAAATGTTTTGAATTATGTCAAGGAAAAAAAATGTACCTTATTTCTAAAAATTAATTTGTATTGTTTGGAGTCAATAAAAAAAAAAAAACTATTAAAAAAAAAAAAGTGTGTGTGTGTGTATTTCAAGCTTCCTACCTGATGGCAACCCGAATCTAAGTACATTTAGATCTGAATCATGTAAGAAAATTGACGTTGCAACGAAAACGGTGAGAAAATTTGTGGATATTTGTGAAGAAAGCTGTGTATCTAATCAGTATAAAATTTCGTCTGCACAATATGATATAATGTTTTTGTATTTTTCAGTTATAGGATCATCAGCTGTCATAATCTGCCTGTTTACATACAGTTAGGGATAGGTGTAGACAACATGACAACAAATACTGGAATTTAAAATGCTATGTATTTGTAATTCAACAAAAATAGTAAGCATTCAAATACATGTATTTGACGATGCACTGTTTATTCACTTAATTGAAATCAAAATTTGAGTCATATGAGGTCAAAGCAAAAACAATATTTGAAAAGGTTCGGATATTTATGAAAAAATAAGACATGACCATTTCGTAAATGTCAATAAAAAAACCTCGAAAGCCAACTTAATTATGTCAGTACATGTATCTTTAACCATCCAATTGGTTTCAATTCAGATCAAGAAAATATTTCGATAACAGTCATTAATGGCAGGACAGTTGCTATGACAACCCATTAAAGAAATATTGTTTGTTTGCTTTTATTTCTGCGTTCACAATAATACAATACATAATATAAAATGTGTTTACAAAGAAAATATACAAAACAATTCATAAGATAAAAAATATAGTCATGATACATAATGAATACAAAATAAGGAAGTGAGCTTAAACTTATTAACGTGTATACAGTAAATGTATCTTACCATACGATGGTTCAAGTAATAACATTGCAGCCCCGACATGTACTGAGTAGAAGCTAATGTTATTTTGTATTTATTTTGTATGTAGGTTAGGTTTTAAGGGTCTTTTGTGGCGGTCGGGCGAGAGCAGTGGAGTTACCGAGCCGAAACAATGGGATTATTGGACCGGATCTATTGTTCTGGCTTGTCGGGGTTTTGGAGTGTGGTCGGTGGGTGCTGTCCAATTGGTTTCAATTCAGATCAAGAAAATATTTCGATAACAGTCATTAATGGCAGGACAGTTGCTATGACAACCCATTAAAGAAATATTAACGTGTATACAGTAAATGTAACTTACCATACGATGGTTCAAGTAATAACACTGCAGTCCCGACATGTACTGAGTAGCAGCTAATGTTATTTTGTATAAATTAGTTTGTACATGTAATAATCCGAATCGTCTGAAAGATGTTGGTTAGGTTTCAATGGTCTTTTGTGGCGGTCGGCATTCATTAATTCATTAGGGACTTTTAGATTGAGTGGACGAGAACACGACGAACGCCGACTGATCATGCGTGTCAACGTACTTAACTGCCCATGTTGACTACAATTAGAAATCTTTTAGATTGCACTCGAAGATATACATGCATGCAGGAAGTAACACTTTGAACATCACGGACAAAGAAAGAGGACAAAATATACAGTTCCTCATTCTACCCTCAACAAAAGAACATCCCTTCACTGCTATTATGTAAAAATGTAACACCTGTTCTACACATTTTTACATAATAGCTAGCAGGGAAGGGATGTTCCTTTGTCCACCCGAGGAACTGTATATTTTATGCGCACGCGGCATACTAGTACATTGAGCATGTAAAGGCGCTATATAAATACCAATATGTATGTATGTACTCGATTTAGGAAAATCAAGGTTGACGCATTCTCGATCGCCGACTGAGACGACGTAACGCATGCGCAGTGCCTTAAAATGACGTCCCACGTTGCAGTCAAAGGTTTCGATGTGCAAATCTAAAAGTCCCTAATAGCTAATTGCGCTCGACGGGCGAGAGCAGTTGAGTTACCGAGCCGGAACGATGGGATTATTGGACCGGATCTATTGTTCTGGCTTTTGGGGTTTTTTGGAGTGTGGTCGGTGGGTGCTGGCTGACAATAGGGACTTTTGATTTGCCGAACGACAACGTGGATTGCTACGATCGACGTCCTTTTAATGCACTGCCTTGAATAGACGTTTCACGTATCAGTCCACGCAAATCTAAAAGTTCTATTATTCGTATTTGTTCATCGTCTAGCCATGATGCTCTTTGAATCAAAAACAGCTTTTTTTGTGTTAGGCTTCCTGAAAGAAATTTCAATTATTGTTAAGAAATGTTCGGTTGCACTCTGTAGATTATGATGATGTGTTTGATCATGTTTCAATAGCTATACAGGGCGTATCATAATAAAGGATATTGAAGTTTAATGACGATTTATATGAAAGCTACTGATTTCATAATCAAGCATTTTATGTCTGTTGTAAAGGACAGGATGTCCTCTTGTTAAAGTGCGGATTCATAGAAAATCACAAATATGGCAAATAGCGTATTACTAGAAACTGGTAAGCTAACAGATGGCCATCGTGCAAGTTTTAGTTCAACTACATATCGGGTGATTTATAAAAATACAAATAAAACAACCTCTATAGCATTTGGGATATGCGAGAGATTCGCCGGAAAAATAACGATGTTTTAATGCCGTCACAATATGAACCAACCCTGCCCAAGCAGACGACACCCCATAAAGAATGAACATAATTGCAATGCTTTTATTTCTCAAATTATAATGAGTTTAGTGTATATAAATGTGATGGAATTTTACATCATTCAAAAAGGGATATGACCCCCATTCTGAAAACTAAATTCTTTTGTTTGTAAATACACAGGATAGGGGGTAATGAACAATCAAAGAAACCACACTTTCAAATTAAAAAACCTCCGGAATGATAGCATGGACGTCATTTGTTCCCTCTTGAAACGCCGAACATGCCGCGGTGTATGCAGCTGAAAATACAATGGCGTCCTATTTTGTTTACAAGCGACAGATTCCTTCTCCTTCTTTTTTCCTTGCATTTTTCATCCAAATAATACCATGCACGGGGTTTAGAGTGAGGCAATAGATTAAACATTTCGCCTGAGGGTATTGAAGTAAGAGAAATAACTGAAGAAAAGATGACAAAACAGGCAGTGAAATAATGTGAGATGTCATGGGACATCGTCTGCTTGTGCACATCATGTTCAACATGTGACGTCATATCTCAGCAGCGACCGGAGAGCTTTTCAGGTGCTATGTCGGGGCTGTATCTAAGCGTTTTGTAATTGTTAATAATCATTACTTTGAATGTTGTCTAAGCATTGGCTTTTGATAACCTTGGCCAATCAAAGTGTCACCTTTGCAATAATGACATTAAAGTTAGTTTTTTAAATCAATGTATCGATCTTCTCTTTAATGACACCCCGATCATACTACTACTGTCACAGTTGACTGAATAACAAAGCATTGCTGTCCACCATGTGAAAGGTGCACTGTGCCAAGTTTGATAACATTTCCTTCTTAGACACATAATCCACTCATTGTTCAGCATTTCAATATGTCTGGGCTGACACAAGCACTAATCTTTAGAATTTATCTGTGAATGCTAACTTGTCACAGTGCACCTTTCACATGGTGGACAATTGCTGTCCACCATGTGAAAGGTGCACTGTGACAAGTTAGCATTCACAGATAAATTCTAAAGATTATTGTGTCAGCCCAGACATATTGAAATGCTGAACAATGAGTGGATTATGTGTCTAAGAAGGAAATGTTATCAAACTTGGCACAGTGCACCTTTCACATGGTGGACAGCAATGCTTTGTTATTCAGTCAACTGTGACAGTAGTAGTATGATCGGGGTGTCATTAACAAGAGGACATTCTGTCCTTTACAACAGACATAATATGCTTGATTATGAAATCAGTAGTTTTCATATAAATCGTCATTAAACTTCAATATCCTTTATTATGATACGCCCTGTAGATCAAACACAATGATACTGTAACAGCAGGCACATATGACACTCGACGAAGTCATTTAGAGTTGTAGGTGGTATTTATTTTGAGGATGGATCAACCCTTAATGAGACAAAAAGAAACAGGCAAACAGATTAGTTTTTGTTTCTTTCACATATTGAACATCAGCAAAACTATATGATCATTCATAGAAATAGATACATCAATAATAACTATTATGATCATTCATAGGAATAGATACATCAATAATAACTATTGCCCTACTTGGCATTTTCCCCACACCATAGAAATACTAAACATTTTGGATACTTTTCCATATATGGTTTATAGTTAACATTGTAACATCCAAGAGCAATAAGCAAGATATAACAATAAAATGCCCAAATATGCATAAGTAATCATGAATACAGAAATATAAATTGTCTTTTTGTATAGTTCTCTTTACTATTACAATGACTCACCCCTCTTGAGCTCTCGAGGAGAGACTCCTAACGAGACAACGAGACTAGAATTAGACCAACTACATGTAGATAGTGCACCATCTCCAACTAACTGCCATCTCCAACCAAGTGATGAAGTAAGACCTCTGTAACATAAATGGTAACTTAAATGATAACTTCTATAACTTTCAAATTCTTAGAAAATGACATGCAACTTGCAAGCTTTTGATATATAACAAATATTTTACTTTAACAAAATATCCAATACTAATGATACAAATTATCTCTTTACCTAGTTATTACTGTATACCAGGTCTTCTTTTGCATACACAATACTTTATACAGAGAAGCACAGATCGTATCATATTTGGTTTTCTAAACCAACTCATTATGAACAGCAATTAATGATAGGCCTCCAAATATTGACATAATTTCACTTGGGTACTATACACAGAGTGTTTCTCTATAGATTCTTCTAGTAGTATCACATAATAACAGCAAAGGAATGTGAAATACAACTCACAACTCAATAAGACACTCAAGAGTTGTCAACTATACATGAAATCAAGTTTCCTCTATACGGTTTCAATCTAATGATACATGTCAAATATATTATAATTCCACTTAGAACTTACCATAGATGCTGCAGAAATACTATTAAGTATGAAGTTCTACTCAGAGTTAGCTTCTCTGTCAAATCCAACCTCCTAAGTCCTGAGTGGATGCATGGTCTATGCTCATCCCTCTCAATCTGTGATCTGGCAAAATATCCTTTCTCTCCTTACCCTATACCCTCTCTGACTCAAGGTCAAAGTGCACTTCCCCTATGATGTGGCAAAAAATCTATTCTTCTCTCCAAATCACCCCATACCCTCTCTGAATTAAGGTCAAAGTTAACTTCCCCTTTCAGGGACCACCATTCTTCTCTCCAAATCACCCCATATCACCCCTCTCAGACTTAAGGTCAAAGTGAACTTTCCCTTTTAGGGACCACCTCACAAGTACACTTAAAGGGATCTCCTTATTCAGAGACATGGATCCCTTCATTCAGGGACCTCCTCAACAAATAGAATTAGGAAACATTTCGACCTGTCACAATACAAATCTACTGGGTGCATGCCAATAAGTTCTTTACAACACTAAACAAAAACTAGACACGCAATCGTGTCACAACGATGTGCGTGCAATTATTAGGGGCTTTTAGATTTGCACGAAGACAATAGGGACTTTTAGATTGAGTAGACGAGAATACGACGTACGCCGACTGATCATGCGTGTCTACGTACTCAACTGCCCATGTTGACTACAATTAGAAATCTTTTAGATTGCACTCGACGATATACATGCATGCAGGAAGTAACACTAGGAATTACATGACAGACAAAGAAGGAGGACAAAATATACAGTTCCTCATTCTACCCTCAACAATAGGCCATTTTCTTAATGTAACCAAATTTAATGCATAGGTCTTTGTGAAGTGCCTCAATACAAATTATTTCATTCACCTGATAGGAATAGTAGTATTTCAAAAGTCAGAATGCAACTGCATATATTAAGTGTTGCTAGGTAGGTCAGGCCATAATTTTTATCCAACGTGGCAACAACTAATGTATGCAGTTAGGATCCTTTCTATTGAAATACTATTATTCTTATCAGGTGAATGAAATAGTTTGTATTGAGGCACTTCACAAAGACCTATGCATTAAATTTGGTTACATTACAAAAATGGCCTATGCTGTGGTAGAACATCCCTTCACTGCTATTATGTAAAAATGTGTAGAACAGGTGAATATGCATGTGACACTTGTTCTACACATTTTTACATAATAGCAGGGAAGGGATGTTCCTTTGTCTACCTGAGGAACTGTATATTTTATGCCCACGCGGCATATATTAGTACCGTACTAGATTTAGGAAAATCAAGGTTGACGCATTCTCGATCGCCGACTGAGACGACGTGACGCATGCGCAGTGCCTTAAAAGGACGTCACACGTTGCAGTCAAAGCTGTAAACGTGCAAATCTAAAAGTCCCTATTGTGGATTGCTAAGGTGGACGTCACACGCAGGCGCGTACGCAGGGAAGGGGGGGGGGGGGGCAAGATTTCCAACAGGAAGGACAAACTACGATTGGATTGTATGTGTGTTTCATTTTCTTTTTTTCGTCACCACAGGAGCGGAGGATGGTCTCTATAAAATTATAAAAGATAAGAAAGACAGCTATTCAGGGGCATGTGCCCCCCCTCCCAAATCTACGCCATAGCTGTGGGGCAGGCGCGGATCCAGGGGGGCGAGCGGGCCTTGCCCCCCCCCCCCCCCCCCCCCGCGAAAAAAAAGAGAGAGAGAGAAGGAAAAAAGGGAAGGGGAAAGAGGAGAGAAAGGGAAAGAAAAAAAGAGGAAGAAGAAAAGAAAAGGGGAAAAAAGAACGAGACCGGGGGCCGAAAGGGATGTTACCTCCCCCCACCCCCCCCCCCCCCCCCCCACCCCATCAAAAATAAGAGAGAAGGAAGGAAAGGGAAAGAAAAAAGGAAAAGAGGAGATAAAGGGATAGACAAAAGAGGAAGAAGAAAAGAAAGAACGGGGATATCAGTTGCAATTTTCCCGCCAACAAGTTGTAGTTCGGGGGGGGGGGCAAAAGGCCCTTGCCTCCCCCTCCCCCCACCCTCGCTAAAAGCTAAAACGGAACAAAAAAGAGGAAGAAAAAAAGAAAAGTGTAAAAAAGAAGGGAAGAACATTTAATCCCGCCAACAACGTGTGGGTCGGTCGAAAGGAAAAGAGGAGAGAAAGGGAAAGGGAAAAAAGGGTAAAGAAGAAAGGTAGGGGAGATCAGTGGCGATTTGTCACGCCAACAAAGTGTAGATCGGGGGGGCACTGGCGTACTGATGGGGGGAGGGCGGAGGGGCGGAGGGGGTTGGGGGAAGGGGCTTGGGGTGACAGATGTCTCCACAAATATAATTGATTGAAACGTGGTTTATTTCTAATTCGATACCGATGATTTCTAAATGTTGCTGAAATGACATAAGTTTCCGAGATTTTTCCTCAATCTTTAGTAAATCATACTTTTTTTATGCGTTTGTTGGAAAATGGCAAATTCCCAAAGAAAGAAAGAAAAAAGAGTGACCTGCCTTTGTCACAAAATAATGAGTTGTCAAAATTTGCTCGTCTGACCGTGATTAAATGCCTAAAACCGATGAGCTTCCGGGGCTCCATCCCTCGACGCCACCAGGGGCCATAAGCAGGGGCGTCTCCAAAGGGGGGGGGGTGGGGTGCGACACCCCACCTGTCAGGATATTGTCGGTAAAATTGCGCTGCCGTCGGGAAAAAAGAGAAAAGGGGGGAGAGAGGGAAAGGGAAAGGGAAAGAAGAGAAGAAAAAAAAGGAAAAGAAAAGAAAGAAAGAAAAAGAAAGGAAAGAAAGGAAAAGAAAGGAGAGAAAAGAGAAGAAAGAAAGAGAAAAAAGAAAAAGAGGGAGGAGAGGAAAAAAAGGTAAAGAAAGAAAAGAAAGAAAAGGGAAAAAGAGAAAAGGGAAACAACAGAAACGGGGGATGAAAGAGAGGAGAGAGAGGGGAGGCGGGAGTCTGAGAAAGGAGGAGTGGGAGGGGGGGGGTTTAGGTGGAGTCGTCTCGTCGAGGGAGCAAGAAAGACACGGGTAAATATGTTGCTGTGTAGGGTCAACTGTGTCGGTATTCTTGCTCGATCCTCGTGTACTATATCAATGCAGAAGTTTGGAGTCGGTGAGATGTATATTGTCGGTCGGCCGACAAGTTTTCTTCCCTACGAATTGTGACTTGTGACTTTTTATCCGCTGTGACGACTTCTAGAGTGACTACAACTACAATACTTGTATTTTCTCGAAGTTTCACTTTCCTATAATATCAGCTAAAGGAATCAGAGGTTTAAATTTTCGGGGACACTAAATTCAAACAAGGATTAAGAGTCAACAACAGTACGACGAATCGTCTTCCTTTCTCTACATTTTGATGAAACGCCAAAAATTCCGCGCTTCGCTCGGGAGGGGAAAACCTTCATTTAGACGAGTCGAGAACGGTACAACGAATCGTCTTTTTTCTCTAATAATTTAAGGAAACGTCTAAGCCTCCTCGATTCGCGTAGGAGGAGGAAAAACTGAGTTCAGATAAGGATTAAGAGTCTAGAACAGTACACCGAATCATCTGCTTTTTCTCACAATTTAATGAAACGTCAAAGCTTCCACGCTTTGCGCGGGAAAGGGAGAAACTGAATTCAGATAAGGATTAAGAGTCGAGAACAGTACAAGGGATCGTTTGCTTTTCCTCAACCTTTTGCAGCCCACCTCAAATTATGTAGAACTTTGCAGGAATTATGAATATGTCATGTATGTCCTATCTGTGAAATTTAGACTTTAGCAGTGTCCAAATATTCGAATTATGCAAGGAAACCCGTTTACTTGCTAGACTTCACTGTCAGACACTATCAGTGACTGACTAGCTTTTTCCTTCTTTGGTAATAACATACATAAAATGAGCTGTAAAGGGTACATGAGCATTTGTCTACATCAATAACACACTTCTTGTGATGGCCAAAATTAAACTGATTGAATTTTTGCGCAGCATAAAACGTATGACCCTTTGATACAATAGGCTGAAAATCAAGACTATTACTTATAGGCTCTATAGCTCCTAAGTCGATTTGACAACTAATAGTGGTTATTTTCCCAATTGAAGACATTTTCAAGCCCCACCGTTTTTAGGGAAGTTCTAAATTAGTATTATCTTTCAAATGCCGTTGGAATTTAACCTTTTCATTTTTTTGGCCTGCAAATAGGACATAGTACCTTTAAGGAAACGTCAAAGCTTCCGCGCTTTGCGCGGGAGGAGGAAAACTGAATTCAGACAAATAAGGGTTAAAAGTCGCGAACGGTACAACGAATCGTCTTCTTTCTATAATAATTAAATCAAACGTCTGAGCTTCTCGCGCTTGGCGCGGGAAGGGGGAAACTGAATTCAGACAATGATTAAGAATCGAAAACGGTACAACGAATCATTTTCCTTTCTTTATATTTTGATGAAACGCCAAAGAACGCCGGGAGGGGAAGCCTTCATCTAGACGAGTCGAGAACGATTCAACGAATCGCCTCTTTCTCTAATAATTTAATGAAACATCAAAACTGAATTCAGCTAAGGATTAAGAGTCTATAACAGTACACCGAATCATCTGCTTCTTTTTCTCATAGTTTAATGAAACGTCGCAGCTTCCGCGCTTAACGCGGGCGGGGGAGAAGCTGCATTCAGACAAGGATTAAGAGTCGAGCACGGTTCAACGAATCGTCTACTTTCTCTAATAAAATGTAATGAAAAGCCAAAACTTTCGCGCGAAGCGCGGGGGGAGGAAAACTGAATTCAGACAAATTAGGGTTAAGAGTCGCGAATGGTACAAACGTCTAAGCTTCTCGCGCTTCGCGCGGGAGGGGAAGCCTTCATTTAGACGAGTCAAAAACGATACAACGAATCGCTTCTTAACTTTCTCTAATAATTTAATGAAACGTCAAAACTGAATTCAGCTAAGTATTAAGAGACTATAACAGTACACCGAATCATCTGCTTTTCTCATAATTTAATGAAACGTCAAAACTTCCGCGCTTTGCGCAGGAGGATAACTGAATTCAGACAAATTAGGGTTAAGAGTCGTGAATGGTACAACGAATCGTCTTCTTTCTATGATAATTAAATCAAACGTCTAAGCTTCTCGCGCTTCGCGCGAAAAGGGGGAAACTGAATTCAGACAATGATTAAGAATCGAATACGGTACAACGAATCGTTTCCTCTATAATTTGATGAAACGCCAAAAATTCCGCGCTTCGCGCGGGAGGGGAAGCCTTCATTAAGGGTATGTTTATGCTCAACTTTTTCTGGCCAGAATCAGGCATCTGTTACGCGTTTAGTTCAAAACACGGTTGCGTCCTTTTTCACTTTTGTAGAATCACCGAAAAACGGCGATCACGATCGCCGATCGTAAACTCACAAAAAGGTGCGTTTACAATTTGTAAACGCGTTTAAATGGGGTCAACGCACTGACCTCTAGTGGGTCTACGTAGCATGCACAGTGAAAGTTTGCGAATCCAGCTGCAAGGCCAATTCAGGCCACCCAGCGAGAATTGCCTGGATGAGCCAGAGAAGTGAGCATAAACAGTACACGGTGGAACTGCGATTACGATGAGCGTTTATGATGTGCGTTTCAAATCGCTCATTCTGCCTTCAAAATTGGGCTTAAACGCACCCTTAGACTAGTCGAGAACGATACAACGAATCGCTTCTTTTCCTAATAATTTAAGGAAACGTCTAAGCTTCCGCGCTTCGCACGGGACGCCTATCACCCCCCCCCCCCCACACACACACACACACACACACACACACACACACACACACACACACACTTCCCTAATGAGCGTGCTCCGCGCGCTCATTAAGTGATTGCAAGCGAATTTCGCTTGCTCACTACTGCCCCTCCCTAAAATAAGATCCAACAACGGCTCCTCGCCTGCATTAAAATAAATAGCTATGATGCTGACTAAGTTGACGAAATAATTCATATATTTATGCCGTCAAAAAAAAAAAATCATTTGCGCATACGCAAGTACTAAAAAGTGCGTCCCAGAAAAAACGAAACCGAGAATTATAGACGTTTGATCATAACTTAATCACAATTATAATTGACAAAAATTATGACACATATTTGGAAAGCTGAGATCCTCCTCTGTCATCTGGTGTAACTCATATAATGCATATTTCACGCACGAGTGATTAAGATGACTTTGAAGAGAGGAAACCAAAAGTCATTTGGCGGATGGTATCTGAATTTCAAAGCATGCCTGCATGCTTGTCTGAGCGTTATAAAATGCCTTAAACCCTTGAGCTTCTGAGGGCTCCGCCCCCTGGACTCCATGCCTATTAGTGAACTGCCAGTGTCACAAATAAGGGATCTTTAGGCTCTTCTGACCTAAATAAATGCCTTAACCATTGAGCTTCCGGGGCTCTGCCCCCTGAACCAAACGTATGGCCCTAAGGCGGCCCCTGGATGCTCATCTGACCATCATCTATTGCCTAAAACCCCTGATCCTATGGGGGCTCCGCCCCTGGACCCCACGCCAAGGTGTGACTTGCCAGTGTCACAAGTTAGGTATCTAAATATGCTTATCTGACGGTAATTTAGTGTATAAAACCCATGAGCTTCTGGGGGCTCCGCCCCTGGACCCCGCACCAAGGTGTGACTTGCCAGTGTCACAAATAAGGTATCACAATATGCTCATCTGACGGTAATTTAATGTATAAAACCCCTGAGCTTCCGGGGCTCCGCCCCCTCGACCCCACCAGGAGCCCTAAGGCGGGCCCCTGCATACTTGACTGACCGTTATAAAATGCCTAAAACCCCTGAGCTTCTGGGCGCTCCGCCCCCTGGATCCAACGCCAATAAATGCCCTGCCAGTGTCACAAATAAGTGATCATTATGCTCATCTGACCGTAATTAAATGCCTAAACCCCTGAGCTTCTGGGGTCTCCGCCCCCTGGACCCAACCAATGGTCCTAAGGCTGGCCCCTGGATGCTCATCTGACCGTAATCTATTGCCTAAAACCCCTGAGCCTCCGCCCCCTGGACCCCATGCCAATTCGTGACCTGCCAGTGTCACAAATAAGGTATCACTATATGCTCATCTGACGGTAATTTAATGTATAAAACCCCTGAGCTTCTGGGGTCTCCGCCCCCTGGCCCCCACGCCAAATCGTGACCTGCCAGTGTCACAAATAAGGTATAAAAATATGCTCATCTGACCATAATTTATTGCCCAAAACCCCTGAGCTTCCGGGGGCTTCGCCCCCTGGACCCAACATTTCGTGACATGCCAGTGTCACAAATATTAAGGTTCACAATATGCTCATCTGATGGTTATTTAATGTATAAACCAGGAGCTTCTGGGGGCTCTGCCCCCTGGACCCCACACCAATTTGTTCGCCAGTGTCACTAAATTAAGGTATGAAAATATGCTCATCTGAACGCTCACGCTCACCAGGGGGGTGTTTCATCAACTAAAATCGATTTCGATTTCAAAAATCAATTTTAAGGCCGAATCAGTTTTAGCTTAAAACCGATACATGTGAGCTGTTTCATCAAATCGATTTTAAGCTAAAATAGATTTTTAGGTGTCTGCAATCAAGGCTAGTCAATTTGGGGTAAATCGATCACAAAATGGCCTTGCTTAACTACGGTGAGAGTCCTTGAAAAGTAAGTAAAATCTGTTTTTCTTTGAAAATATCAATTCTGTTGATAATAAATCTGTTATTTTGGAAGAAGAAAAGTGTTCCTCTCATTATTATGCAATTTCATTTTTGTGTAACTGAACGAAATATTAAATAAAATCAATTTATATCACTCTCCAAGTGGACGAATTGCACCGGTTCAACCATTTCAGTCCCATTCATATAAATTCATGCAGGTTCAATAGTAATTACCTAACGACGTGTATTATTCGGTTAGGACAGACAGGTACAAACTCATTAGTCTAGTTTATTCTTGCAGTAGTATTGTGGTTTTACTAGTTATGCTACTAGTTGTAGATTTGGGCTTAGAATCAAGATCTGAGCCTAGATCTAGGCCTAGGCCCTAGATATAGACTAGACCTAGACCTCTAGACTAGGTCTAGAGTCTACTACTAGACTAGATATAGATCTAGTCTAGCCTAGACCCTATCCCTTATTTATTTATGCATTGTCTTGTTTTTGTTGATATAGCATCTAGAGTCTAGAGACTAGTCTAGTCTAGGTCTAGATTTTCTAGACTCTAGATCTAGACAGTAGACTAGTCTAGCCTATAGATCTAGAGCTAGGTCTAGATCTAGGCCTAGGGTCTAATTATAAATGATAGATCTACTCTAGATGTAGATGTAGTCTAGAGTCTAGGTCTAGATCTACATGATACTTGATAGATCTAGATCTAGGGTAGATGTAGATTTCTAGACCTGTAAGTGAGGTGGGGGGGGGGGGGGGGTTAAAGAGCGCATTTCTTTTTGTTTTAGGTCCCGAATATTTGAAAATCATTTTTGGAAAATTTTGCTGATTTTAACATTTTTTGGGGGGGATGTGCCCCCTGTGCCCCCCCCCCCCCCCTTGATCCGTCCCTGGTATTAGGGGCCCCTAACACAATCCAACTCCAAGCTCTAGACTATAGAGGGTCTAGATCTATACTAGAGTTTTTTTATTTATTTTTTTAATTTCAGAGTCGGACTAAAAGATGGAGTGGACCACAAGTCGTATCCACCAAATAGACCTTGGCTTTAGTCCAAGACTCAAAAGTTCTCTTCTGCCGTGTCTCTACAGTCTTGGACTTCTCATTCTTCCTTGGCCTCAGGCTCAAGGAAAGGGTTTGGATATACAGAATGTACTCAAGCTCAATGTCTAGGTGTACAGCTATAGATCCTAATGTGCTAAGCGGCCTTGTGGAGTGATCTTCTTACTAGTACAATTTGCACACCAATAATAAAACAAAGGTAAGTTTTTTTTTTATGTGGTTCTTCTAGACCTATGTATAAATAGATTACTTATTTGTTGTTGAGTGTGTAAATCTTGATTTTCATTAAATTTTCTACGTACAATCGCAAACTGATAAATCCATGTGAGGTGGAAGTCAACTATGACATGTCTAAATCATAGATAAATTACTTCATCAGCCTGACTAATATTGTACAAATAATAGGGCAGCAATTAATGAATAAAGAGGTGATTGAACAAACTGTAAAGAGAATATATGTATGATGAAAGCTGCTCCGTTTGTTTTATACCTCTTTGCCTTCTACTCACGACAGGGGAATGTTCATTGAATCTGTGTACAACAGTGTTTGGTTCAAGAGCAGGGTATCCGAGATCAAGATTAGACTCCATAGTCAATCTTCCAAATGTCTAAAACTTACAATTTGGTTGGTAACAATGTCTTGGACCAAATACATGTAAATTACTGTTGTAATTACTGATAAAAATGTACTTATGTTCTTTTGAACACATTTGATACAGTGACAATTACTTTTCTGAAAAATAGATGTGCTCTCTTCATAACAAATATATGTATCTCTGTTTTAAATCCTAGGTTGCAAAATAAAGAGCTATGGCATCTGCATGTACTGCTAGTTCATGACAAATGAACATTTATTGTCTATCTCTTCAAATTGAAAGGGTAAGCAGTATCAGTTACCAAAATTGATCTATCATTTTTCATAATCCTTGTAAGAAGTCTAATACCCATCTTACCCATTCTGTTGATAAAACATACACAAATGGTAATGAAAGGATTTTTTTTTTTTTTTTTTATCCAAAGCAAACAATCATTTATCTTCTGTAACTATTTTTTATTCTCCTACTTTATTTATTTAGCAATTAAAGTATTTGAAATAATCATAAATACAAAAGTTGAAGATTGATTGAAAAGTAGTACTAGTATTTAGTAATTGATTCATTTATTACATAACTTTCAATTCCTATTCTAGACTGCAGAGCCTGAATTACCTGCAACGTTATGCTTCTTATGAAACATCAGCCAGCCTACAGATAGAAGCTCCCTTTTCCAGCTTTAAGCAAGAGGAACCACAATGAGATACAGATCTTGGTATCATGGACTGGTCACTTTTTACAACCAACACTACTTGTAAAATAAGATTTACAAATTAATTCCTATAAGCTATTAAAAATGCTCTAGTCAAGGTACTAAAATTTTGCCATCGAGTTTGAGGTTTTGGGTTTGATAAAATGTTAACATAAAATATTTTAAAGGAAGTAAACGTTTTAATGATACTTCCAAGATTTCCTATATTTTAAACAGAATTTTAGAATCTTGCAGAAGAAAAGAGAAGAAATAAAAAGCTATTATTCTGTCATGGAGGTTATTGTTACCAAACTCACATTACATAGATAATTTTGTTCATGGCAATAAATCTTAAAATATCAATTGGAATTTCTTAATTAGCAATTCATCTGAGCAGCAGTTTGATGACCTATTTGAAACTCTTCCTAGAGGCACTTCTTGCATGACTATGTATCGATAATTACCTGTTGGTGCTTAAAGTGCTATTGTAGCGATTGCACAACAACAAATACAAAATAAACAACAGAACATTGTGATTGAGTGAAAACAGATTTTTCCTGCAGGAAATATATTAACTCTGACTTATGTTGTCCTTAGAATTTTTTGTCAAAGCTGATAGAAAAGAATTGATGATTAATTTCATGTAGACAAACTATTGCATCAAGGAACCACATTCTCACCGACTGCGTGACCTTACATGACAATGTATATCATCCTTAGATTAACAACCGTATGAGTAACAGAAATATTTGTGACAAGTATTACTCTTTTAATCTCCATAAAGGTAACTCAAATAGAGAGTGGCAGATATCAGCTGCAGTAGTTTTAACAACTGGCTGATACTTTCATAGGAGCACTTTTATTTGTGTCCGATTTAAAATATTGTAATTGTATCCCTTGAATGTGTTTGCTATGCTCATCATTTACAAAATGTAGATTTCATTCATTTAAAGCATAAACATATTGATTATACTTTAAAATCTGTGTTAATTTTATTTTGTATGTATTTTTTTGTCTTTTAAGAAGATAAAAAGGGGGGGGGGGGGAGATGAATAGATGAGATTGTACGCTAGCGCATGGTGATAATAATTACATGATGATAAAGGGCAATGATGTGATTCAAGAATGGTGTGTTTGTATGCTGGTGAGTTATTGTTATAAGTAGGTGTTTATTTATTCATTTTTGTTCTTTATTTATTTTTTTGTGGGGGAAGGGGGGGGGGGTGTTCATGAAGAAACAAAATTACGGCAAGCAAAGCGTTGTGATGGGAGTGTCGTTTTATGTTAATGAGAGAGAGAGAGAGAATATGAAAGAAATAAGGACACATAATTGTAAGCGCATAAGGTAAAAAAAAATATAGAAAAAGGGGCACATAACAAAATGGAAAAGGGTCACTTCTAAGAAGAAAACATAAAAAGTTATTAGAAATAACAAGAGGAATCTTATAACAAAGTGAAACGGGACAAACTACATGAAGGAAAAGTGCACTTGTAATAAACAAAAAGGGATGTTAATCAGATGTAAAAGGGGCACTTAAACCCTATCTAGCATGGGTTATTTTGAAACTGCATAGCCTGGGGGGTCCGGGCCCCCTCCCCTGGAGAAAAAAACGTGTAAGAACACGTTAACTGTACCTTTTTTTTTTGGAGATGAGCCCTCTCCCCTGGCGCTCAAGGGGGGGGGGGGGTGATTTTTCAAATTTTCGAGGGCCCCCCCCCCCCCAAATAATTTGTTTTGATTGTTCACTACCCCCCCCCCCCCCCACTGAGCGAATTATCGGCCGGCTGTTTCGCTGCTAAATATTGTCTCACGAATTGGGCCCCCTCCCCGTGCCGCCGGCTGGATAAGGCCCCCCCCCCCCCCCCCCCAGGCTAGATAGGGTTAAGGGGAAAACGGACCGCCCATGTATTTTTGAAGAAGAAAATGGGCCATTGTGCTCCCCCCCCCCCCCCTCCAGAGTGCCACATTTGGTATTATTAGTGCCTTACTATGATGATTTTTTTTTAAAATGGTTATGAACAAAGATTTGTTCCCCCAAGAACATAATTCTTCATTTTCAGATGTATGTTCAAATTGAAGCTAGCCGACACTTGCGCCTTTGAAACCAATGAATGCTGAACATAGCATATCTATAATGCAATGAATAAGGATAAAATTGATTTAAAATTGATGTGGATCACACTCTAACTTAAAATCGATTTTAAGGCCAAAATCGATTTTATTTATTTAGTGAAACTGCTGCTAAAATCGAAATCAATTTTAAGCCCTTAAAATCGATCAAATCAATTTTATATCGATTTTAGGGCTTTAGTGAAACACCCCCCAGATCATAAGTACTATCCTCTCTACTTAGAGTATTGTTCAGCGAGGCCTGCATGTAAGAGTGGGGTGATGCGCATTTTTTTTTGGTCAACCCCCCCCCCCCCCAAAAAAAAAAAAAAAAAAGTTTTTGCTCATTTCGCCACTGCCGGTGTCACCATTACGTACCAATATTTGGCTCGCATAATTTCAATTTTGCCCCCCCCCCTAAGAAATCCTGGATCCGCGCCTGCTGTGGGGTGTCCTCCATCCAATATTTCCCTTTGTTTTTAGCATTTTGTCTATTGCTTAGGCCTATATAATTTTTATGAAAAGCACCCTCGTTTCGTATTATGAATAGCGACCCCTAAATCCTATTATGAATAGCGACCCTCATTTATTATTATGAATTGCAACCCTCTACTTCTTATATGAATAGCGACCCTCATTTCGTATTATGAATAACAACCCTCTACTCATATTATAAATAGCTAGCAACCCTCTTTTTCTATTATGAATAGCGACCCTCATTTTGTATCATGAATAGCGACCCTTTCCTCGTATTTTTTTTTCCTATTTATCCTCTTTCGAGGGACTTTATTTGTTTATATCATAAAATAACAGCTATTTACAACAGTGTTTAAATACAGAATTCATGCAGTTGTAACATATCATACAGATAGTACAGAACATGAAACTAATGTGACATAATCACTAACTAAAATAATGAAAACTGTTGCATACGATGTGGGGTATTATGACGTCAGAAGCGAAGTTTTGGTTATTTTGGGTTTAGCCATAGAGGGCAGTTGCGAATTTGTTAGGGAAACTAAAACACGTTGTTGCAGTTAGTTATCGGCACTGAAAGTGCACCATTTTTTGGTATTTTGACACAAGCCCAATGTTGTGAGTATTTATTTACCTCTGTTTATTGAAATATGATGACTATTGTTGTGTTTGATGCTATTGGTGATAAAAATGAAGAAATGCAAATAGTGTAAAATTAAGTAAGAAAATTGTTACTCACGTACGTAAATTTACGTTGTGTGTGGGCATGCAGTTGTGTATAAAGTCATTGGGTTAGAATTAATTTCGGTAAACGTAAAGAAGACAGATATGAATATGACAGAAAAGTTGTATTATTATTAGTTTCAGTGGATTATGTTAGAAATGTATGTACAGTATAAGCTGTCCAATATTCAGTTGGTTTTTTTTGGATTAGTATGAAAGACAAAATGTTTTATAAAGAGTAGTTGACAGAAAGTAGGTCAGGTATGCCAGGGGTCATTATAGATTGGTAGTCTTTCGTGGAGCCTGTTATTAAGATTTAGGTTACCACTAAATGATATGTTGGGCCTATTATGCTTTGGTAATTAATAGTGAGTCAATAGGTTGTATCAAAGGAGCTATGAACTCATCTTAGCAGAAATATGTAAAGATATTTCCTAACTCATATTATGCCATTTATTTACAGTTATTTACAAACCTGTTTATTATTTGACTGGATAAGATAAACAAATGTTGGATAGATTATTTGATTGTCATATCAGCTATGCTAAGTAGCATATTGGATGCATTATTCTAGTAATGCTTATGATTGTGTTTTTTATCTTTTATTAAAGGTTGAACCTTGCACCTGCCAGTTTGGAGTCTTGGTATCACAAAAGGGTGTCGCTGTGTTATTCATTCGTCAATGGTGTCTTTTGGTTAAGTGAATTAATCGTCAATCGTCAATCGTCAATCACATCAGTTCAACAACAGCTTGGTAGTGAGAGCTACAAGTCAAGAACGTCAAGATGAATACCATCAGTGAAGATGGTAATAATGAGACTGTGAAGTCCAGTGACGAGCTGGTTGGCCTTGGTGGTGCTGTTAACGTTGATGACATCACACCGCATGATTCAGTGAGCCAATGTGGGGGAAGCACTACTATCTCCACGTCATCCAAGTCCTCAAGGCTAAAGGCTATGGCGAGAAGGGCTGCTCTTGAGGCAGAAGCTGAAGCCTTAAGAGAGCAACAGGAGCTCGAGATGGAAGAATTCCGCTTGAAGCAACGCAAAGCCCAGCTGTTGCTGAAAACCCAGTTAAAGGTTGCTCAAGCTGAAGAGAGGGTGTATCAGCAAGATAATGCTCCATATGCACAGTCTGTTGCAGGAACAGGTGGACCTACTCCCGCAAGGTCATCCGTTGTGCCTTCAATCACGAATAACTACAAACCTGTTATGATGAAGCCAGATGAGGACGAAACTGTACCTTCTCCTCACACACAGACGGAAATGCTGCTGCTGCAATTACTGGAGCAAGGACAACGACAACAGCGGGGGCTGTTAGAGTCTGTATCCCTTCCTCATGCCACTCTGTCTACCTATCAAGGTGATCCGCTGAAGTACCATGAGTTTTGGAGGTCCTTTGAGAACAGTGTTGACCAAACTTCAGTAGACGACGCTGTCAAGCTGACACGCCTCCTGCACTATTGTGCTGGCGACGTTAAGAAGTTGCTTCAACCATGTATGATTATGAAGCCTACAGAGGGCTATCACAAGGCAAGGATTCTACTCAAAGAAAAGTATGCAAATCCAGTAATGATTGCTCATGCCTGGCTTAGAAAGGTTACTGAAGGAAAGAACATTGCTGCACAAGACAAACATGGACTAGCTGAAATGGCGGATGAAATCCAGATTTGTGTGCAGACGCTAGAAGCAGTAGGTCAGGCATCTGAGCTGACTTCTCAACATGTTCTGCTGAAGATAGTAGAGAGGCTACCATACCATCTGAGGACAGGATGGTTAAAAGTTGTAGGAAGAGCTAGAAAAGAGGGTCGACTTCCAGCTATTACGGATTTGGTTGCATTCTTGCAACAGATTTCAGATGAAGAGAATGACCCTGTCTTCGGTAGGCTGACAATTAGAGATCAAGGCAGTAAGATGTCAGCATTTAAGAAGTCTGGGAAGACATCGAGAGGGGTCTTTACTACTAGTACAGATGCTGAAGGCAGCAAGACACGGAGCTGCATTCAGTGCGGTGGAGAGCATTCCTTATTCGGCTGCAGTGAGTTTAAGCAACTCAAGATTGAGGACAGGCTTAAACTGGCCCAGAAGGAAAGATTGTGCTACAATTGTTTGAATAAAGGTCACATGACCAGGGACTGCAAGTTAAATAGGACATGCTCAGTAAGTGGGTGTAACAGGAAACACACCAAGTTTCTACACCTTATCAGACAGCCTTCACAGACTGATAGCACGGAGTCTCGGAGGGATATCGGAGAGTCATCAAGTGATGCCAGGAATTCACCAACGTCATCTGAAACGGAGGCAACTACTCATCACTCGTCATCCTCTCATGTTGCTGAAGAAAGTTGTAGTGTCATAGGGGCCGGTAGTAAAGTAGTGCTACCTATTGTTCCCGTTCGAGTACGAGCTAGAGGGAAAGAGGAGTATTTTGACACTTATGCCTTGTTAGACACATGTTCAACATCAACATTCTGCACTTTGGAGTTGACGCGTAAGATCGGGGCTGAAGGAACAGAGCAGAGCCTTTCCATGTCGACTCTAGACAAGTCAAGGATTGTCACAACATGTAAAGCAGTCAACCTGGAAGTTGAAAGTCTGTCAACTCAATATAGAGTCAGTCTCCATCATGTATTAGCCAAAGAGAAGATAAATGTTAGCAGTGCACTTGCTGCTGATAGAAGTGACATTCGCCAATTTGCCCACCTTGCAGATCTGAATCTACCGGCTGCTAGACCTCAAGACGTCATGCTACTAATTGGACAAGATGTGCCAGAAGTATTGGTACCAAAGGACGTTAAGTATGGCGAACCCGGGCAACCTTATGCTGTGAGGACGGCATTAGGATGGACCGTGAATGGACCAGTTGGGAACCGGCACAGAGACCATGACATATCGTCAAGCTTTATTTCCAGTGATGCTAATTTGGAGCTTCAAGTGGAAAGGTTCTGGTCACTTGAATCAGGGTCACTAGCAGGACAATCTAAGTGTATGTCTGTCAATGACAAGAGAGCTCTGAGAATTTGGGAGGATAGTATCCAGAAGAAGGGTGATCACTACCAGTTGTCTATACCCTTCAAAGAGAGACCCCAAGAACTGGCTGACAACATATATGTAGCAGAAAAAAGGCTACAGAGTCTTGGTAGGAGATTGAGGCGAGATGAGGATCTACACAGACGATATACCAAGGCTATGTCAGGATTGGTGGAGGATGGATATGCAGAGAGAGTAGAAGAAAGGAATGCAGGTTCAGGCAAACCTGTTTGGTATCTTCCTCACCATCCTGTTGAAAACCCTAACAAGCCGGGCAAGACAAGAATTGTGTTTGACTGTGCATCTACATACCAGGAAAGATCGCTCAATGATGCAGTTTTGCAAGGCCCTGACTTAACAAACACACTTCTGGGTGTTCTCTTGAGGTTTCGACAGGAGCCGATTGCCATTATGGGGGACATCCAAGCGATGTTCCATCAAGTACAAGTCCCGCCTGATGAAAGAGATATGCTGCGGTTTCTCTGGTGGCCAGAAGGAGATATTGAGAGACAGCCAATGGTCTACAGGATGTGTGTACACCTCTTTGGAGGGACCTGGTGTCCCAGTGTTTGCAGCTTTGTACTGAGGCATACCGCTGAAGACCAAGCCGAAGAATTCTCCCCAGACGCAGTAAACGTGGTAAAACGCAACTTTTATGTTGACGACTGCCTGGTATCAGTGAAGGAAGAAGATAAAGCAGTTCAACTCGTAGATGAGCTGAAGAGAATGCTGAAAGGAGGAGGTTTCAACCTCACAAAGTGGCTAAGCAATAGCCCAAAGGTAATGGAGTCTGTGCCTACTCATGACAGGGCAAAGGAAGTGGAAGGACTCGACTTAAGTTATGATACCTTACCGATTGAGAGGGCCCTGGGTGTCAAATGGAACATTGAACTAGATACCATGACGTATGGAATCACCCCGAAACACAAGCCCTGTACCCGTCGTGGAGTGCTGAGTGAGGTTTCCTCGGTATATGATCCGTACGGATTTGCAAGCCCATATGTGTTGAATGCCAAGATCATTTTGCAAGAGCTCACGGCTATGAAATTGGATTGGGATGAGCCATTGCCAGAGAAGCAGCGTGAGAGCTGGCTGAACTGGAAGAGAGATCTGCTGCTTATGGAGGATTTCAACATCAGCAGGTGCCTAAAGCCTCATGATTTCGGAGATGTGACGGAGTACCAATTGCACCACTTTTCTGATGCTTCAGAGAGGGCATATGGTGTGGCCTCTTATCTCCGAGTGACGAACCAGGAGGGCAAGGTCTATTGCAGTCTAGTAATGGCCAGGACTCGGCTCACTCCGCTGAAGAGAGTTACGATACCTAGACTGGAATTGATGGCAGCGACGCTTGCTGTGAGACTCGATGGTATGCTGAGACGTGAGCTAGACTTCACCCTGAGTGACTCTGTGTTCTGGAGTGACAGCACTATAGTGCTCCAGTATATCAAGAATGTGGAAAGACGATTCCACACATTCGTCGGAAACAGGATTGCAGTAATCCATGAAGGATCTGACCAAAAGCAGTGGCACTACGTCAACACTCGGCAGAATCCGGCTGACGATGTCTCAAGAGGGATGACAGCTGAGGCGTTAACAACCAGCGAGAGATGGGTGAGTGGACCCAGCTTCTTATGGTGTGAGAATGAGTCAAGGCCTGCAAGTCAAGTCTTAAATGATGTCAGTCTAGATGGCGACCCTGAAGTTAAGAGCAAGGACAAGGCTGGGGTTTATATGACAACTCTCTCAGAAGAAACTGCCTTAATGAACAAACTTCTTGAACACTACTCCTCGTGGCACAGGTTGAAGAAAGCAGTTTGCTGGCTACGGAGGTACTTGAAATGGCTGAGATGTAAATGTACACAGGGTCCTGAAGGCATTTCAGCTGAACTTTTGCATGGAAGCTTGGTGGTGGAAGAGATGAAGGACGCAGAGGAGAAAATTCTGCAATATGTACAAGCAGTCAGCTTCCCTCATGAGATGTCAACCTTGCAGGCTGAGCAGAATGACAGTGCACACCAAGAACAGAGCTGTAAATTGGTCAAGAAGACAAGTCCAATCTACAAGCTAGACCCAAGGATGATAAATGGCCTACTGAGGGTAGGAGGAAGGCTTGGCAAGGCAATGTTGCAAGAGGAGGCGAAGCACCCAATTATACTTCGCAATGATAGTCATGTCGCCAAGCTTATCCTGAGTGAAATCCATGAGGCATCGGGACATAGTGGCAGAAATCATATGTTGTCTTGCCTCAACCAGAAATATTGGATTCCTGCTGCTGGCTCTGTGATCAGAAGGATACTGACTAGATGTGTTGTGTGCAGAAGGCAGCGAGGGAAGGTTCTTGAGCAAAAGATGGCGGACTTGCCAGTTGACCGGCTTATTTCAGATGAGCCCCCCTTTTCAAGAGTTGGAATTGATTATTTTGGACCGTTGGAAGTGAAAAGGGGTCGGAGTGTCGTAAAGAGATATGGGGTGCTATTCACATGTCTTACTGTGAGAGCAGTGCACCTTGAGATGGCAGATTCCCTTGACACAAGCTCTTGCATTAATGCTATCAGACGCTTCATTGCACGGAGGGGAAATGTGAGAGAAATTAGATCTGATAACGGCACTAATTTGGTTGGAGCAGAGAGAGAACTGAGGACCGAAATACAAAGTTGGAACCAGGCTCAGATACATGATACTGTGGCGTTTTTGGACCCCACCCCTCTATTTTTTCCCTTTTAATTAAACAATTGGTGGGTAAATAAAATATACATGTTTATCTTTCATATGGACTTGGATAGATAAATAAACTTTCGATAAATCTTTTTTTTTTACCACACCAAATACAATGTGTGGGACTGGAATTCCTCTCTTAAAGTGAGACACCTTATGTCACCTTTTTAAACTTTAATGCTCAAGAATTACACATACATGTATAATGTTATGGAAGCAGGTACTCACCTTTGGTATTTCTCGTAGTATTAGATTTCCTTGGTAACTATTTTGTATTATTCCTGTGAGATAATGTACACATGTATGCGCGTTCAGGAATTTACCTTTTAAACTTCCCGCAAGAGATTTTGAGTTGCATTGAATGTGACGTAGAGGGTGCTATTTTATTCAGAGATTTGGTTATCTGGCCGGTCGGCCTGGTTAAAAGTGGCGCGTAAATATGTGTGAACTTTTGACCAATCACGTTGCCGGATTGGAGGGGTATAAATACGGGGCGGGAGACACAAATTTGGCACAAGTTCTCAGATCGCCATTTTGGAAGACCATTCGGACGTTCTCAATTCATTCTTATTCTCTTCTCAGCTTTCACCCAAAGAAGCATTGTAAGTACCAATTTTATTCAAATTAAATAGGAATAATTAAAGGGAAGATGGAAAATTAATATGGAATGCAGTTCTTACTGATTTAATGAATTTATTATCTAAATGTGGGATTTTAGGAGGAAATTGAATTCGATTTACAAATTCAGATTTTAGATTTGGATCGTTGGTAATATAATTCCCGATATAGTTCTTCAGTACTTTCACATCTAATGGAGATAATGATATTGATGTATGAAGTGTATGATGTGATATTTTCAGACTGAATTCTGGAATTAATTGTGTGCTTATTGAAATATGTTGAAATGTCCAAATTATTCTAAGTGTCGACCTTTTGGTCTCTAGAGTCTACTTACACTTCTGAAATATTCTAAGTGTCACTGTTTTGGCTCTGATAGGACTTACACAGAAAAGACAACTCATTCATTGCATCCTTGTATATAATTATTTATTATAGAACTGAACAACATGTGTGGAAGGAACATATGTCCTCGTTCGTACTGCAGGGTCTGGGACCCTGGCATTATTTATTCAGACCTTTACTGGTTGGAAATTGATGGATTTTCAATACTTTAAGACTTTCTAATACTTCAATACTTTAATATGTTAATACTTTGACATCTTAAATCTTAGTCTTCTGACTAAGCTATCTGGAAGAGTTAAGTGTGTCTCAAAAGTGCCTTTATACATAAACTTTTACCTTGTTCAATATGGTTGTAGAATATACATACAAATATTCTAAGTGTAGACCTTTCGGTAACCTGCACTAAGTATTTTTGGTAACTGTTAACCTTAGAAAATATTCTAAGTTCAGACCTTTCGGTCACTTGTATTATTAAAATATTCTAAGTATTCTAAGGTAACTGTTTACCTTAGAAAATATTCTAAGTTCAGACCTTTCGGTCACTTGCTCTATTAAAGTATTCTAAGTATTTTTGGTAACTGTTACCTTAGGAAATATTCTAAGTTCAGACCTTTCGGTCATAAACTTGTACGGAATTGAAGTACATGTATTCATAAATGCTTACTAGATATCATAATCAATGCATGTTTAGTCTTAGGCGGTGTCACTAGTTCCCCCCCCCCTCCCCTTTCAGGATATCAGGTCAGATGATTTTTGGCTACAGAACAGAATGCAATTTCTGTTAGATGAACATGTTATCAGACTGCCTTCAGTTTTGATGATCAGTTAGATGATTTTGGCTACAGAACAGAATGCAATTTCTGTTAGATGATCATGTTATCAGACTGCCTTCAGTTTTGATGATCAGTCAGTGAGGTACTAGAACCAAGATCAGAGGACTTGGAAGTTGACCATCTCCCCCCCCCCCCTCCCTTCTCTTCCTGCTAGTCCACCGCCATGCATTGATTTAGTAATTACATTTTATATATTTGTGAATTTAGAGTTAAACTCTGAGAAGTTATGGTTCAGATTAAACAAGAGAGTTGTTCCCTCGTTAAGATATCTTTAGACATAGTTTCTGGGAGATAATATCTCTGAGGCCAGTTTCTATTAAGCGTCGGTTTCTGAAAGTAGCACTGACCAGAAGGTAGTGACTACGTTTTAAGATGGGAAAGTTTGGTTCAGGTATGCCCAGGAGGGGAGAAATGGTGTTGGCAAGTTGAGAAGCGAGGTTTATTGATATACGAAAGGATGTGTTTAAGCGCTGGTCGCAACAACACGGTTTAGGCCAAGGGGATAATGAGTATGAAAAGAAGAGTTAACACTGACTTGGGAACTAGGATCGAATAAAGACAGAAACGTTGGAACGAAATTTAAATAACTTATAAATATTTGTACTCCAAGTGGATTAAAATACCATGTAACCTAGACTAAGTTGTATCTTTACCATCGTTGCGGAATTCATTCCACCAGTTACTGTTTTATACATTATTAAAGTTCAAGTTAAACGTTATTACAAAGTATTCTTGCATTATTCATTGAAGCAATTGCCTGACCAATTATTGTAGACCTGATTGATAAAGAAGATGTTGATGGAGAGGTAACTACAATTGTCAAGTGAGAGCGAGAGAGAAAATGATGAGTTTAGATTGATTTATTTAGCCAACAGTTTGCTTGATGCAAACGGCCCTATTACGCCATTGATTCCAGCTCGGATAAGTTTGAGAGACAGAGAGTAAGGGAAATGCGAGACTATGCAGCGAGAGGCTAAGTGAGTACTCTGTGGTACCTATCCCTGAGTAGTGTGGAGTGAACGTATGCATGTGCGGGAAAATGCCTAAGTTCTGTACGTGGTTATCGTGCAATATTGATACACGTTGCTAATGGTATGTGAATGAGTAGCGACAAGCCTATGATGGAAGAGAGATTATTCAGAATAAACAATTAGACAGAGTATCAGAGTACAGAATATTTACCAGTATTTCTTGACTTGTTCCTTTTTAATCTACAAGAAGCTGAATGCATCATGAGGAACATCTTGGTGAATTCTGTCGGGATTTCTTGAGCACACTAAGACGAATGGCTCCTAATTTGTAACATGGGCGCATGGTGTCTGATTGAATGGCACTTGGCACGCATTACTCTTAGCCAATCAGCGGCAATCCTTTCCCCCCATTTTCTATGCATAATTAACTCTCTTGCAGTCTTGCATTGTTACGTCACAAGGAAAGACAATTCATATTGTGACGTAGTTTTCCATTTAGATTGGGATCAACTGGAGAAACCTCAGTTGATCCAGGGGTCATGTCCCTATATCACCATGTGGTGGCAGCAATTTCTATTTAGACTCATTTGTTGAGAAGGTGTTTTGCGTCCCGCGTCACATTGGTGGCAGCGGTGGGATGGCTAAGTAATATCAAATATTTTTGTTGAATATAATTATAGGAGATGAGTGTTGGTCAGGCATTGCTTTACAGTAGAGAAATATAGATAATAGAATTAAAAATATTATATTACTTTGTAACACTATTATTGTACCTTATTAGGCTGTACATGTACAGTATGTAGCTTAAGTGTGGCACAAATTAGAAACCTTATTTCTATACATTGTAAGAGACACACTTGACTAGCAAAATTAAATTAAACAAAATAAAAATACTGAATGAAAGAGAAAACCATTTTCTCTTTCATCTAGGTCATAATGGACTTAGAAAACAAAAACGTTGCTGTAAATCCCCAAGCTGAGCACGTTAGTGGAGCCGATAGTCCAAAACGTTGGGCCAATGATGTGACTGACCCAGAAGTGGTAGTACATGTTGGAGGGTTCGGCGATTCCATTCCAGAAGAGGGTCGACAAGAGTACACGTCACAGGAGTTTCGGTTAGATGCTCAGTATGTTGATAGTAGAGACCCAACTGAGGTGGTAGGTCGCACAAGAAGAACCTCTTTCCGGAAAGATGTACTACCCGAGAAGTTTGGCGGTAAAATGCCGTGGCTGGACTATCGACGACATTTTGAAGTGTGCATGAACTTCAATGGTTGGAGTGACTTGGAAGCGGGACAATATCTAGCAACTAGACTGCATGGTCCGGCACTGAAAGTACTTGGAAGTTTGGCTCCACATGAGAGAATTACGTACAGTAAACTGGCAAGTCAGTTGGGACAAAGATTTGGTCCAGGAGAGAACGCTGAAAACTTTCTCATTGAGTTGAGAATGAGACGAAGACGTAAAGATGAATCATTGCAAGAGCTGGGACAAGCAATCCGCGATTTGACAAGTCTTGCTTACCCGGAATTGAATAGCGACGCCAGGGAGCGCCTTGCTAGAGGACATTTTTCAGATGCGTTAGAAGAGCAGGAAATCAGAGCGGGAATATTCCGAGCACATCCAACAACCCTTGATGAGGCTATCCGTGCTGCTCTTGCCACTGAATCCTTCATGAAGTCAGAGAGGGTGAGAGATCGTTTCAAGCCGACTCGTCAGATTCGCTCAATGGACAACAAGGTTGAACCAGTTCCTGTAGATGAGAAGACAAGAAGAGAGATTCAAGAATTAAAGTCAAGTATGCAACGACTTACTACAATGATGGAAAAGTTGATGGTTAATCCTAAAGTTGGCAGTAACAATGGAGTTTGTTATTTCTGCCGGGAACCAGGACATGTTATCAGGGACTGCCCTAACAAAAATCAAACTCAGGGAAACGACAACAGGCCTTCCCAATGGGCCATGGGACGGCCACGCCCCCAGCAAGGCCCCAGGGCATAAGAGACAATTTGGAAGTGGATTTGCCTAATGCAATTTGTACCATACATGAAAATCAAGATGGCATGTTTGTTCCTATTAGAATTTTTGGTGTTATAGTGTTATTTCTTATTGATACGGGAGCCATGGTTACCGTTTTGAACAATCAAGTGCATGGAAGACTAGCAGAAATCAAATCTGGATTACAGTCAACTTATGTCAGGCTACAGCAAGCAGATGGTACACCTATAAGAGTGCATGGAAGTTTAAACATTGATATGGAAATTGGTCGCACCCATCTAGATACTGAACTTGTAGTAGCGGACATTGAAAATAAAGGCATTCTTGGAATGGATGTTCTTTCACGGACTGGAAGCATTATCAACTGTGACAAATATGAGATAAACTGCAATGGGGAGCTAATTCGTTGCATTAGAAGGAGTGAATGTCCCCAAGTGAGACAGGTTGATGTATTCAAAGAAGTACCAGAATTTCTCAATGATTTACTTAGTAGATCGCAGACAAACATCAGCAACTCAGACCAACCTAAACTTGTCAAATTGCTGACAAAGTACCAAGATGTATTTAGCAAGGGAGATCATGATCTGGGTAGGACCGACAAGATTACTCACTCAATACATACGACTTGTGCAGCCCCTATCAGACAACGACCAAGACGCCCGCCTATGGGACAGAGGGAGGAAATTGAGAAACAGGTGCAAGACATGTTGGATAGAGGAGTTATCAAGCATTCGGCAAGCCCATGGTCATCACCAGTAGTACTGGTAGACAAAAAAGATGGTTCCAAGAGGTTCTGTGTAGACTACAGGGAATTGAATAAGCAAACAGTTAGAGACTCTTTCCCCCTTCCAAGAATTGATGAGTCAATCGACTGTCTGGCTGGTGCGAAATATTTTTCCACTTTGGACTTAGCAGCCGGTTACTGGCAAGTACCCCTTGATAATGATGCAAAACTCAAATCAGCCTTTGTAGTGCCAGGTGGACTGTTTCAATTTGAGGTCATGCCATTCGGGCTATGTAATGCCCCTGCCACGTTTGAACGTTTGATGGAAACTGTACTTGCTGGAATGCAGTGGAAAAGCCTTCTAATCTACCTAGATGACGTGATAGTATTTGGCTCCACCGTGGAAGAAGTGGTGGAAAGATTAGAGGCCGTGTTCACTCGACTTAGAGAAGCAAAGTTGAAACTAAAACCAAAGAAGTGTCACCTTTTTCGACGAGAAGTCCTGTACCTCGGTCATGTGGTGTCAGAAGAGGGAGTGAGCACGGACCCATCCAAAACGGAAGCTGTGAGGAATTGGCCCACCCCAACTTCTGTTACCGAAGTCAGAAGCTTTCTTGGACTGGCATCGTATTATCGCCGATTCATTCACAAATTCTCTGATGTAGCCAAACCCATGACGACACTAACCAAAAAGGAAACGCCCTTTGTCTGGACAGAGCAATGTCAAACTGCTCTTCAAGCTTTGAAAAGCAAATTGACCACAGCACCAATCTTGGCATACCCACGCATAGGGGAAGGATTTCTGCTAGACACTGATGCAAGTAAAGATGCAATTGGAGCTGTGCTTTCGCAAGAGGAAGAAGGACGAGAACGAGTCATTGCATACGCTAGCACCACTCTCAGCAAGGCAGAGCAAAATTATTGCGTGACACGCAGGGAGCTGCTCGCCGTCGTCTATTTCCTCAAACATTTCAGACCCTATTTGTATGGTCAAGATGTAACCGTTCGTACTGACCATGGAGCATTGAGATGGTTATTTAACTTCAAGAACCCAGAAGGACAATTAGCACGTTGGTTAGAAGTTATCAGTCAGTATAGACTCACCCTTGTGCACCGGGCAGGAAGACAACACTGCAATGCTGATGGCCTCTCACGCCGCCCTTGTCGTCAATGTGGTCAAGCTGAGGACGTCTGCAATAATGAATAAGTAGTACATTGTAAATGCATAAATGATGTAAATAGTAGAATTAAACATTTTTCAGAAATTAAATGTTTTCTATTTATGTGTTTCAAATAGGTGGGTTACCATGTTACCTATATGTTAACAATGACTTCCATAATGAACTTAGAGGACGAAATAACTGATAGGATAAGAGCAATTCAGTTGTCGCCGACTATTACAAATGATGACATTAGAAGAGCCCAACTACAGGATCCTGATGTGAAACATGTACTACATTGGAAAGAGCAGAACGAACATAGGCCTGACTGGAAGGATGTATCCCGTCTGTCTACCGCCACTAAGAAGTATTGGATAAATTGGAACTTGTTAGAAGTCAAGGATGAAGTGCTGACTAAGAGATGGGAATCAGACGATGGAATCTGTGACCGCAACAGATCTGAGCGCAAGTGAGAGTGAGGAGGAACAGGTGGTGACCCCCTTAAGAATGGCGATAGTAAAAGAGAGCAAGAACAATGATTTTGAAGTTACTTGCCACGTGAAATCGCCAACACTAGGTATTACCCAGCTTAAGTGCGTCTCCGTAACAACCGAAACCTTCGTGAATGTGGGAGGAAAAAAACATTCTACAAGAAAAGAAGACATCCCATTTCTACCCCCACATCGAGCTTTTGGAATAATTTGTGGTGTAATTAAACTTGTTTAAATATAGTATTTGGCATTTCTTATCGATGTATTTAATTAATTATTGTATATACCAATTACCTCATAAATGTACATTTTAGAATAAAATAATTTTGTTTATTCGCTGAGGACAGCGAAGTTTAAAAGGCGGGGGGTAGTGTGGCGTTTTTGGACCCCACCCCTCTATTTTTTCCCTTTTAATTAAACAATTGGTGGGTAAATAAAATATACATGTTTATCTTTCATATGGACTTGGATAGATAAATAAACTTTCGATAAATCTTTTTTTTTTACCACACCAAATACAATGTGTGGGACTGGAATTCCTCTCTTAAAGTGAGACACCTTATGTCACCTTTTTAAACTTTAATGCTCAAGAATTACACATACATGTATAATGTTATGGAAGCAGGTACTCACCTTTGGTATTTCTCGTAGTATTAGATTTCCTTGGTAACTATTTTGTATTATTCCTGTGAGATAATGTACACATGTATGCGCGTTCAGGAATTTACCTTTTAAACTTCCCGCAAGAGATTTTGAGTTGCATTGAATGTGACGTAGAGGGTGCTATTTTATTCAGAGATTTGGTTATCTGGCCGGTCGGCCTGGTTAAAAGTGGCGCGTAAATATGTGTGAACTTTTGACCAATCACGTTGCCGGATTGGAGGGGTATAAATACGGGGCGGGAGACACAAATTTGGCACAAGTTCTCAGATCGCCATTTTGGAAGACCATTCGGACGTTCTCAATTCATTCTTATTCTCTTCTCAGCTTTCACCCAAAGAAGCATTGTAAGTACCAATTTTATTCAAATTAAATAGGAATAATTAAAGGGAAGATGGAAAATTAATATGGAATGCAGTTCTTACTGATTTAATGAATTTATTATCTAAATGTGGGATTTTAGGAGGAAATTGAATTCGATTTACAAATTCAGATTTTAGATTTGGATCGTTGGTAATATAATTCCCGATATAGTTCTTCAGTACTTTCACATCTAATGGAGATAATGATATTGATGTATGAAGTGTATGATGTGATATTTTCAGACTGAATTCTGGAATTAATTGTGTGCTTATTGAAATATGTTGAAATGTCCAAATTATTCTAAGTGTCGACCTTTTGGTCTCTAGAGTCTACTTACACTTCTGAAATATTCTAAGTGTCACTGTTTTGGCTCTGATAGGACTTACACAGAAAAGACAACTCATTCATTGCATCCTTGTATATAATTATTTATTATAGAACTGAACAACATGTGTGGAAGGAACATATGTCCTCGTTCGTACTGCAGGGTCTGGGACCCTGGCATTATTTATTCAGACCTTTACTGGTTGGAAATTGATGGATTTTCAATACTTTAAGACTTTCTAATACTTCAATACTTTAATATGTTAATACTTTGACATCTTAAATCTTAGTCTTCTGACTAAGCTATCTGGAAGAGTTAAGTGTGTCTCAAAAGTGCCTTTATACATAAACTTTTACCTTGTTCAATATGGTTGTAGAATATACATACAAATATTCTAAGTGTAGACCTTTCGGTAACCTGCACTAAGTATTTTTGGTAACTGTTAACCTTAGAAAATATTCTAAGTTCAGACCTTTCGGTCACTTGTATTATTAAAATATTCTAAGTATTCTAAGGTAACTGTTTACCTTAGAAAATATTCTAAGTTCAGACCTTTCGGTCACTTGCTCTATTAAAGTATTCTAAGTATTTTTGGTAACTGTTACCTTAGGAAATATTCTAAGTTCAGACCTTTCGGTCATAAACTTGTACGGAATTGAAGTACATGTATTCATAAATGCTTACTAGATATCATAATCAATGCATGTTTAGTCTTAGGCGGTGTCACTAGTTCCCCCCCCCCCCTCCCCTTTCAGGATATCAGGTCAGATGATTTTTGGCTACAGAACAGAATGCAATTTCTGTTAGATGAACATGTTATCAGACTGCCTTCAGTTTTGATGATCAGTTAGATGATTTTGGCTACAGAACAGAATGCAATTTCTGTTAGATGATCATGTTATCAGACTGCCTTCAGTTTTGATGATCAGTCAGTGAGGTACTAGAACCAAGATCAGAGGACTTGGAAGTTGACCATCTCCCCCCCCCCCCTCCCTTCTCTTCCTGCTAGTCCACCGCCATGCATTGATTTAGTAATTACATTTTATATATTTGTGAATTTAGAGTTAAACTCTGAGAAGTTATGGTTCAGATTAAACAAGAGAGTTGTTCCCTCGTTAAGATATCTTTAGACATAGTTTCTGGGAGATAATATCTCTGAGGCCAGTTTCTATTAAGCGTCGGTTTCTGAAAGTAGCACTGACCAGAAGGTAGTGACTACGTTTTAAGATGGGAAAGTTTGGTTCAGGTATGCCCAGGAGGGGAGAAATGGTGTTGGCAAGTTGAGAAGCGAGGTTTATTGATATACGAAAGGATGTGTTTAAGCGCTGGTCGCAACAACACGGTTTAGGCCAAGGGGATAATGAGTATGAAAAGAAGAGTTAACACTGACTTGGGAACTAGGATCGAATAAAGACAGAAACGTTGGAACGAAATTTAAATAACTTATAAATATTTGTACTCCAAGTGGATTAAAATACCATGTAACCTAGACTAAGTTGTATCTTTACCATCGTTGCGGAATTCATTCCACCAGTTACTGTTTTATACATTATTAAAGTTCAAGTTAAACGTTATTACAAAGTATTCTTGCATTATTCATTGAAGCAATTGCCTGACCAATTATTGTAGACCTGATTGATAAAGAAGATGTTGATGGAGAGGTAACTACAATTGTCAAGTGAGAGCGAGAGAGAAAATGATGAGTTTAGATTGATTTATTTAGCCAACAGTTTGCTTGATGCAAACGGCCCTATTACGCCATTGATTCCAGCTCGGATAAGTTTGAGAGACAGAGAGTAAGGGAAATGCGAGACTATGCAGCGAGAGGCTAAGTGAGTACTCTGTGGTACCTATCCCTGAGTAGTGTGGAGTGAACGTATGCATGTGCGGGAAAATGCCTAAGTTCTGTACGTGGTTATCGTGCAATATTGATACACGTTGCTAATGGTATGTGAATGAGTAGCGACAAGCCTATGATGGAAGAGAGATTATTCAGAATAAACAATTAGACAGAGTATCAGAGTACAGAATATTTACCAGTATTTCTTGACTTGTTCCTTTTTAATCTACAAGAAGCTGAATGCATCATGAGGAACATCTTGGTGAATTCTGTCGGGATTTCTTGAGCACACTAAGACGAATGGCTCCTAATTTGTAACATGGGCGCATGGTGTCTGATTGAATGGCACTTGGCACGCATTACTCTTAGCCAATCAGCGGCAATCCTTTCCCCCCATTTTCTATGCATAATTAACTCTCTTGCAGTCTTGCATTGTTACGTCACAAGGAAAGACAATTCATATTGTGACGTAGTTTTCCATTTAGATTGGGATCAACTGGAGAAACCTCAGTTGATCCAGGGGTCATGTCCCTATATCACCATGTGGTGGCAGCAATTTCTATTTAGACTCATTTGTTGAGAAGGTGTTTTGCGTCCCGCGTCACAATACATTGTTGCAGAAGAATATCAAATGGACATTCAATCCACCCGCAGCTAGTCATCATGGAGGGGTGTGGGAACGCCAGATCCGAACTGTGAGGAAGCTGCTGTGTTCCTTGGTTAAGCAGCAAACCCTGAATGATGATTCATTGCATACACTCTTCTGTGAGATTGAAAGCATCATGAACAGCCGGCCAATCACTGAGGTGTCCAGTGATGTAAATGATGTGGAAGCCTTAACTCCGAATCATCTGCTTCTACTCAATGCAAAATCACCACTGCCTCCCACAACTACCAGTGAAGCAGACAACTATGCCAGGAGGAGATGGCGCCAGGTGCAGCTTTTAGCGGATACCTTTTGGTCGAGATGGGTGAAGGAGTACTTACCACGGTTGCAAGAGCGGCAGAAATGGGCTACTTCACGACGCAATATTCAGGTCGGCGATCTAGTTTTGGTAGTTGATGAGCACGCACCACGTAACTGCTGGCAGATAGGAAGAGTGCTTCGAACCATGCCAGACCGAGAAGGCAACGTTCGGCAATGCGAAGTGAAGACGCAAACTAGCACACTTCGAAGACCTCCCTTACCGAAAATGCAGGCTTATTTAGCCTGCTTTGAACCTGCGTCTGGCCTGCATTCTTAAATACATGCTAATTATTCTTTTGCATGTTAAATTTTAGCCTGTATTTTGCAAAATCAGTCTTACATGTTTTAGCAGGTTAAATTTTAGCCTGCATTTTGCAAAATCAGTCTTACATGTTTTAGCAGGTTAAATTTTAGCCTGTTATTAGCATGCATTTTGCAATAAACAGTCTTACAGTTTAAGCAGGCTAAATCTCAGCCTGCAGTTTAAAATTAGCATGCATTTTGCAAAATACAGTTTTAGCAGGTTAAATCTTTAGCATGCCAGATGAGATGCAGTTTAATCTTTAGCATGTAAATTTCTATCATAATTTGTTAAACCTGCAATCTGAAGAAATGTCCTCTGAGCAGGTTTAGAACACAAATTTAACCTGTTATTGCTTTTTACATGTAGCGTGCAGGTTATTTTTCACATGCACGTTTAAATGTTATATATCAGGGGTGATTTGAGAGTTTAAACAAAAATAGGTTCATAGAAAGCCGAGCAAGCGAGGTTTCGAGCACTTGGGGAGGCATCCCAAGACAAAAATCCAATTGAAACCAATTGAACACCAATTTAATTTTCATTTTTTCAATTGGTCTTTAAAGCTTATCTGCCATAGTTTACAGGAGGGATTAGAGCGCCCTGCAAGGTCACTGGGCAGGTGGCTATCTCATCAACTCAGCTCTCAGTTAACATAAGAAAAAGAGGATCATGGGGGACCAATGGTCACCGATTAGGCATTGTTTGTTATATAGAGGGCGCAAGTAGCTACAAGTAGTGCAGTGGGCCTTTAATAGGACTTCAGTTGGTTTCAATTGGTCAAGTTTGGCCCTATTGGACCAATTGGCCTAGGCCCCATTAGACTTTAATGGGAACTCAATTGGTTTCAATTGGACCAATTGGCCCTATTTTGGACTTCAATTGGTCCAATTCAGTTTCAATTTCAGTTTATTTTCATATTTCACATGTTTATTTCATTACATTTGGCATGTTACATTTTTTGTAATCATTTTTTTGGGGGGATGCATTTATACAAACGAACAGAATAATACATAAGACTAAGTTAAATAAAGGAAGAAATATGATGGAGCCTAAAGAGAGAGCAATGCTTTTAGGTCGTAGTTATAACATTGATATAGTCTTGTGTTTATTAGATATCATAATTGGATTAAATTGCAACTTATATGAAGAAAAGATATATTTGAAACCAATTGAAAACCTTGCAGTCTATGGGGCTGATTCATGGTCCAATTGAAGTCCCATTTAAGTCTTATTGGGGCTAATTGGTCAAATTGAAACCAATTGAAATCCCGATTAGAGTCAAATGGGGCCAATTGGTCCAATTGAAAGCAATAAGACCAATAGATCTACCAATAGGCACAATAGGACCAATATAAACCAATAAGACTAATTGAACCCAATGGGACCAATAGAAACCAATAGAAACCTTCATTTATGTTAGCCTGCCTTTTCGATTAGCATGCTAAAATTAACCTGCAATACGTATCTCATGAATATTCATTATTACTTTACACGTCTCACAGAAAAATACATTTATCATGATTAATTGTTAAGCAACTTATGACAATTAATGCACATATCAATTTTGTGATTGTATTTTTCTTTGGCAATTATTGACCAATAGATTATTTGTCTGATCACACTTACATTCATGTTTTAGCAATAGATATATTGATTATACGATTACTAACCAATTTAAATAGCATGTATATTTTCTATATATACGTGTATGAGCCTGTACTTTTACAAAAGTCAATCTAGTATTAACTTCAAATGATCTTTGTGATGGAGTTAGTCTAATGCAATTGAGATTAGAATATTCCTATTGGTGGAAACTTGCAAATATTGATTATGAAATATCAATTTATCCCCCGTTCCTCTGTCAGAGTCGATATACCAATAGAAGTCTTGTACTGATAATGATGGCAATCAAATATCTTCATTTTTGTTAGCCTGCATTTTAGATTAGCATGCTAAAATTAACCTGCATAACTTACATATTTCAGCATTTTTGCAGGCTAACAAAGCAGGTTAATTTTGCATACTAAAAAAGCAGGGCAATTTTGCAGGCTAATTGAGCAGGTTAAAATGATTTTGCAGGCTAAAATAAGCCTGCTTTTAAAATGTACAGGCTAAATTAAGCCTGCCTAATTTGCATATTTCGGCGTTTTTGCAGGTCAGTGCTTGCTAAGGAATTAGCCTGCTTTTTAGCAGCTATGCAGGCTTGATGCAGGCTATAAGCAGGCCTGCCTTTTCGGTAAGGGCTATCGCTAAGCTCTGTTTGCTCCTGGAAGTGGATTCCTGAGATTTTATGTGTTAAATCGCGTTAAGGTGATATCATAATAATGGATCATGGTTCATTGGATGGCACATGGATCTGCAATATTTGTGGTGTAATTTAAAATAAGTGTTAGAAGTGCGAGCCTAGCAACGCCTCCCCTTTATGATATATTAGTGGACCGCTGTTTATTGGATGGATTCAGTCACTCGCCGTAAGTTTAGTAATTTAGCGGTCTTCGTTATCGCGGTCTTACATCGCAAAGGATTTCTTCTGACACAAAAGGGAGAACTGACCATACCGAGATTGAACGCTTTCGCAAAGAAACATTAACATTCAGATTGATAAACACTATAAGAGTGAAATTTGATACATCGAACAATGACAATCAGAAAAAGGATTGTTGGAGATATATCCCATGGAAGGACTGATAGTTGAATATTTAAATATTAATCCATGCATGAAATATGTTTTATAATATGTATACATAAGATATTGGTAGAAATACATGCAACTCCTGTTGTTTCCCTTTTTTTGTGCATTGAGGCCAAATATCAGATTTGGGGTTATAAAAGGAAAAAAACAAAAAAAACAAAAAACAAACAAACAAATAAAACATGACAAGGGTTGCAGTTATTTCACATGTGCAGAAATTTCTATGTTATGTTTATATGCAGGTTGTATCTGCTTGACAACATAATCCATATGGTGACATATGGAGACTGAAAAGGAATTTTCATCAAGAGTAGTTAAATCCTAAAATGTATCCAAAGCTACTGTTTGTATTAGGAGTAAAAGAAAAGGAAAATTTGTCTGAAATTTCAAAGATATGTATATATGTTAATATAAACTTGATACAGTTTGGAGAAAATGATTAAGTACAGCCAGTGAAGATTTAGAAAATGTTATTATCAGTTACATACACGATGGAAGTTATTTGCATAAGAAATACCTTTACCGTAGATGAAAGGGTTTGATTTATATGTATATAAATAGTGGAGTACGTTTTATTTTTACATTTATGTGCTTTTTCATAGTATGTTAACAGATTTAAATGGGATGTTTGTGTTATTAACCGAAATACAATTTCTATGAAAGGGTTGTATGATAGGATAAGTTATGTAAATGTTCATTGAATGTTCACATTTAAGGGGCCGGAATGTTGCATACGATGTGGGGTATTATGACGTCAGAAGCGAAGTTTTGGTTATTTTGGGTTTAGCCATAGAGGGCAGTTGCGAATTTGTTAGGGAAACTAAAACACGTTGTTGCAGTTAGTTATCGGCACTGAAAGTGCACCATTTTTTGGTATTTTGACACAAGCCCAATGTTGTGAGTATTTATTTACCTCTGTTTATTGAAATATGATGACTATTGTTGTGTTTGATGCTATTGGTGATAAAAATGAAGAAATGCAAATAGTGTAAAATTAAGTAAGAAAATTGTTACTCACGTACGTAAATTTACGTTGTGTGTGGGCATGCAGTTGTGTATAAAGTCATTGGGTTAGAATTAATTTCGGTAAACGTAAAGAAGACAGATATGAATATGACAGAAAAGTTGTATTATTATTAGTTTCAGTGGATTATGTTAGAAATGTATGTACAGTATAAGCTGTCCAATATTCAGTTGGTTTTTTTTTGGATTAGTATGAAAGACAAAATGTTTTATAAAGAGTAGTTGACAGAAAGTAGGTCAGGTATGCCAGGGGTCATTATAGATTGGTAGTCTTTCGTGGAGCCTGTTATTAAGATTTAGGTTACCACTAAATGATATGTTGGGCCTATTATGCTTTGGTAATTAATAGTGAGTCAATAGGTTGTATCAAAGGAGCTATGAACTCATCTTAGCAGAAATATGTAAAGATATTTCCTAACTCATATTATGCCATTTATTTACAGTTATTTACAAACCTGTTTATTATTTGACTGGATAAGATAAACAAATGTTGGATAGATTATTTGATTGTCATATCAGCTATGCTAAGTAGCATATTGGATGCATTATTCTAGTAATGCTTATGATTGTGTTTTTTATCTTTTATTAAAGGTTGAACCTTGCACCTGCCAGTTTGGAGTCTTGGTATCACAAAAGGGTGTCGCTGTGTTATTCATTCGTCAATGGTGTCTTTTGGTTAAGTGAATTAATCGTCAATCGTCAATCGTCAATCACAAAAACATTTTTGTAACTTTTGTAACTTCGTTTGTATCGAATTTCTTTTGATTACATTTCATATTGAGATAGGTACGAATTTCCACCTTTAATTCTTGTATCAAATATACAGCATGTATCCTGTGCTTTTCACATCTAAAACATTCTCTAACATAGTTTCTATAGATAACAAACTGAGCGAAGTTTAAAATAAGATTGACAAGATTCATTTCTCTTCTCTCTATTTCATGACCTATTAAAAGAATTTCTTCGTTCAAAAAGATTTTAAAATTAAACAAAGTATCAATTAATTTGGATACAATCTTCCAAAAAAGCGAGACATTCTTGCAAGCCAGGCGAAGGTGGTTAGTTGTATCTGGAATCTTACATATATCACATAGATTATTATTTTTAATCTTCCATTTACATAAATTGTCTTTACTGGGCAATATTCTATGAAGATATTTAAAATTAAACTGCTTAATTTTGTTGTCATTTATAAAGTAAAACTTAAAAAATAAAGTAAAACTTTCCTCGTATTATGAATAGCGACCGTCATTTCTTTTTATGAATTGCAACCCTCTACTCCTATTATGAATACCGAACCTCATTTCGCTTTATGAATAGCGAGTCCTAGCGACCCTCCCGTCATGTTATGAATAGAGACCTACATTTGGTATTATGAATAGCGGTCCTCACGAGAAGTGACCCCCAATGTAAATTATGAATAGCGACCCTCTTCTCGTTTCATGAATAGCGACCTCGATATCGTATTATGAATATCGGTGCTTATGATTAATGACCCTCAATATGAATTATGAATAGCGACCCTCATCTCACGTTATGAATAGCGGTCCTTATGATTAACGGACCTTATTTCTTTAAAAATGATGACCCTTTCCTCCCATTATGAATAGCGGACCTGCATGTATGGTAAGTTCCACGTGATGAATAGCGGTCATTATGAATAGCGAATAGATCCCGATGATATCTAACTTGTGCATGTACTCCACATCAAATAGCCCATTATTGTTGTAAAGAACTTATTAGCTTGCACCCAGATCCCAGATGTTATGTGTTTGATCTTGTGATTGAAAACAAGATCAGACACATCATCATAATTTCCCAAAACTTCTGAACAAATAGCTACGTTCAGACGGAGAAAAGTTACCCTTGGGGAAAGCTCGTGTTAAGAGCTAGTCGAGGAAAATAATTATGCCGGGGTATATGGCGGGCCAAGCATCCAGCCGGCCAATCAGAACGCAAGAAATTGTACATATATACAACTATACCAGTGGCGGATTCAGGGGGCACAAGGGGCACGTGCCCCCCCCCCCCCCCCCCCCCGGTAAAAAAAAGGGGGGAAGGGGGAAGAGAAAGGAAAAAAGGAGAAGGGAAAAAAAGGAGGGGGAAAATAAAGAAAAGGGAAGGGAGAAAGGAGAAGAAAAGAGGGAGGAGAGAGAAGGAAGAGGAGAGAAAGGATCGAGGGGAAATGAAGAAAGGGGAAGAGAGAGAGAGAGAGAGCAGAGAAAAGGGGAAAAAGGAAGAGAGACGGAGAGAAAAGGGGAAAAAGGAGAATAAGGAGAAGGAAAAAGAAAGAAAGGGTAAAGATATCATAAGGTGTCTTTTTTACCGGAAAGGGGCGGGGGGGGGGGGGCACGCAATTTTGCAGTATGCATAATATGGTGTCCCTTTTGACAGGCATTTAGCCCCCCCCCCCCCCCCCCTTCTCTCTATCTTTCTCTGTCACCATAGCCAGTTCAGAGGTGTCCCTGCCCTGCAAACTACTGCCAATGTTACAAGTGATCTCGAAAGTGAAAAAAAATCCATACCCTCGCGTTGTCACTCTTTCTTTTAATAGGCATCTATACAGTTTCTTTAAAAAAAATATCGGAACACGCCCCCTTCGTCAACATCTCATTGTAGCACCCCTTGTTTCCCTCCATCTCTTATTTTTTATTCTATTTTTAATTTTTTTTTCTTTCTCTCTCTCTCTCTCTATCTTTCTAGTTCGTTTGTCTGTATATATTCCTCTCTTTATACCCCCCCCCCCCCCCCATCTCCAGTATTTTGATCAGTTGATCAACCAATTCTAAATTTTCACTTTACTTGTTCACATCCTTTCACACATCTATACACTACATACCTTGGAAAATGTAATAATCAAGCAGAACACCTGAATAAATATCTACTCTTGTATATAAACTATATTATAGCATTCTATATATACTCCTGATTGGAACAATAAATACATTTGTAAATTTTATTAAATATTCAGCACAATATCGCACTCAGAGCTATATTTAAGGGGAAGTCCATCCTGACATTAAGTTGGCTTTCATAAAAGTAGAAAAATTAGAGAAATATGTAATATATATATATATATATATATATATATATTTTTTTAATATCTAAGGCAAATATGAAGGATTTCGCAAGATTCGTCACTGAGTTGCCAATTTGTGTTTGATTGATCGCACCTTCAAAAATTCATAACTTTCTCATATTTGATCGTTTTTTGCTCAAACTTCACTGACCTGTTTGAACAAGTTCTCTAATTGTTCTGCTTATAAAACAGGGTGGACTTCCCTTTAAACACTTTGTAGCACAGAGTATAAACAGGGAACAGTAAGTACATGTACATTCTCTGATATGAAATGTACATTGTATATTCCCGATTTAAATGTACATTGTATATTCCCGATTTAAATGTACATTGTATATTCCCGATATAAATGTACATTGTATATTCCCGATATAAATGTACATTGTATATTCCCGATATAAATGTACATTGTATATTCCCGATATAAATGTACATTGTATATTCCCGATATAAATGTACATTGTATATTCCCGATATAAATGTACATTGTATATTCCCGATATAAATGTACATTGTATTATCACACATAACATTAGCTACACATACATATTATCATAAAAAATTGCAATGCAGACGAAGTAGAAAAGACAGGATCGTCTACCAATGTTCTTACAACCCACTTTCCTGAAGAAACTACATCACATGCTTCTTTTGTGCGACAGATTGACAACATTCTGTAATGCCTTGCGCTTGAACGGTGCACATGCTAACAAAAAGTGGGACATCCCAGTCAACTGACAGCCCATGAGACCGACAATGCCAGCAGAGTGAACCCTCAGACAAGTTGTCGGAAGGCTCTTGCAGGCCGCGTATTTTTATTTACACTGTAGCCTGTGATTTTACGGCTTTAATTTCAATGAAACCGCTCGCGGTGAGTCTAGTCTTTATTTCAAACATGTGGTGCGTTAACAATGATAATGTACTCATCTCATATTCATATTCAACTACAAGTGCAAAGTTATAAATATCAACATCAATATTTTTACACATAATGAATTAGTAGAGTTGTAAGATTGTATTGACTCTATATCGACCCCCTCTCGGCCGGTATGAGGTTTGCATGCTATATATATAATATAGCATCATCATCAGCTCATCTCATCTAGGCAATCAACGATGCATGAGCTAGCTAGACCCTTCGTGAGCGTGTTTATTGAAATTTAAGACATAAAATCAAAGGCTGCCGTGTAAAAAAAATTACGGCTGCGGGCCGTTCTTCGCATGAGCCTATTGATAACTCTTCTGGAGGCCCACGAGACAGTCATTATAATCTCATGATCTGTAGCACATTACAAGAACCAATATATATTTACATTGAAAATGTTCACATAATACCCATGTATCAACAAAACATGGAAAGATCTTTGGTCTAGTTTGTGATTTACACAGTACCTCACATAAGAAACAAATACTAAAGTCATTCCGACAAAAATTGTGGACCGGTACATCCAATATCTATACACATAATTGAGTAACAGCTTATTTGATTCGTTAATATTACAGGGGTGGTATTGTTTCCCAACTTAAATTGACAGGAAAGATTCTAATTGTCTTCATAACGCTGAAATTCTCCCCCCACAATAGTAATTCATGTAGAAGAGCAGTGTATCAGATGAAAAATCTTTCCAGTAAAAACAAATAACGATGTTCTACTAGTCTTCTTCTAATTAACAACCAAAAACAACAGAACTTGCTTTTGATTAGTCAAATAATTTTTGAATTGAATGAATGAATTGTTGATTGTAGTCTCAGACCAACTAACGAATCTTTAAAAATGCATATCGCTTTAAAAATGAGGTATGTGCACTTTCAGACATCAGTAAAGATGAAGGTGTGTTGTGGTCAAGTGGATAAGTTTCTGGACTGTGAACCACAAGGGTTCAAATCCCTACAACAGATATAACGACATTTGGCGAAACATTACCGGTAATCTACATTTGCCACAATCCATCCAGGCAAGGTAGATTAAATGGGTACCTGGTAGGATTATTCCTTAAAATGCACCGTGCCCTGATAACGGCTGCCAGAGCTAAAGCTAGGGTAAACATTTCCAAAGCCCTTTGGATGGGCATAGGGACTTTATAATAAGATTTGTGCTATACAAGAATAGGTTCTTATTATCATCAAAGTTAGTAGAACACACAAACCTCTTGTTTGGTCTAATCAGGAATATAGGATTCACAGAAAATTGTGTCAAGTTATAGCAAAGCTTCACAGAAGCCATACAGATGTACATGGATGTCCGATTTCTAGCAGTTACGACTCAGGATCAGATCGGCTGCTTCCTCGATGCTATCTACAACAAAGTCAGCTTTCTTCTCTAGAATTCTCTTGTCGACGCCCCCAGTCAAGACACCTATGAAGAAAGAAAAGAGAGACAGGAAGAAGGGGAGAGGGAGAGAGAGAGAGAAATGAAAAATTAATGTACAGTCCTCATTCATACCCCATAGTACACAAGGCAAAATATTTGGCTGTTGCCCAGACATTTAACAAGATAAGCTTAAAATATAATCTTGTTATCTTAGCTACAATAATTCCTTGACCTGGGATGTGACTAAACCCAATAAACTACGAAAATACATTAGCATCTTGTAATGGTACATTATCTTTCATTTTCTTTCGGCAACATAACTAAACTCTTCCTGCCATTGTATGAAAATAAGACAACTGTCGGGGAAAAATAATAATGTGCAAACCATACCAACTCGGCTTCTTATTCAAATCTAGAGAAAACTGAACTCTACTAATTATTCTGTTTGACATTAACTGCCTGCCATTGTATACTTGTGTTTCCTAAAAACCCAACGCAACTTTCTTCCCGTTTCCTGCCATTCTTTAAATTATCTATTTCAGGAAACGAGCATTGACCCATTCAACGCTAGGCATTGTGCAAATGAATATACTATGTTACCTGCAGGAACTTCTTATTTAGTATTTAAAGATAAAGACCAGTTATGGTCATGCGATTACATTGTGAAAGAAACGTGGAATCGATCAGAAAAGGTTGATCATCTAGCATATAAGTATTGATGTGTACTGCAAGGTAATGGAATCATCAAAATGATAAGAAATTTGGCCCAGTCTTTGTAAAGTTATAAGCACTGTACACGGAAAGATGTATATGGGACTACGCGACACATGCACGATATCTATCAGGTTCAAATAGATATAATAATTTACCAAATATATCATTTAGTAGGCGGTTTCTCAGCAAAATTTGTATCATCACTTATTTGTCAAAACATATTCTTTCACATTATTGGTAATAAGAGCTTCCATTTCATATTTTGAGAGGGGGGCGTTTCCAAAACTGGTCTTTACCTTTAATGTTTATAGCAAGAAGAGAGTTGCAATGAATAGGGGGGATAGTCTGAAAACTATGGTATCTTTTATGGACATGTAAAACGCCAATTGTCATAACTCAAAATTACAAGTCCTTGGTTCATTGTTGTCTGTTCAACGTTGGCTATGTAAACATAACGTAAAACCAGACATCTGCAAACAAAAAACAATAATACTAGCTGTGCCTAATCAGCACAGTTTCAGGTGTGTATACTAACATCAATTTCCTTGACATAAAAGATCATTTTTTACCCCCCAAAAAAGGTAAAAATCGCGTGATTTTACATGATTTTTTTCTCAAGGGGGGGGGGGGGGGGGGGGGGGGGGGGGGGGCCCGGGCCCCCCGGGCCCCCCGGGCCCCCCCCCCCCCCTGGATCCGCCACTGCCTTGGCAGACCTGCCAACCTCTGGAGTTCAAAAACTGTATTATTTAACCCCCAAACTTGTATTTTACTGACAAAAGTTGTATTCTTTAAAAAACAACACACACTGTTACACGAATCAATGCCTCTTATAGTTCGTACTTACAGGAAGAATTTTTTGTATGGATCATTGGTTTAATATACATGATCTCGTCACGACTGGTGTGTTCGATGAACCAATGAACATCCCCAAATTGCCCATGTGAGATGCTTGTAGGATACTTTACAGGACAGAATCGTTTTTCCATTTTTAATTTTTTTTTTTTTAATAAATTGTATTTTATTGAGGCAAATCGTACTGTCGTAGTTGATTCTAAAAATCGTACGAAATACGACTAAATCGCAGGACTGCCTTGGGCACTTCTGACCAAATTGCTGTTTCCCAGTTAAAGCAGTAGAGGAAAGTGTAGGAGTGCCTCACTTACTTATGACAAGGCCGCATTTTGAGTTCTTGCCGCACATAGCATCAGTGATGGTGTCCCCTACGAAGACGGCGTTCTTGGGATGTACTCCTAGTCTAGAACAGATCTTGAGGGCGGTATACGCATCGGGCTTTGGTTTGATTCCAGCGTCGTTTCCGCAGACCACCATGTCGACCAGGTGAGACACGCCTAGTCTGTCCAGAGTGCCTTCCGTCATGATGCGACTGTCTGCAGTGTCAACAGCAATGTAATAGCCCTCGTCTACAAAGGAGAAAAGGAAGAAAACGATATGTATCTTTGTTAACACCGTGAAAACCTACCGAGAACATTCAAATTTCCATTTTTCTCTTTCATCTTGCATATCTTGATTTGATTTGATTTGATTTATTTATTTCTGTTTTATTTTATTTTTTCTTTTGCATTATAAACAAACAATCATTGCAAATTTACACATGACAAAAGAATATAATTAAGGCTGGCTGTAACTAATCGAAAACATCAAACAGGAGGGTTGACAAAGTAAGCAAAGCTTGATAGTATGACTACCCTCAAAGGATATTACATAATAATACAAATATGGAGGGAAAAAATTATTGGTAAAAGGGGAAAAAGACAGAAAAAAGAAAGAGGGGATGCACATCAAGATTCACAGATGTATGTGGGATACAACCCCCCCCCCCCCCCTCCTCTCCAACCCCAAATGGTGAATACAAAAGAAATGTTATAGAAGTTGTGAAGATCTATCAATAATATTGGAGTGAGAGACAGCAGGACATCAGCTGCCGATCAAAAGGCCATTACTTCTATTGGCATGGCAATCCATAGCTCTGACATAACGGCCTTCTTTTGGACAGCCGACAAAGATCATAGATGAAACCACAGAGGCATGGACCAGTGAAATGAAGAATAAATGTGTGGTTTCTATTATAAGTGCCTGCCTATTCACTGCCAATCTAACCATTTTCTACCTTTTCCTATCACTTAAGCAGATTTTTTTTTTTTTTTTTGTTGTTTACTTCTTGCATACGTATACCGGTATGTTATTTTGTTTTAGTATAGAGCCCATAACACACAATTTCCAAACAACCCAGCCCAAGTATTGTCAAGCACAGTATTTTGTGGGTAAAATTGGTTTTAGCTTATGCAAGGGTCACTCTGTGGCCTGGACCCACCCTCCTCAGAGGTCGCCAAATATCGACGTCGACTCGACGCCTAAGCCTGACCCTGACCTATTTGTTGTTGTAGTGAAGTCCTAACGTTCGTTTTTCTTCATTGGGTGAAGCTTTACTATACAAATTGATGAAATGTGTGAAGCTTTGATGAGTAATTTGTTTTTTTCTGGTGATGTGACATCGAATCCAATCGGTCGCCTTGTTTGTTCAGGTGATGTGACATCGAAGCCACTACCGGTCGCGTCGAAAATATGTCGAAATCATGTCGAAATCGTGCGTTTCAAAACAACTATTTAATTTTTATTCCCCTCACTCATGCACTCGCAGAGTGATCGTCCTGAGGTCACCGAACTTTTCTCCAGCGAAACTGATTTCGAGATTTCACGAGATCGTTTTCGAGTAGTCTACTAGTCTCCTACACATAACTAGTTGCGTGAGTATTCGCAGTATACGTGCCTGAAAGGCCAGCCTCAATTCTGGAAACGAGACTAGTAGCCTACGAGCTGTCGGTATTGTACCCAGCATGCGCAGCGCAGATCGTGCCAAGTTTTGGCCCCAAGTTTTTGCGAGGTGAGTTGAAAAAAAATAGAAAGTTCAGAGTTTTCCGATCATTTTGAGACGGTACTACTCCGACCCTGTTTTACGATTGATTATTAAAGAAATCTGTGCATAAAACTTAGCCTATATTTTCGCGAGATTTCAATGTTGACGTATTCCACAAAGGTATTACGCCACAGCAGTGCCATGCGCTCGAGTCGAAGCCTTACGAAAGTGAAGCCTCACCTATGGAAAACTGACACAAGTGAAGCCTCACCTATGTAAAACTGACAAAAGTGAAGCATCACCTATGCAAATAATTCAAAGGGTGAAGCCTGGACTAACACATTTGCTGATAAGAGTGATGCTTTGCCTTTGTTTTTTGTAAAGCACATGAAGTGATGGTGAAACCCTGAGGTTACAAATAATTGGCTCAGGTGAAGAAAGGTGATGACCTGAGGAGGGTGGGTCCAGGCCACAGAGTGACCCTTGCATTAGCAGGGGTGATAGTGAGCACCTCAACCACGCCCACTTTGAGTAAAAAAAGAAAGAAGAAGATTTGGGGGGGGGGGGAAATGGCACTGAAAAAAATTCACCCCTTTTGAGTAAGAAAATTACGGAAAATTAGGGGAAAAAAGCGAAGAATAGAGAAAATAAGGGAAAAGTCAGGAAATCGGGAAGAAAAAATTCAGGTAAAAAAAGAAAGGACAGGAAAAAATCAAAAAAATCAGGAAACCGATTTATATCGGGTAATTATCAGGCCTGCTTAGTTTTTATTATAGAACAAACCAGTACCTCTGAGCCTGGAGAAGATACCATGTACATCGCCAAATTCCAGGAGCTCTCCGCAGACCGCAGCATTACCATCGTCAAAGCAATCCTCGCTGACGAGACGAGCCCTCTCAGGGGAAAGCCCCTTTTTCACAAGGAGCTCACACAGGTACTCAAAGCAGACTTGGTTTGTACACTCCATCAGGATCCCGGGTCCAAACATGCGGGCGTCGAAGTTGAACCCCATCGCCTTGTAGATATCATCTTGAAGTGAGAGTCCAGTTGAAGCCTCCATTCTGTTTGGGTGGTTGGGGGAGAAGACATAACAAATACTTTGAATTTGTATGATATCAATCTAGCCAATAAGGGAGTTTACAGATACAATCTGCGCATGGGCAGATAAAGGTCATTTGTACCAAAAAGGTAAAACCCACCAGAGATGAATACTGGATATGCGCTCATGAAAGTTATGTAACATTATTCATTCATGCACCAACGGTACATTCTAAGATACGCAGGTGGAAGTATTCTTTTCCAGAGGGCAAACAAAAGGTATTCATGAAGCACATCTAGGACTTTGGCATTTATTATTAAAGATGCTCAAAGTGGAGTTTCTCCATGTGTAAAAGATCTGTGGATATTTGGGGTCATTTGTACCATGCGCTATCTCTAAAATATTAGAGTACATGACAAAAGTCAAAGAAACTACAATTCAATTGGATGACCGATTTGCAAGCTACTTAATCACACCTTGTAGCTTTTTATCATTATCAATCATATACAGCAATAGTTCTTTCTGTAGTATCTGTATGAGCTCCGACTTTATTTTTATTAATTAAATTAATTAAATTGACCCCCCCCCCCCCCCCCCCCTCCTTGTTCAATTTATATTTTTCCTGAGACTGTGAGCACAGACTTTGTTTGTATAGATCTAGGAATTAACACTTAAAATAAAAGGCTTTAGACCACGGACCCATTTCACAAAGCCTTTTTTCAATGACAAATGACAAAATATCAGTGACAAATCGGCTGATAACCAATCAGAAGCAAGCATTTCAGTAGCTTAAATAACAACTGTCATTTGTCACTGATGACAAGTTTTGTGAAACACCCTTCAGACGTTACATGTAGATCCAGACCTACGATATCAAGGTTCACTCTCTCTATCCCCTTTTGATTAAAACGATCAAAAGCCTACCCCCACCCCCTGAAAGCTTCTTATAGGACTAGACGTACTTCAGGTTCTTTATTTTTTCCTAAAGACAAGTATGAGCACTGACTTTATTTGTATCAATAATTTTTTTATATAAATAAAACACTTTCTATGAATGATCATAAGATAAGCCTCCCCCCCCCCCCCCCCCTTCTCGAAAGATTCTTATAGACCCTAGGTGTACTTTTATGGTTTTAGTTTTAGTTTAACTTTAAAGCTTATCTGCACTAGTTTGGCCAGGAGGGATTAGACCACACAGCGAGGTCACTGACAGGTAGCCATCTCATCAACTCAGCTCTCAAATAACATAAGAAGCAAGAGGATCATGGGGGACCAACAGGCACTGATTGGGGAAGTTTTCTATATAGAGGGAGCAAGTAGCTACAAGGAGGACAGTGGGGCTTTAAGTTTACCTTTCTGCTGTCTGGATTAACCAGGGAGCCCACATAGCATGCATGCAGGTCAGGGTCCCATCTTTGTCAAAGATCACTACCTTCTTCTCAGCACTGGCTGTGCCTGTAGAATAGGGGTTGATGTAGCTATTGCTGTTGTTGTTCATCTTGGAAGATTTCGATCAGAAAAGGAATGTCTATAAAAAGTAAAGATAAAGACATGAAAGACAAGTTACTAGTTAGGTGTAGACTCTGAATCCTTTTCTGAATTCAGTTCCCCCCCCCCCTCCCGCGCAAAGCGCAGAAGCTTTGACGTTTCATTTGATCTAGGCCTAGGCCTATTATTATAAAGAAGACGATTCGTTGGACCGTTCTCGACTCTCTAGTCTTAATCCTTGAAGCCTGATTCCTTGTCTGAATTCAATTCCCCCCCCCCTCCCGCACAAAGCGCGAAAGCTTTGACGTTTCATTAACTTTATAATTAGAGAAAGAAGACGATTCGTTGGACCGTTCTCGACTATTCTTAATCGTTGTCTGAATTCAATTCCCACCCCCCCCCCCCTCCGCAAGCTTTGTTTGACGTACATGTAGGTCTACGTTTCATTAAATTTATTATCAGAGAAAGAAGACGATTCGTTGTACCGTTCTCGACTCCTGTCTTTGTCTGCTCCTTTTTCGTATGTCCTCTCCAAGGCTCAAATTAATTTTTTGTCCACGGGGGCTCTTCCAAACAAAAAAGAGCCCCCATGAGCCCTCTCACAGGGGCTCTTTTTTAATACAAATTTTCATTGAATTGGTACCCATGAATGCTCCTAAATTATTTGCTATTTCATCATGATCATATTTTTAAGGCGGCATTTTCCCTCTTACAACTTTACAAATTATATGGGGGTTACTGACTTTTATCCCGTGATGATATTCTCTCTATTTCTTCCTGTTCTGCACATTCCTCTTAGTCATTCAGAGCAACCTTATTACATTCTTTTGTTAGTCTTGACAATATTATTCAACTGCCAACATCATCTTTGGTCATCCTCTTCTTCTCATAGCATGATAGTCATACCACCCACTTCCAGATTCCAAGCTCTTTCCACGGGTTCATCATCTTCTCCTCTCAATTCATAACCAATAACCCATCCATCTCAATCCACCTGTCTTAATAAGTTATCCACTTCCACATTTTCCTTTGAAAATTGAAGGTTCATTTAACCATTTTTGTGGATTGTGAGGTAAGTTTTCGCAACTGTAGACTAAAGTTAGACTTCTAGATCTCTACATCATGTCATGAAATGATGAAATATAATTTGCAATGTCTCCATATCTGCTTTATTTTGCAATCGCCCCCAGCCCTGTGAACCATCTGACGGAGGCGATTATGGAATGGAGCTCATGTACGGGGGCGAATCGCCCATCGCCCACTTGTATTTTGAGCGCTGGTCCTCTCCCTTTTTTCTCTTCTCTCTTTCTATGTTTTTTTTTTGGGGGGGGGGCAATTGCCCCCTCCGTTCCCCCCCCCCCCCCCCCCCCCACCCTGGCCACTGACTTTAGACTAGTATAGATCTAGACCCTAGTTTAGACTACTCTAAACAAAATCAGAAATTGTTATTTTCCCTCAAACTCAAACTTCAAACTTCAAAGGCCTCAGCTCGTTACTTTCAATTGCCTAACTTACCAAAACTTGTAACTGTCACTGTGAGAGTGAGTGAAGGTTGAACTTGTGAATGGTGCTCAGCAGTCAGCTCAGCGGATGATTATAAAATTCGGGTGAGATGAATGCAGGATGATTTAGTCTAACTTAGAAGTTAGATCTAGACCGAGTAGTCTAGCTGGGCGATAATAAAACTCAGTCTCAAAATCAGATAAAGCCAGCTCGAAGTCACTTGCCTCCATAAGAACTTCTCTCTCGAAATTTAAAAAGGCAGGAAAATATGACCAGTGTTACAAGCAAAACGGTTTCGTAGCAGAATGATAGCGGCGGGGCTAGCTAGCTCAGTCGGCCGGGCCGGTACATGGTCATGGTCATGGTACGTACATGCGATCGCGACGGGCGATGACTGCATACGTACGAGCACTGTACCGGTGCACCTTGTTTACAATATGTGACACTCATGGTGGGGAATCCTTTTTCACATGCCTGTCACATGCTTAGTCGGTGGCTAGTCTTAGTCAGATACCCATTGAAACGTGTGATATTCTTTTCTTAATATTCTTTCTTCAATTTATCGTCAAACTTAATTTCCCAAACTGTATTGATTCCAAAATAGTTTTAAATTAATAATTTATAGCAACATGACACGTTAGCTTCTAAATTGTTGGGATGGGAATAAATGATAAATTGTAAAAGTTCGTATACGGCAGGAAACCAAGACCACGCACTAGTCGTTTTGTAGACTTGTGTTACGTCATAAAGATATAATTCTAGTCTCTCACGATCAGACTCCGTCACTTTATAGATAGTCACAAATAATGGACTCGCCAATTTTGCCATTAAAACTAAAGGGAAAAACCATTTTTTGACAATGACAATTAATAGGGTGTATTAAAAAGGAGAATTAATGATCACTCCATTTTCCTCTTCCTAATAAACTAAACAGTGATCGGGTTTGTTTACGACTTCAATCTCACGACTGTCTATTATAGGAAGACTATACCAGTTTCTATTTCATTTCGGCTTCTTTTTTATAATCCGATCGACCGCACCCACTTCAATATTCTTTCTTTCTATACTGAGGGGGGGGGGGGGGGGGGGGGGGGGGGGGGGTGGGGGGGGGGGGTTGGGGGGGGGGGGGGGGAAGTAACATAGATTTGGTTTTGGCGGGGTTATTGTAAGTACGTGCTGATGCCTCCAAACCCATACCTATTTCCGAGGCGTCATTTTGACAGAAAAGGATGCACTTATATTATAAATTCTTATATAGAGACTTCCTTATAAAATGCTTTTATTTAATTTCATCTGGGTTTTGTAATTCGAAGATGATGGTAAAGTAACCCCCATTTTTATAATGCCAACTGAAATCACCAAACATACTGAATTAGTTTGGCAAGTACCCCCCCCCCACCCCCCTCAGAACTCGATCCTCCCCTAGCCTTATTATATATGGGTTTCCTCTAATTATTACAGCTATACCATACGTAACATAGGATTCATTTTGAAACTGGAGGAAATACAACAAAAAAATGTTTTCCTTAACTTATTATTAGGCCTAAAATAAAAACTTGTATTGCACTTTGCGACCGACCCAAAAATCTGAAAATCTACGGTCTGCATTAAAAAAAAAAAAAAAAAATTAAACCGTTTCTTATATTTTGTTTATATTAATGAATACAAATAAATTTATTTTGTTTGTTTAAATGGGATATAAATGCATAAAATCAAATTATTACAAAATTCTCACTCGTGCAAACCATGGATAATTATGAGGTGAAAAAGATATCAATGGAATGATGACGCTGAAGCACATGTATTAAAGCATTAAAAACTGAGAAATTTCAGCTAAAAGAGCTAAGGCGGGAAAAAGAAAAAAACATTCAAATCTGAAAACATCGGCCCAAAGAGGGCGACCAAAAAAAAGTTTAAAAAAAAAAAATTCTGACTGACCGAACCCATGTTTTGGCACCCAAAGGGCAATACAACAAGTTTTTATTTTAGGCCTTATAGCACTTTGGTGAAACAAATTATACCACAAAATCACAATACAGACAAATATGGGTTTTTTTTCTTCGCATATGGTGACAACTTTATGAGATAGTTTGATTTGATATATTACATATAATGTATTCAATATCACAAATTTAAAAAAAATGCATTTCACCTCATGACTCACTTTGTGAAATTTAAGTTGTATTTCATACATTGCATACAAATCATCTAAAAGCAATAAAATCTACAATACAAATATACATGTACTAGGTACGTGTGCTACATAAACTGTCTAATGTACCTGCTTTACTATTTCTTATTTATTTCAGCTTTACCCGGTGCTAAACATGGGTTTCATGATTTCAGTGAGAGCTAGCCCTGTAAAGAAATTGCAAGATCATTTAGAGCAGATTTAAAGAGCACACAAACACAGTAATAGTAATAGTCCACACCGATCTTATATCATGACAATATTGTCTGCTGAGAGTCAAACATTTATTTATCAATATCACTTATATCTTGATACAATTCCGGCTCTCCTTACATGATATATTAAAATGTTTAACAGATGTAAAATTAAAAAATAAATAAAACAAGAGTTGCTTTTGGTAACTCAGGTTTCTCCTGAAATATACTCACAATTGCACAATGATTCTAATACAGAATTGTTATCACATGACGGACATACATGGAGCTGGTTACTAAGGTTTGACTAAAAATGAATACTTTTGGTAACTGTTGTATCTCACCTATTGTACATTTGCTGATGAAACAACATTTTCAGCTACCATATGAAAGTTTCAATTGATATGCTTACTCATCATGTAAGACACTGAAAAGTTGATATTCCCAAATATGTAATGTTTGTATATCATCTATTGTACATTGCTGATAAACCAACATTTTCAGCTACCATATGAAAGTTCCAACTTATATGCTCACTCATTATGTAAGACACTGAAAAGTTGATATTCCCAAATATGTAATGTTTGTAACTTTTTATATCATCTATTGTACATTGCTGATAAACCAACATTTTCAGCTACCATATAAAAAATTCCAATTCATATGCTCACTCATTATGTAAGACACTGAAAAGTTGATATTCCCAAATATGTAATGTTTGTATATCATCTATTGTACTTTGCTGATAAACCAACATTTTCAGCTACCAACTGAAAGTTCCATTTTATATGCTCACTCACATGTAGACACTGAAAAGTTGATATTCCCAAATATGTAATGTTTGTAACTTTGTATATCATCTATTGTACAATGTTGATGAACCAACATTTTCAGCTACCAACTGAAAGTTCCAATATTTTATGCTCACTCACATGTAGACACTGGAAAGTTGATATTCAACAAGAGGCATGAACCCCCCCCCCCCCCCCCAGTGAAAAATACTCCTGTATGCCTATTATTGCTTTACTGAAAACATCTATATGATAGAATAATCATATAAAAATAGATACCAAGTCCTGCTCTATGGCTTCAGAGAGTTCATTCAGTGGAGAATTAACACGTTGACTACTAAATTCTGTGACCACCATAGGCTCCTGTAGGCAATAGGTTAATTTTGATTGAGGATTACGTCTGCTGCTTCTTCTATGCTGTCCACAACAATATCCGCTTTCTTCTCCAATATTGCTTTATCTATACCTCCAGAAAGAACACCTGAAAAAACGAAACATGAGAGTATAAAAGGAATATCAGCCAGCTAGAGCAGTAAATGCATAGGAACACAATACATTTATTAGAATAAAAAGAGAATTGGTACTACAGAAATCGAAGAATATAGCAACGAATATAGACAAATTAGAGTTTTTCCGTCTTGCATCCATCAGAGCACAAGAATGAACAGAAAGCTGAAATCTGGGATTATAAACATGGAAGCTAAAGGAACAAAGAGCATGGAAATATAACAGGCTGTGATTGGCTGTCAGGAATCGGAAGAAAGAAGATGTAATAGAGTGGTGAAGTGTGACGTCATCAAAAATCTATCTTTAGAATTTCTCAATTTTTTTCTTCATTTTCTGAAAGACTATTAAAATAATGTCCAAATATTAAAAACCAATTGAATAGGTTAAGTATTGGCTGAGATATGACCATCTGAATAATAGATTTCCTATGGGAACTGAGTGTTATATTGCTCTGGTTTAATATAATCTGGTATAATATTACGAGCCAGAGCAATATAACACTGAGTTCCTATTGGAAATCTATTCATTCAGATGGCCATATCTTAGCCAATACTTAACATATTCAATTGGTTTTCAACATTTGGACATTAAGTTATTTTTTATGCTCTTTCAGAAGATGTTGAAAAATTGAGAAATTCCAAAAATAGATTTTGATGATGTCACAGCTTTGGTACTCTATGCCAGGCATTTATTGAAAACAGGCGTAAGCAAGGCTTCATTCCTTTAGCTTCAAATTATGTTGTCTGATTTGGGCTTTCTGTCCAGAATTCTTGCAATTTGGTGGTGGTGGTTGTTATTTTACCTGTCCGCTAAGAAAGCATAAATGGTTGTATAAAGTAAGCAACCAGGCGGCGGCTGACGGCTTTAGGTCCTCTCCGGGGACCTGGTAATGAGGATTTAATGCCTTACCATAGGTACTAGCGCATCGACTTGGTTTCAAACCCCGGGTCACCAGACGAGACCACTGCTCTACCAACTGAGCTATCGCAATTCACTCTGATGAGTGCAAGAAGAAAATTTTCAATTTGTCTGTATTTGTTGCTATTAATTCTTTGATGAATTTATTTATCCACTGCTCATCAAATGCCGGTGGATTTAACCTTTTGAATTTTTGGGCATGCAGATGGGACATATTACCATTAAGGACAAGTTATTTTCACATGTCTACAAAGACATTTGAGCTTGACAAACTAACATGATGATTCGCTTCATGTTATACTTAACGTTATGTTACATGTATGTGATACTTACTTATAACAAGACCACATTCTGCATTCTTTCCGCACCATAGCATCAGTGATGGTGTCTCCTATAAACACAGCATTCTTGGGATCTACTCCTAGTGCTGAGCAGATTTTGAGGGCGGTATACGCATCAGGCTTGGGTTTGACTCCAGCGTCGCTTCCACACACCACCATGTCCACCAGATCGGACACACCCAATCGTTCTAAGATGCTTTCAGTCGTGACGCGACTGTCGGAGGTGTTGACAGCTATTGAATACCCATTATCTAAAAGAAATTCAAAACAAAGAAGAAATAATAATAACAATATTTATAAAGCGCAACATATCCATCTCTAGAGATGCTCAAGGCGCATACAAATAATTTAAATTAATATTCAACATACTTAAGATTAAAGAAATATTAAATGTTAACTTGCATTAGATCACACAGCTTCATGGTGCCAAGGTACATACAATGTTGCACAGTGTGATTATTTGTTTCGCATGTATCAATAAAAAGATCATTGAAATTAACAATATGCATTGAGTATTAGGAGAGTTTGAAATGTATGAACTCATATAGCAGAATAAGACACTATGATTATTTAATGGTCTCACTATTAGTTGTGTACATCAATTGATTTTACATATTTTCTTCTCTTTCCTAAACAGGATAAATTGGCAAATTCTACAAGGTCTCTGCAACTGTTCTAAAAAGTTCCCAATGGGGGGGGGGGGGGGGGGGGTAGGGTGGATACACAAGTCAGAAAACTCTCTGACAGGCAAAAATGAACAAAGGTCATCACAATCTTGAGGTGCTCACTCATCTCGAAATTGTCTGACAAGTCCGGTAATTAAAAGAAAGGCTACCGCATTTTTCAGATGCCTTTGACAGTCTTAATAATGGCAGCAGCGAGGGGGAGCGGTTTCTCTGTGCATTTTCCTTAGGTACTAACAGTATTATGTACACACCATGAATATGCCAGAATTGACTTTGCAAGGAGGGCGAGTGCCTTGCACCCCCCCCCCCCCCTCCCCCCAATCCAAAACTGAATCTTCAAACTTAAACCTATACAAAAAATCATCACCTCTTAGCCTAGAGAAGATACTGTACACATCGCCAAAAGGCAGTAGTTCTCCTGTAGAGCAGCACTGCCATCTTTGTCATAGGAGTGTATGGACACATCCCGAGCTTTTTCAGATGAAAGACCCTTCTTTACGAGGAGATCACTAAGAGAGTTGATGCAGACCTCATTGGTAGACTCCAAGACGTGACCGGACCCAAATTTGCGAGTGTGGACGTCGAACCCCATATCCTTGTAAATCTCGTCTTTTATGGAGAGTCCAGTAGCGGCCTCCATTCTATTTAAGAAAGGAGGATTCATAATAGTGATTTTTTTTTTTCATCTATTATAAATGACTATGATTAAATGTGATTTTTAATTGTTAAAAAGGGCTACTGTATCACAGTGGCGTGACCAAATTCATTGGCCAATGTATAATTATTATGTGTATAGTGATTACAACTTTAAATTTTTTTAGAATGTTCTTATCATATGTGTTATTTTGATCATACTTTTATGATTTCGGCCACCTTGTTTAGGCTATCAATGGGGCCAGCATAGCATTTATGCATAACAGGGTTCCGTCTTTGTAAAATATTACGACTTATCATCATCTAAAGGTGCAGGAATAGACTTGGCAAAGTTCTTATTCCCATTGACACCAATTCTGTCTAGAAAGTCTCAAAATTGGCAAATTCAAATTGCTCACAAACATTAAAGCCCCACTGTCCTACTTGTAGCTACTTGCTCCCTCTATATAGAAAACTTCCCAACGGTGCCTGTTGGTCCCCCATATGATCCTCTTTTTCTTATGTTAGTTGAGAGCTGAGTTAATGAGATAGCCACCTGTCAGTGACCTCGCTGTGTGGTCTAATCCCTTCTGGCCCAGTAGTGTTGACTGTCTTTAATATTTAAGTCTTACCTTTCCGCTACTTGGATCATCCATGGAGCCAGCATAGCATTCATGCAGAGCAGGGTTCCATCTTTGTCAAAGATAGCCACCTTCTTATCGCCATTGGCTGCAGTAGTAGAAGACTTGACACTGTTCCCGTTCATGATTTGACCAACTCTGCCGAAGAGAGTCTGCAAGAAATCCAAATAAAAGCATTCGTGAGTTATGGTGATGTCAGAAGAAAAGAAAAATCACAGATTTAATCCAAAATTGCAAGCTGCACTGGCTGATGCAAACTGATACTAGACAGAAATACCCATCTGGGATCCTGTTTCACAAAGCTTAATCAAAGAAATGACAAATGACAAAAATCAGTGACAAGTCTGCTGATAACCAATCAGAAGCAAGGATTTCAGTGGCTTATAACAAAACTGTCATTTGTCACTGATGACAAGTTTTGTGAACCCCCCCCCCCCCCCCCCCCCCCCCCCCGGTATTGGGAATTTTTAAACAAACTTGACATTTGTGAACCTTCCTCTGTGTAGAGGTGGTCACATTGCAGCCAGACGTAGTCTGAATTGAATTTGAATTGAATTTATTTATTCACCACCATTGAAAACATTGAAATAAAAGATATACAATGTATATAAAATGTACAATGATGTCAATATAACATAAATACTTGGCATGGCCCGTTGCACAAAACTTTCCATTGATGGTAACTTTGCCATCAATGGCAACTACCATGGTGACAGGGCTCAACAGCCAATAAAAATCAAGGTTTCCATGGTAGTTACCATTGATGACCAAGTTACCAGAATTATAAAAATAAATGTTCTACAGCGATATACATGTACATGTACATTATAAAAATATTCAAAAATAGTTATAAGTAATTTTAGTAATTTTAGGGTCTCAGACTCAGCAGAACAACCATCGATATCGGAGACTGAATTAAGCTCAAGGTCTAAACTGATAACTGCCACATGATTGTGTATGAAATGTGACTATAACGGAAAAAATCAATGCAAAGCTAGTTTTAAAATAAGAATATCTAGGATCAAAGAAACTACAAAACCCAACCCTTTTAAAGAGCATATACCGTAAATGTACATGTTTTGCAAATGCAAAGACGTACTGCACTTCTCTATTTCTCTCTGACAACTACCATATATACAATAAATAAACAATAATGTTAGTCATACTTTTAACCCGATTCAAACTCATTATCCTTGGCTCTATGAAGATAATCTCAAGAGCAATTTTGGCCCTGCAGTACCGGTATTGTATGTGATTAAACACCTAATGTTATATCTGATGATCAGAACTAGATTTATTCATGCGTATTTAAATGTACATGTATCACACTGCACACCAATAGTAAACCTATGCATGCACGTATCACTCCGGTGACAATCGACAAACATGGAGTAATAAATACACAGTAAAACTGAACATGTTTAATTTCGGTACTTTATTGACTCGTATATAACACATAAAGGCATAACACCTACCATATAAATTTAATTATTATTCTTTATTGGCATGATTGGTGACACAATTTCTCCCCCCCCCCTCTCTCTCTCCCTCCCTTGAAGTCTCTTCCTCCCTCCCCTCTCCCTCCCTCCCTCCCTCCCTCCCCCTCTCCCTCCCTCCCTCCCTCTCCCTCCCTCCCTCCCTTCCTCCCTCTCCCTCCCTCCCTCCCTCCCTCCCTCCCTCCCTCCCTCACTCCCTCCCTCCCTCGGTCCTCTCTCTATCTTAGAAAAAATCAACAGCATCATGATTCAAGGGCTAAACATTTGTTTTCTTGCAGCAGCACAATAGACCTTCTAAAATACTTCTTTCTTTTTTTTATCAGTAACATCAAAGTCATAGACAGCTAGGCTAGTACTATTCAAATTTCAAGCTTCAAAGTTCAATTCGATAGTGATCTATTAAACCACTCATAGCCATAATCTTGCCCATATTTTGAACTTCCTAAGTTTTTAAAAATTAAAGAAATTCCACCCCCAGACTATAGGCAAAGGCTCTCCCACTGCACCCTATCCGTAAAGATAGAAGTGGTTCCCAATACAAACTTTTTTGGGGTATGTAAATGGAGAGAGTGCGAGTTTTTTATAGTTAAAACTCTTAACAACTGTCTGCTGCCTCGAGATCATTGGAGCGAAGAAAGGTACATATAACTACCTATCCCTATTCAGTGAAGGATTAATCCTTTTCATGCAGATGGATTCTTCTCCCATTCTTGACAAGAAGTGCGTTACAAACTTAATTATGTGGGCATCACATTTGGATAAAAAACAGAATAATTCAGGGAAAAAACGCAATGGTTGGCAGCTCTGGAGATGGAATGCCCAAATATGAGGGCTTTTTTGTACTCTTTAAAAGAGCACACAATAGGGGCACTGCAATTTAAATTTCAAGGGATGGATTAGAGTTTTTATCACTCACAACGGCTATTAATCATGGTACCAAACAATTCATATAAATATATGTGTTCTGTATCTATGGTCTGCTGCGCACTTCTTGCCTTCACCCCCCCCCCCCCCCCCCCCCCTTGAAAAATCTTGGAACCGCCGCTGATAAATGGGTAGTTTTACCCCTTTCCTCTTAATGAAGTATAAATTGTTATTCGCAAACTTTAAAGGTTACAGTTCATAATCTGGTACTGTGCGACAAGTCGTTTGACTTTTGTCTCCCCTTAGCAATTCATCCAAATAACAAATCCATGTAAGAGAGTAGAGACATTTTTTGAAAGTTTTAAGCAAATTTCATCAAGAAATTGGGAGTTCTTTTTCAGAAAAACTTTCTTTTAACAAGCGGAAGCGCTGGTGGCTCTGTTTTCTTTGGATCAGATATTAACTTATCAGACCTAAAACAAGCCTCATTATCCTAAATTTGGGAGTACTGGTGTCATGAATACCAGTGTCCTAAAGACTTTTTGTTACACTGGCGTACAATACCCATAATTCAGACTGCACACATACAGTCCCGCTTCTTGTGTTTACAATTACAGTCTTTTCCTCCTAGAAATCCAAGGCTTATCATAATTTTATACTGGAAAAAGGCACAGATTTAATGAAATGATATCCTGGCAAAAAGTATACACCAAATCGCACAAATTGTATTTTGAAAATTCGATTTTTCTTCAGCTCCTCACCCCTCAGACTCCCCCTGTTCATGAAATGCCCCCCCCCCCCCCTCGCCGCCGACTGGATCTGCACGCCCCTGTGTGTACAGTGTAGATCTACATGTAGGCATGTGCGGTAGTGCGTACTTTCTCTTCGCCGGTTGAATCAACGATACAACATGGAAGAATCGTCGGGGTAGGACGAAGAATCACCCCCCTTTTCCCCATCGAAGACTTCTTCAAACTATAATTTCAAGTTGCCAGATAGATGCCCAGAGGAGTCGAGCAACCTAGTAAGTCAAAGTTGTAATTACTCCCTTAACCCTTTGCATATTTTGAGATAATGTCGCCCCAACCTCAACCTGCTGTTTGAATGTTTTTTGATGCACCACCTGAAATGAAAGCTTCCTGGAGTTAGTCTATACCTTTTCCTATGCATCATGTGCATTGTTAGCCCTTGTGATTTTTTTATCCCGCCAGCTCAATAATAGCCTTGAAAGTCTACTGTCAAATAAAATTGATTCCTTCAAATCCTAGTTTCTCATCCGATCCACCAGTTAGAGCAGCGCACCGCCCCGACTCTACGCCTGCCAAGGGTCCAGGCGTCACCACTTGTCGAATTCCGGTGGTCGGCCGTCGGTGCTCTAGCCAAGCTTGCCAAGGAGTCTTTGTTAAATTATACCGCAGTGACAGATTTAATACTTACAAAATATGAAACGCGTTGCAGCATCAATGAATCAATGAGATTTTAAAGCAGGGTCCAACCGAAAATCATAGTCACAGACACAGCTGCAGCTCTAACTTCTAAGGCAGAATCCACAACATCGATAGCCATGAAAATCAATCGCGTGGAACAGCTGATTCCATGTAGACTCGAATCAAGCAACAGCCACATATTAATTTTTGTATTTATTTTTCTCAGTAGACCATTTTTCTAAATAATAATCACAACCATCTTTCTTATCTTATTGAAAAAAAATTTAAAAATTGTTATTATAATTTTTTATAATGGATTGATTTAATAGGATACATTATGCACAAACTTTGATGAATCAGAAATGGATTCATTGAAGAATACCTGGGGATCAGACTATATATTGTCATTGTCATTGTCATTGTCATTGTCTTGTCATACAGTACAAGTAATAAGTTGCAGGCTCATCATGAGCAGATAAAAGGTCATTGCAGACCAAATTGTGAAATACACGGAGACAAAATACTGGATATATATATATATATATATATATATATATATATATATATATATATATATATATATATACGTCACCTCATGAAAGTTATGTCATCATTATTAAGGCAATACAAAGTTTTGGGAAATCTTAAAAAATGGGTGGATAATGATTCTTGAAACTTGAAGCTGAAAGAACAGATTATTAAACAAGTCTCCTCATTTAACTGCCTCGGCAGCATGATCACCGAGGATGCCATGTGAGACCCCCCCCCCCCCCCCCCCCCCACTCAGTGTTATTTAGGGTACGCATATGCTCGTTCCCTCTTTTTGAAAGCACCCCCTATCTGCAATTGAGGACTGCCAACATTTCCGAAACCCCCTTTCGCGGGCTTTTCGCGGGCTTTTCCTGCCTTGGAGACCCCCCCCCCCCCTAAATCATGAAAAATGCTCAATGTACCCACTTAGATTCGGAATAATCCAAAGAGATGAGCGAAAAAAAGAAAAAAAACACCCCCTTTTAAAGAAATCTCCGTGTGAAAAGTTAATACACCCCTTTTTTTTTTACAACTCTCGGGCCGGACTTCGCACGAAAAGTACCCCTTTACCGGACATTTTGGTAACACGCATGGGGTCCGTCCGTTCTCGGAGTTGGGGGGGGGGGGTTGTGAGACAGAGATCAAGAGAAGGATAGCTCTCGCTAAATCTGCATTTTCAAAGTTAGGCAAAATTCTGACAAATCGAACAGTATGAGGACCAGAATAAGAGTATATTGAATTGTTACATCTACCCAGTACTTATGTATGGTAGTCAGGCAAGTAGCCAGAGTTTGATGTTGGGGGGGGGGGGGCAAATACAATAATCGATCGACGTCCTGCATGGGGAGGGGTCTAAACAAAAATCAACCGATCCCTGCCCCCCCCCCCCCTCCCTCCGTGGGTACGTGCCTGGTGGCAGTGGACTTTAGCCTCTGATACTAAAAAGCGTTTGGAAGTTGTGAAAATTTTTTTTAAAGAAGAATGATGAAAATCCCCTGGACTGACAAAGTTAGTAATGAGGAAGTTCTTACACGAGCTGGAGTGCAAAAGAAAATGATACGTGAGATGAGTAGGCAGTTGAAGTTCATGGGTCACATTATACGTAAAGAAGGCCTATAGAGAATCTTGCTTTGACAGGGAAAATTGTGGGAAGAAGGAGTAGGGAAGAAGGAGGATACTCAGTGCAGTGGCGGATCCAGGGGGGGGGGGGGCGGGGGGCCCGGGCACCCCCCCCCCCCCCTTCAGAAAAAAAATTATCTAAAATCACGTGATTTTTACCTTTGGGGGGGGGGGGTTGGCCCCCCCCCCCCCCTGGCGCCCAAGGGTGGGATGCAAATTTTTTAAAATTTCGAGGACCAAAAAGAAAAAATAGTGCTCACTATAGGGTTAGTCATTACTATGACACCGCAATCATGCAGAAAAATAGCCAAGAATAACAAAGTTCTGTTTGTTTAAAGTAATGCTTACATTTCCATAATTGGATTACGAATTCGTTTTCACTGGCTGCCTGCCGTAGCAACAGTCAGAGTTGACAAAAGACTTGACTCCGTTTCGCAAGTTGACGATCAGCCATGCATCAAGTCTTTCGTCTTTTTTGTGCATGGATAATACCGCCGCATCGTTATGAGTTGCATCAAAATGAAAGAGGAGGATCTAAGCTTTACAAATGACAGTCATTTATTAATTTCAACTGTGATTAAGTTATGATAACATATCGATAATTCTCGGTTTCAAATTTTCTGTAACGGACTGTACAGTCCTAAACCTTTCTACATGTATATAGCGACCATAAGCCTGACTTGATACTGTGGCCCACAGTGCACCTGTAAACTTTAGGTCTATAATGCCTATAAAAAGCTAAGCTTTGTAGTTTGCCCAGCCCGATTTCTTTTTTTCTTTCTTTCTGTCTATTTTGTTGATGTTTTGTTTACATCTCGCGCATAATAGCATTAACAACCTGAATTATTCGGGAGTCTGTGCAAGCAAGACGGTGTCGATATAATTATATTAAAATAATTAATGAATCTTTTTGTCTTACTACACCTAAATCCCCTTCAAACCGCAATTGAACGTGACATAGATAATGCCCTTGAATGAAGAAAAAGAATTAAAAAATCCCCAGTGAGTAGGGCTAAACCTTACAATAATGATTTTGAGGCTCTATCCGATTATCGACTGACGGCGTCCCAGATCGATATTCCTTATTTTGTTCTGTATTCGTATGGTGGAAGTTGAATAGCTACGAATGCGCGCGTAAGAATATTACCGACCCCTATAAATTGTCCGTGGAATTATTTTGTGGTCAGGGTTAATCTATAGATCGGATACAGGTTGAGGAGGGGAGGGGATTCGTTGGTTGAGCAGAAGTTGTTTTTGAGGAGTCATGGAGATTATTATTGGTTACCTCTGCCAGTGACGACACAAGATACTTTTCCGTGGCTCATCATGTTTCTATTCCCCTGAATTTTATGCATAGTAGGGCCACATCTTTCAAAGAGTTGCAATTGATCCGAATCAATCGCAAGCTTACATGTCTCATATTATACCTCTTATGTATATTTTACTCGCAGAGAAGTTGTTTTTCTGTTGATCTGGAAGATAAATACTTTTCTTTTAGGCCTACACTATTATTAAATATTTTTAAAATATATTATTTCCCTTCCGTAAAATACCCCATCCCTTCTTCCATCCCTCGATCCCTATTATATTAATATACCTCTACCCCTCCCCTCCCCTCCCCCTCTCTCTCTCTCCCTCTCTCTCTCTCTCTTTCTCTCTCTCCTCCCCCCCCTCTCTGTCTCTCCCCTTCTCCCCCTCTCCCCTCTCTCCCCCTCTCTCTCTCCCCCTCACTATCTTTCTCTCTCTCTCTCTCTTTCTCTTTCTCTCTCTCCCCCTCTCTCCCCCTCTCTCTCTCTGTCTCCCCTCTCTCTGTCTTCTTCTCTCTCCTCTCTCTCCCGTCTCCCCCTCTCCCTCTCCCTCCCTCTCTCTTCCCCCCTCTCACTCTCTCTCTCTCTCTCTCTCGCTCTCTATATTACGTTCCTATTCATAATTATATAAATTTAACCAAAATAATATTCAGCCTCGCGGATGGAAGCGGGATCTCATCCTATTCTTTGGTTTCGAGCAGTTTCACCTGGCTTCCGCCCTTCCTTTCAATCTCTGATAGCCTTACCAATCACCAAAGCAGGTGATACTCTAACAAAAATTGAACTCTCGTCTTCAAGGTAAAGTCCATATTCTTCGAAAATGCCATGTGAATATAGGAAAATTAATACAAATAGATATCTTGGTTACCGAATGTATTTAAAGAGAAGTTTGAGTTCTGGGAAGAGGTGAAAATAATTTGTGAGCGTTATCATTCTTATTATGCAAGTCAGTGTGGAAGAACATCAGATAAGACATGTTCCCTGAAAAGCATGGCTCTTCAAATGCCTTTATATTCTAAATATGTTATGTAACATCGTAAACTCGGGGTATACGCCACGTGTTCGTGTAGTCCCATATACATCTTTCTGTGTACAGTGTTTGTAACTTTACCAAAACTTGGCCAAATTTCTTATCATTTTGATGATTCCAGAACCTTGCAATACACACAAATTCTAATATGCTATGTAGATGATCAACCTTTTCTCGTCGATTCCACACCGTTTCTTTCACAATGCAATCGCATGACCAGAACTCAACTTCATCTTTAAATAATGCGTCTTGAGAGAGCTGTTTTGAATAGACGAGGTCACCAGATATTAATATTTAGATGAACTTTATGACTACTGATCATAATAATTGCCAGCGGAGTAGCGAGAGTCCGCGATTTATTTATTTTTATTTTTTATTTTTTAATTTATATATTTTTTTTTTTTTTCGGGGGGGGGGGGGGGTTCCTGCTGGCCGAACTCAGAACATTAAATGCAAATTTATTAGGCTATATTAGAGGATGATGCGAGGTGTTTGTGGCAATCTTTAAATAATAATATTCCCTTTTCCCTGTTCCCTTTCTCTTGTTTTTTTTTTTTTCTTCATTTTTTTTTCTTCACCACGATTGATGTGGGTCGATCAGGGACAAGATCCACATGACTGTGCTCATGTATGTCTACACCACTGAGTATAAAATTATGTGATCATGAAGTTACTTTATGTTCGTCATTTATTTTCTCTAGTTCTGCCTCTGTTCCATCTCGAAATTATTTCTTTCTCTCCTTCTCTCTATAAATTTGTACCGAGAAGCCCTTTAAAAAAAACGGTTTTCATTATCCTGGTTATAGCCGGTATATCGTCTTCTCATGCCAGTCGTTCTTCAATAATGACTTGTATTAAACCAGACTTCATCGTTTTTCGCACTACTTACAGACTTCGGCAACAACTTTGCAATGCTGTCATCGGAGTCTAAGGGACATCTTCAGCACAATGGCCCGCTGTACAAACATGGACTATAGAAAACCTCTGATTTGATTTCAAGTATTTACACACGAGATTGTTACCAGGTACAGATTTGTTTGGGAGACGGGTATAATATATCAATCTATTTTAAGACAGGAATACAAATTTTCGTTTAGCGGACACAGTTCATTCGAAACAACAGTTGAGACATATTATTATGCAATGACCAAATTAACGTGCAAAGCCAAAGCATAATTAGCGACAAAGACAAGTAAATACATAAATTATGATAAGAGCCGTTATCTCCGATAGTAACACGGTGAAATTGACAACTTGGTCGCACCAGTTCGCGGGCACAAGTTTTTGTTTCGCCATATTTTTTTTTAATTGAGCGGGGGGGGGGGGGCTCTTTCCCCAAGTATTCAATTTAGGGCCCCGATGCAAAATTAATGAGCAGCTGTCAGTTTTAATTGGTTATCCCGCCAAGCTCCTGTTCTATGCCATTCACTTCTTCTGTCTTAATGCTTGGCCATCAAAACGAAAAGGAAATAAAATGAATGCGTAAATTTAACAAAATTAAAACTCTATATAATAGTAAGTAGTATTTGTACTAATAATAGTTGCAGGTGTAGCGGCTTGAGTGACTTTTTGCCAGCCAGAGTGCGCTGTAAAAAAAGAATCCATAGCCCTATTACATATTTTATTTATGATATAATCTGTGGGAAATCATAACATAGTGTTTTTATCATGGCTAGGTCCCTCATGACATTTCATTTAACGCTTAAAATTCTCTGCCAGTATCGCATATTAGCAAACCTCACAATAATGAGGCAGTGACAATTCGGATACTGAGCTGAGGAGTGCTTTACAAGGGTTTACGACTTCTCTTTCTTGTTACTTCCACTGTCTAGTACCACGCTCTGTTTGAGGCAACCTTGACTGACGTCTAATAAACAGACATACACACAACACAACAACCCCCCTCAGCTCCTCTGTTATTGTATTGTTTACGGGGGTATCACCCGGCATCCCAATGTTGTGTTCCCCCAGTTTCATTCACAAATTTAGAAAACCCGCGCCGACGTTGGCGGCAGCATAACCTTAAATAATCGATGTGATGGTTACGTACCGTAACGACGACCCAACAATAAACGTAGCAACGGACAGCCGACCAATCAGGGCGCTCGTCACGAGGCCTTTTATCGCGTGTACTCAGCTCGGGAGCAATAATACTCCACCCGTCTGTCGTGAGAGAAACATATCTGACTGCAACTCTCTTCAGGAAACTATAATACTTTGTCGTATTTCGCAATATTCAAGGCATAACGTAGCACTGTCGACAGTCAGACATCAATAATAACAATCTACAGTAGCGTTGGGAGATAATTTCACAACCATTTCTTTCGTAAAACATTGATAATAATCTTGTGATACACATAATACTTCGCGGTATTGTATCACGCTTCTACGCAACGTTCTAATGCAGAGCAATTTATAGTTTGATATATTATCTTCAACACCTTTGGACACATCTCGAATTCACGATGGGCTGTAACAGTTCAAAGTCAACTCAAGTCATGGAGCTTGGTCCCGATGGCGAGGTCGTCAGCCGCAAATCATCGGCATCATCGTCGAAACGGGGCAAGAGTGCCGGCAAGAACGTCCGCGATGTCGACGACAACTCAAACGATGTCCAAGTTCTGAAGGAGAATATGGGATCGACAGGCTCGCTGGGAAGTCAAATGATGGATAATAAATCACAAGATCGACTTGTGTCGTCGGCGACCAGCAAGATCTCGAGAAGGACCTTCGACAGCGGACTGGAGTCCGACTACGGCAATGTCATCACAGAATACTCACACCCAAACATGATCGATGACCGACCAGAAACACCAGGTAAATATCGAAACTTGTTTTTTGCGTCAGTTCATAATTTTAAACATCTTTAATAATCTTGGCAATCTAATATGATAATCGTTCGATCTTTATTATTAATCAGTCTTTGAAATTGTTTTAATTGTGTTTTGCTAGCCAATATTTTAATGAACATCATGACTCGTTCTTACAAAAAGTGTCAGATTGGAACGTCAACCCAAGGAAAATGTTTATTGCAACGAAAGTACAGTTAAATTAATTATTAATGATTTATTATTTCATCATTGGATCGTTAACTGTTTATTTGACGTCGAACTATATTCCAAACTTGATAAAATATCTCTTTATTTTTCAATTTTTTACGGAATCACAAAAAGTTACCGGTATACTATACAGCCGCACGCTTTACCTTTTTGATATAGGCACAGTGACCCCGATCTTATTTACCCCCAAACAAACACCAAATCGTCGTCCTTTGTTGTCGATACACGTATCCCTATTGATCTAGAGGGGGGGGGGGGGGGGGGGGTAACAAAGGCACTCGACAATAATGCCACCCCCGGTCTAGTGAGTCTATTGACGGCGCGTAACATCGACCCCATGGGTTGGATTTGTGACGCTGTTATGGCAACGCATTTAATGGCGTCTTTTACGACGTGCATTTTTAGGAATACTTCAATGGTACCCATCAACAATGAATTAAAATGGAATTTTTTATGTTATGCTAGACATTTATTGACACGATGAACTAAATATTTTCCCCTTTTTCTTTTAATCTTCCAGAGCTGTTTATTTCTGGGATGAAGTGCGAATCTCGCAAGAGCAGCGGCATCAACAAGGCACGCAACGCTCAGACCACGGAGCAGATCTTGGGTGAACTCAAGTCCCAGGGCATCATCAGCACCTCGGCCACAGCCCCACAGATCGCACCCAAGAAGGGTGGCACCTCCTTCGAGGTCATGATCGCGATCGACTTCGATGAGCTGAAGAAACCTCCTCCTAGGCTCGCCAAGCTCAAGAAGAAGAAGAAGAAGTCGAAGAAGTTGACCAAAGAGGAGGTCGACGCTAAACTGAAGGCCGCTGAGGAAAGGCGGGAAGCCAAACGCAGCAAGCTCCGCGCTAAGCTGGACACCATGAAGAAGGAGACCAGGTGCACCAGGTCAGCGAGGCACAGGAGGAAGCACAGAAGAAGCTGGTGGCTGAGAAGGTCAATGAAAGTCTAGACCAGGCTGCCAAGAACCGTGAGGCTCACTTCAAGGCGATGAAGGAGAAGCTGGAGCAGAAGAAGCTCCACGCGGAGAAGGTCAGGCAAGCCAAGCTGGCCAGGATGGCCGAGAAGGCACAGTCTGGTGAAGGAGGTGAGGCCGAGGGGCAGAACAATGAAGGAGATGTGTCTGCTGTTTGAAAGAACGAACAATCAGCAGACATCGATCCCTCGATGGGATTCGAACCTCATAAACGATGCATCTGCAGTCGGGTCAGAGAGGTGGGTTTATTGCAATAAAAACGCTGCCAATTCTATGCCACTGGTTTGGTGACTGAATTCCATTTGCTCTCATCTGCCTCTCGGAAGAGGCATCCGTCTAGGCTCGGCCAAAGACCACTACGTTGACAGCTTAAGAACCATGTCTGTATTCGTGAATAGGAATATTCCATTACTTTAACAGCACAGATTATTATGTCATTGATATTGAATGTGTGTCTTTAAGTTGAAGATAAAGAATGATCTCATGATTGTGATGTCATACTGTCTCAGTCGGAAAATAGTAATTACTAATTGCCAACAAGTTGAAGGTGCTACGGCCACATTCATTACTTTTTCTCGAGCGATGAGATTAATAGATAATGATATTTTGACAGTTCATATTCCGTCCTTGATTGTATACAATGTAGTTCAGGTATTACGAATATCAAAATGCTTTTCCAGATAAATCCGTCCATTTTCTGGTAGAATATTTTTCAACGGTAAGAACAGACTTACATTTTTTTGGAGCAGGGCTCTAAAATATAATTGTTTATGGCACTGGATGTCAATATTTTAATGAATGATTTATATTTGTTTTTGTTCTTCAAATGGTTTCTAAATATTTAGGTGCCACTCCTGGCGAGTTTGCATGAGTTTAAAAAGCAAAAGGTTTAACATGACTTTCTACAAACTTTAATCTTCCTTCGAAAAATTCAATTGCACGCTCGATCTTCCTTCATCAGGATAAAGTCGATTGCTTTTATCAAATCGAACCAAATACACATTTTACAGCTTTCATAAATCGGCGTTACTTGACAGTCAAATTAGATATCATATCTCAAAATGATACTTTTGTCAATTGATTCTGCCA